>NC_045688.1:4779333-5979333 GCF_003331165.1 Xiphophorus hellerii | reverse complement strand
GTTCTACAGTCAGTGATCCTGGCAGAGGAAATCAGAAGTGAAAACTGATGCAGATCTAGGGTCAGGAAAAAAGCAGTTAACACCTCTGCAGACCCCACACACCCTGATCCAAACTGTTTAAACTTTTACTTTCAGCTTGGTGTTAAAGAGTTGTATTTGAGTTGACAGAAAGATGCATAGAGCTAATACTTTGCAGGTGTAATTTGACCCAGAAGCTTGTGATGGCACTGGTGTAGGGCATGTGAGGTTAAATCTGAAATAATCAAAAGATGTACAAAACTTACCGTTAATAATGTAGTATAAAATTAGTATGTGGGTCAAAGTAAGAGCTACCAGTGGTGAACACATTGCTGTGTCCTGATCCAAGTCCACAATAAAATACAAAAGATCGGAAGGATTTCATGCATTCCAAAAATACTTCAGTACCTGCTCCAGGTGGATGTTTTTATAGATGACGGTCTGGTTCCACTCAGGATTGAGGCTTTTGCCTGCATGTTTGGATTTTCTCTTGTTTTCAGCACTGTGGGAAAACATCACAAAATGTGCACTTTGTTATCACTTAGGCTAGCATACAAGTACATGAACCACCACACTGTCACAAGGGCAAGTAGTTGGGTCAAAAGAGGGCACAATGTGAAACTATAGAAGGAAGGCAATGAAAGTGATGAACACTGTTTTGGATGGTTAATAATGCAAAGACCTACGTGCATGGAAAGAAAGGACTGATGTCAGGGTGTGCTGCAAAAAAGTCCATTTTGTGGTCTATTAAGTCATTTAGTCTCACAGAATTTTGACATCCTACCATATGCTTAGGTGGGTCATTTGAGAAATATCTTCAAAGACATCGATTTAGTACTTGTAGAAAACCCGAAAGTCATGAAGTAGGTCAAAAACACTACTTCATGACTCTAAGAGGGATTAAATATTTTACCTCTTACGGAAGAGAACACAAACTGAATAAATGACTTTTTCACATGGATGTTTTTTGCAGAGAACAGGGTTTGATTTAGGATTGTCAGGTATGAGATTTTAGCAGGTTTGGAAAAGACAAGAACAATTCACTCTATGCAAAGTCACAGGTGTGTAGCTAATGTGACAGGGTGTTAAGGGTGCAGTATGGGACTAAAGATTAATGTGGGGAGTTATAAGCAGATTTTTAAAGCCCTGCATGGATAAACTAAAATGGTTAGAGCTAAAACCTTGAGTTTCAAATTTAAATGGTCAAATACAACAAGCAATCTATCAGGAGAAGACATAGGCACTGGGAACTATTTGGTAAGTTGGGCTAGGTTAAGGATGGTCATTTTATTGCCAAGATGTCAAGATATTAGTAAAGTTAACAATACCAAAACATAAAATGAAGGAAAGAATGAAAGGAGTTACTAGACACTGAACTGATCAACCATGATCCTACTAAGTTAGCTGCCAAACTGACAGCCAGTTTTGTTTTATTTTTTCTTTACTGAAACACAACTAGAGTGGGCAAGTCACATACCTGGCATTCTGGACAACCATGACCTGACTGAGGGGTCCAGCATGCATTAAATGTAGAAAACAACATACAGAAACAATAGTCAGAGGGAGGGTGGAGGTTCAGAGCGTCTCAGTGGACTATAAGGGCTTCAGGGAAGAGGAGCTTGGAATAGATTTGGGCTTACTTTGTGGTTTATTTGTGTTTTAAAAGCAAAAAAAGACTGAAAATGTGCAAAAAGATTTTTAATTTGTTGTTATAATGTTTCACTGATAGTATGTTTAGTGCACCAGTATTGAGCAGCAGACTCAATTTTCTAATTTGAAAACTGTGTAGTGACTAATCAAACTGATTTTGTTACATTTAGAACTATTTCTTCATCTTTGTTACTACACAATGCTATGGTTGATGAGGCTACCTGCTGTATCACTCCACCTTGTCCAGGTCATAATTTCCAAACAACTATCAAACCTCAAAAACCACCAGATTGTATCATCTTTAAATGTTGCTGAAAAAAACTACTGCCACAAAAACTAATGATTTACTAAACATTTAGCAGACTGATGCATTACAGCTGGACAGGTGAATTGATACGGCCAGCCACTTCACAGAAATCAAAATCTTCTCTTCAGTTGTTTAAATTACTAAAATTGGCTAAAACCGAGTCTACCGTGTGGACTAGCCATTAGTTTTCTGTCATTTTAATGATTTCACCGCTAGTGTAGAAACTCACTGCACCATGATATCCCTGCAGCACAGCTAAGAGGTTTATTACAGATAATAACATCATAGAACTTTATATATATATTTAAAAAATCAAAACTGTTAATTTTACACCTTTTAACTTGTGTTGCAAAATAGTTTAAAACTGCTTTTGGTCTTTATGCAGCCAAGATGCTTGTTGATGCATATTTTACACATACCTAGGACTCTATTGATACTCTGCAGCCATTTAGTGTTCAGACTGTAAAGGACATCTGGTAGTATTAACTATTTTGGGAGGGGCATAGTTTTACTTTATAACAACTCAATGGTCATGACCTTATGGCAGACTGGTTTTCACATAAAATACTTTTTTCCAAGGGCCCACATATTTTGAACCCCCTCAAAAAGCTGCAAAGTAAAGGAAAGAAATTTAGTACCAACTTTCACCAAATCAAACAACATGTTTTTCCTTTTTTTCTGGTTGCTGTGCCTTAAGCGATTGTTCTCAACAACCTTAATTTGGTTGTCAGGAGATCTGTGATGGAACTAGAGAGTCTGTGTGGGGATTACAGTTTGTGCCAATAGCTGTGGAAAGTCATGTATAGCTCAAAAGCATATACATGAGAATGTGCACAAGGGTTTTTGTCTCAGTCTAACAGTTTGCCTCAGTACTACCAACTTCAACATCCTTACCTGCATCTGGACATATATGAAGCTGAAGATCTTAGAGAGTGTTGGCCGAATGCATGGAGCCGCACATTATTATATTTATCATAAATGATCAGTGAAAAAAAACAAAAAACACCCCACAGAATTCGACAGAAGGTCTCATCTCAGGCAGAAGAGAAGGTGAAAGAGTAAATTGCATTATAATGCTATCACAGTGAGAGGGGAGCCCTGGACTTAATGAGGGAGTGTGGATCAGATTGCAGGCAAATATGAGCGCTATTGATTTTGTCTGCATTTATACCTGCAGTATCACATCCATCAACAGCTTGAACACATGTCAGCGTTAAGCCTCACATTATTCACGTAATGCTTGTTTAGCAGTGATTAGAAGGTAATAATCTCCGTTAAAAAAGAAAAAGAGGAGATGACGTGAAGCCTAGTTTACCTAAAAGCTGGTTGGCTCAAAGTGTCATAGTGATGTGGAGTTGATATCAAATAAAGACCATGTGCTGCACATCGAAAGATGCAATGGTAAGACAAAAAAAAAATCAATCTTAAATCGATTTTAAATGAATGAAAATTCAGTTTTGTTTTCAACAGAGTGGCTGTGTGTGCAGCACTGATGGGAAAATATCAGATGGAACAAAACATCATTTCAGTCTGGCTCTAATTCTGAATAAAACACCTGCTGTTTTTTTTTTTCCTAACATTTTTACACCAGCAATGTTTGAAGATGATAACTTGCAATCATAACCAACTTTGCTCCATTTCAGAACCAGTTACGGTGTGCCTCAAAATTTGCACTCCCCTGACTCACCCTCTCCCTGGTAGGAGATACACTTTTACAAATGGATCCGAGTAGCCGTTGTTGTCACGGGGTGCGAGGTTTCTGGCCTGCAGGACATGAACTATCAAGTTGCCAAGCTGCTTGTCGTAGTGGATTTGAAGCTGTAAAAGGAAAAGGCAGTTGAAAAGAAAAGGCAATATCCCATGAATGGCATGAATTACCTTCATGTCGTCTGGGATTTACTGTAGAATACTTCAGAGACACTAAACGTCAGAAACACATTTTGTAAATAGCAGCGATTTGTTTTACAGACCTGTATCTCTCCAGAGATGGGGTGGGAGTGGGTCTTGGATCCTTCTGTGGTCTATAAAGGAAGAGAATAAGATGCTAAGACTGTGATAGATAAAAGTGTGTAGGTGGGGAGTTTACTGGTGGGTGGTCCTGAGGTACATAAAGTACAGCACTCTTCTGTACTTGTTCCAGTGCTTGGAGGCACAACTGGGAGATTATTTGCTAAAAGGGCCTTAAGTTTATGTCTGTTCATTTTTCTGTCCTTTAGGCAATGTGCACATACATCACAACAATACGTTTTATCAGCTTATGTGTGAAATGGGCAGTAAATAAATGATTTATGATTCCTTTATCCATTTTATTTCCTTTAAAGTTTATTTATGCACACTTTACGTCTTTACAGTGTGAGCATTTTTAAAATCGAAGTCAAATTTCTTGTTTCAGATTACAATTTTGGTTGACTCGGGTATTACTTCCTTTTGAACCTTTTTCCCATTTTGTCACATTACAGCCACAAATGTACAATTTTTAGGAAGATTTTGTGACAGAACAAGACAAAGTTGTGCAGCAATTTCTGTCTTTAGATGTAAATGTCTGAAAAAATTTGTAGTTTTGTGCAAAAAATAAATAGAAATGGTTAAACCACTTTGAAAGCCCAATTATGTTGGTCTACTTTTCTTCCGAGGCTTGTGTATGAAACCTCAGTTTCAGACAGAACATGTCTGAAATCCCTTCCCTTTGACTTGCCTTGCTGGCGTGGCGCTTCTTGCTGACGGAGGGGGATCCAGGCTGACCAGGACTGGACGTTGCAGACGCTGGAGCGGCCAGGCTCGAAGATGACGCGGACATGGGACCCTGCTGCTGTGACACTTTCTGCAGCTCAGCAGCTAGCTGTTTGGGATCAACGCCTGGAGATCTGGGAGGTTTTTCCCCTACAAGTCAAAAAAACAAAACGAACATCTTACAAACACAATCATGACATAACTTGGTGTCCTCATTTGTAGGAGCGATATTGATGAGAACATAAATGTACCCTCTAAGAACTCTTTGGTGATTCAAACCTATGAACGCAACATAGAAAATGTGTGTGTAATTGTCCATTTCAGTGTGTATTAAAGTTTGACCCCTATATTTTGTTTTCTTAAATATACGTTATGGAGCAACACTTTCATTTTGCTTTCCAACAGAAAATGCTGTAACATTTTCTGTTGATAACTTGATTAAACTTTAGCTTTAATAACATAAAGCTACATAATTTTTTGAGTGTAATCAGTAATACTTTTATAACAAATTTATGCCAGATCATGATTTCTTGGATAATGACAAGATGTCATAACAAAAACATTTTGAATAATGTCAACTTTGTATTAAAAGTGTCATGATTTACCGAATGACACTTTATGACAACAGTCATAAATATTCATGAAGACTTACTCATGTTCATGAAAGTGTCATGACAGTCTTATTCACAGCCCGTCAAATAAAGTGTTAAAGCACTGTAAATCTGACTGACTGCCAATGAAAGAGAACACAACTATTGGATATGGGTTAAACATTTGATAAAACTGTCAAAGAGACTGCATTGAAGGGAAACCTCAAATGAGGATCAAAATTAAGAAAACACAATACATCACCTTTGCTGGGCTCCTGCAAATCAAGATGCTGGGAATCTTCAGACTCAGCCAACATGTTAAGATCACTGAAAAGAAGAGACTTCATTTTAGCTTTGAAAATCGTATATGATGAGAGATAAAGTAAAAAATAAAAACCTACGTACAAGATAAGAGATTTATTAAGTTTAAAAAAAGGACTCACAGTAACCTCTAGAGTTAACAATTATGGAGTTGCTAAGTTTTTTATAGCAATAAAACACATAAATAGATGGGCATAAAAGGAAAAAATGGTCCAAAATAAAATTAAGAGGATATATAAAAAAACAACATCAGTAAAAAGAGTAAAAGATGTGATACTTACAGTCTGACACATAGTTCTGCTTCATTACACAGCTGTCCAACCAATCCTTGCACTTCCTCGTAAGTTTTTCCCGTCAGTAGAACACCGTTCCACTCTAAGACTTGCATTCCTGTGAATAGAAAGGGCACGAGCACACCATTAACAACGCTGTATTTACAATGTTTTTACTTTTCTTATATGGTCAAGATTAAAGCAGGCCACGTCAAACCACAACAAAGGAAATTAAACCCTGAATGGGTCTGTTTAACCGATAGAACCCTGATTTTTTTCATTTATGATCCAAGGTGAGTTTTTACAGTAGGATATTTAAAGTACGGAAGTAGAAAGTTAATCTAGAGACAGTCTTCAGACATTATGTTCTCAAATGTTAGTCAACACAGCAAAGCCACAGCAATCTCCCAACCTGCACACTTACATGGACACAACTTACATGGATTGAAGCAGCTCATCAGTAGCGTCTTGGGTTTGCGACGATACTCGCGGGCTGAATGAGCGTGAGCGACAGGGAAGCTACACTGTAGTTTCAAATTGTCACTTTTTAAAGATGTCAAATTTCAGCGACCAGCTGAACTGATCAGACACACAGAGTCATACGTGCAAACACTCACACTTCTCCATGACACTGAGCTTCTGAAAATCCCAACATTTCTCCTTCACCAACACAGTGAATTGAAACCAAATGCTTTGCAACCATTATGCTCAGCGCTAATAATGATCTGATAACTTGTGGAAAAATCTATTCTTATTTAGTACCTGCTATAGCAATGGTTGGAGAGCAATGTAATATTTGATGTATAATTGCTCACCTCTAAACAGGTAATTTAACCCTTAAATGTGTTTTGTACATCAACATGATCTCTAAAAATAGCATAGAAACATGAAAACTGTCACAATGCGATACTGATGTTCACGACTCCCAACATTTTTCTGATACAGCTCACAGTTTTCAAGTTGCACACATTTGTTTGGACCTTTTCCTGCTCTAGGTGATTTCCCTCATCTCTGAAAGAAGAAAATAAGGTCCTGTGTCCTCCTACCTGCTACAAAGAAAATGTGGGAATGACCATGACAACGACTATAATAGATGAGCTTCCGCCTGACATAAGAAAATATTAGCTTGAATTCTCAGAAGAAAGCTCAAATATACTCTTTAAAGTAAGTGTACTCCTATTATGTGAAATAAAAGGTTTCAAATATCTGACAGGCTGTGGACAGCAAACTCCAATGGATTCATATGGACTTCAAAAGAATGATTGGATAATGACTCTAATAAATTTTCTTGTTTTTTTTTTTTTTTTACATATTTTCAATGGCACTGTAAGTCAGGATATTGCTGAGTTTGATTCAGACACTTTGAGACATGAGCCTTCACTCAGGGCTGATCTTGCAGCACACAACTCAGGAGACATCCGCCGTTCTAATGCAGTGATGAGGCACATCTCGGGGTGGCTTTGCCTGATTTGTCCTGGCAGACTGTCATCCCCAGCAGAGGGGAGATTTCTGGTCAGCTACAATGCCCTTGCACATCCTTATTTCATCTTGAGGTGCAAGTCTCCCCATTTGTTAAACCATTTTATTCTCATGCCTATTTGTCATTACAAAATGGTTTTTTTTTATTTTTATTTATTTTTTTACAAGGGCTGGCTTTTGTTGCGCAATACAATACACATGCTTTGTAGCGCAATCAAATATGGTCTCTTGAAATGGTTCAAGTCTTTTCTCATCCCTAATGCTTAAGTAACACATATTTAATGCGATAAGTAGTAAATGAGTGTAGCACCAGTAACTTTGTAGAAAAAGGTTATTCTGTGGTGGGAAAAAAAATCCAAATTAAACTGAATACCCTTAAAGACTGGATAAAATGTAGAAAGAAAATTGCTTTTTGCACATCTTGACCAAAGTGCAAGAAGTGTATAATTATTTTGAGAAACTTATGAACACATTTACATATACAGTCTATACAGTCAGTTAAACTTTAGCTTCTGTAGTAGTAGATATAGTGACTTCTATGTCATACAGTATTTGTAGTTCTGAACAACAATGTGTGTTTTAGTAGATTGGGAGATTTGTAATTTCTGAAAACAAGCAGAACTAGACTTGTAATTAGAAATGCATTTTCAAAAATCCTCAATGTTAGAAAACCTGTTTAGCTATTTATTTTATTTAATACCAAACTAAAAGAAAAGGAATTCAGGAGAAAGTTTTACCTTCAAGAATTTTTCCAGTTTGTTCTGCAGCTCCACCAGGTAGGACTTTGGCAACATAAGCTCCAATGTCTCCGCTCCCACCTGGAACCTCCTTTCCTCCAACTACACGGATACCCAAACCATTTCCTGTTCAGGAAAAAAAACATAAATATTGATATTAATATTCTGAACATATTTGTGTTATTTTCAATAGGAAAGTAATGCATGAAAATTGATAAAAATAATTTTATTGTCTTGGAATCACAGTATGCATTAAAATTGAAAAAAAGAATGAGTTTTCCAGAAAACAAACAAACAAAAAAAAACTTGTGAAATGGCATAACTGGGGTCCTGACCTAAGTCTGAGAAAAAATCAAAAACAAACAAAAAAAAATGCTATGATGTCACCTGAGGAGCTTTTGGGTAAGATTATCCCTACAGTCTGATAATTTGGGAAAATTTTTGCAATGTAGAGAAAGCAATTATTTCCAAATAAAAATGTGGCGTCCTGAATGCAAAAAAAGCAAATCAAAACGTGCTTTAGCAAAGTATTAGTTGCAATGATGTGCGTTCTTACTCAGGTTGTTTTTCTTTTCAGTTGAATCAGAAAGCGAAAATATTACTTTGACAAAGGAAATGATTCATCATAGTCTAGTTATTTTACATTGCAGAAGCTTGCTGTTTTATCAGACAGACGTGTGTGCACTTTTGAGATCTGCTGTATTTTATGTTAGCAATATGAAAGAAGCACAGTGTCTCTATTTGAAAGTGAGTAGCAAAAGTTAACAGGGTTTAAAAAACACAACCTAATGACAACATTCATAAAAGAATGCTTAGGGCAGAACAATATGTCCCCTTCACATTTACAGGAAGTGTTAAAATATTTCAGAGTAACCGTGAACATTTCCAATCCTTTGTCTAGAACCAGTTTCACTATGTGGATTTCATCACATTAAGTTACTGATTTCTTCCTTTGCTCAATGGTTCCACATACAGCACAAATACTATCAGTCATCCCTTCCCTTCAATACAGAATCAGAACCACAGTCATTTAATATTGTCAAACAATTTGATATGGTAATTGAAGACAGAACAAAAGGATTGAGTCAAAATAATTCTGATCCCTTGTTTTAAAAAAAAATAAATTCCTTGTGGGCTGTTTGTTTATTTCTGTCAGATAAAATGTGAGGGACATGCTATTTTTTGAGCATGGCAAGCTCACTGTGAAGATAAGCAAGATCAAAAACATGTCTGCCATCTTTGAGCCTGAAGGAGGTGTGTGATAGGATGTGACTGGCTCCTTCAATGGGATTTCAGTATAGGGTAAATAAAATGCATGACACTCATCAGTCGTGCTCTTTAAGTCATCATATTAACATGAAGATTTAACCATACCAAATTACAGTGATAAAGAATATAGTCCAATTCACACTGATTAAATAAAACCAACATAGAATGCTAAAGGCAGTATAATATCTACATGGTTGATAAGTGATGAGCTTACAATACATTGTGAATGGAAATGTGTCATTCACCTAGAGTTTCACAGTACTACATTTAACTTTATTAAACCTGTGATACTTTACCTGTGACACTGCGGTCTTTGAGATCCCTCTGCAGTTTGACCCTGAGGTGAGGAAATGGATAGTAGGGACCTTTTCCCTGTTGTGTATACAAAAGGAAAATATGTAACTAATGTTCTGCACTCACATTACATGTAAGGTATTTGTGTCACTGGATGTGAGTTACTACATTCAGTTATTACGCCGTCTTTGTTCATCGAATATTTAAGCATTTTGTACCACGTTACGGTCATTTCAGTAAACAAGTAGGACTACACCCACCTTAATTTTTATTAATATAAGACAAACAAAATCATTTGGTTCTAGTTAGTTCTTAAAATAATTTATTTATTAATAATTAAAAATATATTTCTAAGCTTGATCACTTCAAAAGACAGATAGCACAGACCTATTATTGACTGAACAATTCTGTTTCAGAGAAAGCTTAAATATCACATAAAACCAATAAAAGACCATTTCAATGCAGATTTTTTTTTATGTTTTGATCTAAATATTTATGGAAAACATAGCTTAGATTACCAATGTCTGCAATGATTTCAGGTCATTACATTCACAAGGCAACCTTTGCTTGTGAATTACATTGTCCACAAGGGTAGACCACAAAAATTCAAAATTGCTGGCAGTCCAGTAAAGAATTTGGGGAGCCATGTCATCTGGTCTTGGTCTACTGAGTTCTGTGAGCTCTAAAGTCACACAGCTGTCTATAAAGAAACTTTAGAGCCTTGTCCACATCTCAGTGAAGTGGACAAGCTTCGCTGAGAGGCTGATTTCTGTTTCCAGCAAGATATGGTACCTACCCACACTGACAAAAGTACAATGACCACGGCATCAATCTGCTTGATTGGTTAGGAAACTTTCCTGACCTAAATGCCAGAGATAATCTTTGGGGCATTGTAAAGAGAGACATGGGACATGCAGACAAGCAAAGTCTGTTATTAAAACAACCTGAGGCTCCCTAGCACTAAAGATGATTTCTAGATAAGTACTGAGTGCACATACTGCACAGGACATAGAGATCTTCTTTTTGGTCTAATGTATTATCCTAATTTTCCGAAGGCTGAATTAAATTTTTTTATTAGCTGGAAGTCATGATCATTGAAATTCAGAGAAATTAACACTTGAAACATGTTGAGTCTCTACTGAATTACTTTTCAGTCATATTCCAATTTATTGAGTTGCATATTTCACCTGTCTCTTTTCTTGTCCGTTCTCTGGCCGTCCATCCCTCGGTTTGTCAAACCAGTCCGTCTCGTCTCGCCTGAGGTGATAGGCTTTAGGGACAGAATTCAAACTCATTCAGGGTCAGAACGTTTGCATCTTACAAAACAGGGTGGATTCAAGTGTATTTAAATGTGATTTCATGCTTAAAAGGACACAGTTAATTATAAAATATGAAAACGTATTGGTGATATGCAAACTGAACATTGATGTGAAATAAGCAGAAAAGTAATGCAGTTTGTGGATGACTTAAACAGAATTACTGAAGTGTGTATGATCGAATAGTAAGGGGCAATAAAATCCTCCAGGAATGTAAATGTTGGGTGTTGTATATATAAATATGAATTTTCCTCAATTGAAAGCAAGCAGTTTTATTCAAAACATATAATATGACATTTGCAACAAAATCCGCTGCTTTTAAGTAGAATCTGCTCACAATTCCACTCATTTTCCCCAACATTTAGTCATAATTCCATTGAAAGAGACACTGTACTTGTGGTTCAGGTTAGTATGTTAGCTCATGGATAACTGTAGAACTAAACTAATACTCTACTATTAGTTGCATCGTCTCTCAATGCCATCATGGAATCACATAGGGCTGTAATTAAGGCAAATTGGTTTACATTGCAAAATCGTGGCAATTACTATATTTACCAGACAGAATAAAAACAATTGCTACTGACTTTTTTATTTTGCTTATTTTTGTAAGTAATGTAAAAATAAAGGCCTATATGTTTAAGTCAAAACAGAAAAAGGGGTATTGACATTTTAGTGGGAGAGGTGCATCATGTTTGTTTGTTGTCAGCAAGACAAACAGAAACAATAAAATCTCCCAAGTTAAAAGCTGATGAGGAAATGTAGCATGACCAGGTGGATCCATAAATAACACAACATTATGCCTGGGTTCTGGTTCTAATTAATGACAAACTGCAGTCTGCTAGATATCTGCCATTTTCTCTAATGCATCAAACTAGGAAAGCACATATTTTGCTTGAAAGATAGACAATCTTACTAGGTCCTTGGACAAGGAAAACTGAGAATTTCATTTTTCTGCTGACACCTTAGCTATCTCCTAGCAGAAGATGGCGCATTAAAATGGAAAAAACAGATTAAGTGTAAGACAACTATTATTTGTACCCAAATTCTAGTTGTTCAGTAATCCAGGTGATGGGTTAATTTTTAAGTCATTCTTTTGTGACTTAAAAAAAGAATGTCATTTAGGCAATTGTTGTCATTACATAAATGACAACAATTAGCCCTGGCAACCATTTTTTAAATGTCGTATTTGACATAGCAGTATGTTTCCAAAACCACTCAAATTGGGTTGTTTTTATTTCAAAAGTATTCAAAAGATCTTGGTCTCAATTTTTTATTTTGCTTTTTAGTAATGATCTCTTAGAAATAAAAGCAAATTTTTTAGCAGTTCTTTTCTCTATTTGACTTAAAGTGTTGAACTTTACAATAAACTAAACATAGAGGTCTGTGTACACATGTAAATCTTGGTTAGAAATAGAAGTATTACTCATGAAAGACAAAATGATAAATGACAGGCAATACACACATTTCAAAAGACAAGCATAAAAGACATGCAAGTTTAAGATTTGAATTTATTATGCAGAAATAAATGTTTTCCATCAAATCTAATGCATTTCATCCTGTGATAACAGCATCTTGAGTTTTTTGTGTTGTGTTAGAGTGTTCTTGACCATAAAACGTTACAGATAAATTTAGAAACTGTTACATTATATTTGATGGGAGAAATCTCTACAAATACAGTTGGAACCAAAATTAGATCATCATGCAAACAAAAAAAAGATGAGACTATATAGTGAATGTAAAGAGAAATGTTACAATATACTGTATATGCAAGCAAAGTCAGTACAATAGACAAAGACATGCATACACCTCAGATCTGAACCTACAGACAATAGTTATGGACAGATACTGAAAACAAGATGCACAGCAAAGTAAATGTTGAGTAGAAGAACAAAAATAAGGACGCATGCACAAATTTAAAATATTAATCACAAGCTAAATATTTATGTCATGCATGCTAGCATTCAATGCAGATCTCACCCACAAACTATTATTCACAAGACACTTAAAACGGAAAGAGATGCAGTCTTACAAGTTTGTTTTTTACCTTCACTATCTGACATTGTGCCCTGAAGATCATCCAGCAGCACATAACTCCTACCCCTTGTTGGCTCTTCTCTTAAATGTTGCTGCTGCTGGGAATCTTGTAGGGACATACAGGAACCAAATTGGTCCCTTGAATCAGCTGAAATAGGAGGCAGGGGCCCAGCTGATGCACGAGCCATGCCCATTGGTTGACCAACAGGGCTTAACGGACTCTCTTCCTCTGAGTTCTGTGCCACAATAGGAATTCGTCCACGACCGCTTTGCACAATTGGAAGGCTGGTGGGCTTGGTGCGACCAGAGGGGGTTTGATAACTTGGACCATCTCCAGTTGACTCTCCATCTCCTTTAAGCCTCAGTGAAGAACTCGAAAGGTCCCTTTTGATTGACAAGTCCAGGCCGTAGCACGAAGTAGGTCTGGATGAGGGTCTTGACCGGCTACCACTAGGATAAGCAGAGTCCAAGCCCAAGCTCTGGCCCAAATTTAGGGATCCAGCTAAATTGGCTCCCAAGGTAGACCCAAGATACTTTTGTTGCTCTGCAATATTCTTTCGAAGGCCGAATGTAATTTCATCCTGCAGCAGCCTGCTGGATCTGGGCGATGCACTGGTAGATCCCAAATAGTTATAATCAGTTTCCAAACCCCTGTTGTCTGTTATAGAGGAATACTTGGGGGAGATTTTAGGATCTAGTATTGGAGTTTTGTGCTTTTGGTACAACACTGATGCTGGAAGTTGTTTTGCCGCCTGCTTCTCAAGAGTAAGTCGACTGATGCTGTATTTGTCTGACTTTGGATAGTGTCTTTGAGAATAACTAGAGACACCAGTGCTTGGAGTATAGTAGTTTTGGGAGAGACCTGTCAGTTGTTCTAAGCTTTCTGTACCACCTGTACTTCTTCTAAACTCCTGCTTGAGCTGCTGCTTCAAGAGTTTTAATTCATAGGGTTCCTCCATTGTATCCTCTTCATCAGGAGTCTTTCCAAAAGCATGAAGCCTGGAGGTGGAGCCTAGATAGTCAGTAGACCCAAGATCTGCAGCACTTCTACGCAAAAGCTTCTCTGCCTTAGCCAGTTCCCTCTCGGCTAGACTATAAGATGAAGACAGACCTGTGGAGGTCTTAGCTAACTCTGCAGCATCTTCCAGCAGCATGTAGCTCCGAGGTGTGTGGTGTTCCACCTCTGTGTAGTAGGAGTCAGAAACAGCAGACATTGGACTACCTGCTATGCTTCCCACCTCCAGGGCTCTGAGGTCTAGATGGTTACCATATTTGTCATATTTGACACCAAGATACGCTGATGACGTGGGATCAGGCTGATGGCTAATGACATCGTATTTAGTCGCATCAAGCTCTGACAGGAGAGCCGCTTGTCTTGCAGCTTTCTGCTGCAACAAAAGCATCTGCTGATAACTCTGCTGCTGGGCAGTAGTAAGTGAAGGGACAGAGGAGTAGATAGAGTGAGATTGGTAGGACTGTGGAGTCTGATAGATTGATTGCTGGTATTGGCTTTGAGGATATTGGTACTGAGAGTATTTTCCATACTCGTGCTTGGTTTGGGGAGGAGCAAAATCATCAAGTTCTGAGTGAGGAGCTGTTCTGGGGCGCTCAAGAAGGTGATCCTCAATGTCCTCGTCTTCACCACCATCTTGGACACTCCTAGTCTCTCGGATGTTACTGACTTCACTGTCTGACATGTAATCTCTATCCTCTGCAACACTCTGTAAATAGGCCCTTTCTCTTTTCTCCCTTTCCTTTAAAAGTGCATCTTTTCTGCGATTGATCCCCATCTCCAAATACCTAAGCTTAGCATCAATCTCTTTCTCCTCTTCATCTAGTTCTGCCTGTCTTTTGCGGAGCTTGGAAGACTCTCGCTCAACCAGATCCAGCTCCCGATCAATGTCTTGTAATATCTTGGCACGTGCCATGTTTGAATTTCGGCACATTCTTCGGCGTGCTGAGTTTGTGGTGTATGCTGTCTGTCCACTTGTTGTTGACTCTTCTTCAGAGGGGGGATTGGGAAGAGTCCTTTTCACCTTCTTTTGCGTCCCCGTGGGAGTGCCGCCTGATCCTTTCCCCTATAGTAAATGGTAACATAAAATATCAGTCAATTAAATGTTATCAGATATTGAAACAAACATGTTTCAATATCTGATAACATTTATAGTGTCTAGTCTGTAAAGGCAGAACTATCTTTGGCCTGTATTGCTTTCTTGGGTAAGTGATGGTACTTGTGTATCACCATTTTTCTGTTTCTGCATTTATTCCCATAAAAATCACAAAACTTTAACGTGTACTCTACAGTCCAACAAAGTAGCAATTTGTCTTTCTTAAAACCTGAGAGTCAACATTTCTTTCTGCATGTTCAGCTTACTTTCCCTAACAATTAATGCAGGCATGGGATTCTCAATGGTAACTTGCCTAGGGAGAATTTTTTTCATGAAATTTGCTGTGACAGAAAAATGTTTTCCTTAAATATACTTAAATCCATTTTACTCATTACAAAGCAAATGGAAAAAAATAACACCAGCAGCATCCTGCTCATTTTCTGACAATTGACAAAATACATTTACTTTTGTGCAAGTGTCTGACATTTGTCACTGTGGTGTAAGAGAATGTAGTACTCACCGGATGGCCATCCCCATACTGCGTACCAGATGTTGCTCTTTCTTCTCCTGTTGGACTCATGGGTTTTGGGTCAGACATCGATCGCTGCATGGTTTTGGGTCCCCGAGGACTTGCTGGAGAGGATTTTGATTGGTCAATGCTTTCCCTTAGCTTTTGTGGGCTGGTATCGCCTAGGGACTTATCATAAGACACAAATTCAAGGGATTTGCTAGGTGATATACATGGTGATACAGGAGAATAAAGTACTTTAGGGGATTTAGGATGAGCTTGAAGGGAAGAAAATTCTGGTTTTAGGTTGGCAGACTGGGCTATTTCTAAGGGAGTAGGACGTTTCTTTGGTGAGGTCCTTTCTGAGTCTGACACCTCCATTCTCGTGTCCATTCGAATATTTCCATCTGTGTCGGTTTGTATAGAAATTTCAGTGTGGGCTTGAAGAGACAATTCTGACCCACCACCCCTATCACCTCTAGCAGTACGGGGACGGCTTTGTCGACTTCTCTGGGCCTCCCATTCATCTTGATCCTCATCATCAGTCTGGACACAGCTATCAACACTCTTTTTAACACTTTTCTTTTTTCTTCCTGCTGTGTAAGCTTTGCTTAGTGCTTCGTCCTCCTCATCAGTCTGACATCCGCTATCTGTAATTTTTCGAGAAAGCACTGTGCCATCAGGTCCTAAGACAATAGCCTCCTGTATGCCATGTCCTGGGATGTCTGCACTTGGGTACATCTGACGAAGCTTTTGCTCTTCTAACTGTAGTCGCAATTGTTCTTGGAGTCTTTGTATTTGCTCAAGTTGCTGTTGTTGTTGAGCATATGTTTCTTTTTGCATCATAAGATGAGCCTGTCTTTCCTCCTCCTGTTGAGTCAGGATCTGCTGCTTCATGGCTTGCAGCTCTTCTAATTCCTTCTGTACTAGGAGCTGTTCTTGTTCACGGAATCGCTGAATATTATGCCGCTCCCATTCCAATTCCTCAGCTAAGCGTTGCTGCTTTAGCTTTTCCATTTCCAGCCTCTCTCGCTCTGCCTGATACTGGCCATCTCCAGGAACCATGGGGGATGAGAGAGCTTCCAGTGAAGCAGCTATAGCCTCCAGGGATGCATCTGTATATGTGTCAAGGGATAAAGATGTTGCTGCTGTAGCTGTACCATTGACAGCAGCAACACCTCCCTTTGAGATCTCCAGGTTAAGAGGAGCATCTCCTTGTTCTTCTGTTGTGGAAATGGTGGAGAGAAAACTTTGGGATCTTGTAAGTGGTAAATTCTGGAGATTGGACAAAGAAGGCATGGTGTCACTTGTGTGCATACCAGAAAAGGTATTATATGCTGTACTAAATATGGATCCTGGTTGAGTAGTAATTGCATATGTTGATGGGACTGGTGCTGCAACAGATGAATAGACCACTCCATTTGATGATCTTAAAACACTACTTGTCCCAAAGAGTGAACTGACAGCACTTGTGGCACTTGAATGGGAATATGGGGGGATTGTCATTCCTGCATAACTGCCTTTCTTGGAGTAGTCAACAGCTTCACCTGTCAAAAGTCAAAAATATATTTTTAGTCCATGCTTTTAGACAATTCATTCTGAATCAAGCCATGCCTTCAGCAAATAAAGAAATGCTGCCAAGATAAAAAAAAAACAACAATTCTACATAGAGGTGGAAGAAGCAAAACAGGCACATGCAAAAAAATTATGTTGAATAAAAAACACAATAAAATCCATGCAAAATAAAACAAAAGAAATGAAAAATCCACATTAGCCATGAATAAGCGGTGGCAGTTCAAAGTGACATTTAAGTGACAGATCTGCAATGTCACTGCACTGACCTGCGTCTGATATCTTCGATGAGGTGAGATCTACTGCTCCCTCTGTTGTGACACTGAAATTATAACTGTTCTTACTCTTGTATATGAATAACCCAGCTTCTGCAAGATTGGTGTCTGACATGGAGGGTTTAATTCCACCAAACCCTCTCATGCCATAAGGTGTTCGGTCAAACTGATAATGGTCATCACGATATCCAAAACGATCTTCAGGTAGAGGTGTGGTAGACTGCTGAGTTGCACAACTTCCTGCAAATGGCAGCTTGTACACATCACAGCACACAGCTCTCTTTCCTGCTGTTAGATCCACTGGTTTGCCATCATCTGTGATTACGGTTGTAACCACGTCTGCAGATGTCACATCAACTGATACCAAAGTATTGAAAGGTTTTGAGGTACTAAGATCAACAGCTCCTGCCACTGTGGTTCTTCCTGTAGTTAATCCATTGGCAACACAGGTTGCCACAGGAGGGACTGAAGCAGTGACTGGCATGGCTTGGAAACCTGCTGCGCCTGTATTCGATCCAACTGATAGGTTAATTGGGATTTCTGCTGTTGCAAGAGTGGAGGGCTGAGACTCAACTGGTCGATATACAATTTGAGAAACAGGTTCAAAAGCCTTATTTTTTGTTAACTGAAGGGGCATGGAGGAGACTTGAGAAACCTCTATATTGTCACATTGCTGTATTGTGGCAGAACAGGTCACAATAGTGATGCTGTCAGTCACTATTGAAACAGTGGAGGATTCAGTGCTGAGGTTGACCACAGGTGATTGCACTGCACTGGTGTGGCGACTGACATCATTCACAAAAGACTGACGTCCTGAATCTGGAGCGGTGGACAGATCAACACCATTCATATTTGAATCTGAATCACCCTTAACAGTTCTAAGATCTACCACCTCAGAGGGTAGAGAGGTCGTTTCAGTCTGTGCTAGCATTTGAGGCTTAGGTTTCTCCATTGACATTGGAACACCAGTTGCTCTTGGAGCTGGTACTGGTGGTGGTGTTCTTTCATGAACAACGGAGACAGTGGTTCTTTGAACTTCCGTAGTAACCACTTGAGATATGAGGCTAGGTATAACAGATGGCTGTGCTGAAGCAGATATGGCCTCAATTATGTGACAAGAACTAGAAACATGTTTCTCTGGGCTACAAATCTCTTGTTTTTCAATAGACTCTGTGACACGTGTATATGCCAGAGGCACTCTGGTTGTCTGAGAAGGAGGGGTTGGTTGTTGTTGATTTTGCTTTGGATATGGGTGTTGAGGCTGTGGTTGATAATAGCTCTCATGTTGACCCTGCTTTGAGGGACATACCGGTCCAGGACCGGAGGGGGCTTGAGTTGTGACATTGTCAACTGGAGAGCTAGGCTGGGATGGCAGTGTGATGACTACATACGTGTCACGAAGATTGCTGGCATATCTTGGGGAAGAAGGAGACTTTGGTGAAGGTTGAAATGTCTTGCTCTCTGTAGAGGGGCTCAAATTAAGGACTGAGTCATTTGGACCAGTAGGAAGTACAGTAGGTCTTGTTGGAAGAGGGGCATGAGCAGGTGAAGGTGGCTGTGAACCAGGCTTTGGTGCAATTGGTGGTTTGGCACCATGTGCTGGTCTGTGACTGTCTACAATCCCATGAATAGCTGGCTTTGGAGGAACAGGAGGTGGAATATGAGGTTTGTATGTTGGAGTAACAACTTGTCTAACAGGCGATCCTTGGGGTGAAGTCATAGTCACTGGCTCAGATTTTTTCACAGGTGCTGAAGCCTGAGGTGGAAGTGGAACTGGGGCTTTCCTGGGAAAAACTGTGGGTTTTGGTGGAGTGGGAGGAGGCTGGGATGGTGCAACAGGTTCTTCTCCTTTTTCCTGAGAATTAGCCCGGCGCAAAATATTTGGCTTAGGAGGGACAGGGGGAGCTGTTGACACTACACTAGATATACTAGGTGTGTATTGGGGAACTGTTGGTAGGGGTGACACATTAGCAATCACAGAAGCTGATGATCTTGGAACAGTACTAGAAAGGTCGACAAGTTCAACCTGAGAAGTAGAGATTTCATTGTCAGGTTGCTGTTCTGTCTGTTCTGTTGAAGGGCAAATCTCAGATACTTCTTTTACATGTTCAGATTGCTTTTCTGATATTATATCTGATGTTCCCGTCACCACCTGTTCCTTTTTTACTGTAGTTTCATCATCAGAGGATAACTCTCCAGAAGAGCATTGTGTTACCTTTAAGTCTGGAATAGGGTGAAGAACCTTTTTTGATGAAGTAGTTTCCATTTCTGGCTCAGGCTGAGTTGGGCTTGTTCCTGGAGTTAAAACTCTTTTCATCAACTCTTCATAGGCTGCTTCAGCATCTAACAGTGGCTTCCCATCTTTGCCTAATGTCACTCTGCCGCTTTGTGGGAAGGTACTCTCAGCTGGTTGAAACACAATTTTTGGATTAGGGGTTTCATTTTTTGGCTTTATATTTTCATATTCCTGTTCTAGCTGCATGAATTCCTTTCTTTTTTTGATCATGTCCTCATAAACTTCATCGGGCGATCTCAGTTTTTTGGGTTCAACAGGAACAGACATTTTCTCTGTCTCTTCCCGATCAAAAGAATTGTCAAGAAGAGATGGATAAACATAGTCTTCAATAAGCATGCCACCATATACCGTTTCCTTTTCTGATTGAATTTCACCTGTGTCAACTGTTGGAGATTTAGCCTTTAGCATGATTTCTTCATAGGCCTCATCAGCAGATTTGAGAGCTTTCTTCTGAGATTTATCAGGGTTTTGATCATCTGTTGGGGAGTGAAGAGATACAGATATAGGCAGCTGATATGTTTTTTGCACTTCCCCAATTTTTGCAGCATGGATCTCAAATCCTTCAGGATCTGATTCAATACTGGGGGAAAAGTCAGAGCAGGATGACCGTCTGATCTCCTCCATTTCAGCTTCCTGTCTCTGTTCTTCAGTTGGTGAGGCATCTTCAATTGGAGAAAGGTTGCTCGGAGGTGTCTTTGTATGCTCTCGCCTTCTTTGGGCCCGAATCTCATCCTTGTCTTTTTTAGACTTTTTCCCTGAGCCCTTTTGTTTTTCTTGCTCCCTGAGAAGTTCTTCCTCCTCCCTTAACTCTTCCTCCTCTGATGAGTCTTCAATAGTTGGTAGCATTTGCCCAGTTTGTCGGTGCTTGGCTTTTCTGTGCTGTTTAACCTCACCGGTACGAACATGACTTGGGCTGCTGTCACTATCCTCGTCCATAGATGAAAGAGATGTCGGCGATGTTCCGGGAGTGAAGCTAGATGCATGTAGACTAGATGACCCTTCACCCCGAGACCGATCATCTGGAGAGTCTGTTAGACTTTCTATTTCAGGCTCTCCATCTGCACTAGGTATACATATAGGGCTGCTGGTTACATTCAGCTCAAAAGTTTGTAACTTGCGAGGTGCAGAAATTCTTTGATCTTCCTCTTCTTTTTGTTCTTTCTCATCCTCTTTGACAATATCAGATTTATCTGCTGATGTTGTGATTTCCTGAACATCATCATCATCATCGGGACTAATAGTAGTTTTCTTAGTTAACCGTCTTGTTTTTCCTGATATGCTTTTCTGTACAGTCTCTTTCTTCTCATTTTGTTTCTTCTCATCATCTCTAATCTTTCGCCTGACTAAGCTTTCTTCATCTGATGGAGAGGCATCCTCATTCTCACTCATTTCTATGATTTGTTTCCTGATAAACTCCTCATCATCTCCTGACATTGGGCTTTCTTTTCCAAAACTTTCACTGCTATCGTCCAGGGAATCTGCCTTGACATCAATTGGCACAAGAAGCTTTTTCTTTCCAGGACTTTTGGCATTCTTCTCTGAAAGGTCTTTATCCTCTTCTGAACTGGGAGAATCAGGCGAGAGAGGAAGAACCTCCAATTTGCGTCTGGTCTTTAAAGTATCAGTCTGTTTCTCCTCCTGCTCTGTGTCTACCTGGGACTCTAGAATGGGAAGCACAGAGCTTTCTAGTTTTGCTAGGTCTGATGGGCTTGTGAGATTGTCTTCTTTAGCTTCTTTCAATTCCGGCTGTTTCAAGGACTCCTCTTGTTTGATCTGGTAAATAGAAAGAAATTCATTGTTACTTCTGGCAGAAAACAATCTTTTTCAAAATATTTTTTTAGCATTCTTGTATGGGGACGGCTTTGTCTTATCTACAGTACTGACAAGTTACAACATTTTTTATCAACAAAAAACCATTTGGTTGAATATATTAAAGCACATGTTCTAAAACATATTACAAATACATTCAACCATGTTTGAAAGACGTTAGCTATTTTCAACTATAATTCAACACTGATGACTATTTCCATTTCCTATATGCTATTTCTTTTTACAACCAATTTAGAAAATATAGCAAAAATGCTAAATTGTTTAAGGATCTACTGCTATGCTTGCTAGACATTATGGTCACCTCAGGAACTGCATCGTCATCACCATGCTTTTCCACAGGCTTAGTTTTTGCATCCATTTGCTCCTCCGCGCTTTCCTCCTTCAAACCTGCATCATGCTCACTAACTACAGACTGGATTTCAGATTCTGCTAATGGGATTGAAGGTACTACAGCAGACACATGGTCTGAAGCTTCACGCTTTTCTGAAGTGGAGCTCACTTCTACATCAAATACTGTATTGCAATCTTTGTCACACACTGAACATGCTTCAGATACTGAAATAGCTTCCTGCAGGCTGCCAACGACAGCCTGTGACTCATCCTCTTTCTTGTCAGTTTCTGCCTCCCTATCCTTGAGTGATGGCTCAACAACTTCCTCAGACTCATTTTGATATTTTGTGGGACCCAACCCAGCCTCTACTTCACCCTCACAGTCTTTCTCCTTGCAGGTTTTATCACTGGGTTTTGTTTCAATGATATCGACTGAGGTTAGCACAGGCTGTACACTTTTAACTGACACCTCAACAGCATTTGCTTCTTGCTGTTTTGATTCGACAGATGGTGGATCAGAGATAACCACTGCTTTGTCAGACTGTTCATCCATCTCTAAAGTGCTATCCTCCAGGCTTTGTTTTCTTGTCTGTGGTACAGCCTCTGCTACTGCAGGAGACTTTTCTTTTTCTTCGGATTTCTGTAACGATGCCATTGTCTCAACAGGGCTTCCTTCAACAGCCTTAGACTTGGTTTCTTGCTGTATATCTTTATTTATCTGAACATCTTCTTTTGGCATTTCCTCTGGGACAGTTACAGCTGCAGCACTTTCATTTTCTACCTCCTTTTCTTTCTCCATTAGAATATTTTCAGCATCATTGCTGACTGCTCCAATTAAGCATGCTTCATCATCATGTTTTCTGAAAACGTTTTGGTCATCAACTGTCTTTGTAATTCCCTCCTCTTTTAATGACTTCCCCTCCTCTGATTTTACCTCTGCTGGTTTTGCTGTGCCTACGTTTACTTCAGTGTCAATTCCCACTTGTTCATCATCTTCCTCATGTGTTTTATCCAGAACAATTTTCTTGTCATCAATAATTTTCTCAGAGTCTTTTGTTTCATCAGCGTTCTCTATATTTTCTTTCTCTTGAACATTAGTTTCTTTCTCTAATGGAGCTGCAACAGGAAAGATATCTACTAAATCTTTCTCCTCTTCTTTATCTGTAGTCTGTTTTTTTGCTTCAGCTTCCTGACCAACTTCCTCTAACACTTCAAGAGAATTTTTATCTTCAATGACAGAAGAAATTTCTAATTCTGTATCGTTTGCTGGTGTTGCTTGTAATTCTTCCCCTGCGTTGTCAGTTGCATCGGCTTTGGCAGCAGGATTTAAGAAGGTTATTAACTCTGTTGCTGACATATTTTCTGCAGTAACATCATTAGAAACAACTGGTGCAACAATGTCTGCCCCAGATTCTTCAGTGATGTCTCTTTTGTTGATGTCTGATGTTGTGTCTGATAGAATTAGCTCTGCTGCCATATTTTGGGGTTCGTCAGTTGAAACGCCACATATTTTCTCTTTGTTTTCATCGGTTGCAGTAGTATCTGGCTTTACTGGAGGTAAAGTCTCCTCAGTGACTCTTTCATGGATCACCAAAGCAGCTTGCTCAACTGTTGCCTCTGGGAGCTTCTGAGGTGTTGACTCAATGGTTTTATGATCTTCTGCGGGAGCTGCACCCTCACTTTGAGCAATCTCGGCATCTGACCTAGTTTCTACCTTGACAGAGCCAGCTGTGTTGCCTAAAATAGCATTTGTCAATTGGCTTTGTGCTTCATCTTCAACAGATACAGACAGACCCTCTGCCTTAATGTCAATGCTATCTTGTTGCTCAACTGCTGGGATTTGACCGGCAGGTCCACACTGTGTTTGCGGTTCAACATTAAGAACTTGTCTGTCAGACTGAGGATGATTCTCTGCCACTTTCTCGCAGCTACTGTGTTGTTCCTCAGCTGCTAGAATTTCACTGAAAATTGCACTCTGTGTTTGTTGGTTAGTGTCAGGTAGCTCTCTGTCAGGATGAGGACCATCCTCTGGTATGCTCTCAGAGTTGAGCGGTTTGTTCTCAACAGGTGGGATTTCTGAGTTTATCTCAGCTAAACTCTTTGAATTTAAAAGCTGTTGATCAGACAGTGATTCATCTGCTAATGAGTGTGTTATTAGTTCTTCTGAATCAAGTGTTTCCTGAGGGATGTCCTCTACAGGAGTGTGTGTGTGTTCAGGTGAAACTGGTGTGGATGTATTTGCTACCTTGATCTCAGTAGTAGGTGGGATTGGACCTATTGGTTCAGCTACAGGTTTGCTATCTACAACAGCAGGAACTGGGGTGGTGGAGGGGCCGAGGGGCAGAGCGGGTTCTTGCTTCTTTGGGGACACCATGGATGGTGGTGGGACGTCTCCCAGCTGGCCTGACATTGCTTTTTGAGTCTGACAGTTCAGGCAAAGCCATTCTTTCTGCAAGACAAACACGATGACAAGTATTCAGTAAATACAAAGCCTCCAGATCTGTTTAACAATGATTATAGATAACCTTGTCTAACTTATTCAGCAATCCTGCAAAGATCATTATGAACTGGGTTTATTCTATTTAATATATCATAAAAAAGGTTTTCATTACTAAAGCATTCAAGAAGAAGCTTTATATATATATATATCTATATATATATCTATATATATATATATATATCATTATGTATTTTGTGTAAAAGAATGGGTCCAAATGATACAATGCATGTGACAAGTTTCTCATGAGAAGTTCAAAGATATCATTAACAAAAAATGCTTTTTTGTTAAGTATTTCATACATTTTTGTAAATGTGTTCAATAATTTCTGCCCACTTCTTTCACCAGAGTTTCAGATAACAATTGTTTGGGAATTTGTGTCCAACATTTGCTGTGAATTTTATGATAATAGCCTCACTAGGGAAAAAAAAAATTAGAAACATGTAAATATTTGTAAATGTAAACATAAGCAAAAATACACTCAGCATCAACACATTTCATCTCAAAAATACATATTGCATTCAAAGTCCTGACTCTGTTCTAATAATTCACATTTTGCTATTGATGCAAAGTACAATAGGTGGCTACAAAACCCTCTTCGAAATCACCTGGTGTGAAGTGCCTTTCTAGCTGTGTTGTCATGCTGCAACTGTTTTATTAGTGTTATCTATTCCCATGTGTTTGCTGTAAAAGAGTACTCTAGAGGAAGATGCTTTACGTAAACTGAACACCCTCCTGAGTGCTTTTATTCAAGATGTGGATCTATTGTTGGTATGTAATGTCCCATGGTGCTTTGCTAAAGCGGAAAAATGATAAACAATCAATATGGTGAGACTGGAGATCAAAAAATAGCACAGACTCGCACACACTCGAAATATTCTTGTGTAGACGCGAGGTGCAAACAAATACCTCGGTTCACAGTTTGACAAATGTGTTAACATCCTCCTATAACCTACCCCGACAGGATTTAGTGCTAAAAATGAATTTTAGAGTCATGCAGTCCATCTCTGCGCGTGGAAAGATGAAGAAACAGCAAGACAGGAGGGAGGTGGAAGATGATGACAGAGGGGGAATTTAGCAGCAGCTCAGCTTGATTAAATAAGGCATGAACCGCCATGTTGTAGCCCTTGCCTTGGAATGATTAACACACCTGCATGTGGATTTCTCCAATAAGGCAAGGAAAGGCAACCAAAATGTTGATGGACAAAGTATAGAGATGCACTGCTTCCTGATACAGAACCATGATGTGGGGGGTTTGGCGTAAAGACTAGAAAGAGCAGGCACTGAAAGGTAGAGAGATGGCTGCAGATAGAAATAGTCATTCAGGCTGTTAGTGAGCTCCAGCCTCCTCAGAGCCTGTCATCACTGACGTTATCGAGAAATTTCAACGGGAACGTTTTACTACCCATTCCCTCTGTCACTGTCTCTAATAGAGCTACTGAGGGGAACTGAGCCAACTGCAGCCTCCACACAGAAATAGATTCCTTTCAGCTTTTCGCCAAAGAAAAGGCAAGACTGACAAAAAAACTGAACATGTACAAAAACAACAAACACAAAACCAATGGAGATTTCATAACTTACTTAGCAAAATGGACATCACTCCATGAGTCAAAAAAATTTAACCATCAACAAAGGAAATACAAAATCCATATTTATATACAGAATAACTAGTTTCGGATCAAATCATGACCCCTAAAGAACCCCACAAGAAACGTCCTAACAATGAGATTGACACACACCCACTTGCTTGTTTCTAAACACCAATCATCTGATGCCATACTGTTCTAATTTATGAAACAGTATGTTGTGATCGATTGGGTCAAGTACTTTTTTAAGGCCTATGACAACCTGTGCATTTCTTTGGATCCATGTTAGTTTTTATTTCTCCAGTAAACATAGTTAATGCACTTATTGGGATGAGAATTGGGATCCGTATTACAGATTTTCACAATGTTACGACTTTAGCTACTTTTATTTTGAGGCCACAACAGCAAAATGAAGGCTTGAGGTGCAGGATGAGAATGGCATTTAATTGTAACTGAACTCTTGAAAGCAACAAAACAGGCTGGCAGCAATAAAAGAGGATCTTACACTGAGTGAGAAAACCCACAAACTCCTTTTGACAGGGAGATTGATTCCTGGAATTCTAAAAAAGGTGAGTTAATTAGCAGATGAGAAACAACTGGGTAATGCAGGAAGCTGAGGCACTGGTGGAAGGTGCAGAGTAAATTAGGGAACACAGAAAACAATCACGTCAACAAAACAGGACAGAAATGCAAGCTTAGGAAAAATGAAACTCAAAATACTACAGATTGTGATTAAAAACTGAGATGCACATTGTATTGTAAAACTCTGTCAGATCCAGCAATAAGTATGCTTTCCTTCTTATAAAAGAACAATGTTAGAAAGAAGATTTTTATCTGACGTGATTTAATTCACTTTTAAACACTAAAGCTTTTGATAAAATGAAAGTCTGAATGTTGTTGCGCTTCTTCTCACTGATGAGTTTCCATCTTAATTATAATGCATCAAGCTGCTGGTGGAACATTACAGCCTCAGCTCCTTTGCGAGCCAAAAAAGATCTTTGCCTATTGATGTAGTTGACACTATGTCTGGTTCAGTGGGCTGAGATCAGATGGGTTTTCTTTTACTAATATACAGCAACCATTTCTTATTTGAAAAAAGAAACTAAATAAAGAATAGAATATATTTCATCCCAAATAAATAAGAAAATGTTCTTTGACAAAACGAAGCTCATTTAACTCTTAAAAATCAACTGCAGACAAAAAGCCAAAGAAACGTCTCGGCATTGTGCAGCGCTGACTCTGGCTTCCAACACCAGTAACTAGGCAACATTTCAATATAACAGATACTGTATTGTTCGAGCTATATTGAAGAAGTGACATCTCCGTCTCTGATCAAAAAGTGATTCCAAGCGCCAAGAAGCTGCCTTGCACACCTCCATCGTTTTTTAAACAATCCTACGGTTCATGTTCATGAAATGATTTTGCCAGACAGTAAATTTTAACCAATAAATGCAGTGGAAGTGACTCACAGATACGAGTCACGAGTGCTCAGACAAATTACAACAGTCAGGTTGTCATGCTCTGTACTCCTTACAGCTGCAGAGGGTGATACCCATATCTTTTATGACGCTGCCTTCCCACTCCCCCCTTCGTCCACTCGGGGTCCCTCTTTTTTTTTTTTTGTCACAGTAGCTTATTGTCTCTTCTCTCCTCTGGCCTGTTCTTATGATTTCTACATCGAGATGTTATTTTGTTTGTACTCCTCTTGCCATTGCACAATAAAATTCCACTGGTATGTAAGTGGAATCCGCTAAATATAAAAGATCACATCTCATAACTCTCCAAAAATATACTGAACTTTCATTTTATGTTTCATGCATAAAGAATTATTTGCAGTTAGACCTTTTCCTTATTCGAAGCTGTTTTGTTGGTTTCTCCATATATCATCTGGATGCATTAAAAAAAAATGTTAAAAAAAGAAAAAATGAAAAAGAGCCAGTATGTGAATAGGATGGAGGGGGGGGAAGTGAAAGAGAGAGCAGCGGCAGTCAGGATGTAACAGCCTGTACTAACAAGATGAGGCTGGTGCCAGAATGTGTGGGTTTTCAAGTCTCAGTGAGGTTCTGCCTGCCTGTCCTCCAGTCTCTGATGAAGGCTCAGTGCTGGCACGCTGTATGCTTTGCCCCCCCACTTATCCCCTAGTCATTCCTTGGCACAAAATGCTCAGTAGCTAAAATATGGCTCTGGCCAAAGCATGCAGAAATTGGTAAATTAGAAAGGGGATGAGGGAAAATCCTTGTGGAGGGTCTAATCGCCACTTTCTAAACCTGAAAAAAGATGCAGAGCATTGCAAAAGTATTCATAACCCTCTAAAATGTGAACATTTTAGGTAATTTTAGAATATTTTATGCATACTAAAAGAAAGCTTACACACAACCATGATACTGTTGTTGAATACTGCAATGACATCAGATGCAAAAAGCAATCTTTCATTCCCGTTCCGTCTAAAGGCTCCCATCCGTTTCTGTGAACGCACCAGACAATTAAATTTCAAATCAGGTAAAAGTCCATCTAAAAGGTCAAATACATTAAGAGGATGCAGAATGTAAATGTATTGCCTTTGGAATATGAGGCAAAAACAAAACTTCCCGTAATTGTTAACATACGCTGTGTGCATCCAGTCTGAGTGAGTTTTTGCTGTTTTTCAAAGATCTGGGCAAATATTACCATCTTCAGATGTGCAAAAACGATAGAGGCATACCTCATACAACTTGTAATTAAAATTGCAACATCCAATGTTTTTCCAAAGTATTTGCTCAGATGAGTAGAACACAAAGGCACAGTGCAGTTTTCAGATGTCTTTTACAAATATTTTTTGAAAATATTGCATTGTTTTCTTTCAGCTTTATAACCATATAATACTTTGTTCATCTTTGACATTAAAATATATTGAAATTTGTAGTGTTAACATTACAAAATAATCCCAGTTTAAAAGGTATAAACACTTTTGCAAGAGGGATTTTTTTTAATTATTTTCTTGCACTGCACTTCCAAATTAGTTAATTAATTTAACTAAAAGAATCCCACAAAGACTAAAATGTTACCCATTTCAAATAATCAAATTATGGTTCCCACAGAATGACACTGTTAAAGGAGGTAATATGAAAGAAGATGGTGGGAGGGGGCAGCCCTCTAGTCCCTCGTGTTCTCCCCTCTCCTGCTTTAGTGGATCTCTTTTGTGGCTGTTACTATTTTTGTACACATCAGGCTCTAGGCCAAGTGATGGTGAGAGCTGTGAACACTGCATGGAGTGAATACAGATAAAAATACATAAACAGAAACAGATCTGTCTAAAGACCGGCCTATTGTGTAATACACAAAACAAAGCGGACGTGTTAAATGTACAAACTATTAGAATACTAATGTATGGCAGGTTGGTGATAAAAGCTGGTGTGTGTATTGTTGGTCTTTATCTGCCAGTGCAGATTATGGGGAGTTTAGGATGGGAGAAAATGTGGACGTGATCGCAGAATAAGGATAAGGAGGAAGACAAAGTATCCACTGCACAAGTCACCGTTTCTAGATGTGCAAAATAGGGTAAAAAGATGTATGAATGACACTAAGGATGAGCAAGCCATTTATCAATATTTAGTCAAATTGCATGGTTCTCAAAATCATTCATATAAACTCTTTAACCTTTTAGATCTTCCAGTAAAATGGATAGAAACGTGTCCGTGTTTGTCCAAATTTATCTTTGAAATAAAATTTGTTGTTTTTTTTATCTCTGTGTCTCAACATGTGAAGGTTTAGGTGAGCAGCTATTGTTTTTCTAGAAATTCCCTGGTTTTTAAAGATTAGCTTATTTTGCTTTCTTTCCTTTGAAGAAGGCCTATACGACATAGGTGTCCAACATTTCCACATTTTTACCCCATTAAACTTCCTCAATAATGATCAAATTAAACACATGGAATATATATTTTAAAATATTAGTTTTTATGTTACAGATGTTTTAGGGGTGTCAGTTGTGATATTGGCAATTAGAAAAAAAAATTACTATCATTTCTGTGACTAAATTCTGTGCTGTAAAAATGTACTTTTTATGCATCCTTTGTAGTGGCGCCAATAAGTGCATACTTTCAATATTTCAAAATCTTCAGGGCAAAACTTGAGTAACAATGATGGGAAGTTCATTCCCATGATTCATTCTTCCTTTATGTAATTTCCCCCCATTTCCCAAGAGTACACATAATGATGTATGGAATTTTGAAATTCATATGTAATACTTGCAGTAGAGTTGGTCAATTATTAATGTCCAACCAAACATCCCTGTCCCTGTCCTGCCTTTAAAACATCGGGTTTTAAAGGCGGTGGCAGTGAGACCGCCATCTGATAAAAACTGAAACGTAGCTGTAGATTTTCTCGGTAATGGTGAGACGAGATGAAACACTCCAACTCCTTGATACACGCTCGTTAGCAAAGTCGTGCCACTCCCATCTTATGTAAGACTCTTCCAACACGCGCTCTCGTTACTGAAAAGGCCAACATGACATGAAGCCTGAGCTGGAGGAACATTGTTGCTCAGCGCCAGGCATACTTTTACAGAATTCCCCTTACATCAAAAAAAGGGAGACGGTAGGGGGAGAAGAGAAGGACAAAAATAGATGGCCGTAAAATAACTAAAATGGTAGCGCACACATAAACAACAAAAAAAGATAAAAGAGTGTGAAATGACTAAAATATCAGAGAACCAAAATCAGATGTGTTGCTGGCCTGTTCAAGTGCCTTTTATTCACAAGTTGCGTTGTTGGGGATTAGACAAGAAGACAATGAAGCCTGAGAGGAGATGACAAGCATCCTGTTGCCCTTTAAATCTTTTTAAGGAAATACAGATTACCCCCACACACGTGGCGATATGCACGCGCACTCACCACAATTTATCTCAACAAGAAGACAACATGCTGACAACACAGCCACTTAAACGTCACACCTACAACAGGTGAGGGGTCACCAGCCACGTGTGCATTCAGTGTTCCACACTTCTGCTCACAAAAAACCTGCAGCTAAGTATCCTGGCTCCTATTCCTGGAACAGCACATGTATCCACAGCCACGCCCTCACATGCGTCAGCGAGCAAACCTTTGCTGGCAGCTGACGTGATGACAGCGAGTGACACAGAGGTGACACACACTACAGGGGGGTTAGATGGCTCAACAAAAGTCTTGTGTGCAGAACATTCTGTATGCTATTCATTTTTTCCAAGTTGGATTTAAAAATGCACCCAGAGGTTCAGCTGTGTCATAGGTGAATGGATGGCCGGCAAAACTAGATGGTGATAATGAAAAGCTTTATGAAGTTAAAGGCCCATCTGGAGTTAACCAATCACAAGAGTTGACTTGTGAGGAATAAATGTTGTAAATACAGTTTGTAATATGGAAGATTCTTCTATGGTGGCAAAGCAAAATGTCCTCTGAGCTCAAAGTGAAAATGACTGCAGGGTTAGGGTTAAATAAGATGAACTGTCTACGTTTAAGTAGATGTAAATATATATATTTTTAAAAACTAGTCTTAAATATTCCACTCTGAAGTACACCTAAATAAAGTGCTGAACCTTTTTGGAGGCCCCCAGGTCTTTGGAAGAGAAACTGGCCCTTAGCATCATAGATAATCTGCCATGCTTAACAGTGGGCATGTGAATGTTTTCCATGGATGTTCCATTGTTTTTATACCAGACCCACCATGTTTGTTATCAAAAGGTTGAGACTTTGTTGTCTGCTGTTTGATACAGTTCTACAACACTGAGCTGGCACAATAGGCCTTTAATGTCCAGCAAACCGGAAAATTGCACTGAAGGTATTAAACATTTGCAGAAACTAATGAAGAAAATGAAAAGAAAAATGGCTTGAGTATCAATAATTGTGTGTCAGGGATTTGACTAAAATAATTCTTATAATGGAACGATAATAGCCTGTGATTATTTTTGAAAATTTTCTAAATTTTCCATACTGAAGAATTTTCTAAAATGTCTGAAAAAACAAAAAATTAAGCATCAGTGGCAGAATACCGAACAAAGAAGGAGTTTTATGTCAGTTTAAAAGAGACATGCGTTTACCAAAGTATTGGTAAAAAAAAACAAGCATGTGATATTTTCCAGGTTGTACCAGGTTGGTTTGACAAAGACATGCTAAACAATCTAAGTTTAAAAGGCAAAAAAAGGCTTTAACACCATTTTAGTTCTACTTCCCGTTACGGAAGAATTCCAGAACTGTGAATGCAGCAAAGTAGAATTTACTATGAATTAGCACATATAAAGGTACATGGAATATTAATTTGACAAATATGATTTTTGATTTGTACAGTATCTTAACAGAAATGATTTTGCTCATCTATAGCATCAATAACCAACAACATCTTTAAGAAAAATCAGTAGTGGTATATGTATATTTCTGAGCCTGTGTGCATAATCTCGGAATAAATTCAGTTTTAGTTTTGAAAATGTTTACGTTTTTAGTTGAATAATCATTCTATGTCTCCTATAAAAAGCAATTCAAATCGATTATTAAAAGTTTTGGAAGATGCTCATGTGGAAAATGAATCCCTGAAAACATCTAATTCCATCTCTGCAGTGAGCAATTTTCATGAAACACCCAAAGGACTGACATGCCCAACACAGAAAAACAACAGGAATATGTACATTGTTTAAAAAGGCGTAGTTAAGACGGAATGTACTTCAGTAATAAATAGCTTTCCTACCTCTTCTAAATGAGGACTAGGATTAAATCCACACAGATTGCACACGTTCTTCTTGCACTCAGTGCACACACTGTAGTTGGGGGCGTCTGACGATCCAATGTTGAGCTCCAAGTTACAGAGAGGGCAGTTTCCCTTGGCAACTGAAGTTTCAGACTGAGCAGACTCAGCCGCTGTAGACTTCTCTTCCTGCTCTGCGGATGCGTGTCTGGGGGGCTCTCTGGACCCGGCAGACGGGGTGTCTGGAGCGGAGTCGGAATCCGGTGGAGATCCAGGTGCAGAGAAAGGAGAGTCAGGAGGAGAACCTGGTCCAGAGTCAGGTGACCCAGGCGGAGACTCAGGTGCTTTGGTTTCCTCTCCAGAGACAAGAGTGGTGGCTGAGCTCAGAAGCGATGAGCCGAAGCTGAACATTTGAGATGCAGCAGCAGGAGGTTTTGCTGACTCCGTCAGCCCTCCTAGACCCCCAAACAGTTTTCCAGCCATGGATTCTTCTTGTTTTGGTGCAGCCTGTGTTGGAGGCTTCGATGACTCCATCAATCCACCAAACCCACTGAATAGTTTCCCCGTAACCGACTCCGCCGCTTGTGCAGCCGCTGCGGGGGGTTTAGCCGAATCTGTCAGCCCTCCTAAACTGATGCCGCCCAAACCCCCAAAGAAACTCGATTCTTGTTTGGCTTTAGCTGGAGACTGCTGAGGGCTGGACTTCTGCTGAATGGGACGCCCTGTTTTGGGGTCAATCTTGGGTGACCCTGCCAATGAGGAGCCTGGAGAAAGGGGTCCAGGAGATGAGGAACCTGGGGATTTCTGCCTTGGGGTTGTTGGCGGCGTCAGCCCTTGGTCGGAGGTGCTCTGCTGCTTTATCAGCAACTTTCCAGGCTTGCCACCTCGCTGAGGTGAGGGTGGGCCAGAGCCTTGCATGGGCTTTGACATGCCAGGAGGATCCATGCCTCCCATTGCTCGCTGCATCTGACAGTTCAGGCAAAGCCACTCTTTACCCTGCAAATGAAAAGAAGACAAGTCAGATGTTGTGGTTTTTGTGACCAATGTTCATTAGTAGCTTGAAAGTGAAACACCAATTGCACAAGATCAGGAATCAAAACCTGGGATAGCTGCATCGAGCTATAACTCTGATACATAGAGTGTAAAACATGTAACCATGATAAGACATAATTGAATCACATTTTTAAAAACTGGAATTAGTATGTTCATGTCTATACAGTGCCTTGCAAACCTACTCATATATCTTTTCTAAAGAACAGCTACTCAGCTGTTGCAGTTTGGAGGAACTTGATCAACATCCCTATCTGTAGGGACCCATCACTACACGCTGTGACAATCTCACTCCACGACTGGCTGAAGAACTCGACAGCTTCTTCTGCAAGTTTTAAATCCAATCATTTGCACTTCTAACCCATTTACCAACAACCCACTTTCACACAAAAAACGATTACATGGACTCTTATACCAACAACTCCACAACTCGCTCCGCTCCCCAACCTCTATGACTTCCTGCCTGCACCGAGAAAGGTGTGAACAGGCTTTTTCAGTGTTACAAGACCAGGAAAGCTTTCCTGATTCTGCCTGAAAGCCGGCGCTGACCAACTCGCCCACATCCTCAGATTTAACAAGTCTCTGGAGCTGTGTGAGGTTCCCTCCATCATCCCCGTCCGGAAGAAACGAACCACAACATAATTAAACGTCTAGAGGCTTGTCACATTGATGTTTGTGGTCATAAAATTCCTTGAACAGGTTTTGAAGGTCAGCCAGAAAGTTACCACTTGTGGTCCCAAAAACTCATTTTAGGATGTTAGGTGATTGCTCATTTGAACTCATAACATCTATAAATTGTGGAATCCCATAATATTCTCCTTACCTTGATTAATCTCAGTTGAAGGTATTTTATTAAGCAGGCATTTAGTTAGTCAGTTACAAACTACCAATTACTATGTGTATTGACTTTTAGAGTTGTATTGCTTTCCATCTGTTTTGTCTATTCTTCTGCGTTTCGTTTACAGTAAATCTTTATGTGACATTCCACTCAGTGAAAAGTGCTATATAAAACAGCTCACTTAAGAAATCAGTGTTCCGTCATTAAGCAACCAATTTCCATCTTTAAAAAACAAAATCCAAAATTCGCAACAGTTCCATAATTAATCAGAACAGCAGTTGGTTGTTCTAGTAAATATTAGTGCTAAAATGGTTGGCTTTCATAGTGTTTACCGTTACAGACCCAAACACCTGTCTCAAAAAAAAATAATGGTGGCCAGAGCCTTTTGTTTAGTGTTTGGCTATCTCTTTTGGTTTCCACAGCGTGCCAAGCACAGTGTTGAAAGAGACAGCTGTTGACGGTTTGATCACCATCTAGAAAAAGAACAATATGTGCATACCTATTTGCTACTCGTATGTTGGTGTGCTTGACATCTTAAGAGGCAAAAAAAAATAAATAAAAAAGAATGTTCTTGTTGATCCACACAGAAGAATTTCTTAAAGAATAGTTCTACGGGGCGTGCTGTGGTGGCGCAGGGGGTTAGCACGCCCCACGTTTGGAGGCCTTAGTCCTCAACGCGGACGTCGCGGGTTCGACTCCCGGTCCCAATGACCTTTGCCGCATGTCTTCCCCCCTCTCCTCACCCTCCTTCCTGTCTGCCTACTGTCGAAAAAATATGAGCCACTAGCGCCGCAAAAACTCTTCGGAGAAAAAAGTGGAAATAAAAAAAAAAAAGAATAGTTCCACAAAAGTAGGTTTTCTCCTGACCAACCAGCATTTACAGTTCATGTGTGAGTGAATGTCGTCACTTGCTGGCAGAGTTCCTTCCTGTGGCCATGATATGAGTCACCTTGATCAACATTCCCCAAGTCCATATGGTCACTCTGTTTCCCAGATCATGTGTGTCGCTCTTGTAAGTGACATGTCCTCTTTTGAATCAGGGAGGACTGATATACTGGACTCTGCTGTAGTTTCAAATTGAGCATCATAACCAGTTTTTATTTGAAAGATTTATTTGTACAATTTGTAACATTTATTAGATATGCACTAGTCTGGCTTATTTTTCTTGCTCTTACTGAATTCATTTTTCCTTTGAGGTCTGACTGAATCTGATCCCCCCCCCCCCCTTTAATACACACACAAAAAATAATAATAAAAAAAACATGTCACTAGTTCCACAACTGAGATTTCTATTTTGAAATAAAAAATAAATTAAAGATTATTGCCCTTCATGTGCAAAAAATATTTCTAACCTTTCAGAAAACTCAAAAGAGCCGAACTACACACACTTTCAGGTGTTTAACATTTGAAGCGGAGATAATTAAGGAGAAATATTCAAATTCCAGTCTCTGCTCAATGTTTTTTTAATTTTTATGTGTGTGTGGGGGGTGGGGGGGCACATGTATCCTTAATAAATTTTTATCATCTATTTTTTTTTTACATTATTTTCTAACTAAGTACTTTTAACAATGATGACTATAATAAAAAAAAATGACTGCAGATATGTGTACATATCATTCCTTTACATTCATTATCTGTCCTCAAAGTTTTGTTTCTTTATATCTGAATACTGTGGACGATTGAAAACCAGTCAAATTTCTTGTTTGCTCACTCAATATTGGCAAATAAAATGATTCATAATCTGGCAAAGCTTGAATCAAAATGATACATTTTGTACTTTTTAGGGTTTTATTCTTGCCGTTTAGCATGTAATGCAAACAGCAACGTCAGTGCATGAGTAATGTTTTTTCTTCTTCAAAGAGAAATGCCAGAATAAAATCAATGCCTTTTCTACATGCATGGCATTGCTCACTCCTGTGTATCATCCATTATGAAATCTGTGGTGGTATTATCTGTGAACTTTCGAGAACTGGAAAGCTCCCGGCTATACATGTAGACAAAAATCATAAAATTATCTCACTTTAGCTCATTGGTTAGGACATCATTAACCATTTGAATTTTTATTTTATTTTAAGAAAAATAAAACTACAGCAAAAGAAAGAAAAGCTGTGAGGGTCTTACCGCTGAGTCTGGTGGGCTGAAGCCACACAGGCTGCAGACCTGGTTCTTGCACTCAGTGCAGGTGTTGTAATTGGGTGGCTCCTTAGATCCAGTGTTGAGCTGGGTGGTTTTACACAGCGGACAGAGTCCACCTGCAGGCTTTCCAGCTGCCTGCTGCCCGGGGGCCCCTGAACCTTTTGCTGGCATGGGGCCTTGCTGTCCTTGAGCTTTTGGTCCAGGTTTTCCAGGTCCTTGTTGTGGTGGGCCACCTTTTTGCTGCTGAGCTCCACCCTGACCTGGTCTAGGTCCCGGCTGCCTTTGACTTTGCCTCGGGGCTTGACCAGGGGGTCCTTGATCTGATTTGGGCCCCTGACTTTGCCTTGGTCCTGGGCCAGGAGGACCTTGACCAGATTTCGGCCCCTGACCAGGTGGTCCTTGCCCTGAAGGACCTGATTTCGGCCCCTGACCAGGTGGTCCTTGCCCTGAAGGACCTGATTTTGGTCCCTGACCGGGTGCACCCTGACCTTGCCTTGGTGCCTGTCCAGGGGGGCCTTGACCTGGCTTTGGGGGTCCAGCCTGCTGTGGTCCCTTTGGTCCTTGACCCTGCTGGGGGCCCTTCCCCGGTGGCTTCACTCCCTGCTTGTTTTCTACTTTTGCCGTCGCATCGCCCTCCTCCTCGTCCCCAAACAGTCCAAACTTGGGAATGTTGACGGCGTCGCCCATAGATGTGATGGAGGACGTCATTGACGACACGGCGCTGAGGGGATTGGCCCCGCTGAGGAAACTGGAGCCAAACATGCTAGACGATTTAGTCTCCGGGCCTTTTGGCTCCTGCCGGAATTTGGATTCAAAGAGGCTTAAGGACGAGGGGCTGCGGCCTGGTGTGGGTCTGCCAGGTGGACCCTGGTTGAAGGCGTCTACAGTTCGACTTTTACTTAGACCTGCAGGGCCCCTGGAGGCTCCTACCTGCTGGTGAGCATCAGATTCTGAAGGTCTGAAAAGAACAGAAACAAAACGATCCTTGTTATGTCCATTTGTTTACAAGTAAAAGAACCCAATAAAAGAAAACACACAACTATAACAGGTCGATAGTGCTGCTGGTTACATTTTATATCTGACATTACAACATTTAATATTTAAACTTCATTAAAAGGAACGGCAAGTTGTTAGTCATGTCTGTTTCTGCTGACTCATTCACACTCACCATGACAAGTGCCATCCTCAAAAACTACACCCAATATTAAACCGATACAGAAAATACAACAATTTCTTACTTAATTATCAGAGATATGACCAGGTTGTACAGTGCTTATCTGAAGTATTCAAAGCCCTTTAATTTTTTTTTTATTTTTTACATTTAGTCTTGTTCCAACCTCTAACTTTAAATTCACTAGGATTTTATTTGCTAGAACAACACAAAGTAGTGCAATAAAATGAAAAGGGTTAACAATCTTTAAACATTTAAAGGAAAAAAAAATGTATTCACCCCATTTTACCCCTAAATGAAAATTTGTTTCAGTTGCCTCCAAACGTCACACAGATACAAATATAAATCCATTTGTTCTCATAAGGCCTCAAAAAGTTCTTAGGGAACAAACAGCTGACAGAAACATAAATACTGGTGAATGACATGGAGCGTGGATATTAGACAGAGACTGAGAAGCAGTGAGCTGCAGCCTGCATGTTAGGACAAAGTGAGAGGGCCTGTAAGCCCAACCTGCACACAGACTGCAGTGCATGCCAAGTGGAAGTGGAACTTTAGAGAAGTGCATCAGTGGAAGCTAATGGACCAATTGGCTGCCACTGATTAAAGCATGATGGTGCATGTTTATAACACACACTTGCATTGGTTTCTGCTGCAGTGAAGGTCCTTGGATGCTGTGGTGTAATGAAATAAAATTCTCAGGTAGTAAAGTTTAATGTTGCAATGAATATAGTTGATTATTTTCATAACACGCACGAGAAATATGTTACTGTAAAGGGTAGCAGCCGAATAAAGGAGGACTGGTCAGAATGGTGAGTGAACTTTGGGCGTGTTTAGGGTCCCTCCTAGTGTGGGGGCTCTGAGAGTCTGCTGACCAAATGAATGACCAGTTGCAGGTTATACATACAAATCATTACCCTTAGGCTAAGTTTAATACTTGTAACATTCAACATTCCTGGAACATTCAATTCAACGTGAAACAGTGAAATTCACCAAAATATTTTGGGAATATATTAATCATACTAAAAGTTTAATTAAATATACTTTGGATATACATTTAATATGCAACCCTGCACAGTTAACAAGAGTTTCAGAATTTCTCAAATAATATGGAGATCATGACATAAAACAGCATTTAAAAGCTTTCTTAAGTATAACAGTAGACTGGTTACTATGCAAGTAGTAAATTACTAAGTAAAGAACACTGTACAAGCTACTGAGTTAATGAAAAGGAACACTAAATTTTGTGTGAATTATCCAGAAATGTTTTTAATTTGATGACTATGAAGTGTCTGTGTAATGGCACAATTAGATGAATAGTAATATAAGAAGATGATCTATGGTAAATTAAGTTAATCTTATTTCAAAATGTCACAGACTCGTTTAATACTTCAGTTTTGTTCAGTTTTTGAAAATATGTATGATAAGAATATTATCTGGATGTAAGTCAGAGCGACTGTTGTTTGCCAACTTCATTTAAAATGTTTGCTAGACGCACACAGGCACTTCATGAAAATCAACAAATCAGGAAGCTTTAACTTGCAGGTTGTATTGAGAATCATTGCACAGAATTAAAATGTACTTTGTGTAACATTACCATGACAATTAGTCCTTTCCACAAATACACACAAGTGTGTACAAGCTTAGGGACAACGTAAATCATTTACTCAAATGGTCTACACTTAACAGCTTATGTTCACCTCTGATCAAGCTGAATTTTCTTCACAAGACTTGAGTCTGGATTGCCATGAGGTCTTTAAAGTGCAAGTCTAAGTTAAGTCTGAAATCATTTGTAAGACAAACATGCTACTAAGTGTTTTCTTTTTCAGTCAAGAAATGTATTTTGGCAAAAAAAAGAGGCAACTTTACTAATTACTAAAGGAATTCAAATCAATTGCCCTATGCCTAATTATGTGCTTATGGGAACTTGTTTTTGGAGGTTAAATTATATACATATAAAAAAATCTAAAGAACTGTAATTGATATAATGGAAAATGCTGGCATATAGTTTTCTTTAACCCCTCCAGGGGGTCTTTTGTGGGATCTAGTGTCCCTTATATGAAAGTAGGCTGACAGGAAAGGGGGGAAGACATGCAGCAAATATTGCCGGGTCTGGGAGTCAAACCCGCGACGGCCAAGGCCTCCAAACATGGGTCGCACTATCCCCTACGCCACCACGGCACGCCCCACTGGCATACAGTTTTAGTTGCAACTCAATGTAAAAGCTTTTTATTTCTATGTTTGGCATGTAAATGCAGCATTTTTCATATCACCTCCTACCCCTCTCTTTAGGGTTCAGAAGGCAAAAATACAAAACAGCAGAATTACAAAATAATAATAATAATAATAATAGCAGAAAAAAAAAGATAAAACATGTACAATATAAATGGGCTCAGATGTTATGTGGTGGCCCTACAATGAAATCCTGCTTGGGGCCTCATAAAACCTTGGGCTGGCTCTGTCGACAAAATAATAATTGGCGTAAAAAGCGCCGCAGTGAGTATTTTCAGCACCACGGACAGCGCTAAGCCCGTTTCCTAGACGGCACGAGATGTAGCAGAGATTCAATACGAAAAAACACAACAACACAGAATTCGTCTGGGGAAACACAACCAAAATAAAATAAATTAACGTCTCTGTTCTATTTATAGTCATATTAATATTGATGCACCCCTCCCCCCAATCTCTAGCTCGGTTATAAATAACATTTTTTTCTCCAGTTGGAGACAGTTAGCACAGAGGCCCATTACTTCATCCCATACGCACAGAGATGCATCTTCTGGCTGAATGACTTCATTGTAAATACCACTAACAACATTTTGCAGGATTTTTTTTGTTTTTGTATCAAAATGTGCCAAGATAAATAGAAACGTATTCGCGACATTTACCATCAAATAATGGTTGCATATATATGTAGCTAAGTGTTAAGATGTTCAAAATGCAAAATTATTAAAAAGAAGGAGGAGAAGAAGAAGAAAAACATTGGGCACGACAAATTTCCTTACCCAGCAGGCATTTCGACCGTTTCTCACAAATAGGCTACTGGAGGTGTGTCTCCTCACTGATTTCACACAGAACGACCGATCGAATCGGCCCATTCTGGTGACTCGAGTGTAATCATTTACACCGCCACGAGCTGCAACTTTGCCCACTTTACAGCCATTTTTGTGGATTCAGCCATAAAAAAAAAATAATAATTTTAACCGGAGACTCCCACCACTCCTCCTCACAATGAACTCTAGAAACAAACTGGGGTTTCTTGTGCGATTTGTGCATTGAAATGGGTGTAAATGTGACTCTCCACCTCCTTAATGCAGATTTCTTAACCACACACACACACGCAGTCACCCCCTCAGGCCTCTCACACACAAAACGCTTGGTCCGTTTAGATATTTGGAGTGCACTGAATGATGCCGTTTGAAATCCCTGCCTTCGTGCAGCTGCCGGAGCTCCAGGTTGCCTGCCCTGCGCCCTTGACATCGCCGCGGCCAGTTGCCTCCTCTCATCCTCGCTTAGCTCGCTCAGGTTGACCGGAGTACCATCGGAGATCCGGACGAAGCCGCCCTTTCCGTCAGGTGCCAGCCCCTCCGGCAGACCAGACGGCGGCCCTTCGCCTCCTTCCAGGCTCGCTTCGTTCCCCATGATCGACCCCTCCCGTTCCCCCCAGTTCTCAGATCAATCCGACACCCGTCTTTTTTATTATTATTATTTTTTATCTTCGAAGACGGTGATCCTTCGAGTATCGAAGCATGACGGATTGTTTAGATTTCTGCAGTTATTTCCCTGTCCAGTCGCGCTTCTCCATTTCCTACGTTTCTCGTTGTTTTTTCTGTCCCTCGCATCTCTCCAGCTTCAAACCACGGTTGCCACAGTTTCCCGTGAGGGGGGTCTTCGTTTTACTACTGCTCACAACCACTGAACGACTTCCGGAATACGATTACAAAAATAAAATACTTTTTTTTTTTTTCTGGCATTGTTTTCGCCATTATCGTTATTAAATAAATTCACACCAGCCTTGACCAACAAAAATTTGAACTTTTCAATCCAAATGTTTTGAAAGAAAAAGAAAACCTACATTTTATTGCCTGATATTTTCAGTAATATTTAACTGTTTCATGCTTTATTTTATTCCATTCCAATTGAAATACATACTGTTTTAACTTCAGTTTTCTAATATTACCAACCTCAAATAATAATAATAATTTATTATTATTATTATTATTATTATTATTATATTTTGACAAACGAGGTGTTACATAAATTATAGGTGTGATTTTTTTTTTTTTTTTTTGCAGAGCTTTTATATTTATCCACAGTGGAAATGTATTTTATTAGTCAACATTAAGTGCTTTAAGTTGAAAAAAAAAAAAACAACTTCCGCTCTTCTCTGAAGAACTAAAGTTAACTTAACGGAGGTTCTCCAAACGTATCCTGACCAACCACGCATGCTCCGCCTCGCAAGTGATCCTAAGACATCAGTGAAGGAAAATGTGCTTAAAGGCGACCATCACTGCTACATGTAGGTTAACTGTGAAATCCAGAGTGAGAATTAAACGAACAAAAAAAAAGTCACAACCCTCAAAATACAAAAACTGTGTCAGCGGAGAGCAAATGCAAATATGAGTTTGGGGTCAAGAAACCAGGGCCCCTGGTAGAGCCTAAGGATGTGATCATAGTTGTGTGATTACATATTTAAAAAAAAAAAAAAGTTTAAAGCAAAACAACGTCAGGCATCATGATTTCGAAACATACAAATCTAATTTTAGTGGCGTCTGCCATCATGAAATATTCAGAAACACAGATAAGACATCTGCAAAGGCCTACAGATGACTCATAGATTGAATAATCTATTTTCAGTACGCAGCTATTATCTCTATAGCCTTTCTGTTAGATAAATAAATATGATGCTGTATATTGGCATAAATCTGTGAGAAAACCAGTTTTCACTCATTGAAACGCAACAATGGATTCATTATCTCCTCTTCTCTCTTTTATGAAGATTTGATAGCTTGGGTTATGTAAAGGAGCGCCGCAAAGGATCAACTGGTCTCAAAATAGGCTCCAGAGCATCCCATCTTCAAAAAGACAACCCAGTTTAGATGCCGACTTGAACTCGTAACCAGTCATCATCCCGCGTGGCACAAATCAGACCTACAGCATATTTATTTAGGTCTACTGCTGTGGGAATATGCACAAGCAGGAAGAAGTACAGCATCGGGGATATTAAAACCTGTCGGCTGTGCTCTACATCAACAGGAAGTGTAGCAATACGACAGCAAGTGCTCATTTGCTGTGTTGCTCCGAAGGAGCTGTTGGGCAGATGTGTCCTCATTGGAACAAACTCACGGCCCCCCCAGGCACCTGGACAGGAAGCTCCGGAGTACGAACGTGTGACAGTACAGATCATTTGAACTCAATTTTAGATGTGATGACAGGAACCAAAAGTGTGATGCTAGATATCTCGCAATCACTGGGTATCTCTAGCTTGTAATAACCACGGCGTCCTTGTGAATTATTTTGTTGTGGTGCTTCTGATGCAGCCGTCAGTCGGAGAATGATTGCATATTTAGATCACAACCAGGCCCTGAAAATAGGTAGGTATGTTTTGTCTTTTCACATCCAAGGGAATGTTATTTAACTCCACCAATCTGTATCCATATGCAATTATATGTTCTCTGACTTAAATTCTTGGGCTATTATACAAATTGCCATAGCACATGATAGATATATATAATGATGACATAACACTTCTGAGCTTTGCAGAATTCCTAATACTTTTATTTTAGTCTTTTGCCATTTAATTTTTTTTTTAATCAATGAAAATTTTCTCATCCCACCTCCATCTCTTTGACCTTCCTGTGCAAAGGCATGACTCATTTTTTTATTTCTTTTACAGTTATCTCCTTCGCATTGTGTATCTGCATGTGTAGGCACGCATTTTCGTGACTGTCTTCAGTGATAAATGATGGTAGCGTAATGAACTCTTTTTTTGCCTACTTACTGGGAAGAGCGTTTTCTAATTTTCTGTTCTGTGAGGGCGGATAAGCAGCCTGTGTATGGATGCTCGTCTTGTGTGCGCGCCTAGGTACAACCAATACGCCCCCATGTTCACACGACACAGATATTCACTCATAAAAAGCAAGAACGCCCTTCCAAACAGAGGCAAAACATAAATAGGAGAAGGGTGTTCAAACCAAGAAATATGATTACTGCAAGTTTAGATTTATGCAAAATTCTCATGGAAAGCTAAATATATTTTGTTACCTAAATTAGTGTTATGGTTAGACTGCTATTTTCTATGCAATAAAGTAACAATATATTTTAACTTTTTTCAATAGAATGTTGAAAAAGTGTTTACCTGGATCAGCTCATCAGATGTAGTTAGGTTTTATTGAGAGTATTCATGTCACATGAACTTGTTCCACATTACAACTATAAGCTGTAATGGATTGTAGTGGTGCATAATTGTGAAACTACCTTTAACTCAAATATTACTGAGAGCTGAGAGATTTTAGATGTCACCAAGCTAAGCAAACTTTTCAGAAAGCCACATAGGCGCTAAAGGATAAATCTGAGGAGGAGGTACTGAAAGTGACTGACTTCTTTAAGAGGTGATTAGCAAAACAAGGGGCAGGTGAGACTAATCAATAGAAGCAGAACAGCTGGGGCAGGGTCTGAACACAAGAGCTGAGGGAAAATCACCGATTAAAACATAAAAGGAGACGGAGTGTTCTAACACAAGTTCTAACTCGATCAAAACCTCAAGAGTAATACTGAAACTTTATATTTTATGGCCTAATTATGTGTTCTGAAGCGTTGAAGCTTGTATTGAAAACAAAAAAAAAAAGGTTCATTTCTGGAAGATTTTCAACGCAGGCCTCTGCAGTGACATCTTGTGGCCAAAAGTATTAAAAGCAGCTTTAATGCTCAATTTAAAATCATGATTGTCCACTCTACAAGCTTGGATTGTTAGCTTCTGTTTAGTTTTGACATTGGGGTGTTATTGTAGTGCTTTGTCCACGTGAAAACAAAGCATGTCACTAAATCATTTTGATGAGTGCTTGATGTTAATTGATTATAACACATGAAGACAAACAAAAACTAATGCCGGGAGGATATGGTTGTGAGGGACTTTATTCTAATGCAGCAAACTGGCTAATGGAAAGGTATGTTATAGCAATGCATCATATTCTGACTTTGATGTTTTGACATGGTTGAAGGTCGATCTACTGCTCATGAACTGGGAGATCGACACACTTCTAGAAAAAAAAAAAAAAAAGTCACTGACATCTGCCAGGCGAGGATTACAAAACCAAATGGTTTGGGATAAAGCAAACTAAAGGTCTGTGTTGTGAAACCTTCAATCTATCTAAATTAAAACTAAAAATACTTATTTCCACTTATCAAAATCTCTATCTATCTATTTCATTTAACCTTTATTCAACCGAGTAAAGTGACTGAGAATAAATTCTCCTTTTCAACAACGACCTGTTCAGAAAACATTAAGACGTCATACAACAGCATGTGAAAACGCTTGACGGCAGTTGATGCAGCAAAAAGTCGCATTAATAGGCATAAAATGTATACGGTAAACCATCAAACAGATTGGTTTGGAAAAGTTTTCTGCAAATGTACAAAACTACATTTTGTATTTACTTAGATTACCTTTTTCTAATATAAAAATTTGTTTGGAGGCCAAAAACATAAAGACGCTATCTATTTGATGTGCATCTATGTGAAGTTCAGCAAAAATATATCTTGAAATTTGACATGTCAAGGAATAAATGATCAACTTCTGAATTGCGCATTATGATGAGCCATCGTGCTTGAGGAGCCTATCCTCACTGATGTAACTTGAGTCTGGTAACCAGATAACACAGACTGGGCCCATTAAATATGAATACTCATTTAGAGCATGAGGCAAGAGACTAACAAAGGCAGGCTCTTTTTTTTCCCTCTAGAAAATGGACCGAATAAAAGTAGAAAACTAACCAAGCTTCAAAGACACACCTAAACAGATATTTTACTGAATTCACCTGCAGGTACTACAAGAGTCATTTGCCCCCCGTGATATGGTTGTCTAAACAAGCTTCTTGACTCTCCCCTGAGAGCTTTAGCATCCTAATTCAGTCCTATTTCTAATATAAAAAAAGAGAAAGTTACATACCTGCTGCGTGGAATGTGTCCTTGTTTGTATCCTTTAATTCAAAGAGTAATAACGAGGAGAGGCGGTTCCCAGGTGACAATATTCTTGCAAGTGATGTTTAATTTCTCTTACATTAGGGCTGAGCCTCACTTATCCTTATTAGCATCCCGGCTAATGTCCAAAGGGGAAGTTTCCTTCTGTCTGTTGAGTCACTGGGGATAAAGAGTTCTTTTAAAGTCACTGAGGTTTCTCTGGCTTCCCTCACTTTACCTCACTATCCGCATATGCTAGATGTACCTGGGTGCACCTGCTGCGAGCACACACACACCCACACACACACACACACGCCCGCACTTAGTCCAATGAGGGTGCACCCATGCGCAGACTTAAAACTGCCTCTCTAATCCTCTTTTCTTCTGAGAGATAGGCCAATCAGTCACTTTGCTTTGCCCTGTAAGCTGTTTTCACACAGTGCAATGTGTGAGTTATCCAGTCCGAGCTCGCAGTCACAGAAAAGGGTCAGACTGTGAATCAAATGGCAAAACAAAACAAAGGAGATCAATTTTCGCAGAGAGAAATTCTTCTCGGGCGACCAGAGCAAACATTGCACCACCATCTGTTGATCCCATTAAAAGCAACAAAAACAACAGGAACAAAAACAGAAGCTAATGGCATGTGGTAGCCACACAGCTGTAGGGAGAACATTCACACTTTGCATGTTTAAAGAAGTGGGACAAACATCTTTTTTTTTTAGTTTGTTTCAGTGCAAAAGCAGCCAGTTTCTTGCCACAAACTGTGTGAATAACATTCCTCGTTCCCTAAGGACACACAGAGACGTCTGATTGCGACTCTCCAAACAGTGAAGGACTTACATAAGTCCCTTTGTTTCAAACAAACTCAAAGCTGCAGAAGCGCAAACAAACACTGAGCTGCTGGAAAGCTCGAGATGAGACCAGTTTGAGACGTTCATGGCTGAAGATGCGCTTGATAAAAACTCAAAGTGAAAACACACAACACATTTAAATATTTAACCCGAGTCACGTGTCGTCACTCAGACGTTGAGATGTTTTCTATGTTTGTGAACTACCTAAATCAGGGTTTATTTAAAGGCAACATTATGATTCTCAGCTGAAGGACAAGGGAAAGGGCACTTTGTGGTGTAGAAGGACTCTTAATAGGATTTGCTGGTTGTTGTCTGGAGGCCAAATCTCCAAAGCCAAGAGTGCAGCTTTGTGATTGATGTAGCAACAGGACAGGCTGCTTGGTGCATAAATTTAAAGCAGCAATGGAGACAAGGTAATACTTGGCACTATTAAATAACCATAGTATTTCCTTGGTGCCTAGTCTGTGCTGAAGTGCATGCTTATCCTTTGTGCACTTCCTTGCAATGACTCAGTGTGTTGTGCTTTTCCTCAGAATTTACCTTTAATCTGTGTGTTTGCTCTAAGGAGATGTCAAGGAAAAGGGTTTTCTGGGACCATTAGAGAAAGCAGTCTTCTCCAGAATAGGAACATGTTTTCAAATGCAAAATATAAAAAAACTCACCTTAAGGATAAATGAGTACAACTTCTTCCTCTCAGAAGAAAATATGAAAATAAAAAAGGTGCAATAACCTGATTGCCTAAGTGTACGCTTGCTTAAACTAATGCTTTGCTAAAAGTTAATTTAATGTTTAATTCTTAAGTTACCCCCTGCCACCTGCTATAGAGAACCTGATTAACCTGGAATAAAGCTCAGCATTAAACCATACCTCACAGAGAGGTTATCAACCATCAATAAGATCTCATTGTCGAAAAGTAATAGTTAGGAGAAGGGTGCAAAAAATGTTTTCAGAGCATTCCATATGTACCTTGGCATGGCACAGTGTTGAAAGTTATCAGTAATTGAATTTCAACAAGTGCACAAAAGACAAATATTACCTTAAAATTCACACTTTTATTTATTGTGCATGTATTTCATAACACTGTTCTTAGAAATTCTCTAAAATCATGGCTCACCAGTAACACAGAAAGTGTTTTCCTCCGTGTGTTTGTTCCCTTCATGCGTCTCACTGACATCAGCTGATGCTCATTCAGTATCTAAATGCTGATTCATCATTAGAAGAGAAGCAGTGCCCAAGGGAGAAAGGTCCTATTTTAGAAATGGAGGAGTGAGACAAAATGTTAAAGCGATGCTGCTCTCATGGCCAATTAAGCCGTATATTTTCCCTCAGTGTTCGTGAATTCAGAACAGCTCACACCTGTTGTCAACACAGTGCGTCACAGACCAAAGCATCACCACTTTTTACAACGAGGGGGTAAGTCCCTCGAGTGTGGGCACAGGCGGACTGAACACAGATGAGTCACGGTGACGACAAAATCAAACCCAGCACATTACTAAGGTAATGAGAGGTTTACATACAATACTTCCACGCCTGCCGTCTCCGTGGGGATAACTGTCCAAGTCCTGATGCAGCTTCAATAAAATCTAAAATGACAATTGGGCCGATGAGCTTTGGCAATCCTGGCAAAGCATCTCTTGAAGCCCTTGGTTTTAACAATTAACAAGACAATGTTCCACTGTGAAGGGTGGAGGAGGTGGAGGCTAGTGTTTGCCAGGGACTTTTTACATCTTACCACTGATTCTCAATATTATATATAACTGTTTTGAGACAGTCTCAGAGAATCCTTAGAGAAGTATCATCCTGTCGGGACACTAAATACATGGCGATACTAGAAGGAAGGATGCTTAAAGTTCACTTCCCAGCAAGACAGCAACACTAAACATAAAAGAATGGAATAAAATTTGGTTTCTTGTCTAAAAAGTGGACTTAATTTACAAGCATGCCACATTTATTTGCAACTGCAAAACAAAACATACAAACAAACATAAGCTCTTTAAGAGAAACTGCACATAAGGGATTTTTGTGCCTGTTTTGTGGGTAAAAAGTATTTTTATCATTTTGAAAACACCATACTCACCAAGATGGTAATGCTTCTATGCTGCGCAAAGTTGAAACATCACAAATCAGCCCCTGTGGAAGTCACAAAATTAACGTTTTTCTTCTTCTTTTTTTCCCCTGCTTATGTACCGCTCCAAACCATGCCTCAACACAGGCTGCTGCAATCAACATGAAGCTAAGAAAAAAGGAGCACCTGGAGAACACAGCAGGGTTCAGTCTGGATGGAAAATGTCACCTGTCATCAGGGAGAGCAGCTCTTTCTAAGGGTCCTGCTTCAGTTGCAGTAGATTCTTTCCGCAGCTGCCACTCACCTGCAGGGTTACTAATTACAGGATGCCTTAAAGATTACGATAATGCATGCCGCAGCCCCCCCGGGGTGGAGTGCAGCACGCAAATATCTGCAGATATGTACTGTAAAGTGTTAGTTTACAGCAAAGACAGAGTAGGTGATTAAAGGTGAAACACACTTACAGATGCTTTGCCGTCAGCCAGATGTGATCAGTGTTAGCTGGCAAGAGTGAGAAAAAAACAAGAGAGCAAAATGAAGAGATAAAACTGCAAGTTATGTACTTTAATTTATTTAGTTCCTAAATGAGTTCATGAGCCTGCTGCTATCTTATCCTTTAGTGTCAAGCTAAATCTCCTCCTCACTGTTTGCCCACATCCTTTATTTCCCACAATCCCTCAAATGACTCCAGGGCAAAAAAAGGAGCTTCTTAATAAAACCCACTTTCAAGACTTATGAGCAGTTCTGGTTGTGGAGGCACACACGCACACAACACAATACTTTGTTAAAGTAATATGTCTTGAGCCCACAGAATTTAGTTTACATAAGCATACAGAGATACCCGGCATTCCGTGGGGTGTTGTAAGATGTAACAGATTGGTTGTTATCTCATGCCCGCTGGTCTGATAAATTGGTTTCGAAATTCTACCAATCAGAATCTTCTAAAGTATTCAATTATGTTAAACAGTAAAGGCATGAATATACTTGACAAGACATACTGGTGTAGGAAGAAAGCAGCTTGGAGTGTGTGCAGAGCAAAAGACGCTAATAAAAATCTGCTGAATACAGGCACAGACTTTCCCTTTGTGCAGCTGAAAATGACTCTTGTAAAGACTAAGACAAACACTCAGCACATACAAGGGCAGTTGTTATGGTAACCAGCAAATTCATGAACCCTGAGGACAGAAACATGATTGCAGCACTCTAATCACTACAGCTGACACCAGCAAACACACACATGTGCCGCTCCATTTTCGTCCATGACCTTATTGTGTTCTTAATTTCATGTTTAACTTTTAGAATAGGTCAGGATAATGCAGCACAAAATTATAAACAAGCCTGAATGAGCAATGATATGTGTATTAGGAAGCAACCACTGGGGGTGTTAAACAGAGCCCCCTGGTGGTTTCCTTGGGAAATTACTGCTTTTTTTTATCCTCCAGCCCCCAGCTATTTGTTCTACAGCTTTTTGTAAAAACGAAAACAAAATTAGTGTATGTGCTTATTTTTTGTTTCAGAGAAAAAAAAATCTATTACATGGTGTTCTTTACATTTTTTTATTTTCAAAAGTTTTATTTTTCATTTTCTTTAAAGACAGTCGGGATTAACAGCATGTAGTTCAGTGTCATCTGGAAATAAAGAAATAAATAAGACTTTTCAGCATATATATTTTTAAAATACTCTAAAATAAAGCTAAAGAAATAATATAAATTTTTTATTAGAACCTTCTCTATTACCAAAGAGTTAAAAATAAAAAATTGCATTTTTATGCACTTAAATTAATTCAACTTGCAAAATATTGCATTTCAAGCGTTGAAAAGTCAGATACCTTGCAAGATTTAGCTTTTCGGAATATACTTTAAATGCAATTGAATCAAGCCATTTTTGGAATGCGAATTACAAGTCCAGTGATCTTGTGGCGATAACAATATTTTCATCCCATTAAGTAGATCAAACAGAGCTTTGTTAAATGCATGCTCCATGCAGTAAATCAAGTCAACATTTCAAGAGCAACATATGAAAATGTTGGATCTGCTCCAATAGTGCTTCTCGGCGAATGTGCAGTGATCCAGAATGTCGTGCTTTTAGCAGACTGTGGCTTCAGCCAACAGAAGATAATCGGCTTCACATTGAAGTCGAGACACATTTTCTTCTTTGAATTCTTCAGTGAACGGTGCCAAATCATAAGATTTAGTTGAAACCAAAAGGAAAACCTTCCTGTGTTCACACTTGTCTATAGGCAGTAGATTTCCCACTTGCATGCATTACCAGTTAGCATGTCTGTAGACTTCTGCCAACATCCATCACACTAATGCAAGAGAAGGCATTTGTTTACAAATCAGTATTAATGTTTGTAACTGTCTTGAAAGATTATTCTTGTATATTTTCCTCATTGGCTGTTTTATTTACACAGGTTATCTTCATCTGAAAAACAAAACAATAAATAAATAATTCCAGACCATAAAAAAAGCTTAATGGTCTGGAGCATGTACGTATGACAAACTAGCAAAAACATAATCTGTAAGGTGATGCATCCTTTTCCACAGCACTATAGAAATTGCTATTTTATTTATTGTACTTTAGAAGTGAAGCACATACAGATCACTGGTTTTATTAGGACCACTGGACTTGAACTCAGGATGTCTTCAGAAGTTAAATTTGTTCTATAGCACATTGATCTATGGGGACATGTTTACTGATTTTAAGCAAATGTCACCACTAATTCAGATTCAATATAAACATTTTTATTACCTCCTATTTTAAGACATAAAAAAGTGAGCAGGGCACTGCCCTCTGAAGACTGGAGTTACCTGTAACAGCAATATTGTATATGAACCACTGGGTGTCGCCATAGTCCAGGTGTATTCAACCCCAGTCCTCAAGGAGTTGAAAACACATCTGCAACTTTCAGATGTCTCCTGGTCCAATAAACCTGAGTCAAATGGCTGAATCCCCTCCTCCTCGGGCAGTCACGTTTTCCAGAGTCCTGCCAAAGAGTCCCTGATTATTTGACTCAAGTGTGCTGAAGCAGAGACATATCTAAAAGTTGAAGGACATTGGAACTTGAGGACTGATGTTGAATACCTCTACCGTAGTGGCTACATCCAAGCCCAACTTTCCTCGTCAAATATAACATCAAACACAAAACTCAAGGGTTATTCGTGGCTTGAAATGTTTGTACTCATTGTTTGACAAATAATTTAACATTTACGTCACTCAAAGTACTTCAAAAGCCATGCACATGTGTCAACGCGGTCGATGCAACAACATACGTCCCAAAGCTCTGCCCCTATTTAACCTTATTCAAGCCCTTTTAGCCTCTTACACTAAATAACTTACCAGGAGACTTCAGTCAGGTTGATGAGGGTTCAGGAAGCCTCAGGCAACACGGTGGGACTGGCAGTTCAAAGCTTTGACCTAGAATGAGCTTGTTACACTAACATACACACCCCCACACACAAAACATTCCCTAAATTAAACTTTGCAGGAAATTTTTGTAAGAAAGGAGAGCACAGAAACTTTTATTTTGTAACGGAGATGTTTATTTAGACAACTGAATGCATGCCAGAAAGAACTGTGTCACAACAGCGGTAACTCTCTGCTCTCTCATACTTCTAAATCTCAGGGAGAAACAAACTTCTGAGTGTTTTGTGGAACATTATCTGCTCTAATTTATGGTATCAACACTTTACTTTAGTCAAGTTGAGGAGAAGGGGGAGGACACAGTAGATGCCATCTTTGAATCAAAGATTAAGGGGGGGGATCCTCAACGGCTTTGGCCAGAATGTTTGTCATTCATATCACTGTTTTGGCAAAAAGACAAAAAAAATGTTCAAGGGAATTGTAGCTCTCACACAAAACACGTAAAAAGACGATAGAAAAAGATGCACTTACTGTAAGGTAGCATTCACATGCAGTATAACGTGTCTTCTCCTCAGACTAGATTTAACAATATTCTCCACTATTTCTTACAGAGATTCACAGCTAATGTTTTTCAGTTCGGAGAATTATCTTACACATAACAGCTACTAGGTGAAATGAGGACATGGTGGACGGGTCGAGAGAGAAAGGGGACATGACGAAAGGCAAAAGAGATAAAATTGTGCTTATCGTTGTCAAAATGAGATTAGTGAAGCCACAAAAAGTTGTTGTGCTAAACTTGACACTTTTATCCTCCCCCCCAAAAAAGGGGGACACTCTTCAATAAAACTTTAGCCAGTTGGTGCTGTAATTAGACTTTGTTGCTGATGCAATCATTTTGCCAATGCACTGATGAGCAAAAATATATCAAAAATAAATCCAACCCTTTCACAAAAAAATGAACAATAAATATTATTTAAATGGTGCTCTTGTACTGTAATTTTACTTTATATACACAGATAGTTAAGGTTGATGTATATATGTACACAAAGCAATTCAGACTGGGTTTTCAGCATAGCTTTGAACTGAGATTTTTGTCCCAGTTTTTATTAATTAAAAAAAAAAAGTATTAACATCATAAGTTACTCAGGAAATTCAGGGGGCGGATGGGATTATGCGCATAAAGAACAGGGCAGTGCCTTACAATAGTATTCCTAAACTTAGTTGCATTTTGTCTCGTCGCGACGACAAACATCAATGCGCTTTAGTCCGCTACAACAAAGTAGTGGACAATTGTGAAATGGAAAGAATAGGATGCAAGCTTCTCCAAACTTTTCACAAGGACAAATCTGAAAAGTGTGGCATACATATTTATTCAGCACCCTTTATGTTGATACCCGTAAATAGAAAATAATAATAATAATAATAATAATAAAAAAACAACCTTTAGAAGTTACCTAGTTAATAGTGTTCACCTCTGTGTACGTTATCAATATAAATACAGCTAAACTGTGGAGGCCTCACAGGCTTCTTAATGGACAATGTTGAACAAACAGCATCATGAAGACCAAGGAACATGGCAGACAGGTTGAAGAAGTTGTGGAGAAGTTTAAAGTAAAGTTAGGCTATGAAACTACATCCCAAGTTATGACCAAATATAGAGTGATGCTTAATCTGAGTACATGGCAGCTGCAAACCCCTAAGACTAGCTTAACTTAACAGGTTGGTCAAGAAGAGGACAATCAGAAAAGCAACCAAAGGTGACTTTGGAGATCGTGGAAACATCACCATCTCAGATGAAAAAAAATCTGTTGTCTGGAAAACTATCAAGTCACACACTCCTGAAATATGTCCCTAATTAATTGGGCCAGATTAATTAAGCATCTACTTTTAAACATGTAAATGAAGATGCTCTGTCTGTGTGAAATCACTTTTTTATCAACATGCAAAATGTTGCATGTGGAGAAAAACTAACACTCTGATCGCGCCATTCCTACAGTGCCATATGATGGTGGCAGTGTCATGCTGTGGAAATGCTTTTCTTCAATCGGGACCGAAAAACTGTCCAGAGGTGATGGAAAGATGGACTGAACGAATGCAGACTATTTTCATGTGTTAAAATCAAGTAGATGTAAACCCACATGAGAATATGCAGATTGGTGATATAAAACTTGCACACTGCTATTCATAGGCTCTCTGCACTCAAACTAACTGAGCCCTGAGCAAAGACTCTGAGCTGTAGTTGCGGCAAAAGGTGGTTTTACTAAGTACTGAAACAGATTTTCATTTAGAGAAAAAAATTGAAAGCCACATGTCCATTTCTTTCCACCTCACAGTAATGTGCAACTTTATGTTGGACTATATCATAAAATCTTAAAAATACACAAGTATTTGAAATAGTTTGCTGCGAAAAGTTTAAATGATGCGAGTACTTTTGCAAGGAACTGTCGTTTCTTTTTAGAGGATGTGTGCACTTTGAATTGAGCACAGATTGTGAAAGGAAGCAAAAGTAACAGAAAATTCAGACTCTCGTAAGGTAAGGAGTAAAGAAAATAGCATATTAAAATATTGATTGACAACAACATGCACAATGCTTTCCCAGCCTCAGAGGAATTGGTTATGATGAAGAACTTGGTCTACACAGTGGTATAACTTTGCATGTTTCCTTTGTTTTTCTTTGTTTGAGAACTACTGGTGCAAGCCGTGCACACGTCGAGGTGAACCCTTCTCTTTCCTGCTTTAAGGGCGCTGCTGTTGCTCTGCTCTTCTCCTTAAAAAGTTCTTCAGAATACGATTTTTCCAACCACTTTCCGTGTACTAAGTTCACACGTGGAAACAGGTCGCAGTGGATTATTCGCTTCTGCTTCCGTAAATGTCTGCAAATTTATTAACGTCTCTGCGGCTGTCCTGTCAGCATTATAAGTCAAACAAATCCATGACTTAACATTTTTCAGTCCCAGTCTTAAATTTATAGCTTATGTACAGGAGGTTTGAAAGAGCGTCTGCCAGAATGTATTCCGAGGCAAACATGCGTGTTCTTACAACTTTATCGAATGCATTCCTGGCTTTCAATACTCTGCTTGTCTTTTTCACAAGTTCTGTCCATTCGTCTTGCTTTCGTTACAAGGATGTGGTTCATGTATGTTATCTCAGAAAATGTGCTGGGTGTTTTTTTGTTTGTTTGTTTTATATTATGATGGATTCACAACCCATAGTATGTGCTGATGCTGATGCATGGCTTTGTGCTTGTACGTGTGTAGACTTGCTTGAAGGTGTGCATCCCAGCTTCTTTTCTCAAACGCTACGTGGGGGTCTTTGAAGCTCATGGGTCCTCCTGTTACGTCCCTTCTTGTTTTCCTGCATCCGTCTCCATTTTGCCGTATGCTGGCTGCTGACCCGAGCGCCCCCGGCGACCTGCGACCCACCCGGGCCACCCTGCACCTTTGCTCCGTTCTGCGTCTTCGGGCCGTTTTTAGGGACCGCACTCAGATTCGGTTGGCCTTTCTGGGTATTCTGGCTCCGAGTTGGGCCCTCCCCCACTGGATCTCCAGCTTGAAGCCATGGCCTGCTGTTTGGCGGACTAGCCTGCTGTTTCTGAGCAGTGGGGGCCGCAGTTTTGGGTCGCGCTGCAGAGCTCGGGGCACTGTCAGATTTGCCATTGCTGTTGGGAGCTTTCACCTTCTTCTGTTTGCGCTCTTTCTTCCAAACTCTGTCACAAAATTCCTCCACGCTGTTCAGCTCCGGGTGGTCTAAGAGAGACAGGAAATCTCTGTACCAGACTCTGTGCTTGGCTGAGTTACCTGCGCTGCCCCCTGCACTGGGAAGCCCAGGCAGAATGTCCCCCAGTCTCTGGGTGGGGATGACCTGCAGGTTGAGAAGCAGCAGGGGCTGAATGAAGCCGTGTTCCACCGCCTGGCAGTGATAGACTCCCGTGTCAGACAGGGACAGGCTGCGGATCAACAGACCCTGGTCTGTACGCAGCACCCGATCATCCATCTTAATCTGACATAGAAACACAGACGCAACAAGAACACAAATTAGCAAGAATATAGTGGGAGCTTAATGAGTCTAAACCACATTTAATCTATGCACAACTTTTCATACACCAACTTTTTATTTTTTAGGTTTTAGTGGCCTTTCTTGTACAGAAAATGGACAGGAAATTAGGGGGAGAGAAAAGGGAAGACATGCAGTAAATGGTCCGAGACTGGAAACTGAACCCAAGTGTGTTAAGAACAACAGCCAACCACTGCAAACTGAGCCACACGGTGCCCCATTAATAACATTTACACCCAATTTCTTTGTTGTTTATTTAAACAAATAGGAACTTTAGATTATTACAGAAATTGTTTTCTTTTGTGATATATCTTTTATTTTCTTGAAGCAACTTTAAGACAACTGCTGATGAAGCTGTGTACAAAGTCACCTGTCACTATTATATCATATTTAAAAACCATGTATCCCAACTTTTCAACTTCATTTTATGCACTACTTCCTGTTGGGCTATGACATAAAATCCCAATTAAGTGCAATGCAGTTTGTGGCATTGAAAAAGGCTAAGGGAAAACACTTTATGCGGGTCTGCCCACTCGTTTTTACATCAACACATATCATATTCTGTGTTTCTAATCCAGCTGTAATATCCATTCAGACCAACTTATAAAACGTCTTTGTTTTGCATCAGATAAACCTTCGGGCCCATGGCTCTGTAGCTCAACTCAGCTTCCTGTATCCTATTTCTCTCTCTTACTGGATCCTGAAACAACATGCTCTCACTGACCAGCTAGAAAAATAACGCCACAGTGCAAATCTTTTCAAAGTGTAATTGGTTACATCCTCGGGTCAAGAAAGCGACCCTAAACATCCACACCCAGGGTTTTTTGCACTTTGAGTTCCGTGGATTAAAGATAACAAAGGTTTTGGCTCAGAGAATAGAACAGGGGGGTAAAAAGTCATTTTATCTGCAAAAATGATATATTTTTTGTTTTGGTTTAAAGGTGGATTTATTATCACCTATAATCTATACTGCAAAGGCACTGAATTTACATCCAGAAATTTCCCCATTCTTCAAAGATGTTCCCTATTTGACAATAAAAGACACATGCTCGCATAAACGTCCACACAAACCTCTTGCTTGCGATCATCGTTGGGCCTCTGCAGCTGCCAGTAAATCAGTGCTCTTTGAGATTTGGGGCTGCACTCCAGAAACATGCTGCTGTTTTCCACACCGAACACACTCCTGTCCTCTATGCTGCCTCCTAAACCATCCATGTCGTCTAACAAAAGAAAAAAGAAAAACAGTCAGAGAAATTGGTATCAATGGAAGACAGAGTGTGTGTGGGAGGGAGGCAGTTTTTGAGTACCGTGATGTTGAAGGTCTGAGCATTGCGAGAGCGGATCTCCGTTTCTGATGTCTTGTCGCCTGGTTCTCCTGTGATTGAAACGTCAGTTTAAAAGATTGTTGGCAATGAAAACACCAGGAAAGAAATCCATGTTATACTGACCCCTACCACCAGTTTTATATCATGTACTGTTCGATTTCGAACACTAGAGGGTAATATTACCCAATGCAGCTGAAAAATGGTATGGCGTTCAACCTTTATAACACTGCTTATTCGCATAAATGGAGCAAAAATAAACAATAAATCCTAAAATCTGGAAAGAAAGTCAGAAACGTAAGCCTGCTAATCAAGGCAATGCCTCGCTTCATTTCCCTCTGCCGAGCCGTTATTACGGAACACATTCTGAATTGTTTTGCCATTGAGGAAAGCCTCATTTTTTTTGTCATCTCTTTGTGGAATTCCACTACGTCATTTGGGTTTCTAACATAATGGTGAGGCATTTTCATAGTGCGGCTTTACTGAATAGCTGTGAATGTTTTTCCCCCCCCCCCCGCTTCTAACTGTCACAGTTTAAAACTGTTGACAGGCCGACTCGTGATGTAATAAGAAAATGGGGTGAGCTCAACATGAGGGGTGAACGGAAAGACGCTGAGCAGCGAAAACCAAAAAAGAAACAAAAAGTTTGTTAAAATGGTCGATAAGCATTGTGTATTCTACTAAAGAGGTTAATGATGTTTTCAAACCTTTGGAATTTTGTTCTTCAAAATTGGTCACATTATAGCCACAAACATGTATTGGAATTTTATAAAACACAAATTGCTGTATAATTGCTACTTAGAAGAAAAATGCTACATGCTTTTTTTTTTTGTTGTTGAACAAATTAAAATCTACTCCTTATTCTGGCACCCAGAAATGAAATGCAATGCATTTGAAAATGGACAGAGTGTGGCACGACTCTAAGCAAGAGGCACATTAATTGGAGAAGAAACCAAGAGGATCACAGTAACTTTGTATGATAAATTAATTAATCTGGGGAAATTATAAAGAATTAGTCATGCACACTACAATTCTGGGGTTTATGGAAAAATGGCAAAAAAAACTTGACTCCACATTACTGTCAATACAATATATGTCTATGGTAGTGGCAGCATCATGCTGTGGGGACAATTTTGTCCAGCAGGGAAATTGAAGTACTTTAAAAATCCCCCAAGGATTTCACAGAAAGAATGGATTTAAACTGAGAATGTGTTATACACCTGTAGGTCGGTTATGATAATTTGTTGATTTCTCAGGGTAATTGCATTTTTATTTAGCAGTGTCAAAGTAAAAGGGAGCAATGACAAATCTATTTTATCAAGTCTTATTCACATCATGAACTACTTTGTGTTGGTCACATAAATTCCAAGAAAACATGTTTTCAAATCCCCAAAAAATGTAAATAAGCGATGTTCTCTCCTCTTCCCTGCTTTAACAATGTATTCTCTGTTGCTCAAACACTTCCTGTGCATTTTGTGGGTTGGCATTTCTGTCTTTTTATGTCCCTTTCTTGTTCAAGGGAGGAAAACTATGTGCCGTGTTGACGAGACCTGAGAGGAGCCAGCTCTGGCCTTTAACCATGGGGTGTGCCATCTCAGCTGTAACCCTGCCAGGCTGGAGTAAACTCACTGGCCTAATTCTGCTGGTGTGAGAAGTCCTGGATGAATGAGACAGAGGGCTGGTGTTGCTCGATGTGTGCGAGAGCTACAGCGGTCGGCTTAAGCCTGCTGGTTACAGCGCCGGGTAATTTGAGGGTGTTCATACCTCCTGGCTGCAGGGTGAAGCGGTCAGACAGCTCCTGTTGGCTATAATTTAGTGCATGTGAGCTGGAGTATGTATATTTATGAGTGTGTGTGTGTGTGTGTGTAGCCCGGCTGTGGGGTGATGGACACAAAATTGCTGCTGGCAGGAATACTAACCCAGGTTCCTGGATTGTATTTCTTGGAATGCATACTTGTGCTTGCGCATATTTAACGAGAGTTTTTTTTGTGTGTCTGTAATAATCTGATCACATCCATGTTTAGGTGGTCTGGCATGTGAACTGTGTCTATGTTTTTCTTTTCTTTTTGTTTGATTTTTAACAGTTGCTAAAGGGCTAGTGGGGATCTGGCATTAGAGAAGCAAATGATCCAAGCACATTCACACCTTCAAATGCAGTTTGCAGGTGTAGTGATAGCTCTGAGGAGTGATTATATTCATTAACATGATTAGAAAGAAAAGACATACAGCCTTAGCAAATTCTCAGAGGATAAATAAAGCTTAAAGAGAAGTTTTAAATGTATCTAAGCTCCTACCTCTTGGCGGTAGGAAAGTATCTGGAGCACTCAGCACCATCCCAAGCGCAGTAAGGGTCTCTGGCCAGGCAGCACTCGGCGCAGGCTTTCCCATACACCTCACAGCGGTGTAAAGACATCTGTGATACTCCCAGGGCTGAGCCAAGGTACAGCTGTTGCTGTGGGAGTGAAAGAAAAGACGAGCACGTAAAATTAAATGTCCCTGTGTGGCTCGACTGGAAAATTACTCAATAAGAAAAGAAGTCGCTTGTGGGTTTTGTTGTTAGAAGGGACATGATCTCTGCTTGGTGAAAAACCAACAAACGCTTCTTCAATCACTTCACTTGAACATTTTTGGTGTTATGATGCCGTGTGAAAACAAGCTTTTACCTGTTTGGTGGAAAGCTCCATAGCGGTAATGGGAGTGGGCTCCTGTACAAAACAAACAAGAGGCATGAAGTTCACAATACGAGTGATGAAAAACACGGAGTTGGAAGAAAAAAACAAAAAGATCTGCAATATGGACAATCTGGTAGGATTGCTTAATTTTCAACGTCGTACCCTGAAAACGGTCATCTCCTCAAGCACAACCTCCTCCAGGTCATGCCAGCTCTCTCTGGGAATCGTTACCACTTTTAGCACTGTTCCCATATCTGAAGAAAACAGATAAAAATATGACTAAGTGTGTCTGACTCATTGTGTTTTAACTTTACAGACTAGGTCAACTCATCCAAATACTTAAATCTCCCCCATGCATCTTTCTCTCAATCATTTCACTGCTTAATCGTCCCTTTCGGTGCATTTAAGCATTTTAAATGTGAGACGACTGGAAGCCCCAACAATCAAACTCGGCCATTTATGCCCCTTTTCTGTCAGCAGGGGGAATAGATTGATCGAGTGTGGTCAAAATTGCTGTGGTAAAGTGAGCTTGAGAAAGAATGAGGAGCTGAGGCAGACGTCATGAGAACAAAACTGAGACATAAATACTTATTTTCTGATCACTTCACAGCAGTTAAAACTAACAAAGAACAACCATTTAGGAATGGATTTTTTGGTTAGCCCAGTAGATGTTGCTTTTTTCTCTTCCAGCAGCTGGTTCTAACAGATGTACTATACTAGGAAATATAGTATCTTGTACTATTTCTGATTTTTTTCCATGTCACAGGCCAACACAATGAAGCACATAATTGAGAAATTAAGAAAAATTAGAAATGGTCAAGAAATTCTTATCGTAATACAAGTCCTAAAAGAGTAGAGTGCATTTGTAGCAACCCCTGAGTAAAAAGGGGTTGCTACAAACCCCTGAATAAAATCCAGGTCACATGATAGGTACACTTAATCTAGGCGTCATCTATTCAGTGTATAAACCCAGTTGCTCTGTGACACTGCTAGTAGGACATGAAAACTACTCAAAAACAGATAACTAGATACAGGGCAACCCTAGAAAAATAGGGAAGAGTTTGACAGCATTCCTAAAAATACAGCGAAAACCACAATGGAATGTTTCAGATAATGTTAGGCCCAGACCTGCAGATTTAAAAGATGTCCACACTTTTTTGTCTGTAAAAGTTTTAAAACCTTGCTTTCTTTTCTTTCCACTTTAAAATTCCATGCTTCTCTGTGTTTTCTAGGACATGAAATCTCAATGTACCAGTAAGTCTATTATTGTATGTGTTTGCAAGAAGCCACTATAAGTCTGTTTCAGGCTAATTTGCTTTGATTTAAAGAAAAGAAATGCACAAAATTATCTAAAAGCTTCCATTGGATGAAGCTGGCATAAGTGACAAATGATTGTACCTGTGCCTATGAACATGACATCGTATTGCCCATCCTCTGCTTCAACTCTGTCCACCACTAGCTGGGAGAACTGATAGTCTACATCCGTTCGAACCATGATGGGCCGTCCCCCAATGGGGTGCACTGGGTTGTACATGGCAGGATGACCCCTGGCGAAGGTGATGACATCATCTGGAAGGTCCTTGGTGGAATCAAAACCTCCGAATGTTTTGCTAGGGCACTAAAATGTAAAAAGAAAATTAAAGCGGTTTTACGTATGTATTCCTCTGAAAAAGGTTATGTTCTGTAGCTCAACACTTACAGTGCCAGGGCGGGGGTAGGGCACTCTCCCTTGGAAAGGGACCCATTGGTAATTGGGCCCATCTCTGTGGGCATAGGGACCCAGGAAAACCCTCCTGATGTCAGCCATACTGTACATACACACCGCCGAACCTTTAAATATGTTACTGTGGGGAGAGAACATCAAACATAGAAAGGGTGAGAGTGCAAAAGTATACAGAATGGAAAGGGGGAGGAAAGGTTTGTTATAGACAAACAAGGGGGATTCATAAATGATTGGGCACAAGGCCGGGATTAGGGTCTTGTGGAATACTGAGGAAAGACAACAAAATGACCCTTCATCACACAAAAATGGAGAGGAGCGAGGCTGTCATTACCTAAGTACTAGATGACAGATTGGAACTTCTCTCTGACTGTTCTCAGCCCCGTGAGAACAGACAGGAATTTGGGCACGTCACCAACAAAACCAAAGACCTGCTAGAGAGCTTTTCTTAAAATCCCTTCCAATATTTTTGCTAGCCTTTGCCTGTGCCAGATGGATGGATTTCGCCTTCCCTGTTCATATGAGCTCCAAACAGGCAAAGAACAGTCATGTGTAAAAAACAGAGTGGGGGAGCGGGGGGTACCTATCCAGTCTATGCTTTGTAGGGTCAAACAGATTGCAGCAATTTACACATTGGCTCATCTAGATGGGGAATTTGGTAACTCCCATGAATATTATACCATCATACAATGATACGGTGACAATTTGAACTTAAGTCAATTATCATTCCGTCATGTTTAGAACTTTTTTTTTTTTTTACAGGGCTCCTACACAGTCTGTAAAGGTAGAGAATTTGATTTTTGAATTCTCTAGGTTTGGATAAGTTTGGAAATATTAAATGTATTATGAAAAACAGTTTTGCGTCAAGACTTTATTCCTGATCTCATTGCCTATGTTATCTTCATCCCTCCGTTGACCATTCAGCTACCCAAACTTTCCAATCCATCCTTCCTGCCTTCCTCTTTCTATTCCATTTTTTCTCCCTTTGATCATTCTGCAGTTCTTCCTTCCCTATTAAGGTTGACTTTGTTTTCATTCTTTCCATCCTTTTTATTTATTCCCTTCTTTTATCCCATTTGTTCTTGCCATAAAACAGTGAAGAAAAAAGATCCTTCCTTTCCTCTTCATTCTTTTTTTGTTCCTTCCATTCTAATACTCTTACCTCCCTTTCTTTTAATCATCTTCCCTTCCATCCTTTATTAGTTCCTCCCTTCCTTTAATATCACTTATTTCGCTTCTTTCTTTCTTTTTTCAGAGAATGCCTGCCTGCGTGGAAGCCTACCCACCTACCACTATAACCACTATACACATATAAACTGGAACCTTGAGTCTGGAAAAGTGTTGAGTTTTGACATAAAAAATGTGTAGAAGGAACCTTTGATTTAAGCCTTGGATTATTATTTGATTTAGTCTGTTAGCTCTCAAAAATATTCTAAAGTTTACTCACTGACATCCAGAATTTAATTTATTTTTTTTACCATATGCCCACATGTAAATTTTATTTCATGAAGCAGATCTTCAGCACATCTTATGAACCAAATGACTCAGGAACATTCAAGATGTCCTTTGTATTGCTGACTGCAGTGGGAATGTGTATCAGACTAATTAGGGATGTGGCTGGCATACACACACAGCCAACATTATTCACCAAAGCAAGGAAGATGAATGGATTAGCATTTGGAAATGTTAATTACAAAGAAATTCAATTAACTCCAGGGGCAAGAAAAGACACTCCAATATGCGAGCTTAGGAAGACGAGCGGTTATGTGTTTGTGCAGACACACAACCAAAATAATATGCTAAATACACACACACACACACACGCACCCACACGAAGGGACACAATCCAACATTGATCTGTCAGTTATGGCTTCCGTGTGCCTCATTAAGCAGTGATATTAAAAGTCAGTTCCTTCTGAGTGTCTGGTCTATTCATCTCTGAAAATCGGCCACTTAGAAAACCAATTAAACCCCTTTAATTCCTCAATGCCCCATAATTGAATTTTAAAGTGCATGTGTGTGTACGTGCGTGGGTGATTCTGTGCAGCAGGCATGCGAACACGTAGGTGGACGCCCGCCAACGCGCACCAGTCTCAGCAGAGAAAAGCCATACGGGTGTGGCAACGCAAGGCGCCTGTCCATATGTGCTAGCCCGCACCGCTGTTCCATTCAGCTCGTCTTATCATTGGCTGTGATTGACGGGGGGACGTGTTTGTCCTCTTTTGAAGCCCCTCACACAGCAATGGACAGAAAAATGCCCCCCTCCTCCTTTCCCAAATGCAAATTTACCATCATCATGATAAGTGCCACCATCTGTGCCATTTCAGCTCATTTATCTGCCCTTCCCCATGAATTCACCTCTCCACATGCTTAAAAAGAGCCACACCCAGCCCCTAAGAAAATCCCCATTCATGGCTGGGGTGGTGGCCAGGGGAGGAACGTGCATTCCTGCTAAGTGAATATCATGTTTCCCTGGCTCCCTCATGCTCCGTAATGTGATTTCCCCGACAAGGTTTGCCAGGGTTTCAATGAGATGGGGGACAGGTAGCGAGGAATGGGGGAATTGGATGAAAGTAATTCCTAAGCAGAGAAGTGGAGAGGTTTTCGATTGGAGAGGAAAACAACCGTAGGACACCTGTAAGTGAATTAGAGGAGTGCTGTCTGGGAATTTCGACTGGACCACGCTTGGTCGATTACATTCTCCTCTGAGCTTAAAATACTAACAAAATTACACCAAAAAAGATACAATTATTTAATGATTACTTAATAGAAAATATAAAGCCTTTGTTTATAACATACAAAGAAACTGGATTTGCCAACAAAAATAAATCAACTCCTTTTGATCTCCTGGCAGGAAATTGACGAAACAAATACGATATGGCCAGAATTCGTCACGCTATTTGAGAATTTAAGCCCATAAGTGCAGAGACTGAAGGTCATTGTATTTAAGGTCTGTACCTTGAAGTAGTGAATACGGCGTAGATAACTGGATTCTTTGGGTCCTTGGAGCTCATGAGAAATACATCCTCTAGAAATCAGACATAAAAATGAGAGAACATTTAAAAAGGGATGGTCAACGTTTATTTATTTATGTTTTTCAGTTTTGCCAATTAAGAACCCACACTTACGGAGTTCATCAAAGTGTGTATCAATGCCATTGACCCCGGGAACTGAACAGATGAGACGAGCCTTTAGAAAAGTAGTCCACTTGTTCACAAGGCTCCTGTGACCTCCCATGTCATTCTGCAGAGAGAAATTACATTTCTGTCAGCTCTACATATACCCGAATTACCTCGAACAGAATTAAATAGCACTGGTGTTGTCATTACGATTAAGATCATGAGAGGGATTTTATTCTGTTGGTGTGTGTTGTTACCTTACACAGTTGTCCTATCCTGGCAATTGTAGCCTTCCCGGTGTGCTCTCCGTCCATTGCGTTCTCTTTAAAAAAGAGGAAGATCTTGTCGTCCTCAGGGTTGTCACTTTCAGGGATCAAGTTTACACCAATAAATCTGGGGTCTGGAGCAAAAAAAAAAAAAACATTATTAAAGCAAATCTTAACTTGCCTACTGTAATGTTACGGGATGTCCTAATTTTACTAGCCCTCTGAAGCAAGAAAACAACTTTTTTGGTACATTTGTCTGGAAAAAAAGAAAATACCTTGAATACCTTCTGGATAACACTGTGAAATTAAGCACATTTCGAGTATGAGATGTCCAAAATCTTTTTATTTCCAATACATTCATTTACTGTATTTTTTCTTTCCTTTAATTTTTCCACTATTAATTTTTTACAAAATAATTGCAATGGAAACACAGGGGGAACAAAAATGTTACCTCTCATAAAAATACATCTGTTATTTAAGACAGCAGCTGTATTAACTCAGATAAATCTTTAGAAGAAACTCATTTTAGACCAAAATTAATTTTTACATTGCTCAGATTTTAATGAAAAGAATATCCAGGATATGGCATCTTAAAACGTCTATTTATAAATGACTCAGATAGGTTTCAGGGACATCAAAAATCCAGATTATGTAGACCCAAGTTATTTCTAAATTCCAATTTTAATTCCAGTACTCTTATGTTACAACTCCAAAATCAGTTCAGTTGTATTTTGAGTTATACCTAAGTAAATTACTAACAACCCCACACTTTGTGCCATTTTGCTACACTATCTGACTTTACCTGGAACAAGTTCTCCAGATCCAGATTCAATAAAAGCCCTGTCTCCATACCAAATCCTCACAAAAAACACATGGCTCTAATAACAATTGAATAAATATATAATGACCATAAGTTTGAGGAAATATCAAGGCTAATCGGAAAACCTGAATTTAGGCACCTAGCGAGCAGAAAGTTACCACAACCACTAAAGCCATCATCACAAGGCGTAAATCGAGCCTGCGTCTGAAAAGCTTGGGGGTTAGCTGAGTAGAAACAAGCAGTGCCATGTTACATTTCTGCAGCCTTTTAGGATATGGAGTAGCTGTGAAAAAGGAGAGTGCGGCCAAAGTGGGGAGCAGATTTATAATCGCCCGCGTTGGTGCGAGAACTCCGTTATAAATCATGTAGACTTCCCGAGACCTTTTACGATGAATATGGGATGCTAAATGTATGCCATCAGAAATCTTTTAAGCTTAAAAAAGCGTTTTTCAATTAATCACACATGTTATCGACAAAAGAGCTCTTTATTCAGAGGATATTAGAGCCAGATTCAGAGTGAATAAGAATGCGAAGAAATCCATAAATAAACCTAGCAAACTCTAAACTACCATTTAACCCTAAATCCTTTAAGAATCATCTGGTATTACTTATTCAATCCATAGTATTGCTCTTGCTACGTTCGAGTACCATGTAACCTTGTTGATAAAGGCTCAATGGAAGATCCCCTCCCCAGTAATCCATGCAATTACAATCCTCTCTTTGTTGAGACGCCGTTGGATTTTGCAGAGCCGAATGGCTGCAATCCCCGGCATATTTGTTTGAACAAGGTGAAAGATTGATGGGGATTAGAGCTATAACAAAGACTTCTCCCTTCTAAATGACTCCTATTAATATGTCACAGTAATCAGCACCACCAAGACCAGTATTTGTGATTTTGATGGTATGGGTGGGTTCAGAGGAACTGGAAGGAATTTGACTCCACTACAGGAAAACAGCTGAAAGTGGATTAGTTCTGTGGGAAAGAGGGAGGAAAAGGGATGGCACAGCTTGAGGGAAACGTTCAAACTGACCTTTTGTGGCTCTCTCAGTCCTCTTGCAGTGGTGATAGATAGCCAGAGAGACTGAGAAGTCAATAACCCTCACTGCAGCTCTAATCTTACTAGAACAAGAAAAATCCAGTGGCTCTCTGAATGAGCGCTGATATCTGATGTCTGCACATGAATGAAAATGTTTCAAGACCTGAGGCTTAGGGGAGAATTAAATGCTTCAAAGTCTAATGAAAAGATCAGCAGTGACTTTTTTTCTAATTATGGGCTGTGCTGGTGGTGTAGACCACACTTTTCCAATTTTACTTGACAAGTAAATATTGATGAAAGTTGAACATTTAAAAAGCCAAAAATACAGTTGGTTGAAGAGGAAGGCCACAATTTAGTACAAATATGTAGCATTAACCAACCTTTGAATTTTGATCATTTGCTTAAATTCTCTAAGCCATGATGTTTTGCTCTCCTGCTTCTTTGGTTCATGAGTAGTTTATGATTCAGCCAAAAATAATACCCACAGTTTTGCTGCTAGAGCTGGTTTCTCAAAATAACGGCTGCTTTTCAGACCGTTTAAATTTTTATGTTGTTTTGCTTGTAAAAATAATAATATTTCTCAGAAACTATAGAGGAAGTCCAAATGTTGGCCATTTCCTCCATCAACCAAAGTAGATAGTTGGCTGATCCCTCCCTCATGACATCTCCTCTACAGGAAGCCTTAGGTGTGGGAAGCTGGTGTAGTTTTCAAACAAGAAGTTTAAAATTTAAAGGAAGTTTTTCTCCTTCAAAGAGGCTAGAACAGACCCAGGCATACGGCCTTAACAATCTTTGCATACTGCTATTACAACATATCTGTCCCAACCTAAAACTGACAACTGAAGCAATGGGGTTACCTTATTTTTTTCACTTAGATAAAAAAAAGGTAAAAGTTTTAATTAAAGCATTGTGAGATGAGGGTCAATTTTTTTGATGTTCCTGGTCTTTAACCAACCATACTCGTAATTCTTAAACAAAAGAGCACTCTTTTTGAACAACTGTACATCAATACATGCTGTGTAGCTAAGAAGTAGGGCTGCATGTGTCTTATAGATCAGTAATTTTTCTGCCTTAAAGAAGAAGTTTATCATACCATTAAGCCATCGCGAATCATGCTGCTCTGTTCTGATTGGATGATGATCTCCGAGGGTACGGAAAATGGCAAAGTCCCTTCCCATGAAATCAGCAGATGTTCCAGAGTACAGCTCTCCATCTGCCGATGAGTTGTTTCAGTCAGAAATAAAGAACCGTCTCCACGGTGAACGTGTTCCTTGAGATGATAAAGGCAGTGGTCAAACTCACCAAGCAGGAGTGACGCTGAAAGCATTTTGGGGTCGTAGGGGCTTTTCCCTCTGCCATTCTCAAATTGGGAGGCCAGTCGAAATATGTTGTCCTGCGGTGAAAGGGGGCCAAAGTTCAGCTTGAGGCTAATGAAAGCCACATATAAGCCCGGTTGAAGGTACATTTATAGTCTCTGTTTCGAGTTACAATATATTCTCATTATAGCGTTCTATTTTGGGCTGGGATGCAAAACAAATTCAGCCTGACATGAGCAGTGAGTAATGTGTTGTTTTTTATAACACAGTTGGGCTGTTCTGCCACAGGTCAACAACAGTTTCTGCAACAGTGAAGTGTAAAGTAAAGTAGGAAAGAGCAGAAATAAGTAAGATGGTTGTTTTTCCATCGGGTGATGGCACTTTTTTAAGCTCAAGCGAACAAATGTCTAAAATAAGGCCTTAGTGGTGAAAGCACTCACACCTCTGCCCATTATTGGTCTGCAGAACTCATGCGGGTGCATTGATTAACCTGCAGCCCTCTACTGAGAAAACTGATTAATCTTTAATGTAAGAGAAGAGTTACTTAATATCCAACTGCTACAACTGAACTATTTGCTGGGCCATCTTTTTCCCACTTTTCTCACACAAAAGAAAACACAAATGGAAAGGTAATTGCTGTGGTACACATTTCAGATTATGCAGTGGCTTTGCCGCTCCTTACGAAAAGCAAGCATTCATTTAAATTATCTTCTGCATATCCACCAATGTATTAAAAAACTAGAACTTTTAAATTATCTCGAGGTATACTAAATAATCAAATACCTCTGCTCTTTTGCCCATTTCCAGATAAGCGCAGATGGGGTGGAAGGCTCCTGTTCCACAGATGTACAGATGGGTCTGGTTATACGGTTGAAGGACCCGGATGAAATTAGAACACTCCTTCTGAAACACAAGTAAAAGAAACACCAGGGCTTTAACATTACAGATAACTTTATACAAGGAATATACAGAACATAAAGCAGATAAATGACATTAATGTATCTCTGTTATTTAGTAGGGAATCTAACTTTGGTAAAGAAAATGTAAATAAAATTGTAAAAGTAATCATAGTTACTGAACGTCTATATTTTGTCACAATACAATTTATTAAGGCAATTTTATATAATAAATCGGCAAAAAGCAGTGATTTATTATGAGTTGAAAGAAAAGTAATGCATACATACAATAATAAATAAATAAAAACTGTGGCTTTATTTGCATTTATCCACTGAGTTAACATTTTGTAGAACCACCACAGCCATAATCACCACAATTGTGCCAGGTCACGTTTTACATGTCTCTACCAGGCTTGCACATCTGGAGATGGACAATTTTGGCTTTCTTGTTGCCACTCTTGCATAAAACCCAGATTTTTACAAGGGACAACTAATAGTTGTCCTGTCAACAGATCCTCCAACGTGTACAGTGGATCTCTGGCATTCCTCCAAAACTACCATGTGCCTCTTGGCTGCGTCTCTGATTTATGCTCTTCTTGACCGGGCTGTTAATTTGGCAGTATGGCTCGATCTTAGTGGGGCTGCAATTGTGGAATACTTTTGCCATATTTTTATGACAGATTGAATAGTGTTCTATGTGCTTTCCAAAGATTGATAAAGTATGTAAGAAACTAACACTGCTTCAAACTTATTCCTGATCTGTCTGGAGAACACCAGACAGATCAGGTCTCTTGTTTATCCCAGGCTTAGAAATAGAAATTGCCCACAGTCTACACTGGGGAGGACATGGGTGCAAATGCCTTGATCTTGCTGGTTGAAGAAAAGACAACATCTTCAAAGAAACCTTCAATGCAAAGTAAAGTATGGTCTGTGTATTTATTGACTGTACCCAGACCAAAAATGAGACAAGACACTTAAAACCATCTGCCTAAGGTTGGGTGTATTAACCAAACTGGTGAGTTGTGAAGGCAACTTATTGAAATGACTGCAGAGATGGATATCCTGGTAAAAAGGTTGAGTGGAAATTTTCCTTTCATTTCATTATAATGTACAACTTTGTGTTGTTCTGTCACATAAAATCCCCCAAAATATGCCTATGTAACCTAAGAAAATGTAAAAGAAAAAGTTTAGACATAGAAATGCTTTCATAAGCATTTGGTGTCTTCAAACTAAAAAAAAAAAAAAAAAAAAAAGACTAACTAAAAACAGAAAGTATCCGGGCTTGGGGAACAGCTTTGATTAAAATCCAGTATATGAGCGACTTTCCAGTTGGTTTGGAAAGACTTGCGAGGCAGAGTCTCCATCAAGGAAACCCCACCTGGAAGTCAAATCAGGAAAATCAGCCGCAGCTCTTTTAATGATCCATAGGCTTGAATTCTCTCATACTGTTTGGTTTGGCTCTCTTCTAACTCTCGATGGTCCCAGCGGTGTGAGACTGTTTATTAGGGCGCTAATCAGCAGCATTGGTTAATGCAGGATGCTTATTAGCAGCCTTGAGGAGCTGATTTAGGCACATATGTTTAAGAGATTAAGCTCAGGTTAGCCCAATTACAAATACATGCTCAATATCCGTCGAACAAATAGGTACACAGCTGCAGGAGGATTTGGAAAAACAGAACACATCACATTAGATGACAGCCAAATTACCCCCTTTCTTTTCCTGCCTCTTTAACACATATATCTGTTCAGACTTTTAAGCTCACAGACGCTTCATTCTGATTATGTGATGATGTGAGGCAAAAATGGATGCAGGGCATCAGGTTGAAGTGATGACATTTTCCAGAGCAGCATGAATTAACAGTGTGATCACAAGTTGCAGTCCTTCCTGCAGCATAGAAATTTCTGGGGGTTTTTTTCAAAAGGGCAGAAAGTGTTGTTTCAGCTCCGACTGTTTTATCTTCCTTGGTAATTTTTCTTAAGGAAAAGCTTTGACATTCTGAGAAATAATGTACTTTAGTTTCTTGTTTAAGAGGGTGACCACTCTCTCCATTTAGTAGGGATGAAGTTAGAGAGAACTGCTGGCTGGCTTTCAATGGCTAGATTGTTAGCCTGCGAGCAAAAAGATAAAAATTGGGATTTATTTATTAAAATTGGGGTGGCTAGAGGATGAAAGTTTTCTTGACTGGAAGCCTGTCTGGTCTCACGAAAGGAATCAACACCAACACAATTTGGTACCAACGTTAAACGACGTAAACAATTGTTCTTTGAATATGATCTTTCAAATTGCATCCCATAACATTGCCTTCTCAAATATTGAACAAGGTGTGTTAATATCAGCAGTTACACAGCTGTCATTTTAGTTGCAATCATTGGACTTGGTGTTAAATTCTCAGTAAGGAAAGTAACTTTAAGGGGCAACTCATCTTACACCTAAATTACTGTTTAAAAAGGTCAGTTTATATTCACTTATTTTACACAAAATGAGTTAAAAGAATTAATAATATTATCCATTTAAAATCATCAGTAAGACATTTATACGACTGATCCTGCATGTAATGCTGCTGCCTTGAATATATGGGTCTCCGTTCCTTAACGACTTTACCTTCTGTGTTTCCTCTCGTTGAACTGCCGAAGCCCTCTGTCCGCTCACATCATTCTCACGCCCTATTATGTGCATTTCATCAACTTCAATAAAGCCCCTCAAGGGTCAACTGTGTTAAGAATTTAACACGGGTGTCTTTGTTGGATTCGTCAGCTATGCGGTAGGTAAAGTCGCACCTAAACACTGACAGGTGTTGGGAATAGTGGCACGAGTGCAGCTGTGAGTTGCCCTCCAGCAATAAACCGTTTTCTTGATCACAAACCGTGACAAACAAAATCCACACAGAGAATAAATGACTCATTTTTGGATAAATTTAATCACTCTTTTTGGACAGGGTGTTGAGTATGACTCTCCGTCAGAGAAATGGGTGGACAGATTTTGACATGTGTGGGTAAGTTAAGAATATTAAAAAAAAGAAAGAAAAAAAAAGGATAGGATCTCTGAGTAAATCCAGAAAATGTACTGGACATTTGCAAGAAAATTGCTGGATTTTGATTTTCTTTTCCCATGATTACTGGGCAGCAAATCACAAATGACATCAGGAATTTCAACACAAAGCTCTAGTCGTGTGTCTGAACTCATGGTTCAGTACATTGTGGTGCAACAACCTGGACAATGTTACAGTCGCTGGGCTAGGGATAGCAATAAAGTCTTTAGGCATTTTTTAGAGGCGGGCAGCTGTTGCATTTGCTTCATGGCTGTAAATTGTGGTTTAGAGAAAGGCATTGCTTTGGGAGCTCTGAATACTTTGGTAATGTCCTAATCAAGGCCTCTCTGTGTTTTACGCCGTCTCAGCTCACACTGTTTCATTCTCAAAAAGGTAAACATTTTCACAGCATGCAAATACCTAATTTTGTCTATTGTGCGATTCTGTGAACTCTTTCGTCTGTGTGATGGAGTGCCAGTGTACTGCTCATGTACTTTGGAATGCAAAAGTATTCAAATCCCTTGATGTTTTCCAGATTGTCTCACAATGCAAGTAGAATTGCACTTTACCCCCAAAACCACCCAGTTAAACATCGTGGTCATACTATCATGCAGTGGGTGTTCGTTTGGGGGAAATAAGTGAAACTAAGTACAGGCAATTAAATAAACATGTTGGAGGTTGTTGAAGACGGGAGGCTAGGGTGGAGGTTCAGCTTCAAGAGGAAAAACAAGCCAGAGTGCCTGTAAGATTGTTTGGGCTAACACCTCGTGTATTAGAATGACCCAGTCAAAGGCCAGACCTAAACTCAACTTATTAGTTGGTCAAAAATTGAAAAACACTTTTTATCCAACCAAACTGAGCTTCATCTATTTTCCAAACAAGAATTATCTAAAGGATAAATCGCTAGATGTGGAAAGATGGTTGAAACACAACCCTAAATACCTGGAGCTGAAACCCAAATTCAAGGAACATGATTAGCATCACTCATGTTCTATTCTGCTTTGACCAGGTGTTCTGATCCTGCCAAGGAAAATCCACAACTTGATACTGCCGTTACTATGTTTCACAATTGCAAAGTGCACAGTCTGTTCACTTAACATATACTACTTTTAGTTGATCTATCACATAAAGTTAAAGTCAATGACTTTAAAGTTTGCAGTTGCCACATGCCAACCTCTCGAATTTCTAAAAAGGGAACGAATGACTTTGCAAGTGGTGGTCATTTTCACTTTAAGCGAAACCCAGAAATCTGCCGTTGACTCTGAGCCCAGAGGAGCCGCCGAGTTTCAAAAGGATGCGTGCAATTCCAGATAATCCAACAAAACCTGCAGCCGTGCACTCGAGATTCATCCAACCATGAAATTGAGATCAGATACAACACAGAGAGGGCCTTTCTAAACAGCAACACAAAGATAAGACACACTAACACCAGTGAGCACACAAAGTCGGTTGCATGCAGTCCGTGTTCGAGCAGATTTGCCCACGTCAGCCAACACATGGTGTCAGATAACATGAATTCAAACAAAAGATTTCCACATAAAAATTCACATGCATGCTGAAAGTCTGGTACATAAACATGCTCCACAATTTAATCTATTCATCATGAAAGTCAATCACCTCAGTGTCAGTGTCCTTGCCCCGTTTATGTACCATGTACACTCAATCCGTAAGGTTATTTGCAGGTATCACTGAGAAATGGTGAACTGGCCAGTAGAGAGTTAAATGTGGCAGAGGTGAAATGGAAGATCACCTTTATCAGAGGTAATTTTCTAGCTCTCCAGTTCTATTGTCCCTTTTAAGAATACTCCATCGAGATCCTTACTTCTACTCTAAATAACATTTTAGATTCATCTGAAAAGATTAAGAGAAAAAAAAAAAAGAAAATTGAACGGATAACGAATACTCAGTCCATGGATAGAATCCAAACATGATGCCATAATGAATGAGGGACTTACTGCCGAATCCTTCCCTGCCCACTTGCATTCATCCCTCTTGGAGGGGGTGGCAGGCCACGCAATCTGTGCAAAAGAAGATAGACAAATTCCCATTAGAATGGAGGTTGAGAGAAAGATGAATATGTCCTCTCAAGAGACGAATGCAGGGAAACTGTAAGCCCTCGGTGTAAATCAGGGGGATAAAGGGACAGATTTTCACTGAAATTCAGGTGAATTTGCCTTGAAGCGATCAATTTTAGGTTACTAAATGTTTGATTTACAACATATTCCAGATAATGAAGTGAAAACAGCTCACAGCAAAACAAATAGAAATAAATAGCAAGTTTCACAAAGTAAAACACGCCATGTGTTTTTGTAAAATACACTGAAAGAGATTAGAATATTCAGGGGTATCAGCAGTTGTTCTCATTCAAATGTCCTCTCGTTAAAAGTCTTAAACATAAGGTTGTACTTTTCACTTCAAATATGGTCAGAAAGTTGTGTTTTGCAACTTGACTTGGAGGAGTTTGATCTCTCTGTTATTCACATGTGGCCCCTGGTGAACACACACTGAAGGAATAAGTGTGCATGTTTGAGCTGTATTTAAAGTAAATCTAGGATGACTATACTCTCAGGACGCAGTTGTGACAGAGCTCTTTTTTTCTCTCCTGGTCACACAGATGTCAGTAGACAATGGAAATATATGCACACACATGTTCATGCATTAATACATTCTCACATTTCCTTAGTCCAATAATGTGCTTCATCTGTGCATCAGCTGCATTTTGTTAACATGAAAACCTATGCAGCTTTTTGGCATTTTTCTGTAATGATGCTAAGCAACGCTTGTAAACAAAAGACAAAGAAATTCAGGGACACATTTCCTCTTTTTTTTTTCTTTTACATGTATTTTTCATCAGTTTCTTTTCCCTGTGCAGCTCCCTGCAGCCTGCAGGCAAGTCCATGTCAGACCCGTGTGTCTGATAGCAGCCCGAATCAGATAAAAAGACTGCTAACCTAGTCCAGGTGGAGTAATGGAATTACGAACAGCCGTGTCTGGACTGAGACAGACGGTGGGCGGAATGAAGGCAAAGAGAAAGGGAGATGAAGTAATGGATTCCAGAGGGGATTTGGGCAGCAGAGGAGAGGAGATTTAACTTGAGTGTGAGTTTCTCTCCAACACACAAATATAACCAAACTTCAGACTAAAAAGGAGTTTGAATTTTACCTGTTTGTGGTCTCTGTTTATGTTGACTAAGTCAAATGAGAAGATATAGTCCTCGGCTCCAACCAGCAGTCTCCCTCGCTCCTCGTCCAATAAGAATGTGTCATAGTCCGAACTATTTGCCAGGCCATTAAAGGTAAGGAGGTTACTGGATTCTAACATTTCTGAAAGAAAGAAATACAAACAAAGAGTCACGAAAGTGCAAAGTTGAATTTCAAGTACAAGTAGTGCCAGTAAATATATTGCTGCTTGCTAATATTCTTCTTTTTTAGTAACTCGGCAAAGCTACTAAAAAATAGTAGTAATCACATTATGATTTTCCTAATCATGTGAGGCACTGCAAAATTATAACTAAGGAAATTACATGTTTCATTAATGTCCACATAAATATTTGCAGGCACTCACAAACCGAAGCATGCCATTCAAGTCCAGCATTAGCAGTTTTAAGAGCTCACAGCATGTCACAATCAGGAACCGAGCTCAGACTGCTCAGCCGTGTGATTGGTTGAATAATTCATAATGGAGTCAGAAACAGTGGAAACACTTCATGTAAGGAATTATGCGTGGGTGGTTTCATGTATCTGCAAATAGGATATTACATAAATTACCATTAAGGGATTTATGACTGCCAATGTACTTCTGCACAATGTTTCATTTAGATGTACAGATTCGTGTAAGGTATGAGATGTCGATGTGTCACAGCACTAGAGGAAACCAAGAGCAATTCGTGGCCTTAGGTCCAGCTGCTACTTCATCCATAAGTTAAAGTTTAATCACGAAATCTGGGTTTCATCAACAGTGAGGAAGCTTAGAGCTGCAGTACGAAAGCCAGCAACAGAGATGACATGTTTTCACAAAAACTAGCTGAAACAAAATGGAAATAAAATTACAGAAACGGATTTCCTTTCAATACATAAGTCCCTGAAAAGAGACTTATGATTCCTGATTCTAGGTGTTTGGGCATACATTAAAATAAATTAACTATGTTACTAATAGAACTGATGTAAAAAAAATATATAATTCTGAGTTTTTTGGCAAGAGCTTATTGATGTGATTGAGTTTTACACCTATTTTGTAAAGTAGGCTGATATTCTCAAGTACCGGGACTTATGAAATAATAATAATAAAAACAAAACATTTTTTAATTTTTATTTTATGGAATAAGGTGTCACAGTTCTTCAAGCACATTCAATCAGATGTCCTGAATTTTTTTCTGGTACTATCCAGGAAAGAGACTCAAATGTCCCTTTAGGCCCACAATGAGGTACTGGATGGTTAAATGTTACCAACTGGAAAACCTTTTAGTCAATTTAGAAGATGAGTCAAGTATGCAGATTTAGAACTCAGCTATAAGCACCGACCAAAGGAAAAACTGAGAGAAGGGGCATGACTGCTGTCGATTAAGCCATTTGTTCTGGATTCTTGTTCAGGAAACTTTAATAAAAGCAGGTTTGGTTTATCCCTCTTGAGATTTGTTCTGGGAAAAGTTGATCTATTTTAATATTTTTTGTGGGAAAATTCTCCCTTTTAACCAGAACCACAAAAGGAGATGAAGTAACAGCAACAAACAGTTTTCAAATGATTTTAAAACATTCTAGTGGGATGTTCACAACATTAATTTGTACAGTGTGAATATGAAAGATGTTTAAAAAAAAGAAGATCAAAATCATTATAGTTATGGTAGACTTTCACACTTCAAGTTACAAAATTTTAACAATTGATTAAACATGAATTTTTCATTGAGTCATACAGTGCCATCAGATGAGAAATTCATATTAGATATAAGCTAACTCAAAAGCTTAAAATGTTTCATTACGGAGGCTTGTGGAAAATAAGTTTGTTCTGCCACAAGTTTGTAAACTACTCCTACAACAGAGCAAAGGAATCTAAGTTTTTATACCATTAGTGATAAATGCAATAAAATTATTGGGTGTTATAAAGCTGGTGATTATTTAAAAGCAAAACATTGTTTTGCTGTAACATGCTTTAGTAGCATATTTCACCAAACTATTTTAAAATGCAAAATGCAAACTATTGCAAAATGTTAGCTTGTTCTGAAACTGGCAAGGCAGTCTAAAACAAAATTTTGCAAAAAATAAAAACATATAAAAATGATAAAGCAATTACTAATGTTTTACTGAATACACAACATGTAGAAAAATAATACATCAAGCATCACCATCAGCATTAAGATTAGACACCAAAGACATTGATTCATGACATCAAAACAAGCACAACCAAATAAATACACATAAAAGAACAGTCCAGTCATCTCTTCCTACAAAACGCGGCTTGATGGGACGTTATAGAAGCCATCTGCAGCCGGTCACCACGTGTAAGATCTTGGACATCTGTCCACATGAAAGAAGGAACTGATGGAAAGGGAGATAGATGAAGGATGCGGTGTTTCTATCCGCTTTGAAAGAGCAACAGGAGGGTGGCATGGGGCTGCGAGAGGGGCGTGGTTGTCACCTAATAAAGATGGTTGCACCATATCTACGTTAGCTGAATTTGGGTTTGAAGGAAGCGGAGAGGGTGGGTGTGGGTATGAGTGGTGGTCTGTGGTCAAGAGTTTGCGTGAACATTTGTAGAGTGCCAGAGAAGGGAATGTGTGTGGGCTTCAGGGTGGAGAGATCATTACTATATTTCAATATCCTGCCATTCGCAAATACATGACTACCATAACTGTCACCACTTCAATTCTACCAGATTGGGATTATTTAGAAAATGCATAGATAGAAGAACTTTGATTCAAATCTGCTTCTAAGCAACCAACCCAAATCTACAGAAATGTGGAGAAACTGATGATGTGTTTAGATATGAAGTCAAAAAGAAGCACAAGGATACAAGAAGCCTATTTTCTGTGTTATATTGAGACAAGTCTTCAGGTTCATTCAGACTTAGAGAGAGTTAGATTTAAATCAGACAATAGGTAAGCAGAATGCAGTATAGCAAATTTGCTTTGTATTCTGATTTAGAGAAATCAACCTCCATCTGCCATTGAACATGCTGGACTTGGGAATGTTGGCAGCCCTTTGGAAATCTCAGGATTAAACTAACGGTATATGTGCTCTTGGGCACAAACATGGATTCTGTTGTTTTAGTAATGTTGCTAGGTTTAACAATATTAATAGCTAATATAACATACCATACTATAAAAAACCAAGATATCCCCATTACTGTTTATATTATAGGTCTGGAAGAGAGAGCCAAACTTTATTTCAGAGGGAACAAAATTCTGATCAATGTATCAATGTTAGTTCAAGAGGGAAATATGGAAATATAATTTTCAGTCAGAGTGGCAAGAAGTCTTCTTATGTTTCAGCAATGAAAAAGTGAAATGGACATGGCAAAAGAAAAACTCGATGTGGACAAAGAATAATGAATTACATCTAAAAGATTTTGGGATGGCAAAGGAGAAAGTTTGAATATGCAGCTGAGAGTTGAGGTAAATCGTTGGGAAAAGAAAAAAAAAGTTGTCATGCAAAGTCTGTATGTGATGACCCGTGTGATGTGAAAACAAGCTGAATCCAGGAGCTAATCCAACATGAACTCTGTCACGAAAGGTTTCCTCTAAATGAGCCGAGGTAGAAAGTAAAAAAAAAGATAGACATACATCTCTCGACATGTGGTGATCTTTGACAAAGACAAGGTGGCCTGTGCACACGAAAACACAGAAAGGGCTTTATCTGGGCTGAGATCTGCTGTGGTTTGGGAAAAAATTCTGAGAGAACTGGGGCGTAAGCACCTAAGGACCTCCAACCTAAACACAGACACGCTCGTTTGGAAATGGGAGCACAAGAGACGGGGAACAGCAGAGCTCATACAAAATATAGCAACAGAGCGGAGAACATTCACAGAGAACATAAACTCTGGCACACAAAGGAAAAGGAGATTTATCATAAATGCACTGTGTTATTTTTAAAAATGCAAACCCAACTCTTAGACCTACACCGTGACTTGAATACATACAGTATATCACACAGGTTCTACTTGAAAACAGATATGTTCAGTCAATTCTAATCTACTCTGAATTTTTACTTACGCAGCACAAGCTAGTTTAACAGCAGCATGTAGAACACAGTCCCTAACCTGGGACCCTCGAACACACACACACAAACACGCCGATGAATGTGGCCCCCTTCACCTCACACAGCAGGCTCATACAACCCATATAGTGCACACAGATACTAACACAAAAACTTCTCTGTACACATTCACTGAACACAATTCAGCCGGACACATGCAATCTTTCTCCATTCAGTATTCATTTTGCTCTCTTTTCTTTTACACAAATGCGCCATCTGCTCGTGTTCAATAACAAATTCCGCTGTTTACATGTGGAACCTGAAGCTACACTCGTCAAGGTGAACACCGCAACACAGATGCACTAACATACTTTTTACATTCACTCAAACATATGCAAAAGGACGCCACACCTGCATTATATGAAATCGCTGAAATTTTGTGATTTAATTAAGCTTGTGAATTAACTTTACTTAAAGACACAATGGAAACTTGGTCACAAATCCTTATTTACATACAAAGCTCATGTTTAGTACCTGGAAAAACTATTCATACCGTCAACCTTCATACTGTGTCTTGCTGCAAACACAATATTCTATGCATTTTAATAAGGTTTTAGGTGACAAACCAATGCAAAGTATTTCATTACATGACGTTTAAAAAGAATACATTGTTTAGAAAATCTAGAGTAAATAATCTAAAAACCGTGGAGTGCATTTGTGTTCAGGTACTGTTGACATCTATAGAAAAAGTCTTGAAAATTGTTCTTCGAACAACAGCTGAAGTCAGATTGGAGAGTAATTTTGAAGTCTTGCTACGGCTTCTCAATTGGTTTACTTCTCAACGTTGACATGCAGATTTTCTTTCAGGATCGCCTGAATCAACACTAAACGGGCTTCCCTGTCTCTATTGGAAAAGAGCTTAACATTCTCCAACAATCCTTCGAGGCCGTCGTGAATATGTTTCATATCTACTCAGTTCAAATTACGCACAGGTGGATTCCACACACAGATTAGGTGAATTCCCTGTGTCCAGAAGTGCTAAATCCACTTGGACCTCCCGACAGACACACAGCTGTCATGTTATGTAATTGTGAATAAATCTGGAGTCCATCTTGAGCATACAATAAAACTGTCTAGTCAAAATTAACATACTGCCAGAACTTTAGCCTTATAAATCAATGAACGTTACACCAGACCAGCAGAAATAATAATAGACTCCTTCAAAACAGATCACTTCTGCAAAATGCTACAACAATTGTGTTTATACCAGTATTGGAATAATTGGAACATGATATTTCACTCAGAAGTTTAATTTCTACTCTAAAAGGCAATAATTATGATAATGCATTGGTTGTCAACTGTTTTAAAAAAATATTTGTTCTGTCCTTGTCCTGGAGAATTAATGTGTGTGAGAAATTTCCTCAAATAAATGCTTTTTTTTTTTTTCTTTCTAAATGAAATCAAATTACTTGCTTGAGAAGTGCCTATGTTTTTTTTTTAGTTTTTTATATTAAAATAGCCTTCTTTAGAAATTGTAAAATAAAATATACATTTTAATTTTATGGCAAACTTTTTTCCATAGATGCCACTAATAAATTTCGCTGGAACCATACTTAAAATTTATGAAAAATAAAATGGTAAAATGTAAAGGTTTGATAGGATCTCAACACCTGAAAATGCAAAAAAAAAAGAAAAAAAAAACTGCCGTGAACTCAGATCTAAAAATATAGTAAAAGGTTTTGGTTAATGGCTTTAGATCAAGTTGTTCCTTTCTTCTTTTTCTGCAAAACCAAAAAATATCTTGATCTTGTCTCAAAAAACTAAAGGAGCATTTTGCCAATGTAAGGGGTTTTCACTAAAAGCACCCAAAGCACTTTAAATTCTTATTTAATTCATGCACAAAGAAAAAAATATATAGAGAAGTACAGCTTGAAACTGGCAAGTACAAGTAAGTCATTGACATAAATTAGCATTTGTGTCTCTATCATATTTCAGTACAGAAAATAATGTGCATCATGTATCACAAAGCTTTGGAAATGAAAAAAAAAACAAAAAAAAACTACATTCAAAATTCAAGTGCAATTGTCTATGGAGTGCCCTTCACTCCCCCATTCAGCAAGCAGGCAGGCATTTTTAGACGCCTACATGCCACGCAACGGCGGAATAATGAAACTCCATGAAAGAAAGGAGACGGGGCATTAAATTATGTTTATCTGAATGTCGGCTCACGCGGCTGCGCAAATGTGCATTTGAGTGACGGGAACCACAAAAGCCCCACAGTAGAAAACACTTGACTGAGATCCAGCAAATAGACGGTATTCCATTAGAGCATTGCAGCTCTTTTCAGGAGTTGTTTCATCCATCGATTGTGCAGCAAATTCTCTAAAAAGGAGAGGAATTTTCAAGAAATTATTTCTTTGCAAAAGCCTACAACTACACAATGATGATTAAATAATTTACAACTGCAAAAATGTGAGTGTCTAACTTTTCTTTTTTAATATGCAGTAAGGAGCACAATTTGCTGCTCCCATGGCAGCCAAAAAACACAGGTGTTGGAAAATGAAAACAAAACACACACACACGCAAAAAAAAAAAAAAACAGACAGCCGCCCGATGGAAATTTGCTTTAAGCTTTGCTAAAAAAAGTGTTAAAATAATATCTTAAGCTCAAGGACACCCACACATGCCAGAAAAAGTTCACCACTTCGCTTTTGTCTTTTTAAAACACAGTAGCAGGTGTGGGGTGGTTTCCCTGGCGACCATCTGTATAATAACACAACCCGACCTACCAGAGACCTCATTCAGGTGTATTTTGAGTGACAGACTTTGACAGGAAACAGGTTCTCTTTCAGCATGCCTTTTTACCATGAACTCAGAGGCAAAGAGCAGCTCTATTGTGAATTTTCAGATTAGAAAAAAAAAATGTGAGAATGAATGAATTCAGTGTCGACTTCATTTTTGCTACAATTTTGGCATTTAAAACCAATCCGCAGTTTATTTTTCACGAGCTAACAGATCTATAACCAAATACACCAACTATAAACCAACTGTGACTAGAGTTTATTGATGACATTTGTAACAGACATTCTAGGGATTGTTTTTCTATGCCGTTGCAGAGGCTTCAGTCTTATTTTTCCTCTCCGATTTCCCTCATGTGCAAAATTTAGCAGCTCGCGCCTGGGTTTTATGTAGAGGGGATAAAGTTGCTACTAATTTTAATGATTAGAATATAAAAAAATATTAATGTATTTAGTTTTTATTATTGTTTTTTTTTATTAACATTAAAAGCATATTTGGCCAGTACACACACCACTTTTTGATTGTCCGTGAAACGCAGCAACGATGACTTCACCAGAGGGCTGTAAAAGTAAAGCAGGAGTCTTTCCACCACCAAAGGGCAGTAAATGTTCAAAGTAGCTGTATTCTTGACTTTATAACTGCGCAATGAAGGACGCAACATCAGTAACTTTGCAACTGCTAAGAAAATAAACTTTTCTGCAAAGTTGAACTTTTGACAAGTGTCTTCATTGTTCAAAGCATAAATGCAGCAAATTTTGACATAGAAATTCTTGCTGACCTTCACAATAAGAGTTTAAAGTATAAATGCTTTGAGGTGAACTTTGAAAAACATACTTTAAAGACTGTTTAAAAAAAGACAAGTCTCGCCTTGGCTTGTCAAAACACAGCTGTCTGATTGCTGGGTGCACTATGGTCTGCAGAATGCAATTAGTCTGTAACTACTTTTAATAAAGAGACAATTGTAAAATACTAAGATGAATAATAATATACATAATAATACTAGTACCAACAACCATATTGATAATTATATTTATACACTTGGTCTTATTTTAGGTACTGTAAATAATTTTATTACATCCATTTTTTTTGTACCTTTTGAAAAAATAATAAATCCCCCGTTAATAGTGACAACCATAATAAATAGACACAATATGTATGATACAAATATTTGCATTATTACATCACTACTGAAGATTGTAATTTGTTTGTGATATTATTTTAATAACATGCTAGCTGTTTGAATTCATTATCTTTAATATTCATCACTTGTACAAACACAGAACAATCAGAAATGCTTGGTGCTCTATGATTTATGACAGGCAGACAAAATTTAAACGGCTACATATTTGTCCATTAAATATTTAACAGCTGTTGGACTCCTTTTTATTTTCCAGCAGTATAAGTTTCATCGACTCCACGGATAACCTAAGAAGGTCCTGCGTATATGTTACTGGAATTACTATTTCTTCCTAAAAAAAAAAATGTTGACTCAAATTTGATATATTTAGTCTTTAGCTTCATATTTATACAGACAATCCTAATAAGACACTGGATATGTGTCTGATTTTAATGACAGTATATATTACTAGAGACGCCAACTGTAGTATTGGTGAAGGCAACATTTATGCTGCAGGAAAATGGAATAATCCCTACTAGGTTCATTTCAACAACTCCAGCTTGTATTTAAAAGAATCATGAAAAAAAAATTGCACACAACAATCTTTATCATTATCCAAATATTTCCTATTTTCACATCCATTTGAATAGCCTAAAATTATTTTAAATTTTAAGCTCAAAGTTTCTCATCCTCAACTCTGAACTTATTTTTGTGATGGCAAGAAATGCCTGTTTTCCCTTCAGAAAAGGAGAGAGGGACCGAGAGGAGGGAGACAGGATAGGAAAAACACATTTCACTAGAGGATTTGATGGGATAAGCAAAGCAGTAAAAGTGTAGCAGAGTGAGAGATAAAGGCAACAGAAACCTAAAATCAGGGATAATGACAGCAGGCTAAGCCAGAAACATGAGCTCACATGAAAAACACTCGCACAACAAAAGCAGTAAAATGTGGAACCATTTCATTAGCGTGTATCTCCTGTAGTCATTGGACGGCTGGACCGCAGAGACCAGCGCTTTGACCACAGACTGCTTGGGGCCTGGTTCCCAGCTGTAGGGATCCCACTAACACACAGTGCTCAAATGCTCACAGGATAACCAGGCTGTCTGGGAAAACACACACATGCACATTTCTCTTTGGTATGTAAATAAAGCCACCAATGTGAGCCTGATGGAGTAGAATAAACTGTTAAAAATGGGTTGTGTCTATCACAATGTCACTCCTGCAGAAAAAGGGAAGATAGTGCTATCACCATGCAGTTTGATGGATGGACTTTGAGAGGAACCAGGCTGTGGTTATCATGTGTCTGGAGCCTGAGCCTGTTAGTGCAGCCTGTCAGCCGCACGGTGTAGCTGAATGTCAGCTCTGCCATTTTATTACAAATTAATGAGGCGAGGCTGGGAGATCTGAATGTAACCCCGGCAAAGTGTGACATCACCAAAGATGGACAAAACCAAAGATCCCAGCTCGTTACAGTATCTGAGGATAACGTGTTAACGTGCAATGGAAATTTCGTTGAATTCTGTTCAATGACAATAAATGCTATCTATTCTACCCTTTTTTTGCGTAAGTATTAAATGAATTTTATTAATGTCTTTGCACTGAAAGATTACTACCTCTAAACTATAATCTGTAATTTGTTAATTTTTGAGGTTTCTTTTGGGAAAAAGTAGTTGAGGGAAAGAAAAACCAATAAAGAGCAAAATGTAAAAAATAAATAAATAAAAAATAGAGAACTTATTCTTTAATAGTTTTTGGCTTTAATGATAATGCACAATGCTCTAACATACACCTATTCCAATCAACAAAGCCTTACATTTTCCTTTGACTTGTTTACCGTGTCTGTTTGCCTGCTAATCCTTTCCCTTTGTCACTCATTCTGTGCGTCTTTCTGTAAAGATGTCCCTCTTTTTTGTAACAGGACTCTGCTCAGATTGAACGGTGCACCCTTTCTCCATCTGACTGACAAGACTTAGCAGGTGGTGGGACCCATTCATACCCACATTACTGCAATCTGCACAAGGCTGTAACTCAAGCCTGCGTCCCAAACACAGATGCAAAGACACAGGATATTTTTCTGGTGTGCATGCCTGTGCATTTCTTAAGTACACAGAGACCAAAAAGTCTTTATGCAACACCCAGACACTAATTGGTAAATAAACACAAACGATGCTGGTGATCTCTCCTGTTGTGGCTCTTTGAGTTCTGATCATATTTTTTGATAAGTTCTGTATGTGTATGAATGTATTTTCTTTACAGGAGATCTGCCACATTCCAACCAACAATCTTGGGAGAAAACCAAAGATGAGGAACGAGCCAGTACGAGATTTTCAAGATATGGTAAGGTTGAGTAGAGATTCTAGACAAACATTTACAAGAAAAATTGACAGCACTACACCTTAAGGCTTTATTTAAAACATAAGTTATACGAGCTAAGTTTACTGACAAGTTCTTTTTTTTACACTTCTAAACATTTGTTTACGTTATTTATTTATTTTTATTTTGATACATAGTGAATTCACAGAATAAAAATCAGTTAAATTTAGCAGTAGTTTTCTCTTAAACATAGTTCCTTCCAAAACCAATCTATATGCTTTCCAAAACATTTTTAACTTACTTGCAACACTCTCCCCATCAAAGTTAATGGATTGTTTTAAATACTTCAAACACTCTGGTCTATCTGCGTAGACTGCATCTCTGGAATTTAAAAACAAGGTCTATTTTATTTTCCTGACTTTTGCTTTTTTTTGTTTAGTTTTTTTTTTAGCTAAGAACATAGCAATAATGAGGTTCTTTTAATGTCTTCTTCCCACATCTATTTCTATTTGCCTGTTTCCATCAACCTTCAAATAAGAAACAAAGAAGAGAATGACTGTGTGGAACGAATAAACTGTGTCAAAGAAAACCGGAACTACAGCTCTTTTCTTTACCCAAGCACTGAACTAATGCTTAGAATACCTTTCAATTTAATTGAAGTTAATATCAACGTGAAAAATATAATGGAGGAGTATACTCAGGGCTTTACTGCACAAAATAATATACCTCTTTGCTGTTCTGCTCTTAATAGAACAAGCTGGTATTAGCTCGGCTGTCTGCTTCAGTTGCCATCCTCCAGGGACAGCTACACCACAAAGCTGCTGCTTGTGTCATCATCATTTAAAATAATCATTTAAGCTTTATTTTCCAGTTCAAGATTTTATATATGTATTTTTTGATGACAGAAAATATTTCCAAACAGCTGATTTTGGCTTTCTTGTAAGCACTGGAAAAACATATTAGCTTTCTTTCTGCCAGCTGACCGGTGGTGCACAGGGCCATTGCTGTAATTCTCCATGCAGACAGAGAATAGTTCAGTCATTTCAGCTCTTTGATTCATGAAAAGACGTGCAATCCGGCAAAATGGTGTCGCATAACATTTAGGCAGTTTTTAAGTAACACCTTTTATATCCCTAGTAACCATGCCTACCACAGAGACATCAAAAAGACATTTCCACAAATTAAAGTACTGCCAATTTGCTTAATGTTTTGTTCCAAATATATATATATATATTTAAAATTAAAATAAAAAATTATTTATCTTTTTTCTTGATGGCCGGATAAATGGCTTTTGTTTTTGCAAGTTGAGCTGTGTCATTGCACAATTATCTGTGGGGCAACAAGAGTCAGCACAAATGTGTGTGCTTACAGATTCATCATACCGTCTTTCAACTTGTGGACCAGATTGGTGGGAGCTTAGCAAACTCTGTGGTCAGGTTTGTGAGTGAGTGCATGGAGATGAATTACATTCAAGTTTAACGTGGGGGCATATTGAAATGGAGGCTACTGGAAAACATTGGCTGTGCCACTGAAATGTGGCTGCATGGGAGCAAAGATGAAGGTTTAGTAAGTGTGTGCGTGTGTGTGGGTGTCTGTCAAAATACAGTTGAAAAGACTAGCAACCAAAGAAAAGATATGTATTAACTGACCTGCAATCAAAGAGACAGAAAAAGGAGATGAGTTTAAAAAAAAAAATGCCCCCACACACAGACTTCTTAAAGATTGCACTTAGGGTTTGTGGTGTTGTGGTTCCTTCAGAGACGACTTAGCCACAGGAGAGGGAAGGAAAGAACTATGAGAACGAGAGAAAAGGAGGGAGACGGAGGCAGGCATCTCCAAGGTTGGCGCGTTGGGAGTACACCTTGTAATTAACTACATCCGCTCTGTCAGCCACAGCCAGTAGAACGGACAGATACAGATGAGAGACTCTATAAATGTGATACACACATGGTAATTCACACATCAGAGAAAAAACAGGGGGTAAAAATGAGAACAGATAAACCAACACACATGCAAACACCCACAAACATACAAACTGCACTTATCTTACTGGAATTCAGTCACTCCTAGACATATACAGGCTTATTATGGGGCTTAGACCAGACATCCCTGAGAGCAGTTCCACACCAAGTGTATTTACAAGCCAACTGCGGATGTCTAATCCCTTTCACAGTTTTTTTCTGTCTTTCTTATTCTTGCTTTGATTGATGAGGAGAATGGTATGAAGAGGTCGTGTGGTAGGGTCACCTAACCCTAACATCCAAACATTTTTAAGTCTTGCCTTCTTTTTCATTTGCTAAAAAGGTCCAAAGTTACAAAGTTTATGCCATGTCCACTTCCACTGTTGGCATGTCTGTGCCTCGGCTGACCTTTAGGGGTCAGTGTTACTCCTGATGGCTGCCTACAGTGTGCAAGATTACAATTCAGGGATCTTAATTCACAAAAGTGTATCACTGTCTCCTGTAATTCTTATGGTAAAACAGTAACCTGATGTCAGCTCCTCTCCTTCCCTCAAAGTGTAATCGTTTTAATCAGCAATCCAAACAAGTTGATCTGTGGTGAAATGAAACATCTTCCTAGCATTTACTTTCACCCCCATGCCTTCCTTATTATAGTAGTCAAGGTGAGGAAGTAAGCATTACTGCAGTCTCAAGGAGAAGAGAAAATCATTAACCTTTGTGATCATCGCAGTGTCCCCCGTGAAATGGCAACCTTTTCGCTGAATGTCTAACTGACCCCACTGGGAAATCATTTACTCTCCACTTGCTCTACCAGAATGTCCCGAGAGAGGTCATTTTATCTACCTGTCTCCATTTCTCAATCGTTCTTCGCCACAAACTGCTCTCTCTGCAGTCGTTTGCCTGTCCTTTCCTAGATGATAAGAATTCTTCACTTGTGTGTGACTATCGAGTCCCTTGGGGGCTTGTCATCAGCTCTCATTTGAGGCTGATTTCATGGGACTCTGCTTACATGCTCTGTGTATATCCGAGTACCCCTAATCATACACTTGCATAGCTAATGAGACTATCCTGGGAGTCAAAGTGTGATCATCCTTCTCTGAAGATTTGCTTGTTTGACTGTCCTTCACATGAGAATTCCTCCCTTTTGTTTATTTGACTTAATTTCTAGTCTGGCTTCACACAGCGCAGAGGTGATGACTGACACTTCACTTAACAACCAGTCTAGTCTCCCTTCCTTTTGCTTCATCTGCTGTACGTCTGACAGCCTGTCTTTCAATAAAAATGAGTGCTTATACCCTCAACCCTCTTCCACATTATTGGTGTTAACAGACAATTCTTCTCTGATGGACATCCAGAGAGCCATCAAACACCTGTAGAGGCGAAACACATGAAGCGCCGGTGAGCGGGCAGCACGAAGAAAGTGGCACACAATGCATTCTTGCGAGCCAACAGCTGACTATAATCACGCGCTCAACAGAGAATTCAACAGCCCAATAAAAGATCAGAAATCGTGAGCTCATGCATACGCACAAGAACCAGGTGTCTGAATATAGAAGGACATGCAAGACCTGACACATTTGTTGCACACAAGCTGAGACACCTCTTTCAGTCCAGGAGGAGGAAATCACAAGAGAGAGTGTTGAGTGCTAACACCAAGATCTAACAAGAACATTAGCACAAACAACATGACTTTTAAAGCAAAATGCATGTTTTTTTTTTTGTTTTTTTATTACAGTATTGTATATCTCACAAGACGAGAAGCAGACCTGCTTTCTCAATTTGACAATGCACATCCATCACTTGTACAGTCTGTCAATCCGCACTTTGATGCTCGGCGACACGTCTCTTGTCTCGCACTTTTGTCAGCAGCATGTTCACTTGTCAGACTGAACGTCATAGAGGATCACAAAAGACTAGATTTACATTCTTTAAACAGATGCCTGCATGCAGAAGGGCTGATATTTTCCCATCATCCCTAAAAGCTTGGCTTTGTGTGAAGTGATGTGATAGAGCCCAGGAGATGTTTGACACGAAGCAGGTAAATCCAACAGTCGATCTTCCCATGTCATCACAGTTTAAAGCCTTGGATAACGACTTGTGAAGGAAACTTAACAGAACAAATACTGAAGTCATTGACATTTTTTATTTTAGCCCAAGGGCATGTGGAATCATATCCATTTGGAAACTGAAAGGATAATAAAGAAAACTATACTGCCCTCAAAATTACAACTTGCCCTCCATCTAAAGAATAAAGCATGTTATATAGCAGGCCTCTAAACATAAGTTGCGCTAAATGTCTTGTCTAAACATAGAGATGAATTGGTGACAGACATTATTTTCAAACCATGCTTAAAGCCAACATCTGATTCTCCCTCAGAAAAGAAAAACACTGAGATTGTCCCAAAAAAAAAAAACAACTAAGATTTTGGTGACAATCATGTGAATGAAAGGACTTTCAACCACACACTCATGCTTTCGACTGCAAATCAGCTAAATTTTCAGAGGGTGTAACGGAGAGTCACAAGACCACACTTGGAGCAGTGCACTTTCCTAAAAATTCACCCCCAAAAAATGGCAAAAATGTTGCCAGTTATTTCAGTCCAAGTTGTCTGCTATTACATGGAGCCTGATTTAGTGTAGGGTGTGAGAGAGGAGACGAGATGGGGAAAAGAGAAAGAGGGAGGAGAAGGAGAGGAAGAACCGGCGCTCCGCAGTCTCCCCTCAAAATAACACAGGAGAGAGAATAACATGTTTGCTAGATACGTCAAAAATGTCCACGTGCATGATAAATTCTTACTCTCCCTAAATGTGCAAATAGGTGACAAAAGTTACATTTAATTGCATTCAAAGTCATCAACTGTTGATTTCGAGATATGGTAAGGAGATGCATCAAAGAGGACACACTATGTCATGACCAGCAAGATCCCACCAGCTCTTTTTTGGGGGGAGATTTTGGGACAGAAGTCACAAAAACTAAGGCTCTGCTGCCTGTTCATTGCACTTAACAGGGCTGTGCAGTACTAGCAGAAGAGGACAGCACAAGAGGAGAAATGACACGGCCAATATATGCATTTAATTTCAGGCAGGAGTGCTTCCACAGCATATGGAAACAATCTCCCCATTTGTAAGGAGAATTGCAAATTCTTGGAAGACAGTCAGAGTAAGTGAAAGGGAAGCAGCAAGGAAATTGGAGGAAAGAATACGGAAGGTTTTGGAGAGAGGTAGGTCTTGTGCGCTGACCAAGAGACAAACACAGAAGCAGAAATAGACTTACTCTGATAAAGGAAGAAAAGGGATACTCAGCATGCCAAAGAATAGATGAAAAGAACAGCACTAAAGAGCACCCATGGGCAAGAAAAACAGATCTGGTTTAAAAGCAAAATACACAAGCAATCCGCATATAACCTGGAGTCAGAAAACACAAGGAATGGGCTTACCCTTGAATGACAGCTTTAGTCTGGGAACGTTGTGCTTGGGATCAGCTCCTCTTCCCGGCTGCAACGTGAAGCACAGCAGCACTACAGTCCGAAGCAGGTAATCCATGGTGCTGGAGTGCTGCTGTCTGGCCTCCAGACCAGGGGGCCACTCAGAGCCCGACCCCAAGAAAGGTGTCCTCCACTGAGGTATGCAAGCGCTGAAAGTAGAGGTTCCAGGGAGAGAGGGGGTGGGTGAATCCTAGTTGTGCTCCTGGGTTTGGAGTGCAGACTGTTGGGGCAGTTCTGTTGCGTGAAGTCAGCAGAGGGGAGTACAGCTCACATGGCTCCCCGTGTGAAAATCCAAGCTGTATAGTTGACTGGCTTATCTGTCCTCCCCCAGGTGAAGACCCTTCAGCTCGACTGTGATGAGAAGTAAAGGCAGAGTAAAATAAAATCAGAGCACTTATCCAGTATAACAAGGCTATCCTCTTGCTGGAGATTTTTTTTTTTATCTGTTTCTGTCCACTGGCTCCCACTCTTTGAGCAGACACTCACAACAACCCTCTAATCCTTGTGTGCAGCTCCACCAGACTGCGAGAGAGCTACACCATCCACAGCGAGGGAGGGGAGGGAAGGCAGAGCAGCTGAGAGAGAGGGAGGGAGAGCAGGAGGAAAGAGGAGGTGGGGTATTACTTGAGAGCAGTGATGAAGGCAGTGTCATAGAGAGGAAGTGGAATGGTTAAGATTTATAGTCTTGACTTTTCCGCACTCGTTTCCTTTGCTCTTTGTCATTTTTTTCCCCGTCTTAATTTATTCTCCCTCACAGCAGTGAAACCCCTTCCTTTGTGTTAATTCCTCTGCCACTAACTGTCTGACCATGAAATTTAAAGTTTAATCACTGGATGCCCCCACCTGGTTTATTAAGGTGCTTGAAAAGCAGAGTTAATCTACTCGAGCAAAAAAAGAAGAAAAAAAAGGAATCCAGAAGAGTTAGCTGCCAAAAAATTTATGAAATCCTTGACTAAATGGAATCTTTCAGATTCGTATGCATGAGTTTAAATGAAAAAATAAAAAAATGGTGAAAGTGATTGTGTTTGCAAATTGTTTTGCATGAAGACATACTGTAGATGCAAAATATGTGTAAATACTTAGCAATGGAGTTTGTAAAAATACAAATGATAAACATAGTTAACATGGTGTCATCTATTTAAATATGTGGTAGCCTTGAAGCTAAACAATTCTAGCTGAAGCTAGCTCAAATTAAACATTGTTTAATTTAGGAACATTTTCCAACTATGAAACTGTTTTTTTTCTTAGGCTTTGTGCAGAATACAAGGGGATGCCTACTCTCCAGTGACTGGACATGCAAATAAGCAATATAAATTCATTTGATTGCTACCCCATGCAAAGAGCCATGTGGCCCACATCGTAAACAGCTATTGCACCAAAGGACGCTTCCACTTGTAGCCTAAAGAAGTTGGAATTCAAACAGCAAGGTTTCAGTAGATAATCCACAGTTTCTGTCTAGTAAATTATATGTCAAGTATATTTACTTGATTTGTAGGAGGATCTTGTTGTTTTTAAAAGCAAAATACATATGGGAAATAGAGAAAATGCTAATTCATTAAATTCAATTTCTGATTAAATATCTTCCTCTTAAATGAGAGATACCACCAATGTTATTAAAAAATATCCTAGAAACCAGTTCTTTGTCTTTCCATTGACTTGTTTTGTTTCATCATCTTCTAAGTTGTGTTTCTGGTTAGCAACCACCACACCTTCTGCTCCATCTCAATGGCTGACTCATTCTGAAGCATTCACTTCAAATAATATTATTCAGACCAGAGAAACTCCACCAAAACCTGTTGATGGAAGGCAGTTTATTGTGATATGTGGTTTCAAAAGAGTGAGTCACACAAAATAACAGGAAAATTTGATTAAAAAAAATATCTACTTTTCCTTTCAGTTGTACAATTTTGTTTACTTTCCATGCACAGTTGCTATGTTCTTTGGCGGTTAAAAGGATCGCCATTTCAAGACACTTATCGAAGCAGGAAAAAAAAAATCTGAATTGTATGTTAGATCTAAGATCTTTATTAGATTTTATCAAAGTTTCTGAAGGTTTCTTTCATTTGTTTTCGATTGTAATTTGCGAGTTGCATTTTTGGAGTCTTCGCCATTTTGTACTCAACTTGTTTGGGAAGGAAAACTAGCTTTCTTCCAGTAGATAATTAAATCCAGTCCTTGTCAATGAAAAGAGCTCTGTGTCTCAAAATCTACTACCAAGTAGGGCTCATAATTTGTCATGTTTCACGTGGTCATCTGGCTAAAATGAGAAATAAAACATCAATTAAAATAAGACTTACTATAAAACTAATTGCAATTAAATGTCAGAGTTGAGGCTTTTTTATGAAGATTTCATGTAATCTTTATTTATCCAGGTTTAGTTGAATTAAAATCTAAACCTGGCCATTTATTTATCAATGTACTGTGTCTAAAAAGAAGTAGTGATCGCCTGGGCTGTTTTCCCTTTTGCTTTGTGGTGACGTGCACAAGTGTCGGTAACGAACAAAATGTCTTTCTCACAAGTGACAGAAAGGTGCTAAGGGAAATACATGGAAGAATTAGGTCCTTGTGCACTTTAACTAGGCCATTAATCTGGTCAAATCTGGTCTCTCTGGTTGAAGAACGAGCTAAGCCATAAAGCCAACCTGTCGATTTTTCACTTTGTTTACATCCCGACAGTCACCTACGACCATTAGATATAATGTTCAAAAGAATAAGATATCAGAAACAAGTGGCTCAAATTAGCATTAAATGTTTTACCCTTCTGGGAAAGTAGCACACATGGTAAGAGTTGCATTATTCTCCACTTCAGAGAATGAGGTTTAAGCGTGTTTTAGACTTTTCCAGATGAAACCATTCAGTTAAGAGAAAAACATGCTGGTGGGTCACCTGCATAGTCTGGGACAGATCCTGTCTCTGGTAAAGTCATTCAAATCACTGATGTAGGTCAACAAAGCCCCCTTCTCTTAACCTTAGCCAGCCCCTACAGGTTGGGGGGCGTGCGCGTGTGTGTGTGAGGGCACCTCCTGCTTCCTCTAAGGGATGACTCAGCAGTGATGAGGTGATAAAAGCTTTGATAAACAGAGGTGATGATGTGTCAATCCAGACACATCAAGATAGTAAAAGAAAACAACCTGAAAACTGGCGGTGGTGGTGTATCGTAAGCAACGTGAGTGTGTATGTGATATCAGGGCGCCCGCAGATCCCTGCTCTTCCATGCACGTTGCGTGTTTTGAAACTATTGCTGCTGTAACATGAAGCGTATCTGATTTCACATTCTTGAGTCTGTTGTTAATTGTTTGTAGATCATATTTCAGTCACAATTTTTGGAAGTTTTTTAGGGTGCAGACTTCTAAAGCAGTTTAGGTTTATGATTGTAATCTGATTTGTTTATTAAAATGGACTGTTCTGCAATGTTGAATATGATGATATTTAAATGTCTGCTTTATTGGCTGCTATTTATATTTAATAACTCCTTTTTAAGTTAGTTTAATAAGGCTCCTTCTACAAGATCTATCACCATTTTGATAATTTTATGTCTGTAAAAAAGGCATTTTATACCTAAGAACATAACACTCTACATAAGTTTTGTTTTCTTGCTAGAATTTGCACAAATGATGTAGACAGTCTTCAAAATGTTTAAATGTTATGTGTATCTTAACCTAACTGTTGTTTATATTAGGGAAACTCTGTTTTACAGTCAACAGTGTGAAAACTCCACAAATTGGGCCCCACAAAAATTTTAATGAGACATGGTAACTTCAGCAAATAAAAAGCTGTTTTTTACAAGGGAAAATGCTATCAGAACCAACCTTTCCTGTTGTGGAAAACGTAATTGACCACTAAATCTGGTTATGCCACCCTTGGAGATAACAACTACCATCGAATGTTGGAAATAGCTGTCAATTAGGCTTAGACATTGATGAGGAAACAATTTGGCAAATTTTACAGAATAGTTTTAATTTCAGCCTCTTTTAAACATTAATTTATTTTTCTTAGCTATTAAGAGACAGACGGCCTGGTGTACTTTGGATCAAAGACCTCCTGCAAAACCCACATATGCTTCAGATTAAAGTCATGGCATTGATTTGCAGACATGCTCTCTCAATATTTTCTTGCAAAAAGTAGAATATTTGGCTCCATGAATTACAGCAGGTTGGTCAGGTTCTGATGCAGCCCCATACTAGTACACCAGGTACTATGTTATGATGCTGTTTTTGTAAAATGCTGAGTTAGTTTTATGCCAGACATAATGGCATACAACTTCTAGAACTTTTCAGATTTTCCTTGAGAGTCCACAGAGAAAAATTCCAAAAGCCTTGGCCCATCAATATGGTTTTTGGTAAGTGTAAGATGGGTCTTTGTGTTCTTTCTGGTCAACAGTCCTTTTCACCTTAGAGCTCTCCAACGGGTGCTACTTTTACCTACTCTCTTATTATTAAATTCTAATCTAAACTGAGGAAAGTGGGGCCTGCAGGTCTTTGGATGTTGTTTTATGACCTCAGAGGATATGTTGATATGCTCTTGAGTAATGTTGGGAGCCCTGCCAGTCCTGGGAAGGTTCACCTCTCTGTCGTGTGTTCTCCATTTGTGGATAATGGTTGTTACAGTGATTCGACCCCTTCCCAACTAGTAGATGTTGGTGACTTTGTTTTGACTTTTTTTTTTTAAACCAAGTCATTAAGTGTTGCCTTTTGTCGTCTTGTCATGTTCTTTTCAAGCACTTTCTTCATTCTACAGATCTGTAGTAATGTAGAATTGAACCAAAATAATCAAGGTGAATCATAATTAATTGATGATTTAGGGCCATGTTAGTTTGTAACAAATTTTCTTACCCTTTACATAAAGTCATCATTTGAAAGACTGACTAATATTAAACTGTTTGATGATCTGAAACATTTAAGTGGACAAAACAGAAAAATGTTGTAAGAATTTTTTTCTCCCCATAAAATTAAAATGACCAAAAACCTAAAAGTAGAAAATGGCAAACAGATAAAAGGTTGAGCACCTATTTTAAAAAAATGCCATCTTATCCTATCTATTTAAAATTTCCTTAAAAATTTGAGATTTGCTTTACTTGAATTATTGCCAAAAACAGGACAATCCTTTTATTGTTTTATTGCAAAATTAGAAGTAGAAAAAATACTTTTTAAAATATCATTGTACTTTTGAATACAGTTTTACTCATTTTGAGAAGAAGGAGGAAGATAGATACAGCTACGTTTTTGGATGAATTCTGATCAACTGTTATTCAAATGTTTGCTTGTTTAGAGGCTCTCTTCTCTATTTAGATTGATCTAAGTAAATTTTCATGTGTGTATTTGCATGCAACCATGCCTTCCATTGTGCCTTCACTTCAAACCTCACCTTCCCCAGCTTCATATTTCATCACCCCTTTAGTCTAAACAACCTTTTTCGTTGTTTACCCAAAACAAAAAGAGGTGCGGACAGATGCATGAAAGCACTCTCTCATTCAGCGCATCGCTGCAGACCTCTGTCTCTTTCCTCTGCCCTGATCCATGACCCCGCTTCCATTTGTCTGCATTAGCCGCACTAACACCAGCCTGGCTACCTGTGTCGATCTTCGCTAGTGGAGAGATGTGCTGGAGCACACCCGTACGGGTCACCCTTCAGGGGAGCGCAGCAACAGCCTGGCCTATCGCTGCTGATCTATTTGCGACAGCCATTGGCACCTCGGCAGCTGGAGCAGCCTTGAGTAATGATGACTTAATAAATGGTGACACACTGTTGGCAGTGGAATGGGATGCCCATTGACAAGGAGCTTCCAGAGGCTTTCAGCGCCTGATGGTAAAAATAGAGAAGGACATGAGACACTCGGCTTGTGAGGACGAAGCGAATGGTGGACAGGCGTCAGAGAGGTCTGGGTGTGCGGCCAGTGTCAATGTGCTGTTACTGATATGATGGTGTGTCTTCATCCTGTATGCTGGTAATACTCTTTATGTGTGTTGAGGAAAACGATTACGGTAACACAATCCCTGATGTCCGTCTTATGAAGAACATTGGAAATATTCCACCCTGTGCTTCGCCCTGATTGGCCTTTGACCTTTTTTAGCACTTGGCTGCAGACCACCCGGTAACCCACTTCCTAACTGACCCCGTATTCCTGCGAACACATCATTTGTAAGTGCTGCCTTCGTAAATGACACATGAAGTTCAAGGTATGGGCAACCATTATTTCCGTGACGTTGAGGGAGTTTCTCTTCCTGCTCCCTTCCTGTTCCCTAACATGACATCCTGTCGCATGTGAACTGGGGGCACACAGCAGCCCCTTGCTCAGCAAAGGAAGCTAGAGTTGAAGAGGCAAGAAGGTGGACACAGGAAAGGCAGTAGAATTTACTAGGAGTTATGGCTTAGCAGCATTTCCAAATGTGTGCAACTTAGATGACAAAAATGTTAGCATAAGAGTGGGCTCATTAGAAATTCACATGTTAATGAAATTAATTTGAAAGGGATTGCCATGTAGTTACAAAAAGTCAAGTAAAATGTTTTTTACTCATGTTCTTTATTTTTGAAGACTTAAGAAAACTATGTTAATGTAGTTCTCAAAACCGAATTCCAACGCTTTCAGCTTATCTATACAGTAAGTTTTGTCAAAACAGCAGATTGTTTAAAATCAAAATACTCACTTGAATTTTAATCGAGACATGCTAGTTGAATAAAAAGTGAAAATAATGTTGAAAAGTTGTGTTAGCTTATTTGGCGCTTTGGAAAAAAGCAAATATTGATTTCTTTCAATGGAGTGATCTGTGAATATCAGAGATGTTTTATACTTAGTTGTGACATGTTAAAAGACACCTGTTAAATAACAGAGTCTTGATAATGTTGGCAAACACCTTGTAGAAATCTCAGTGGTCTGGCTGCTAAACCATTGATAAATGTTGCCATCCAAGGGTAATTTAGCTGTGTGTAAATATTTACCAAAACTTGTAAGCATGGAGGAGAATCATAGAGGTACCTATTTTGAAAAATGGAAATGTGCTGAAATTATATGTGTTTTGTGGTGTGTCTGCAAAGCAGGACAGGATCCCATTTTATATCATGCATTTTAAGGTTGAAGGTAAAGGTCTGCCTCCATTACAATAAAAGATTTTAAATTTTCCTACAATTTTAGGAAACTGAAATGATTTTGAAAGAGAAATATCCAAACTCTGGCAAATGAATCCCAAGTTTTGTGACATGATGACCTTCTTTCTAAAAGATGCTGCCATCGGTCCAGTAATGTCACAAACACCTATATTTGCACTTGGTTGCTCTTTGTGCCCCACTCTTACTATTCAAATAAAGCAATGGTGTCATTAAAAATCCATTCTGGAGCTCATTAACAATGTTTCTTCTAGCTCAGAAGAGCCAGAAACTCCGGTAGAGGGAAATGGGAAGCTCCCCCCCATTTCATGACTTCTAAAAAAGGTCAGCAGGTCAGCCTGCAGGTTTACAATAGGGTCAAGCAACCCTATCATGTGCATGACAGAGCTTGGGCAATCTTAGCAAAAACCCTCCACCTACACATGCAAAATCCTGGCTTGATGTGTGCACATCCAGTTTCAGCATCCACTCAAGAGAAGGATGTGAATGAGAGCATAAATAAACAAAAGTGGAACCACATGGGAAAGAAAGCACTACACAGTTGTAACATCTGCTTTCCTGACAGAGGGATGAATGACAGGAAGTTGTTGAGAGTATTGTTGCAGTTCCATCCATCTTCTGATGACATACGTTACCCATGGAGCCTCCACCCACCAAGATGTGTTCAACTTACTCGTCTGATGACGATGCCGCTCAACTGATGAGATCACAATTAAAAGACGCAAGGAAATTTCAGCCTAATGTTGCTGTGATTCATACAGTCTGTTTCCTCTTGAGATCTTCTGATGTTTATTTGAGGGAAGAAGAGTAATTTCCCTATCAATGTGTCATCAGGACTTGTTGAGCAACATATTGCTAAAGTCCAGCGCAGAGGCGTAATCTCTTCTTCGGAAGTAAATTTCAATGTCATAAACCTGAGCAGAAGAACAAATACAATGTTACAAAAGAATGAGTGAGCAACTTTCAACTGTGGGATGACAGTCTTGCTTAAGCCTAAAGGAAGCTCATCATGAAGCATCAGTGAAGCGGAAAGGACCAATAGAATCCCTTGAGGCAAGAGGGGAGTAGACTAATCCGAAACAAAAAGGATCCCTTTAAATTGCATATATATGTAAATGTTAAGCACACTACTGTTTGTGAATGAGGGTTTACTGGGGGAGGACTTAAGAGTGCTGTTCAGCAGAGACAACAGAGGAGAGGCTCATTATTCTTCCTATATTGTTAAATCAGGGAGCTTATAGCTGTTTTAGAAATATGCACTCCCTCACCCCTTCTTCTGATATACAGAGTCAAAGTGGATGTGGTCTCTGACAGATCTCTTAAAGAGCATTACCTTCTCTGGTAGATTGCTTAAAGTTAAAAACCTACCCAATTAGGAGGTAGGGATTTGTTGAAGAGCAGCAGTAATACTGAGACTAAAAGGCAGTATAGCTAGCCCTTTATTCGAGCCATGCCTATTGAGATTAGGTTAAAGGATTATTTCCCCCCCAGAAGTTTCATATGAATTGTCATGACCTCAGTATCAGTATCCATATAATTTGTTTAGCCATCAAGTTGTATCTCAATCTCTGGATCTTTTTTTTTCTTACGGTAGATAGTTTTTCATTACTAATGCCTGTAGAAGATAATATTACTTATGTATGTCATTTAAATTTTAGACGTTAGAAAGTTACACACAAAAACATTCCACCCACTTTTACATAAGTGAGGCAAACCTCAGTTTTTTAAATTATTAATTCATGTCTCTATGTTCTTTTATGCATGCTGTTGGCATTTCTTCACAAAACCACCCTGAAAACCACAAAATTATATTATTTATGGCATATAAATTTGCCCAAAAGAAGGGTGAAATAAATAAATAAACAAACAAATAATAAAAACATTCTTATTGGTTGCTTATTTTATGAAGTTCCATTTTATTGGTAGCATAAATTAGACAGAGAAACAGTATTATTTACTATTTGCTGTGCTGCAAACTATTATTGGCAACAGAGGCTTTCAGATTATCAGACTAATTTAATACCAAAGAAGGATAACCTGAGTAAATACAAAAAGCAGTATATCAATGATGATTTTATTCATTAAGGGGAAAAAGCTATCCAAATTGGCCTGGCCCATTGAGAAAACATAATTGCCATCCCTTGCTCAATTTTACAAACCAAACCCAGCCATAATTGATACCTGACCTGCAGATATCACAGGTAATTTAAATAGAACCTCCCTGATGGCTAAGCGATTATTGGCATCTATCAGTCTGGAATGGCTTACAACACCATTCCTAAGATGTTTTAGCAGCAGGAAACCAAAGCAAGAGTCATAATCCACAACCGGAGAAAACATACAGCAGTGGTGAACTCTTCAAGGACAGGTCAGTCAACCACAATACTCCAAAAACATGTAAGAGATTCAACCAGGAGATCACAGAGGAACCCAGAAAACATCTAAAGCACTGGAGATCTCAATGGCCTCTGTTAAGGTCAGTCCTAAAGATTTAACAATAAGAATGAAACTTGGAAAAATGGTCTCCATGTCTGATCTAAGTCAGTGGCCAAAGCCACTGCTGAGCATTTGGCAAAAACATGTAGATGATGTCCAAGACTTTAGGGAAAATATTCTGTGGACTGGCGGATACACACAGTTCACTTGGAGAGATAAATGTTAAAAGTAACAATGGAAGGACTTGAGGCTGCTTCTCTTTCTCAAGATCTGAACAGCATGCCATAATTGATCAAAAGTCCTGTAGGAGACTATTCAGATATCAGTATGGGACCTTGAGACCAATCACACTTTGATTGTAAAACGATCCAAAGCACAATAGCAAGGGTAACTCTGAATGACTCAAAAAAAGACATACCAACGAGTGTTGGAGTGGCCTAGCCATAGCCTTGACTTAAATGTAATTAAAATAGTATTAGCACATTGTTCATACTTGAGAACGCCCAAACATGGCTGAATTAAAAAGATTTCTGGAGATCAGAGTGGGTTAAAATTCCTCAGTGTTGATTGCAAATACACTTTCCCAGTTTTTACAAACAGTTGATTTCAGTTATTGTTTTTAAGTATAGCACAACTAGATGTTAGGTTTAAGGCAGGAATTACTTTTTAACATAGGGCCAGGTCAGTTTGAACAGTTCCCCCTGATCAATTGAAATCAGTGTTTTGTATTTATTTAGGTTATCTTTCTCCAATATAAATATATAAAATGTAAATTAAAATGAAAAAAATTAAAAAATCAAAGTATCCATAAGTATTCCGGGCTTGTGTGAGATGCAAGACGGCAATACTTATTGATATCACTTATCACAAAAGGTCAGTTTATATAAATTTGGGATTACCTTGCTCAACTGAATTTAGGGTAAATGTCAAAACATACCTATTCAGTTTCCACATCTAGCAGCCACAAACAGCTTGTATAATTATGTATGATGGTGTCTGTGAAGAAAAATAACCACCGTACTGTACATGAATTTTTCAGCTGCTCCATGAATTTCCTCTGTCAGGGAGAAATCCTCTCTGTATTTACTCGCTCTACATCTGCGGGGTTGACGGCGCAGGAACAGTGACACAGCACTCCATGCCGCTTCTCTATTAAATATTTACACGCTTGTGAATCATATAAAACTAACCGCTGGTGCTCGCATTACTGCGCAGCAGAGGAGTCAGATTTAATATGGCTCACATTCGCTTCCAAGAAAATGTGTGTTAAATAAGGAGAGGTGGGGAGGGACAGATGGACAGATACAGACACTGATACCACAGAGTGAATGTGTGGGAATCCAGTGAGAGTTCGTTTTTTTTGTCAGCTGCATTTGCGCAAAACATAATGAATTAAACCAATAGATTATGTTTAGTAAAGGGGTTTTGTCTGCGACAATGTTTCTGCTTCCATAATGAATGCAGCTTTCATTTTACACAGAGCTATAATTTAAAATGCAACAACTGCGACTCTGTGGATTTTACATCAATCACGTTATCTTTTAAAGTCTGGCCAACGCACATTACTCATAATTTAATCATTCCTTAGTGTTGTGCAGCGCTGTGCAACAAATGAATATTTAATTTCCTGCAACACCATTACACTGGCTGAGTTTAATTAAGTAAAATTTAAGTCCTAAAGAAATATGAGCACACTGTGCAGGAGTTATGCAAAACAATGTCACCACATTCAGCAAATAATCATTAGCTGTTTCCACTTATTGTAGCTGATTTAATTCATGTCTTTCACTAACAGAATAGTAGCAAATGCTCCACTTCTTAATTTGAAGGATAACAAATGTGATGCATGAAAAAGCACAACAAATCACTATTTCCAGAAAGAATTTAACGGAAAAAAACCCCCCACATGATTCCCGTAAAAGCTTCATAACGTGTCTGGTTTTGCTTTCTTCGCACAAATATCCTTTTAACAAAATAGGATCCTTTGCCAACTGAATTTCCCTAGGATAGCTTCATTTCTGAGTGAGCAGAAAAACCAACCCAGACCAAAATAAAAACACCTTCAGTATTCTATCAAGAGAACAAAACAAATGGGACTCCTTCTAAAGTTTCTAGTGCCTTGAAATTTCACCTCCCATTACTTAGAACTTTGTTTTCTTTAGAGATAAAAACCGTGAACTTAAAATAGAGTTATGGCCCCCAGTTTTTGCCCTTTCAACGGTAATTACCTGTCAGTATTTATTGTCTTAGCCTCCTCCCAAAGCCATTAGCAGAATATTGACAGTTCAAAGTTATCAGGCCGCAGAAGGCAAACTTGGGAAACCCCGGGCTACCTTTGTGTGGGGGAAGAGGTTCACGTCTGTCACCTCAGCTCTTCATTTTCAATGCAGCCTATTCCTAAGAACAAAACAATCCCATGCTGTCCATTTATTATGAGGCATAAAAAGTCCTTCTATTCTACAAGTTCCATGGCAATTATATAGGCTTTTGTAAATACAAACCATCTGTTTAAACAGAGACTCCCAACAGGTCTGTTGAGGGATGTCTCCCACCTGTACAAAAGTGCAACACTGAGCAGGTTCTCTGAAGTGGTTCTAATAGAATCCGTCTTCATAGAGATGGTCATGTTTACTCTTTTGTTTAAAATGTAGTTTTATGCCTGTTTAAATAAGAATAAAAGATACAAACCAACATGTCAATGTCTCTTTCATTTTTCTAGTGGACAGCTCTCTGACAGAGGCAGTAAGAATTCTTAAAAGAATAATTGAGTGGGAGTCAGACATAGATATTTCAGAAGATGAGACTCAAGTGAGCCAGGCAGGAGAGGGGAAGAACTCAGAAGAGGAAGCAGATGAGGATAACCAAGAGCCAGGAACAGATGAAGATGAAGAAAGACAGAACCAGCTCACCTGTGCCATTGTCCTTTCGGTCCCAAATTCTGCATATCAAGGAATTTATTTTGTTTTTCTTTCTTTGGAGCAAAAAGGAAACACTGACCTATACAAATGTACTCCAATAAATGTACATGTATCTTAAAAACATTGTCTTGATTTCATTACACACAATACATATTAGTTACTTGGGATTGGTCTATCATACCTAATCCCAGTAACATCTTATTTAAACTTAAGGGTTTGTAGCATCAGAAAATGCGTGAAGTTTCATAGGTTTGAACACTTTTGCATGGCACTGTGCGCATTTCTAACAAACTCTCCTTGCACCTGAGAGATGAACTAAATGAATGAAATGACTCACTCCACTTCAACAAGGGATAACTGAAGGACAAGCAGCCATGTTAAATGAATGATATGTCCTACCATCTCCTCTCTAGTGTAATCACCCACCCACAAATTGATGCTTTACATTCCCTGTCCCTTGTAAGTCAACTATAATTGACAGCAAGAAGTGATGAAATGCAAAGTGCTGCAGCTAAACGACTCCATCAAAGTAGCTCCTCAGTGACCAATTATCTTTCACACTTGCTTGGCAGATATCACACAGTCTTACTTCCTCAAATAAAAAAAAACCTGGTTTCAAACTGTAATGCAAAGTTACTTTCTCATGCAGACCTTGATGCACATTGATACCGAAATGAAGGCAGCATGTTGTCAGGAATTATTAGAGGAAGATTTTCATTTATGGGGATGATAATGATCCAAGACTCTCAGACAAATCACCCAGCTATTGGCTACATTAAAAAAAAGTTAATTTTCTTTAGCAGCAATCTCGGAAAACAAAGCAACTCAAACACAACTACAAAAAAATTGAAGCTGTGATTAATGTCAAAGTAGACATACTGCATAAAAACTAGATACGTAAAGTTTTGACCTGGGCCATAGGAATAGTTTCTGTATTCAATATGGTTGAAAAAAAAGAGAAGACAAAATTAAATAGTTTTAGCTAAGCACAGATCATCCAGATTTTCTTAAAGATGTTGAAAACAAATATTTGAAGTTCCTTTAGTGTATGTCATCTTATGAGCACAAATGTAAATAGTCTCACTGTTTTGGTAAAACTATGTGGGAATATTTATGTGTGCTTCATTTATTCTATTCCAGTTTGTATTCTAATATTAGTTTGTTTCCACTTTCAGTTTATTTTTGTCTAAAAACCGGTCTTTGTATTAGCAATCAAAAATTATTCAGCTGGTTTGGCGCTTACATTAACTATTACAATTGAGCTTGGAGAAACAGCAGTAAATTGGATTTTTTTTTAAGCATAACTGAAAACAATTTTCATTGACTGACTAATCAAAATATGCAACAGATACTTTTAGCCTCAACACATTACGATGTAACATTTTGAGTTAAAATAGAAACAGAACCATGCTAAGCGAACCCAGGCCCCAAATATCAAAATTCTTCATGTTTACAATTTAACCATTACTGTGCAAAAAAGTAAAGAATTCACATCAACTTATGAAAAACAGGTTTCCCACAAATAAAGAAGTTACCGCTAATCTCATCATGCAAACTGGTTAATCCTATAAGATGTAAAAAAACACCTTCTTTTAACTGCTCTTTGGCAAGTCACTGAGATTTCCGCTCTGTGGCTCAACTCGGACTGTTAAACAGATGGACAGACGGATTCAATGAACTATCTTCAGGGTGGTTAGGTTTCATTATGGCAAATGGAACACCCCATTACTCTTTACAGTCTTGCAATAAATGTCTTCAAAGAATGTTTTAGGGGGAAAAAAATGACCATCTTCAATGCTGTGAGAGTGACCACAAGGACATTTCCATCCAGACCAGAAGAGGAGAGAATGAAGTGAAGAGGCATTTAAATGCCAGTGGTTTGTATGTGTACAATAAGCCTTGCTGAAATAAATAAGTCAGTGTGTCATTTGCGTGCTCTGTCGGACTGGCATTACGGAGTCCATCTGGGGCCGCAAGCTCAGGCATTAAGCTTTAACAGCTTTACATCTGGCAAGTTGTAGAGAGAAGTTGGGGGCAAAGTCAATTCAGAAGCCAAACACTGGCTTGTAGTTTGCTTCAGTGTTCAATGTCACAGCCTGTCTGTTATCTGTTAAAGGGCCGATAATGCTAAAGGAAACCAATAGTCATGGATTGCAACACAGGCAGCTCTGCTTGGACAGTTCTGTGGAAATTCTGCAATCTCTGCATGTCTGGAAGTGAACACAGGGAGGGTGGACAGGAGAAGGATGGTGGAGGGTTTCTGGCCGTGAAGACTCTGGAAGACTCAACTGAATGGTGGCCCCCAGCCGAGACTGTCTGGCAAGGGATCAGTCTCATTCCCAGTCTTCAGTCTCTGACCTGTCACTCCTAGTGTTTCAAGGTACTGACGCAAGTACAACAGCCTTAAAAACAGCCCCCGGTCTTGCTGGTGAGAAATGGCAAAAGCCTAATGTCATATAAGGTCAAGCTGTATACAAGCCATTGCTTTCATAATCGTGTACACAGGTGGATGTCTGCAATAAAGACAAAGGTTTAAGATGATACTGATATATTACGTTTCACAAAAAGCTGTGTTGCATATGCTCTGGCATTGTGTCACGTCTTTGAACTTGAGCCTTTGTGATGACTGTAAAACAAGATGTAAAGCACTGACAGCAAAATAAACCACATCAGTCACCTGAGCTTTCAATAGAGGTACTGTTCAATTTTTTAAAAAAAGCTTTCTTCTTACCCCAGCTACAAATTTTAAACATACCCTAAACCAAGGCTCTTTTCAAAGCGTTTGCTGCCATGCAGTAGATACAATGCCAGTCAAAAGTTTATATACAGTTGTCTTTTTCTAGTGTTAAATCTTAATACTTGAATTAATTCTTGAATAAATTCTTAAAAACAAAAATTTGGTGTACACTTTTTATTTATTTTGACTTTTCTCTAATTCAATTTAAATAAACTACCAATAGTGGTTCAGGATCCAACAAGAATTATGCCAGAATCTTGTTAGTGGCAACAAAAAGGTGTGGTCCAATGGCAACGTTCTAAATTAGTCATAATCATGTCATTGTTTTTCCATATATATAATGTGGGGTAGTAACCAGGTCTTTAAATTCATTGAATACAAAGTGTTTGAATCCATACTTAAAATTTAAGTTAACATGACATTCATGGCCATGATGGACACAAAAGAACTTTTGACTGAAACTGTACATTTGCCCATTATTTTTGTACATTCTTGTCCGTCTCAAAATGGAACAACAGACAAAAACTTTTATGCTGACATGAAAATGAATGATTGGAGCAACTGTTTCCTTCCAGCAGTATCACCAGTTTCCAGACGGGTTCTACCGTGGTTCACCAGTCACCGTGGGCACAGAAACTCATCACATCCTGTTTTTCCAGTGCCAGCCAGGTCACACAATAGCAGCGCATAGCACTGTTGTTTTCCTTCAGGGTGGATTCTTGTTGAATGGTCCACGAAGCAGTGTCCTCCTGTTTCCCTCTGATGTTTGGGCTCGGGATTATCCCCAAGCTCAGTGTGATTGTTTTGGGTGGATTCTGCTCTAATCTCGTGTGCTTCTGTCATACTGTGATGAAAGACAGTCTGTTGGTATTGGCCCAGCGCTGAGGGTGACTCACGAGCACAGGTGCAGCATGAGGCAGGACAGTTTACACCACTGGGACCTGACCCTGGCAGTGCATTCACATTCTCAGCAATATTTAATTTAAGTGCCAAATTAAAACTCCCAAAGTAGTACAAATTAGCTAACTATTAGAGATCTGCATTGGCATTAACGCTTTAACATGCCAGTGTGAACTTGTCAAAATTAATTTTGCAGTGACTAGCCCTAATACAATCCAAATCTTTCCTTCCCTATAATCCTTTAATTTGTTTTTTTACATATCTGTCAATATGTTCTTTGTTGCAAGGTTTTATGAATTTGACAAGTTTAGCCCCAGGAGCTAAGCTTTTTGTGATTAGCGTGACTTTGGGATCTATAAACGGGATTACCTTAAAATAACACTTGTCAGGAGAAATATGTAGGAAAATTGTGCATCACAAATCGAAGAGTGATGTTCGTGGAAAAAAGGCCCTCCCTCAGAATTATATTCTTGTTTGTACCTAGACTCTACAATCACAAAGCTTGAACAGTATGGACGTGTCTACCAACCCCTGCATGTTACACGTTTGAATCCATTAATATCCTTTTGCTTGTGCAGTGTTTTACAAAAGTATTTATAGTCATTTTACCACTTGTTAACATGGTCTTGCTAAAACAAACAAAATATATTATAAAGGGATTATATATGACAGGCAAACACAAAGTAACCCATGATTGTGAAGTGGAAGGAAAATTATACTTGAAATGTGACTTGCATTGCTGTTCATTCCATCCGAAGGTGTTCCCTAGATAAGTATTTTGGGATACCGGCGTTGTACATGTGGAGACTAAACTTTCTGCTTGGGTATGGATTAAGAGCACCTGTGAGCAATGTGTTTTCAAGTTTTGTCACAGATTCTCAATTGATCTCACTGTTGAGCTTTAACTGGGACATTCAATCACATTAATGTTCTTTCCTGGAATGTGATTCAAACTTTTATATGCATTCAACAAATGGTCTTTATCAAACCTCTGAGGCCCTCAGAAAACAACACTATTTATCCTGAGATCAAATTACACACAGTTGAACTGACTTAAATATGTAAAGAGAGCTGAATGCAAAGTCAACACTTCTCAGATTTGTATTTGGTAACACTTAGCAAATCATGCATTATGTTCTTCCACTTCACAATGCTGCACTACTTTTCTTTGGTATATCGCATAAAATCCAAAGATATGCTAAAGATGTCCGTTCAAGTTTGGGGTTACAAGGAGCCAAAGCATGCAAAAGTCCAATGTATAGTATCATAATGATTTAATTCTTCAAATAACATTTTTTATAATTGATTTACAAGGCCCCAGTGTACTAGCTTTGTTTTCCAAACTGCTGCAACCCCGCAGGAAGCCTTTAATCCTACAGACAACACTAATGATTTCTGCTTGGCTAAAGAAAAACATGTTTTCATCACAGCATTACCCTTTGGAATATATATTAATTACTGTAATGGGTGGAGAAGTCTCTTCTTTAGCCTTCTACCTGCCAAGGTCTGACTGGTAAACACTGGCTCTGGTAGTGGTTGGTGGTCTACAGTCCTCAGTGGCTAACTAGTGATTTGCTCCTCCGGGAAGCAGTCTTGAAGAGGAGGGGATTACTTCAATCCTCTGTCTCTGCTTCACCCCTTTCCACGTCGACACTTCAGATTCAAACAAAGCCACAGGGACTGTGGGCCTCGGGCCCCTGGCGCGCTGCTAATCCCATTCCAGCTGGACAACAATCCGTCTGGCTGGTGGCCCCCGAGGGGCTGTAAGCCTACGGTAAGAGGCTTGAAGAAGTCAGACAGCTCGTCAAGAATGAGGACTTAATTACCCATGCAAAGTCAACCTGGCTAATTGAATAGATTGAACCTGAGAGCTGCCAGAAGAGCAGAAGAGAGGAAGAGGGCATTTTTGTGTGTTTTTCTTACATCGTTAAAGGTGTTCTGTTGCCAAGTGCAAAAAAAATAAAAATACCCAAAGGATGAGGTTTCCCTGCTGCCTTGGACTTGTAAGATTAAAAGAGCCTGCTTGTAAGGTTAATTGCACTGGACACAGTGCCAAGAAGAGGCTGGGATGTTGCGTGGGGGCTGAAAGGGGGGAATGTCTTCAAGTGTTTTGCAAGATGTGATCTTAATTTTTCATGACTGGCTTTATCGGTGGGGTCAAAGGGGTAGTTCTGACTGTAATCCAACAAGTTGCTTCTTTTGGATGCTTCAAGTTCAAAATAAGCCAGAAAACCGAATATATGCATACCAGTTGTGCTTATCCGTATGTTCCTTAATACAGATTTTCATGTGTATGTTTGTCACTTTGTGGCAATTTTTATGCCAATAAACTCTCAAAGGGTGTGTGGAGACTAAATGAATCAATGGGAAGTTTGTGTGCTCAGACTGAACTGATGTCAAAACTCAGTCAGCACTCAGTTGTCATACAAAGTGTACACACCTCACAGAAATAAAACAGAAACCTTCTTGATCTTTTCTCTCTCCACTCTCCATCAACACTCTGTTTAAGCATGCCATTGCCGCATCAGCATAATGTGTTTGGAAATGTTGCACTCGCTCAACTTCACAGTCGCTGTAATGGATTTAGCTACAGGACCCCCATCTCTCTTATCCGTAATGCATTTGAATACACCACCTTTGCCTAAACACAGTGCCTTTAAAGAACACCACACTCCATCTCCCAGACTGTAATGCATTTGAGAGCACAAACTCCGTTTCGGTTTAATTTGTCTGACAATGATTGCCTTTTTGATGCTACTTACAGCTAATGTGCACTTATTGTGTGCATGTTTGGTGTAAGTATTTCTGCAACACACATGCATAGCAGCCATTTATTCATCTTTGCTTTAAGCACACAATTGATTAAGCCAAATGGAGAAACAATAATTCATGAAGCCAGACAATATGAGGTTCTCTGAAGATTTATTAAGCTGGCTTTTAATAAACGCTCTAATAATCCCTTCAGTAGATTTAAACTGGCAATAATTTATGCATAATTTGTCTTAAAAGATGTTAAAGAAGTCATATGATGCATTTGGTGTAGAAAGATTTTAGTGATTACTAAATAGATTTTTATATATTTATTGGTATTTTTGCATGGTCACTAAAAACATTTTCTGTTTTTTTTTTTTTTCTTTTCTAGTTTGCTTCTGGATTCACAGTTTGATCCTTTCTGTTCCGCTTGCAACTAACTTCAGTGAACTATGTTTTACATCTACATATTAATTGGTTAAGCTTAGCCATGGAATTTAGCTATGATACAGCTAAATACTCAATGGCTTTGACACTGAAGTTTGTCATTGTTTAGATGACACTGATATTACAGATCTATGTACACATTTAGTTGAGATGCGGTGGTATGACCTTAAATTGGCTGCTCAGCTTGAAACCCTTTGATGTAGCTGATCTAAATAATTCTGCAAAGTCAACATTCCCCCACAGTGATACACAATAGTCATTGTGTAAAATGTTGTTCCTTTTTAATTTTAATTTCCCTCTGGGATTGATAAAGTATTTTAAATTGATTTTTTCCTTCCAATTAGAAATACAGCTCAGAACAAAAGTAATACTTTGCTTCTTTGAGGCATCACTTCTACCATCATTGGGCAAGTGTCCCTGATGTGGGAAAAATGTTCACCAGAAACAGAAAGCTAAAAAAGAAAAAAAACACCCACACCTTAGCACAACCATGTAGGAAGGTGCAACATAGCCTGTTTGTGTAAGTGAAGCTCAATTTCAATTTTTTCAGAGTCAGTTTCCTGGACCTCACAGCTTCTCAGATGGACGCCCAGCTGTCCACGGATTAATCCGCCTGCAGCATAAGACCACAGTAGAAACATGGTTTTTACAGCGCCCTCCACAGATAATGAAACCCATAGTGTAGATGTGTAAAAATAAAATTTAAGAAAAAAAATCCATTTTTCATAGAAGTTTTGATGAGGTTAATTTTTCGTCTCTTTCTACGCCGCGTTAAGTGGGAAAATAAAATGTGATGTTTCTGCCCTTGTTTGTCACAGTTCCAGCTACTTGAAAAAGAAATATATAATTGCTCTTAGTGTCATTTGAGGCCAGTAGCAATTTTTTTGCAGCCAGTTCCTGTCTTAAGGACATGCTTCACTTTCCTACTTAATGAAGCAATAAAACCAGGAAACATATATATATGGTAAGAATTTTTTAAAGATCCAATTTTATTTTTGTTGCTTCCTGTGCTACAGTACATCATACAATATTTCAAACTGTTGCCATAGCTTGTTAAAAATAAAAACAAAACTAACAAACAACTTTTCAATAATACAAAATAACCAGCATATAGGTCATTACAGTAGTCTTTTACAGTAGTTTTAGAAACGCTTCAAAAAATAATACGGCTTAATCTTGGCAATAACTTCAAAAATAGAACGGTTTTTACTCTTAAAGCAAAGCTAATCTCTTTATCCACTTTTGAAAGAACTGTGAAGAATCACACCCAGATTTCTGAAAACAAAGTAGCTGAATGAACTCAAAGAACCAAGATTGCCAAAACTGTTGAGTGATTTGGGCTTTCCAGACAAAATGGCTTTCATCATTTTAATGGTAGTTCCCATGGATTACTGCCGCCAACTCTAACTGGCAGATAGACCTGGATCTCATCTGTGAAGTCATAAAGAGGAAGATTATGTTTCCCCAAAGATGGTAAAAAAAAAATGAATAGGGTAGGACCCAAAATTAACCCCCGAGGATCTCCACAGGAGAAATGAGCCTTCTGTAAAACATTAAAAAGAAGAGGTAGTTTTGATACTGGCCCACAGACTGACAGTATAGATTATTCCCTTTTTTATTTAAAGGAGCTGTAGCACAGCAGTATAAACAGACATGTTAAATAAAACAAGAACAATCAAACCAAAAGTGTCAAATACATCTTCTCACAGATTAAGATACTTTGATGGGTAAAGTCAAATTTGACGGACAAATTCTTAAAGATATAGCTAATTGAAATCAAAGAGGGGAGGAAGTTAACATTTAACAAAAGCTAACATTTTTTCATTCAACCTAAAGGGGTTTTTTTTAATCCACAATTTTTCTTACTAACTCATAACCATTCTTGGCTCTGCATCTTTCCTACTTCCTGCATCTTCAAAGTAATTCCAGCTAGACTCGTTGGAGAATCTAAAAAGCTCACATTAAACAAATGGCTTTGTGATGCCCTAGGGACATATAAAACACATTAAGGACAAAGCCGGGGATAAGTTTAAGGCAGGGTTGGGTTATAAAATATCCCAAGCTTTGAACGAGTTTTAAACACCAGCAAAACAAAACCAAAAAAAACAAGTTTGGCAAACTTATTAAAACTGAAAGGCCAGACAGGGAGAGCATTGATCCAAAAAGTAGCCAAGAGAGCCATGGCAACGCTAGAGGAGATGCAGAATCAACAACTCATAGCACAATCTTTTGAAAGTATAGCTGTGAATTTCCACAGCTCAAAGGAAGCAGAGCTTCTTGGTGAAGGTGGAAGGGGGTCTGCAATCACTTTTTCTTTGTGATCATGTCAAAGAAAAAGCCACACACAAACAATTTACATTCAAAAACAATTGGGGGTTGCAACAGTTAGAACTTTGACAGATTTATTCTTAGAGTTTTAAACAACCCGCTGGGACTGAAAACCTCAAAATTTGTTAAATTACTTGACAAAAGACTGCAGCAGAAGATTTCAGTTCCATGATTAGCATAGCTGAAAAAGAATTGGGGGGTGGTGGGATTAAAATACTGAAATTAGGTATTAATTATTGTGCACAGGGGAGTTTTCTGAGGTTTTCCCACTTTGTCGGTATAATTACCTTTAAACTAATCTCTCTTTTCCTTTTGCTCATTATCCCACTTGGATCTAACTCTTTCCTACTTCTTACATCCTTAGAATAAGCCCTGCAATGACCTAGGCTGTAGAAGCCAGTCACCCACAGCTGTGATGCTTGTGGTCTTCATGGGCTAACGACGTTGAGCACAATGGAGTCATGAGTGGGATTAGAGCGACCCCCAGCACATGGACCCATCACTCATGGGTGAGGACAGCTGAGAGTTAAGAGTTTCAACAGAAAATGGTTTTTGGAGTACTTTCATTTTGAGTGGATGCCTTTTTGTCTGAAACCTTTAAAACAATTAAAAAGCATTACATGTCCATGTATAAATAACTATTTAGTAACCATTTTGTGATCTCACACAAGTCTTGCTATTTTTTTTTTTTTATAAATATCAAACCATCCAATTTCGGTTTCAGCTAAAATAACACCACTGGTGTTTAAAGTAATTAACCTTTCCTGCTTTTAAAATTGCTTGAAGGGAGAAAGCGGGAATGAAAGTGTGCTTCATCTACTCTGACAGAAAACATGGCGCATTTTAGTTGGAAAAAAAAGGAGTCCCCCATGAACCCTCTATTAAAAAATGTGCCTGTAGATTTGTTGAAGGGTGAGAGACAAATGTAAAGAAGCATGGATCTCTCCAGCTCTGTTTAGAGTTAATATAATGGGGTTGGGGGATAGCAGTCTGTGGATGCTGATGGTAATGTGAAGAATAGTGGGTAAGACATTAATAAAAAATAAATCAGTCAAGCTTGACATAAATACCCCTTTGTTCTTTGATGCAACTGCAGCAGCCACGCAGTCAGCAACGTGATACATCATCTGCAGGAGTGCCGACAGACCCCCACACCTTTACCATCCTGCGTATTGCCTCTTGAAGACCACATATACACTTTCTGGCTTGGTCTCTAACTGTCACACACACACACACGCATATGCACCCACCCTTCACGCACACACACTTTGAGGATTAATATCCTCCACCTCCAACCCCTACCTAGAAGGCTAATACCCAGAGCTTGATAATAAAGGACTGTGTCTGATTCGTGTCTGAAGGAAGAAGCCATGAAATCACCTCCCTATGTATTGAGGGGTTATAGCATAAAGCTGCACCTCAATCACAGAGAGAATAAAAGCTTTTATTGCAGTCTGGCGCTTGGAAAAAAGTAAGCGATTCAAACTAAAGGTAAAAAAAAACAACAACAGAGGATGAGGTCTGATAAGTCTGGGTAGTATAACTGTTGCCTTAATTTAGAGCCTTAAAAAAATCTGTTTCCTGGAGCTCTTTGAGCAGATTTTTAAGCACGCGATTATATATTAACCTCCAAGTGCAGGAGAAGCTCTGCCTTTATCTCAAGTGTTTATAGAAGGATAGATTTTCAGCACAGAGTTGTTCTTTTGGAAGCTAGGTTCTGGTTGTTTGAGGCCATGGAACTTGACAACACTAAACTGCCATTATCTCTTCGAATGACATACTAAAACATGTTTGTCACTGAAACAGTGGCATTCTCTGACCCCGAACACTACAAGTAAAAAGAGTTTTACTTAGAAGGTCTCTAATGGCCAGAGGTCATCATGTCATGTTTGTCTTTCCTGCAGTGAATTACAAAAGAGCAGGGTGCCGATGGACTGAGGCTGGCAGCCAGAGAGATAATTCGATGGTAGAATGGATACAAAGTTGAAACTTATCAGTAATAAACAACCAGGAAGCAGAGAATAGTTGCACATGACCCAGTAACTTTGCTGTAACCCAAATCACAAAAATGTCAAACGTAGATGCTAAATTTTTCAGCTTTTCCTTATGACACAAAAACACATCACAAGTCTGATTGTAGAAGAACATAAATCGCTCCTCAGAGCTCGGCTGTGATTTTCTCTAAGATGTAACTAAATAATAGGGACATGCCATAACTTATTTAAATCAAAGTGATTTTCAATAAATCAAAACACGAATACTGAAAAATAAAGTTCACACCACTTCCACCAATAGTCATGGTGATAGCATGGTGGTAGTATTATGCTGTCGGAATGCTTTTCTTTAGCAAAAAAATCTGCAAAGATGAAATTCCCTAATGTGCAACAACAAAGACTATTTCTATTGAATTCTACATCAAACCAAGCGTCTGTGGCAGGACTTGAAAGTACAAGTTTGAACATGTCCATCCAACAGACAGTGTTGCTTATAAATACCAAAAGACCCGCAGCTGTAATTCCACCAAAATATGGTTTCACAATGCATTGTTTCAGAGGGTCTCAATAAAAAATGCACACCACATGTTTGAAGTTTATTTGAAGAAAAAAGTTTAATTGATATGCTTTTTCTCTTTTGACACAATTACACAAGACTTTATGTTGGTCTTTCACATTACGTCAACATATAACTTTGTGATTTTAACACAATAAAAATAATGTTTAAGAGATGACTATTAATATAATTTTTAAGAATTTGCCAGGTATGTTAAAAGCATTATCATAATGCTAGTTGCAAAAATGGTAAAACAAGTAATCTATTAAAAGTAAAATAAGAAACATAAGCTAAACTCAGTATTATTAGTAAGTGGATTGTTTATAACTGCAGGTAATTACAAAAAAGTATAAACTAAGAGCAGTATTCTCTGGAAAGCAATCCAAGAAAAATGTATTTAGTTTGTGAATTATAATTGACAGCAAGATTCATGATTTAGACTTCCATCACTGGATCACACTGAAAAGAGAAGCCAACATAAATATTTACTTGTGTACCGAGGCAAGAGTAATAACTCCATTGTCGGCCGGAGGCACACCATGACTTTAGCTGGGCTGGAGGACACTGTTATAGAGACAGGATTGTGCATCACGACTAATCGAATTTTCATTACCACTGAGTGACAGGCATTTGAGACGGGTCGATTCCGAACCAGCCCTGACATTGACCCCCTCCACACCCTACTCCTCCACACGAGTCCCGTGTCACCAAAGTCCATCATCGTTGTCATCAACGGCTAAACCTCCCCGGGGTGGCAAAACGTTCATGAATTGATGATGAATAGAGTATGTGCAGAGCATGGGACGTATGGAGGTGCTGGACTTCATCCAAAGTCCCATATTTATCACTACTGTACCTCTTTTGTCAGTTCTCCAATAAACATCATTAGATTTCCAGTCACATAACATACTTCAGGACGAATGCTGTTGTTCTGTGTCAAGTGAAAATATAGTCAACTTCTGTTGCACGCAAAAGGACATTAGGAATATTTGGCATCTTGACATTAAAGCTAAAAACAGCCTGCCTCTGTATGTACCGTACATATATTGTCAAAATTTTGTCCCCTGCTCCAGATTAAATAAATGTGCAGACCTGAACAAGTTCATCTCAAAGATGTTAAAGCTAATTATGTGTTAAAAATCCACAAATAGCTTAGGAAAGTATCAATTTAATGTTGTTAGCATCACATTACTTCCAGATGATAAAACAGACATGGACATTTTATGCCCTGAGCCTCGTCTGGCCTTTTATATGTTCTAAGTGGCCCAGCGTTTGTAAATTATAAATCCAAAATTAAACATACTAGAAGTTATAATCCTGCAAGCAAATTTAAATATTCAGATTTTATGTTAAAAAACACCTCTTATTTTGAAATGGATTGTTTTCTTTTTGATTAGCTAAATTTGCATCCTGGTGTGTGTCAATGTCACACACTAATATACCAAAAGAACGGTGGGAAAGCAATTTTTGTTGGCTATTTACTGTTGTCATTATACATCTTCAAATGCTTATAAAATATTCAACATGTTGAAATCTTACTGCCAGATGTCCACAGAAAAACACCCACAGTTTATGTTTAACTTAAACTTCTTGTATGAACATCTAACATACATGAAGTATATATATATATATATATTATCTGTTTTGTGTTCTGGTTTTATACAATTTGGGGGAAAAAAAGATTTCGGAATTGTTGCTTCTGCCTGAATTTGGTACTTTGGAGTTATCTTATATATGTGTTTGTATCTTTTCACTTTAGTCTTTACAATGCTAGAATTTGTACATAACTTTCTATTTTGATTCTGATTAAAGATATTAAATCAGATATTCTTATCAGCTGCTCAGTACTCAAGCACCCTTTTTACAAAATACTTTTTTATTCTTACTTCAATAATTTGTTTTGGGTACTTTACCCAACCTCTGGAATAAAATATTTATAAAACATTTGTGTACCTTGCGGCTTTGCGGTGAATTAACAAAGCTTTCACAGCTGCTGTGCAAGTCATCAATTTTGAAGTCAATAATAAGGTCAGTCATTTCTAAAAATATGTGTTTCAGTCTGTTACATGAGGACAGTAGTAGCATATAGCTATGAGGCAAAATAAGCAAAATGAGGTAAGAGTTTTACTGGATTTTGTGTTTAAAATTCAGCTGGAAAATCTCTACTATACTCAGTATGCACAAGCTTACAATACTGACTACAGTTTATTATCCCACATAAACATTTTAATTCGTAATAGGCTAAAACTTGTGTCTGACTTTTGTTCTCCAATCTATTTAGTCCTGCATTTTTCATCATTCCCACACCATTCTTTCCCCATTAAGTCAGGGCTGTTTATTGTCTTCCCATTTCCCACTTCATTCCCTATAAAGCAATAGACCTTTCTCTCTATTAAGGTCTCCACCACCTTGTCCTCCTCCCAAGGGAGCTGCTGCAACAGACAGGACCAATTTTCTGCTAATTGGGCCTCAGGAAATTGCTCCTCATTTTAATTTACCGTTGGACAGCCATGAAGATATCTGATCCACCTCCCTCACTTACTCTTGCCTCTACAGTGACTTCAGGTGTGATGAGAGAGAGAGGAATGTGTCACAACACCTTCTAGCCATTTCATTTTGTAAAATAAAAGGAGCATGCAAAAGTGGAGACCGAAGCCTGGTGAAAAGGTTAACTTGCCATAAAACCCAATGTGCATAAAATATGCCACACTTCAGGTTGCGTAGATGATTACACATTGGAAACGTGACTCAAGGGTGTTTAAGGCAAAAGCGATTTGCAGCAAAGCTGAAGCAAGTAGTCTGTGTGGGGCCAGTTAAGGTATTTTACCAAAACCAGATTGTCACAATATTATTCCAATCACCCGGACGTGTTGCACACGCTGTCCAAACAGGAACTGTATTCATTGGAAGGAGTATTAAGATTTGTTATCAGACAATAACAGCCCAAGAAGTGAGATCACTGGGATCAAATGACAATACCTCAGAGAGTAGCATCATCCGGAGGATTCTCTGGATAAGATGAATAGCTTTGTAGAGACAAAACCTACACAACAACCATAACATTAGGAACACAGATTATTCTGGAAGCAATTACTCTGGAAAAATCAATGACATTCTACACCACACTAGAGATTTTAAAACTAAGATAGGAAATAATTGGTTAAAACACTTATTCTTTGCCTAATGGGCAACACAAACTGCCCACATTAGTTTTTCAGTGCATAGAAGAAAAAATAAGAGATATATCCATATACCTGACCAGCTCTAAAATTAAGCTTAACCAGTTAAAGAGAAACAATGACAAATACTGTAACGGTATCTTCACACCTGATAGTCTGATAGACGCCGTTTGATTGTGGGCCAAACATGCACCACTTGTTACATTTTCAGCTGGTGCAGTTTGCTTTCACACTTCACAGTGTCAAAGGAACTAAACCCTTTGGAAAACCGTATTCCCCCCTTGCCGGTGGTGCAGCTGCACCAACAACCACTGAAGGAAACAACATAAAAACATATTTCGGTGAATTCCCCATAACAATACATTGGAATGGATCTGTACATATGACTTATTTTTCAAAATATATGTACCTTGATAGCGTCAGGGGGCTTGCTCAATTCATCTTCAAAGGATCATGAATCAGCCAACGATCCATACTGTCTGCAGAATTGGAATAGCCAGCACCCTGAAAGCACTTAATGGAAAATCCCTCTCTGGTTCTCACAAATATGTATTTTTTCTCTTTGACAGTCTATATCATTTTCAGTTCAAGCTGTTGTTTTCCAGTGTTTTGTGAATACAGGCGCACAGATTAACTGACACTTCATAACGTATGGGATGTACATAGCTATAAATGGATTTTTAGTGCTTCACTTTGGATGACACTTGGAATATCCTGCCTGTTATAGCATAAAAAAACAACCTCTCTAAATTTACTTGGCATGGCTACATGTCCCACATCTGAAGTCATATGTATTCCTAGACAGTATAAAATGATATGTCGTGCTGCAGAAATGTTTTAGAAAATGGCTTTTGTGTTCCTATTTGAGAAACCTAAATATTCAGTTGCAAAAGATGGATGTAGTGTTATTATGGAAACTGTAGAACCATGCTGCACACTTCATTGGCCCCAAACACGTGCTGCTGAATGATTGCATCCTAACCTTGGATGACATTCACACTGATACATCTACAGTGCCTCACAGCCCCCAGCAAAGGCCCACTTTGACCTTTCCAGTGGGCTTATTTGCATCAACTAATCAATATAAACAAATGCTTTAGGAGAGAGTTCCTCCACTGTTGCATATCAATAGTAACAAGTTACCCGAACCAAACATCAATCAGGTAGAAGGACCATTTATTCAAGGATCCCCATCCATCAGTGTTGAACTGTTATATACACAGTGACCTAATATGAATCAATAAGTCATGCTTACAGTCTCTGGAGTCGATTTGCAAAGCACACCAATGACCTCTATCAAGGACCTCAAAACAATCACAACAAACATCTACCTCTACAGAAACAGTGCTGTTCTTTAATTTACGTGCTATACAGTGGGTCACTATAAGGAAGCAGGAGGGGTAGCTCAACCTCGCCTTGTTAAAGCATTCATTGATCCTGTCTGTCTGTATATTAGAGAGGAAACAAAAATCCAGTTAAACAGTCATGCTTGATAAATTGGATCTGTTTGGGAAGTTCCTTTCCTCTCTTTCCAATAAAAAAGGTTGCCTGAATGAGTTCTGTGAGTTTACGTGTGAGACAGGAAAGAAGAAGCGAATTACCCACAGAACACGCACACACACACACGCCTTCACACACTCAGAAGGGAAGCACTTTTAAGAATACGGACACCATCAGAAATACTGCTTTTGTCTTGAGCTCCCTATAGCGAACACATGCACCCTGAGCTCATTACATCCACCCTGCTGACTGATGGCTGGTTGACAACTTAGCACCTTCAACTTTCTTTCACACTTTCCAAACTTCCTAACTGCTTGGCCTCTGTGCACAGCAGAGTTCATTCATTTGAGGTAACAACTTGGTTGAGAGCTGTCTCACCCCAAATCTAGTGTACCTTATTGGCCTGAACTCCTGACTTTCTACTCACACGTTGCTCTTTGAGTATATGCTACCTTATAAAAGAAATATTTCTGCAAAATGGGAAAATGTTCTTCCCAAAGAGAGAACAAGGGGTTTTGTCATGACAAAACTGTCCATCAATCTCATAGCTAGTTATGCCTCCCTTGGGGTTTGGTTGGTGGGATGGGACTCAAGCACTCTCCGCTGTTGTAATAAAGTAAACTCATCAGTGAGGACGAAGCAGAAATATTATGGGGTGTGTGGCCTTCCAAAGCCTAAAAATGTTTCCATATCCTCTGCTGCCTTTGTGGACCATAGAGCTACACTTCTGCTTTTACCATGGGTTAAAAAACATTGCATTTGTTGCACATTTGGATTTATTGCATTAATTGGATGACAGAGCATGTTTGGTTTAGACCAGTTGGATAGGTTATAATAGCATCTTTAACCACAAAAGAATGAACAATGATAGAAGAAATAAACATGCATTTAAAAAATATAACATCTTAAAATAACATTTAATTTCATGAAAAAAAAAAAAGGTGAACTGCATTTGCCTACTAAATGTAACAATTAAATTCCGCTCACTAAGAGCCGAAGAAAGGGCCCTACCACCATTAGAGGACAAACAAAATCAGAAAAAACCTCTGCAAAGTCAAACAGACACAACCACACCTAAAAAAAACACTGGTGGAGCTTAAATCGCACCAACTGAACTGCCTACCTCTTAGATCAGTTCTCACGCCACCCTACAACAAAAGACATGCCATGTCTGTTCACCAGTGACCCATGTGCGGTCACCCCGTCACCCATTTAGTGAAGACCCCAGACACATCATCTCCATGAAACTGAACCACGCCACCAAGGCAGGCAACAACACAACCAGCTCACCCCCAATTCAACAATAACTGAATACACCAATACACAGCCACTGCCAACCAAAAAACCACAACCACACCAGATGACACAAGATATGGACCGTGGTCGTCCACACCACACACCCAAAACCGATCTGCAAACATTCCAGGAGAGCCCATTGTCAAAGCACACTCGTTCCAGGGAAAATTCAATGAAGCTTCACAAACAGTCATTAGAGATGGCACAAGACCTTGCAGCAATAAAAACACTACCATATGTTGTTGTACTCAAAGGAAAGTAACAGCCAAGAGACAAACTTTTTGTAAGGGCTATGTTTTGAGTGAGTCACAGTATTTGACCATGTCTAATTCAGAATCTCAAATATTTAAGGGTGCTCAAATATTTACAGAATAATTCTAAGTAGAAAATATTTTTTTAATTAAAACACTTTGATAATTAAGAAGCACATTCTATTTATGAAAACACAAGAAGGATGAATATATGTGCTCTTTAATAGCTGGACTACACAAACATGGTTTTGAAGCTTCCACACCAATTAACTACATTAAAACACATTTAGAGATCTATGAAACTTTTACTCTGGGAAAAATTGGGAGTTCTTGATATTGTATAAACATATTACAAAAATCTAATCTTATAAAATATCTTTAAACTCTTTCTAATAACCTATATTTTTATGTAAAATGTAGCACTGCAAATAGCAATTACATAAATTGTTGAGTCTTTGGCTCTGTAAGAAATACATTTATACCATTGTGTTCCTGAATTAGAGAATTATTAACTGAATATCGGACATTGGGCAACCACAATAAGCAACATTACTGCACAACGGTTTTCAGAGAAAGGCTATCTATAAAAAATAGTCTATAAAAATATACAGTGGTAGTGCAAAGGCAAACCAAACTTTTTATATGACCTTAAATTTCTTGCTTGCCAAGAACATCACTTTCAGGCAAGCTCAGGGGAAATGAGGTACTACCTTGAGGTAGTATTGCAGTCTTTGGTTCCAGATAGCGATGTCATGTGATCTAATCTCAGCGACATTTGGTTTTCACATACAGCACCTGGTAAAAGATTTTTCCTTACAGATTTCTTCTGTTTTTGCATTTGTGTCACACCTAAATGTTTCAAGTCAGAAAAAAATATTAGTATCAGGCCACAATAACTTAAACAAATAGAAATTAAAGTGCTTAATCAGATTGGTTTGTTTATGGGAAAACAAGCTATTTAAGTGAATCCACCCTTTTTTTAAAAAAATGAGCTTCAACTGTCTCGAGGTTTCACAACTTAAGTGATCCAAAGGTTGCTATTTGGGGAATAATTAAATTTCTTGAGTCGTATTGTTACTCCCCAGGAAGTAATGCAACAGGACAGACTCCCAGTTTTCACTGTCACACACCGACTCTGACAAGTCATCTGCACTACGTCGAAAAGCCCGCAGGGCAATGGAGAGTGAGAATTCTCTCTCAAAAATCTCCAGTACATATTCCACGTGGGTGGTTGTGTAGTAAAGAAACAGTGGGAGATCAGAGAAGGGGGTTGTTATGGATTCACGGATGTCAGATATCACCTGTCACAGAGGGGGAAAATATACAGGCCGAGATCAATAATAAAAAAGAGCAGGATTTGAATGGGGTTACCATCTCTGTGAGCCAAGGCCTGTTCTCCTTTTGTCACACGTCTTCTCTCTCACTCAATCACTGTCTCTGCTGTGGTCTGTGTGAGGTGTTTCAGTGAACCCACTGACTCCGAGTTCAACAGATATATTGCTTCTCTTTTTGTGCCTCTGCTTAAAAGGTTTCATAAGCTGTGTCAACTTTTAGAATGTCATGACTGCTAAGCTCATCACAATCAGTGGTGCCCAATGCAAACATTTAGGTATGGCAAACTCTTTCTTTGTAGTAGTTTAAATTTGAATTTAAAAATCTTCACTGAACAGAGAGTCTTTAAAACACAGTTTATGATTTTGTAAATCTTTAAACACAAGCCTTTGGGTTTTCTCTTTGTTGTTAGGAAATCCATAAAATTAGACAAGCACATGAACTGTAATATTCTGATTGGTAATTTATAGTCCGCTCCAACCATGAATATCTTGTCCTGTGACTCAATTTTTGTGAATTCATCCATTGTTTTTGCTGCCCAGTTACTAATTAAATTGAAATGTCTATCTTCAGCCCAAAGCAACTTTTAGGTCATACAGGTAAAAGCCAGTAAATTAGAATATTTTGAAAAACTTGATTTATTTCAGTAATTGCATTCAAAAGGTGTAACTTGTACATTATATTTATTCATTGCACACAGACTGATGCATTCAAATGTTTATTTCATTTGATTTTGATGATTTGAAGTGGCAACAAATGAAAATCCAAAATTCCGTGTGTCACAAAATTAGAATATTACTTAAGGCTAATACAAAAAAGGGATTTTTTAGAAATGTTGGCCAACTGAAAAGTATGAAAATGAAAAATATGAGCATGTACAATACTCAATACTTGGTTGGAGCTCCTTTTGCCTCAATTACTGCATTAATGCGGCGTGGCATGGAGTCGATGAGTTTCTGGCACTGCTCAGGTGTTATGAGAGCCCAGGTTGCTCTGATAGTGGCCTTCAACTCTTCTGCGTTTTTGGGTCTGGCATTCTGCATCTTCCTTTTCACAATACCCCACAGATTTTCTATGGGGCTAAGGTCAGGGGAGTTGGCTGGCCAATTTAGAACAGAAATACCATGGTCCGTAAACCAGGCATGGGTAGATTTTGCGCTGTGTGCAGGCGCCAAGTCCTGTTGGAACCTGAAATCTCCATCTCCATAGAGCAGGTCAGCAGCAGGAAGCATGAAGTGCTCTAAAACCTGCTGGTAGACGGCTGCGTTAACCCTGGATCTCAGGAAACAGAGTGGACCGACACCAGCAGATGACATGGCACCCCAAACCATCACTGATGGTGGAAACTTTACATTAGACTTCAGGCAACGTGGATCCTGTGCCTCTCCTGTCTTCCTCCAGACTCTGGGACCTCGATTTCCAAAGGAAATGCAAAATTTGCTTTCGTCAGAAAACATGACTTCCTTAGCCCAGGTGAGACGCTTTTCACGCTGTTTCTTGGTCAACAGTGGCTTGACACGAGGTATGCGGCAGTTGAAACCCATGTCTTTCAAGCGTCTCTTGGTGGTGGATCTTGAAGCACTGACTCCAGCAGCTGTCCACTCCTTGTGAATCTCCCCCACATTTTTGAATGGGTTTTTTTTCACAATCTTGACTAGGGCGCGGTGATCCCTATCGCTTGTACACTTTTTCTGACCACAGTTTTTCCTTCCCTTTGCCTCTCTATTAATGTGTTTGGACACAGAGCTCTGAGAACAGCCAGCCTCTTCAGCAATAACCTTTTGTGTCTTTCCCTCCTTGTGCAATGTGTCGATGGTCGCCTTTTGGACAGCTGTCAAATCTGAAGTCTTCCCCATGTTTGTGTAGGCTTCAGAACTGGACTGAGAGACCATTTAAAGCCCTTTGCAGGTGTTTTGAGTTAATCAGCTGATTAGTTTGTGGCACCAGGTGTCTTCAACATTTAACCCTTACACAATATTCTAATTTTGTGACACACGGAATTTTGGATTTTCATTTGTTGCCACTTCAAATCATCAAAATTAAATGAAATAAACATTTGAATGCATCAGTCTGTGTGCAATGAATAAATATAATGTACAAGTTACACCTTTTGAATGCAATTACTGAAATAAATCAAGTTTTTCAAAATATTCTAATTTACTGGCTTTTACCTGTATATATGAAAGACTGCCTGCTCTTCTTGCACAGTCAAGTCCAAGCTCTTTGCCTCACCTGAGAGCTTTAGGGGAGCAATACATCAGGGGTCAATGAAGCACAACAGCTCCATACCAATCTCCATCACCTGTCATTATATGACCCAGGTACTGCACTTAAGAAAGTCCATGAAACCTTGGGGGTATCCCTCTATTTTAGGTGTCCACATTCAAAAACTTTTTTAAAATATCCAAGGCTTCCCCTGAGGCTTGCAGCACTTGTAACCTTTGACCCAAAAGGTCAACAGACTAATTAGCCAACACCTCTGCACAGTACTGGAATGCTCTGTGCCGCAGGCAAAAAACCAGAAGTAGGCTCTGTCAATTCCAGTCACAAGGACTGTAAACACAAGGAGAAGGATAGCTTAAAACAGGTGCTGGATGTATGGAACCAGGCGCCTACAATTAACAGGAAAGTGTTAATGAGAAAATAGTTTATTAGAAACTGTTGGTTTGCGGGAAAAAACACATGGTTGAAGGTTTTATACAAGTATCTTGGAAAAACTCAAAATTCAAAATATAAGGCTTGGTTCTTTAGAGTTTCATTCCCAGTCAGTCTGCAATGGTTGTTAATGGGAGTGTATAATTTAATGCTCTTTAGATGAAGGCTGTGAGTTGAGTTCTAATGACATAAAACGGTCTATGCCCTAGAGCGGTTTATTGGCTTTTCAAGGGCATAATGACAATCAATGACCATGCATTAAACTGCAGACCATGGCCTCCATTAGGCTCAATAGAATCTTTCATCTTTTACATTCTTACTTGTGGCCTACAGAGGATTCTAAGTCATTGTCACAACATTCTCCCTGAAGTACAAGTATCAACTGCAGGCCACCTTGACACAGAATCCAGCATGACTGATGGTAATTGCCTTTTCTGAAATGTGCCAGCGACTTTTTTTTTTCTTTTACTTTGCCTCTGAAAAAGACCATCTGAATAACTTTACCTCTTTCATTTAAGGAAATTGTAAAAACCAAACCAAATGGATAACACGTGCACTTCTCAGTGTTAAATGACTTAATTATTCTGATGACATGTTGCGACTTGTTGGCCCTATTGGTGGCTGTGGTGGAGCAGGGCCAGATTTAGGAGGGATAAACAGACTATTGTGTGAGTGAGGATGAACAGAGAAATTATATAAGGAAAGGCATTTGAAACTGAAACCAGATGTATGACTGAGGGTATGCATGTGAGTGGGGGTGGGGGTGGGCGTGTGCATGCGTAAAGGCAGTCTTTGATTCAAGACTGCCTTCATCAAGAAAAAGCTACAGTTTGGTCAGTGATTTTTTTTCTTTTCTTTTTTTAATATTTATGAATTTGAGGTTTATCAAATGTATATTTGGTACAATTCGAGAAAAAAAGGATGGAATGAGTAAAGTTTTTGGTTTGTTTTTTTGTTTGTTTTTATACTGATAAAGCTGCAAGACGAATCTGTGGAAGTGTAATAAATCTCCCAACCCTTCGTGGCCAGCAGCGAAAACTGAGTCCGGTGTACGTTATTTATTTGCCTATATATTTAAGAATATAGCCACCTTCCAATTCTCCTACAACTGTTGACTAAGAACATCTGAGAAGACTGTCTTTGAATCTGATGTTATTCCCGAATCACAAAAGATTATACCTTTACAGAACCTAAATGGAGGTTAGCTTAAGATTCTGACACTTGATTTTAATTCACTGTGATAAAGGAGGTGCACCAAGCCTCACCCCAAAATGACCTACATGATAAAGCCCTTTTCCATAACAGACTGTCATTAAAAAAACTCCCCCAGCAACTAAATAGCTTCTTTAACAACTAAGCAACAGAAAATCATTCCTGGGGATGTAATAAAATTGTATTCTGGCATGGTTCTGGATTGTATAAACTGAGAAACTCATTCCATCGCAACTCCACAAATGTCTGTTTTGCCTACACCTTGAAAATTTCCTGCCAAGCCACATAAAATAGTTCCAGGTGCACCAATGAAAGGGATGTGCCGGCTTTCCTTAAAGTGGGGCCAAGGGCTGTTAAAGAGAGAGGCGTGATTTCAGCTCAGTTTTGTATTAGCAGGATGTGCTGGACAGTGGCCCCAGTAAAGGTTGAGTGCCCTCTCAGACAACAGTTACTGGTGTTTTACTGGTGCCTGCTTAATTGAAGAAGAAATGGCCAAATAATTTACCTAAGTAACCGTTGACAGAAAGAAGGTGACACATGGGAAGAGGACTTTACAAAGAATACTGATCTGGCTAAAGCAGTTGTACTTTTGCCAACTGATGTGATTTGCATCGTGTGAATGAAACACGCCAAAATAAATATCCAGTACGAGGAACTGTCCTCAGAACTCTAGTTTTGTGGTTAGTTTACAAATCAAGATCATAAGATTTGAGGATCTCACAAAGCACTTTTCAATAAATACTTTGAGAATTTATTATATGGCACAACTGTAAACTGCAAACGACAGTTTTGGGAGGAATTATGTTAATAAGAGAAGCAGTCTGGTTTACTCTGGAGGAGCTGCAATGATTCGTTACTCATTTATTCATTACATGGTCATGCACTCCACAAATCTAGCCTTTGTGGAAGGACAAGAAGAAAGCCAGAAGAGGTCCTATTTAAAGTCAGCCACAAGCCATTTAAAGCAAAGAAGGCTCTAATCAGATGAGACCAAAACTGAATTGCCATTGCCACAGTGAACCATGGTTGTGGTGTAGGGATGCTTGTCTACAGCAGAGGCAGTGGAGCTGTTCAGAGTTGACAGGAAGATGGTTGAAGCAAAATACAGAGCAATCATGTAGGAGGCTGTAGAAGACTTAAGTCTGGCCCAAATGTTCCAGACATTCCAGCAAAACAACAACTTTAAACACACAGGTAAAGCTAGAAAGGAATGGTTTAGACTGTGGGTCTCAAAGTCAAATCCTCAAGCACTGTTCTGCAATATTTAGATGCTTCTCTGCCTTAACACACCCAAATAAAAATAATTAGGTAATTTGCAGGACTATGTAGGACTGGATTGCATGCTGAGGAGTTAATTTAACCACTTGACTCAGGTGTGTTGGATCAGGGATACATCTAAAAGTTAACAGAGGCGTCCTCAATAAGGACCGCAGTCCTTATTGAGGACTGCGGTTTTAAGAGCTCTGGTTTAGATTAAAGGATATTTATATGTTGGAATAACCCAGTCATACTCAAAATCTCTCAATTTAGTCTAAATGATTTTGACATGTATGCAGAGAAGAATGTAAAAAAAAAAAAAATCATCTCAGATGTGTAAAGCTGGTAGACGTAACGCAAAAAAATTTAAGCTGCAACTCAATCAAAAGGTGCTTATAAAAAGTATTTACTTCAGCGATTGAATAGTAATCCAAACAAACATTTTTCTTGTAAAACAAAATTATTAATAATTTTCCTTTTAATATACTTTGTATTTTGTGAGGAAAGTAATTTTACGCTATAAAATACAATACGTTTTACAAGCTGAAACTACAGAAAAGCCAGCAATGTCATATTCAGCAGAATTCAACAACTCCTAATAGATCAAACCTGCTTGGTTTTCTCTTAAGTTTCCCCCCACAATCATCATCTGCAAAGGAGCAGAGTTTTCCTTTTGAGTTTCATCACTGCCAGTAAGGTGAAACCGGAGCAGAGGGAAAAGGGCACCTCTACGTATGGGAAGGTTTAGATGAGTTGTAAACTCCTTCTTACGGAACTGATGAGAAACACCTGGGTGTCTGAGCAACAATATCAGCCGCACAAATCAGAGTCAAAAGAGATGATCGAAAGCGAGGCAGCAAATCACGGACTTGTGATCACATGACACGGAGTTGTTTTTTTGGATCAACCTGACTGAGTAATCTGGATTGGATGGATGGAAAACTCACCAAATTAAACTAAAACCATGCAATATAAACATGTGTATTTTTACAACTTTTATTAGAATTATGAAACAAGAAAATCTACATTATTTAAAGCAAGCAAACTAGTCACACCAATTAATGGATGCACGTGTTTTTGCGTGGAAATCTGATTTATGCATTTTTTCTCGATTGTGTCAAAAACAATTAAATTGGGGCAATGGATTCTTTCTGTGCGTTGGCAGGAACACATTCCATTAAACTCGTGTGAGAATTACTGGTTGGAAACAATCAATGTACACAAAAGAAATACATGAGGACTGGAACTTGACTGATCCTTAGCCTATGGCCATTGGCTATTTTAGTTAACAACCCTAAGAGGCAAACTGTTTTGGTGAGGTAACCACATATTTTTTAATTCATGTCTTCATCAATCTCAATTACACCTCATAGAAGAGTTCTCATTCATAGTCTTATTCCTCAAATGAAAAAAGTGCTTTTATGATTCATTTTTCTCCTCTTTTTTGAAGAAGTAGTACCCATTGGGTAATAGCACATGAGCGGAAATGAAACACAAATTTCTTTCACCATTTAGTCCTTGATTTGTGATGTGGTTAAGTAGGCATCAAGAGAAAGGTGCCCGTTTCTGCTGAATGATGTACATTCATATGAAAAACAATGTTTCACTGCCAATGTAGTCATGGAAAAAAAAAACTGAGTACATTCCATGATTCAATAGCTTTAAAGAAAAAAAAACAAGTCCCATAAACGGCTTTATAATTATCTTTGCAATTGACAACTACAGTATGTGTTAGCATTAATGGATGTGCATGTGCCATCCCACAGGGATCTATTCTGGGATTGATTTTGTTTCTTTTACATTTAAACGGGTTGTCGGCTGCACTAACTTCTTTTTTCCTGTTGATGATATTCAGCACCTTTTTTATATTTTTTTCTGCATGGGGTATCAGTGAAGACTGACACTTGTCCTGAAAATATTTTCAAAATAGTTTCAAATTGGTTCACTCTAACTTGTGTATATATAAAAAAATCTAAATGTATAATTTTTACATGAAAAAAGAAAAGTATTAAAATTCCATTCTTTGGTATTCTTCCTGTATTTTCAATTAGGTCTCATAATAACACTTATAAACCCCTATGTTTTTTCATCTACCCAGCACATTTACATTTGCTTTTCTTGGGGAAGGTTAAAGAGGATTTGATGTGATTATTTTGTGTTTTTCTTAACAGTGCAAACAAAATAAATTCTGGTCAATTAAACCACTTTTAGCACCAGTAAATTATTTTCTGTATTTTATAAGTTCTACAATACCCAAGTATTTTGTTTTTTTATTCAGTTTTAAGGATTTGCAGCTGTGTTTTAGATTATTCTCCTGTTACGTTACTCAATTTCAGGCCAGTTTTAATCGCCTACTGGCTGCCTAACATGAGTGTACTGTATGTCAGCAGTGAGAAGAACACACTTGAATTCAACAGTTTTTAAAGTTAAATGGTTTTACTCCTTTAAGTGTGTAAGTCTTTTCATTTGACTATTCTATTTCTTTTGTGCATCCTGTTTTGTATTGAAGAGGGATACATTTCAACCACACTTTCTTTGTGGTAAAAAGTATGCATAAATCTTGATAGTAATTTTTCCACACCTAACTATTAACTCTGTGGAATGTCCATAGATGAGCATCTGCTTTTGCAGTTTAAACATTTGACCTGACAAAAATCCAAATCAGTAAACATCTGGGATTGTAACTTTTGGAAGCTGAACTACTTATTGTTTGGAGATAACTTTTATAACCCTGTAGCAATTGATAGACATAACAGCACTTCAAATATCATGGATAATGTACTTAATCCTTACAATTGTGTTAAACACCATTAGGCCAGAAAACTGCCAAAACTCCTGCTTTTATAAATGTGGGGAGGAATAACTGACTAAATGGAAGAATTTTGTCGTTCTGGGTTGCTACTTATCTCCCATGAAAGGAGCAGGAGTAGTTTGAGGTTACTTGGTTTTTCCCATGACTTTGTGTTTACTTGCTTGTCAAATTGGGGTTTCTGACACACGATAAGATGGCATTTGTCAAAGGTTTTGTCTACGTTTCCAAGCACAAATTTCCCCCACTGTTGTACACTTCACCCTGTGTTTAAACTCCTGTGTGCCTGACCACTCTGTCTGCACTTACGCGCTGGCATCTTTGCTAATAAGTTTGCGAGATGAGATGCTGCTGAAAGCAGTTGTCATAGCCCAATGTTTGAACTGGCAGCATTCACGTTCCACTTCCAATCCCTGGAGAGAAATGACCAGAGCGGAGTTAGCAAAACATGCTTTCATATTGCTCAGCTGGCCAACCAACCCGTCATATGCTAGAAAGCACATGTTGGGTTATTGCTTTCTAACAATAGCATATATTATACATAAGCATATATTGCTTTCTACATATTATAGATATGTAGAAAGTAAAAGTGTCTGACAATTGCTGCAGCTGCTAAATATGTGCTGATTAAATCAGTCATAATCAGTAGATGGACACAGGTTCCAGGATGGCCACCATCTGGCAGTTGTAAATTGTTTAGTTTAGAAAAGGACCTGTGAGGGTAACAGGGACTTGTAAAGCACTTTGAGTAAACCCTATCAGAGGATTAGACCAAACACCTTAGAGTGTCTTTCTCTGGCTCTTCATGCGAATTCAAATGGCATTAACTTACATTTTAGGGGATGATTGATTTTCTTCCTACAAAACATGTCATTCCTTTTAATGTAATCAGAAGTAAAATGTTTTGCACGAATTACAATTAGCTGTGGGCCAGTATTTGATTCTGGTGGTATGATAAACGTGAGTAATACCATAGTATACAGTAATTAGTTGAAAACGTGAATCAAAAATGCATAGTATGGCATATTGGATTTTACAGAGGGTGACATTTCATAAGTTATCCCATTTTTGGCTGTTAAACATATTTATCAGACATAATTAAGACATTAGCTTACTGTTATTTTGAGTTTGATAGATTTAAACGTATAAACAAAACACAAATTTAGCTTAGTGCTTAAAATGAAGCATACCATAGCTTTTTTGATAAAGTATAAGGTGATATAAGCTGATTAATTAGTCAGGCAATCTCTGTTTAGTTATTAAGAGAGGAAGTAAATGCATCCATGATACCAACAACATATTACAGTAACAATCAAACTGGTTGTAAAACTACTTCAGGAGGAGATACATACTTAGGTTTTTTGATAGCATGAGGTTAATTTTTTTGTGCAACCTTTTTACATCAAAAAAGTACTGATCATTGCCCATCCTCAAACTTTGTTGAGGTTTAGCGTCTTGCTCATGGCCTCTAATTTAAAGAGTTTCAAGCTTTGACACTTTCAAACTTCAATTTCAGGCAGCTGGAACAATAGTGCTGACTGACAGGAGGTCAGGGACTTTTCATAGGACTTACAGGAAAGTTCTTTCTGCTTCCACCAATTTCTTAGTAGCTGCTAAGAATTGTGACACATTAATTACCACCTGCTGACATAAATTATGAATTAATGTAAAAACCTTAAAATATTGCTAACGGGAAAAAGTCTAACTGTGGAAATCCCACTTCCACTTAGGCAATAAAACTGTAATTATGACCACCAACTTTAAAAGTTTTTGCAATATCCTGTTATGAGAGAAAGCAATAAAACTGCTTTATGAGTCCTCACTGCTGGTAATGTCAGAGTTCCCCGTTTCAAAGTGTCATGTTTGAAGAAAACAGCATGCTGGCTAAATCTAGAATGCAACTCTTTGTTCCTAGATAGGTTATCTGTCTTACAACTTGTTCTCATAAATTCAAATTTCCGAAGCAAATGTCAAAACAACAATGGCTTTTCCTGCCCAGGCTAATGGTGTTAGCCCAAAACACGGATATTCTCCATGTGCACGCAATTTTGTTTTTTTAAGGTCACATACTGTACATATATAGCTCATAAAATAAAAAGAGGAAAACAACTAGAGGCTGTCTGCACAATGAGGCCAGATGACAGAGACCCAAGCAAAGACTGAACAGCATGTCAGCACATTAGCCAGTCAGAAGACAACTTACAACGAAAACAGTGTTGTATTATTCTAAACGATGTGGGGGGGCAAATTAGCCATTTTGCTTGTTCTGAGCTCGAACCTGCTTAGGCTTCGGCTGATTTTACAGTAACTACCACTGTCTGTGGTCTACAATAACCATACAATTGGTGCTTTCATTGGGCCTGAATAAAAGTAATGACCTCACTGCTCTTGACTGGACCACCCTTAAATGAAAACTCAGAAGAAAAAAAAAACAAATCAAAGTGTCAGTTCGTGGTTGAATGTGAAATGGATCTCTCCGTCAGGTGCCGTTTCGAGACTTTCCATGCGGTGCTGAAACACTGTTTTCACATTGAGGGTGGGAATGAACGTGCTGATGTTTATAAGTGATCCAGGAAATCCACAGGAGTAATGTCACAGCTTTTAACAAGAAGCATTACATACATACTGTGGGCAGAGGTTTCTGCTCTGCATAGCGTTGCGAGTGACCTCAACCTGCAAATACTGCACGGTTTTTCTCCTTCACGAGCAGTTTTTTTTTCCTTCTTTTCCATTTATTTTTTGCACACATCAAGTTATCTTCCACAGCCATTTTTTTTCATAACAAATAAAACTGCACTGAAATCAAAATGGATCTCATCCATCTCTGTCTCAGTGGCTCTTATTAATAACCACAGAAAGGCAGAGAGGTTTGAGAGTAAGAATGTAAGTCTACATGAGGGAATGTGTGCTTGACCGAGATTAATTGTGGGACAAACTGTAATGCTTATAATATTGCTTGTAGCTTTATTGTGCTTGCAGGATAGTATTTGCTGAGCAGAGGACAAGTAGAAGGCACCCAGCTCCAAATGACTCTCTCCCTCTTCTCTGGTGCTGGCTCAGCAGGGTTAGAGTTTGCCTCAATTGGTTCCCTGATTGCATTGGCCTTCTGTCTACCAAGTCATTGATTCCCATGCTCCAGCCAAGCACTTTTCTGTTCGCCTGGCTCTCCTCTCAATACCTACATCCCAAACCACCTCAATACTAGTATTACCCTGCTGTTATCTGTGTTACTGCTGAGGTCAACTGGTTTATGGTGAAGCAAAAGATGCATGGATCTCGACTTACGTCCTGCTTAAAAGTTAAGCAGAGAATGGCTTGAATAATCCCAAAGGTCATAAGGTGCTGTTTCATCATTCTTCTCAAGACATTTATCACTTTGACTCAAACTCAATTACTGGTACTTGAAGTCAAATGGACTAACACTTTGCAAAGGTTGCAGATTTGAGGGGCAAGATGCATAACACTTCATTATTATATTTCATATGTCCTTTCAAGGGAATCTTTTAGCTGTTGTACAGTTGTTTTTATTCAAAAAGATTATAACTTTGTCTATCTGTTGCTTCAGCACATTGTCAAAATCATCCAAAGTGAACCTCCTATGAAACTGATAGGATATTCTTTGAGAGCTCTCTATGAGGGGGAAAAAGAACACAAAGGGCACATTGATGGAGTTCCAGCTTCCTATATTAAAAGCAGGACTTTGATAAAAATCTGCCTTTTTGTACAATGAACATATGTCAAGAGTGTAATGCATGACACCTATAACATGGTGAGATTTGATCTGCCTCCAATCAGAGTAACCTTGCATTTGCACTGTCGCGATGTTCATGTTGAGCCACAAGGTGTGTTTCATATTGGACAGAAACACGAAACCGGACACAGAGGTGGGAACATTCGCAGACACTAAATATTCTCTAACGAAAACACAAAAGCGTCTAGGTCAGACCTTTGAAGATTAGAAACCCAAGGAGACAGTCTATTAATACTCTTTGACAAATTCAGAAATACCTTGTCTCCTTTCCCTTCTCCTGTAGACAAGGATATCTTTTTCACTTGTATGATCTGAGAGGGCAGCACTTTAAAGATTTTTGGGAAGTAGAATAAGTTATTTGATGACAGTAAGTCTATTCAAATGTTAAGAATATCTGTTAACGCTATGGACCAGGCAAGACTTTTAGAATTAAGTAACCCAGTCTGTAGTCTTACAGCTACCTACATACATTGACTTGGGAAATCATTAATACTCCAAGAACTTTTTTAAAATCATATAACAACCAGTACAACTATATTTAACATTAACAAAAACAAAATCTAAATATTGTAGCAACCATTTACCTTGAGCCCCTCATACTCAATATTTCTTAATAAAACCTAGTCCAATAAATGGCCTTTAGAAGTCAAATCAAATTTAGAAGTAAAAATGCAGCTGATCTGTAAAGGACTGAGATATTTGTTACAGAAAATGAGTGACAAACAGCATCATCAAGATAAAAGGAACAAACTGGACAGGTCAATTTAAATTTCAAAGCAGGATTCAGGTACAAAATATCATGAGCTTTTAAAGTCTGACAGGTCACTGTACATCAACTACAAAAACAACATTCCCACCTGTGGACAAATGCTTTTTGTCCACAGGGACTGACGAGCTCCTCAGAGTTGATGGAAAGATGGAGGGTTGCAAGAAAATTTAGAAAAACTATTTTTTAAGACGCTCCAAAAGACATGAGACTGGGGCAGAGGTTCACATTCCAGCAGGACACTGACCCTAAACATAGATGTGAAGATACAATAAAATGATTTCAGTGAAAACATATTCAGATGTTAGAATGGCAAGTCAAAGTCTAGGCCTAAATCCAATTGAGAATTTGTGGAATGGTTTGAAAATGACTGAATCAGTTTAAATACTGTTTTTGATAGAACAATAAGCAAAAAATACAGTTTCAATATATGTGAAGCTGGGAGGCATATCCTGAAAAGACTTCCAGCTTTAAAGGAATTTTCATTCTTATAAACCTCTACTCGCAAAAATGTATGTACATATTAAGGGTTGACATAGCAAGACAAGTCATATCGACAAGTCATATCTACTAAATAACCAGTCATCCAACCTAAAAAATCTTGCACAGGGTCTCAGGAGAGCTGTTGCCTACGTCTAGTGGACAGTTAGAGAGAGTTGGTGAACCCTGGGACTGATCGTAAATTTATCACAGGGCAAACAGTATCTGTTCTCGTCTCAAGCTTCATGAAAATATATACATCAAAGTATATTTGATGGCATCTTCTATGGTAACAGAGATGGACAGAAACAAATAATAGGAAAACTGCACTGACAGAGCACAGGCTGCACAAGCTGACCTAAAGAATTGCCCCTAATTATTTTTACACTCACATAAGGCACGGTTCTTTAATCAAAATCAATAGTGTAATTTTCTTCTTAGATAACCCAATCCTCTGAAACGAATTCTCTCATTTCCTCTCAGCTCATCTTCGATTGTCCAACCAAAATCCTGAAGTCAAAGCTTCTTGGCTTCTTTTTTTATTCTGAAGTCAGTCAATTCCAGTTCTCAGACCAGTCTACCACAAAGTTAAGTTATTCAACTCCAAACGCTAAAATTCAGAAGTTGTTTGAACCATAATCCCTCTTACAAAGAGATGCTTCTTATTCATGACTTAATCGATCAAGGTCCTAAGACCTGGAGGTCAATCAATATGATTACAAAGCTGTTAAGAATCAGTACACACACTCTTAATAAACAAATGTGCTGACTAGAGGGCCTGAAAGTGTACATGTAAGCTGTCAGTCATTGACATCGTCCTGAAGTAACATCCAGGGGGATTTAACAGCAAGCTAATTAGGAGGAACTGGTCTTGTTTGTTCTCCTTTATTAAGAATTACATTCAAATATTAATTGTAATATTATTTTTTTCTTACTGGACTCTTGGTCGTCTGCACCTGATTCCAGATTTTTTAGTGCTCTTGTCATTTTCCATCAAACATATAGAGCAAGTAAGCATTAAGCAACAGTGGAGACACAGACCAATGCACCATCTGCATAATATTTTCACATGTTCTTTGTAAGCACTTTTGGTCAGGGACAGATTAAGACAAACTTTACTGGTCAAGCCAGTTAGGGTGGAAGTGGACTCTCTTTTTTTATAGCCAAAAAAGCGCACATGAACAACACAGACTCTGAAAAGACCAAGAAAAAAATATGTGTGTATATAACAACTAGCCTTTTCATAAGTCACACCTTGCTGTACCAGATTGGACACTCTTCTGACACCTCTTTGAATTCTGAATAAAAAGGTGTCAGAAATAATCCTCAGATACTTTGGTCCATAATGGAAAGCTAGTTATAGTTAGCAACAAGACTTCTGTTCAACAAACAAGTCTGTCTAACAAGCATGTCACATTTACTCCCCTATTTGATCTTTTCTGATGCTCCGCATAAACTTTAAAAATTTGTCTTCACATCATCTAAATGCCTTAATGCATTGAGTTGCAACCATACGATTGGCTAACTTGGTATTTTGGTTAACATGCAACTGAAAAGGTGCACCTAATAAAGAGGCAAATGAGTGCAAAATAAAATAAAAATAGAAGGTTGGTTTTAAAACAGGTAAACATGGAATCAGGAAAGACAATTAACAGTATCACTGTTTCAAAGTGTTTATCAGCTAAAGTTTCTAGATCTTTATTCTACCAGTTGGAATCTCACTGTGGGCTTCTACTGATTTTGCACCAGGAAGGAATTTGAAGAGAAAAATTTGGCATCCGGATGGAGTTAGCATGTTGTTTCTGTTTTGTATTACATCTGTGGTCTGAATCCGGACTGAGGTAAGTGTGAGCTGATAGGTACCAACAACTGGTATGTGTGCTCATTACTAATGCCTGGAACATGTATCTTGTCTGAACAGGCATGAAAGGGGGTTTTGTAAGGTAGAAGTTGCACACAAGGAGAAAAGGAAGGTCAATCAGGGAAAAATTGACAGAGGAAAATGTTAGAGTCAGGAGTTAAATGAGAGAAGGGTAAGATGCAACTGAAATAGATAAAGGCCTTTCAATCAATGTCTGGATAAAATACTTTATACTTCAGTTAAAGAGCTAATGTCTCCCTGTATAATCACATAATATTTTTAAAAATAAGTCAACACATTTGGACTAACTGCTGTGATGCTTCATAAAAACAAAAGCTTATCCTAAAGACCACTTGATAGTGAAAGAAGCAAAGCTCAGGTATGTTCACTCAGCAAGAATTTCACTTCTCAAACAACTCTTTTCCATTTGAGAGTGCTTGGCACAGACTCCACTCCTTTTATTTCCTTGTTTGCTCTTGGCCGCCTCGTCTTGTTTTTATGAACTGGCCCTTTAATCCTTTCTAACCGCACTTCATGCAAACAACATGGGGCACTGACGTATACACTGGGCAATTGCACAAACACAAACATGTCCTAACATTTACAGCGGTGATTGAAGCCGAGGCCTGAAACCTAAGAAGGGTCGGAACGAGCCCATTTTCCCAAGAGCATGCAGAGTGCACATGTGTGTATCTGAAGGGTGGCCATGTGTGATTAGAAGCATGTTCTGGGCATTGTTCTTGGCATTTGGAAGCATCACATCTGATATTACTTCCGTACTGTAATAATAAACCACGTCAGCCCCCTTTCAAAGAGTAGACAGAGAGTTCTGGACAACGACACCCGTATCTGAAATTCGAAATGTCGAGCTGAGGGGATTTTTTTTTTCCTCCAATACGAGCAAAAATGTTGATGAATTTACTTCCTACAAAGGGTTGCCCATAGCAATGCATAAGGAGACTTTTAAAGTCTTTAAAGGTCAGTCTTTTAAAGACTTCACAGCAAAGAAGGCTTCATACAAGCCGATTAAAATGCGTTCGACGTCTGAAAAGAGGTGGAAAAATAAACTAATCAAATGAGTCATGAAAGAGAATAACAACTGACACACTTGGTGAGTTGGACTGTAGAATTAGTCACAGACATGGTCGGAGGATCCACAAAAACAGAAATCATCGCTCGCAAATGCACACAAACAATCCATCCAAAACGCCTTGGTGACATAAGTGCTTGTGTGAGTGATCATTAAGTGACTGTGGCAGGTTGTTCTTGCCCAGGCTGCCCTCACTGCATCTGTTCTCTATAGAGCCTCATTAGTGGAATTCCTTTGAGAGATGATGGGCAGATTGGGATGAGGGTCCCAGACTTCTGCTGTCTGTGAATGTGACAGAGCTCATAACATTCAGGTCTGGACAAGATGAAGAGGAAACCTGAAGGAAATGCTCTGATAGGAACCCCTGACCTCTTAGCTAATGAACTAATAAGCCCGACTATGGAGAGATAAACGCAAATCAGAACTTCTTATTTTTTCTTTTTAACTGGAAAATATTTTTAAATTCAGGTTGAGTCTGATATTCTCTACGAAAAACAATCTTATTTTCCTCACTAACAATAAATCAGACTGAAGTTTTCCTGTTTTATGTCAGTTCATTTTATGAAAACCATTTCTGTTTGATAAAGCCAGGAAGAATAAAAGAAAGGTTTTATTTGTTAGTTTTTTCAATGTCCAACATTTGCAAACATTTCCTTTGTAGAATTGCCTTTTAAATGGTATAATAGTTTAAACTGTAATGATATTTTTTGGTGTCCTTCCACAAGCTTTCTGGAATAGTTTGATGAAAATTTGGCCAGTTATTCCTTAACTGTTTTAGATTTTGTTGGATACCCAACAATACCAAAAATTTCTAGTGGCGCAAGAATAAATATTAAATTTAAGGATGATTAATGTAAAAGTCAGTACAATATTAGTTCTCAATAGCTTTTGTTTTTTTAAAGCTGTATAAGGTAGCTAGTGGTAGACGCTGTGCCTCTACTACAATCTATAATGGCTAGATTTTGTTTATTTCAAGTTCATTTCAGTTGCATAACGTAAAAACCTGAGATATCTGCATGGGAACAGAAAATACAGCAATTTGACTCAAAATATTTAAATTTATATAAAGAAAACTTTACTAAAGAATGTTCAACCCACAAAGTCACGAAGCTTCATGAAATAACCTTATTTGGAAAGTCACAAATTCCACTGCATTTCTGTTGTGCCAAAAATCCTGTGATCTCAAATATCAGAGGAAAAAGAACAACAAAACTAGTCATACTCTCATAGTTTCTATTCCATTTTTTCCCCCATATATTCATCCAATTTATCTCAGACAGTTTTACACCACTGAATCCTTTCCCATCACCAAGGTTCCTTTGCTTGATAGCGTTCATGTAATCAGTTTGAGTCAGAGATAAATTTTCATAAACAATGAGTGACATCTCCCAGCTGGTTTTGATTTTTCTAGCTGTCTTAGCAGGTCAGGCACTTCTTACACCGGATCACAAAACCAGAACATGATACCTTGTAAATCCCAGTGGACCACTGGGGGTTGAACACTCTTGTCCTTATATTATCCACTCAAACACACACAAAGGTACACACATGAACATTTAACAGAAGTGAAACTAAAGGTATGCATGTGAATTGATATTGTGGGAAAGCAGACATTTTCCTAGAGCAATCAAAGCACACTTTATTACCAAATATGTATTTTTTAAAATCTTTGATTTAAAAAAAGTTACAGTGGGATTGAAGATGTCAGGGTATATTCCTGTTACCAATTAAAATTATTTTGTGTGAAAACTCCCAAAGAAAAATAGGAATTACATTTTTTTGGCCTTTAGGTCAAAGGGCAAGAAAATTCAAAGAGCATCATTGCAAAAAAAAAAAACAAAAAAAACCCTCATAAGTTTTACTCAGATGACCTCCTGTTAAGAAACCTTTGGCTTCTGGAGATCTGAAGAAAATATGTGAGAATTTCTTGGAACATGTTACCTTTGATTTATTAGAAACACAATATATTAATTTGATGAGACAAATTAAAATAGATTTTACAGAGAAAGCATTGTAGACTCACACACTAGGCATTATCAGGGTAAATGATTCGGAAAATGTAAAATATAGTTCTGCAAAGGAAAAAAAATAAGATAAATCTTGGGTAATAATCATTTGTACAGAAATCGTAAAAGAGTAATGACGTTTCATAATATTGGACTGCTGCATGTCCAAGATTTGAACCGACTAGTCACATACATGGGAAGAGCTTTCAAAATGTCAACAGCTGCAGGCAGAATACAGGTTTTATAATGGTATGATTAAATTACTGCCACTAACATTTAACATGCTTTATAAGGTGACTTTGTGTACATTTCTAGGTGGATGCTAGTCAGGCTTCAGCATAACAGAGCTACAGTATATACGTTTGACGTCAGAGGTGGATCACTGTGTCCCATTGATAGATCTGACTTGGAATTATATTGAGACCGCAAAATTATTTATGTGAGATAGCTTTAGACCACTGAATGCTTCCACAGCACCAGTTCACCTTTGCTACATAGTGTTCACGTAATCAGTTTAAGTCAAAGGTAAAGTTTGATAAACAGCGTGACATCTCCCAGCTGGTTTTCATTTTTCTTGTGACCACAAAATTTGGACAAGATAGATCAACTCTTAACTTCATTGACGTACCCCACATAAATGAGGTTAGATGGACCTAAAACATGATCTAAGTGTGGTAAATATAACATTACACATCTGCACTGCACTGGCAGCCTACAAGAAGTATTATCTAGGTTCTTTGAACTGATTACTGATGAGATGCATTCTGAAAATAATGAGAGCCAAAATTTTCCAATAAAGTTCCACTAATGACAACTGGATTCAAAAAGTGCCAAGCGGCTGAATTGCAACAAAAATGTTACAGTTTCACTGAAAACCAGCATTGCATTGTCCTTGTGTCACTCTAAGTCATCTGCTATGTTAATTAATAAGAATATCCTGTACAGGAGGATATTAATTTCCAACCAGACCAAGCGTGAAGTGGCAGCACTTGTGAGCTATTGTAGTTATCGCACTAATTCGTCCTCAGACACGCAAGGAGAATAGAGTTATTTATATTTGTTGAAAAAGTCAGCGATTTTATTGGGGTGGAACTATAACTGGAACGGATAAAAGTGTGTTGAATCGTCCATTATATGCGGAGAATGAAGTATTTGTAAAGCTCATCTGTTTAAGATGCTTGTAATTGTGGAGTCCCGAGTTTGATCCCTGCTGGTGTCACCACATTTGTTTAAATTTATCAATATTGACTAAACATTTTTACATATAAACTTCTAATGAAGTAAAAAGTCCAACTAAGAGGTCTACTAAGCTATTGTCAAATATACCCCAACTTTAGCTTTTAGATGTCTATAAACAAATTGTCCATTGGATATTTTTTAGACACCTTTTTAACTAACACCCACATCTTTTTGTAAAACACTGCCACATTAGCATTATTTCTTTATGTTCATCTTGGCGTGAATGATATGTCATGTATGGTACAATTTGTGAATTGTTCTCTTTTAATTTTCATTTCCATATTGCAAGTAAACTGATTACTATTCTTCTCCCTAATTGGCTACATTTAAAACAGAAATGTCTGAAATTAATCCAGGATTACAGGCACAAATGTGGCAAAATATAAAACTTTTACGCAGGGTTATAAATTGTTACTAAAGTGCAACATAAGTTTTAATAAAGGACACATTGGCATTTTTTGCTACCTTCCAACTATTGAAAAATCTTAAGCAACTTTTCCAATAAAAGTCTAATACTTTTACATGATGAATAATTGGCAGTGATATGTATTTTTTTTTATTGAGAGCCCTAGTAAAGACTACTGCATGGAAAACTTAAATGTCTCACCTTTGCTTTTTGTCGAAATACAAAGCCATATACTGATTTGCCATAGCAAACTGTTTCCCCAAGTGAATTACTCAAAAACCACAGTTAACCATTGGCAGGTACTGCGAAATCTAGCTGGATTTAATAAAATGTGACTGCCGACTTTAAAATAGGCCTCAATTATGAAGTTTAGCTCTCCCCACCTATTCCCATAAGGCTACAAATATCCATGGAAATATATCGGATTTGTTTAAATCTTCAGCTCACAGTTCACGCAGTTGTTTAGACCTCACAGATGCCATGTTGCATAACAAAAAAATAAAAATATAAAACAGCAGTTTTGTTTAACCATTTTATTGTCCTTCCATTTGGGCCATACTAAAATTGTCCCACTTCTCATTGCTTTAAGAGTGTCATGCAAATATCTCAGTGTCAGCTTGCTGGGGAATTACATCCAGATGTGGCATTGGTCCTTCAGACCCAAAGACACAGAATAGGTGGCTGAAGTTAAGGGGGACAAGAAAGAAATCACGTGGCTTTCGGCACGCTTCAACATCCACTAAGTAAACATAACCCTGTTTTGACCCGTAGTTGCCAACTTCCCCTTAGGGACTCCTGCAGGTCCATTAGACATGTTCAGATACCGCAGGCTTAGCCTGCCCTTTTTCAAACTCAATAAGTGTCCCTCAGGAAGAGACATTATATTGCTGTACAGCTACAACAAACTCCAACAAGGGTCTCCAATGGTAAAATGCAAACAATTTAGACCTCCAGCAAAGAATGTGGCTATCTTGAAGTAAAACAAATCAAGCCTTAAATTGGGTTTTGATTTTTGTCTCCTAACAATATCCAGCTCTCACACTGTGGGGTCATGGAATGATTCCCAGAAGTTGTTGCACTTGATTTCTAAAAGGTTTCTTTTCAAATATCCACAGCAGAGCCATGTCTGAAATCACCCAGCCCTTCTTTATATTGGATGTGTGGTGGCATTTGGCTACTGTGGTAAGTTAGTGGTAAGTTAGTGGACTGCATTATTAAAAAAAATAGTTTAAAAAACTTAGCTAACCTCTTCTTTTTTCTGTTTATTGTAAAACTAAACAGCCAAAACTGTTTATTGTTAAACAGTCTGTCCACAAAATAGATCATAGCATTGTGTTTTCTAATACCGCCCAAGGAGCATATTGGGAATTTGTGATGAGTAATGTGATGACAAAATTTAGGCATGCCCCATCATTCAGCCCTGAATTACCCCTTTTCGGAATATACAGTACACACAGTACAACAACAACAACGCATAAATCCTAGATTTTAGGAGAAATTAATCTCAAATCTCAGAACAAATCAGATTAAAATATATTGTTGAAAAAAATTATCACGTTTTCTTTCTACCTATCTGTCTACCTACCTATCGGTCTAATCATTGTCTTCTGACTATGCAAGACTGGATCCAAGGTTCATTAGGGAAACTCAAACATGTCCTCCTCCAATGACACTCTCCACCTCATTCTGGTCAATCGTAAGATGTTCCAAAGCCATAAAGGGCTGCATTGTCCCTGCAGCAAGTTCAGAATCTACCCCAGCATCTCCTCCTCATATGATGTGCTTGGAAAACATTCCAAAGAAAATGCCCAGGAAGAATTTTGATCAAACACAAAAAAATAATAATAATTTAAAATTAACATTGATGCCGAGGAGCAGCAACTCTACTCCAAGGTTCCACTAAATAACACTCACTCTTTCTCTAATGGTGGGCCGAAGCATCCTATATAAATAACAGTCAACATAGAAAGACCAATAAATGGAAAGCTTGGCTCTTTTGCTCGACTCATTTCACACAACAAACCAATCAGCAGCATTCTTGCTGATGAGGTTCTACTATAAATTCCATCATCATTTGTAATCAAGACACCTGCACTTCAGACGGACTGGTCCCGTAACTTAAAGGCACATTTCACCTTTTCTGGTTGAGAACCGCCACCTTGGACTCATCTGTTCTGACTTTCATTGTGCCAATCTCCACTCAGACGTGTGCTGCAACAGTGCATGAGGAAAATCTTGCCATGAAGACACCTAAAGAGCCATAAAATCTGCAAATGATAAGAATAATGATCTGAAGGGTCAAATGTAATTGAAATTCCCCCAAGGAATTTTTTTGGACTTTTTATTTGGGGTCTCCAGTTTGTCCTCACATTTTCAGTCTGTAATCTAATTTTGTTTAAGAGGCAGCAGTTGCTCTGCAGGCACCATCAATCGCTTTATAACATCAGCAATCAAAACAGAATAAGAACTGCATGCACTTATTTTTACATGCTGGAGAGTAATTATAGAATGTTTGAAACTCATTGACGTTCTCTCTGTGCCATGCATCAGATTCCTTAGCTAGATCTTATTGATTCCAGCTGTAATGGGGTCTATCCGTTGCTGCAACAAGGTTTATATTTATTCAATATCAAATTCAGAAAGGCTATTTGCTGGAGATGGAAAACAAAGATGGATTTACAAATTTCGCTCTTATTGCTCTCATCAATTGGTAGATTATTTCCTTGTATCACAACTGCTTTGATATAAAAAAAGTTTTGTAGAATTTATATTTTTTTAAGAGTAAAGCAAGAAATAGAGGTCTTTGGTGATAATGAAATAATCCATTGAGGTTTGTTCGAAATTGAAACGGTCCTGAGAGTAAATAAATTGCCGCAGATTTCAATAAAACAAAGGCACCAGTTACTAACTGTAAAGTCTGACTGACATTCACAAATCATGAAACCCTTCCAGAGTAGCAAAAGAAAACTTAGCAAATATATTATTTCTGGGGAAAATGTAACATACATTTTATTTTCTATTAAACAAACCAGATTTCTTTTTTTTATTGTGACAATAAGATGAAATGCCAAACTAATTGAGAAAATAACCTGAGATGCTGAAACTGTTGCAATATAGTTGTATTTACTATTTAATCATATTATGAGTCCATATATACATTTGGAGCGAGTAATCTCGCTTTTAGTCAAGTATGTTGTAAATTTTCAAAACAGTGTCTCTGGCATTAAATCATTGCTTTGTGATTTTTAAAATAAAAAAATTCAGCTTCAAGTTTGTTTCTGCAAACATATGTGTTGAGCATCACATAATATTTAAAGTAATCAAATATGAACTAGAAACCTGAAGTCACATTTTCCAGTTTAAATTTAGCAACCACATGAGTGTGTTAAAGGTCAACTTTTCATCTAATTATACATCAAGCATGAAATAATCAGGATGTCAAAATGATTTGGGTCTGGAATTAGATGAAAAAAATCCTGACAAGAGAGAACCATCTGAGAATTAGACTCTTAGAAGTTCCATTGTTGTAGAAAGGAAAGTGTTTACTCTTTCCATGGCTCATCACTGACTGTGATTGGTTAATTACACACAGAGCAGGAAATCTACAATCGGCTGTCTCTGCCTCTGCAGATTTCACATAGCGGAGAAGTTATTCTCAGACCGCCACAAGATTATCTGGATTCTTGTCAAGGCCTTAAAATGAAAACCACAAGCATCTGAAGCACTTATGTCGGACTCTTGGCTAATCAGACAGCAGGCTAGAAGTGTAGTCGGTTAGTTTCTCACAGGTACTTTTTCTCACAGGCACCAAAGAGTGAGTTTGACTCATTCACAAGCAGCCGCTTACAGCACAATCAGACCATCTGCCAAGAAACATTCCAGTCACTAGTGTTCTGATTTCTAACCTACTCTTCTGCGCCCAAAATAATGTCTTTGTGCTCATTGTGGATTCCTCGCAAGTTTATATGGACCACTGTGTGATTGCTTGTGAATTATGCTGAGGGATGATAAAAAAGGAACGACTGGTTTTTTAATAGTAGCTCTGCCCTCACATAAAAACATCCACAAAAATGTTACGAGTACATTTTGGAAATAGATATTTAGATAACTGCTAAGAAATAAATGCATGAAATAATTAATTTCACACAATGCTAATAAATTGGAATTTATTTTTTTCAAATATAAAGACCAAATAGCCTTTGCATTACTGGTTTTGATTTTTTTTTTTAAATATTCAATCATGACAATTAGGACGAAAATGTTTCTTAAATCAAATGTATTAGTGTCACCACCACCTTTAATTTAATGGAATAGTAAATATTGTCCAAGTTAATCATGAAGACAAATATTGTTGGCATTTATTAACTACACATTAACAAATGTGTTATAGAAGCGAGGCTGCAGAAACAGTCAAATTTCACCCAGTTGTTGAGATAAAAACAGTTCAGTGTAAACAGTTAAATCTGGTTTTTATCAAAGAGTGGCAAGAAGGCCAAAGAAAAAAAGTGCTATGAAAGACAGTAAGTAGTCGAATAAATGTACAAACGAGACCACAACTGAATTTTTTGGCCTACATGCAAAACGCTGTGTGCATGACTCTTAGTGGTTCTGTGGGGATACTGTTCTGTAGTTCAGACAGAAAAGATTCTCAGAGTTGATAGAAGGCAGAATGGGGCTAAATAAATGGTTAGCTGTTAAAAATATTTTAATCTTTACCCTAAATGCACAAATCAAATCATATTAAAGTGTTAGTTCCAGTTTAAGTCCAGACCAGTTTAAATCCAATTCAGAACCTGTACCAACACAAACGATGCTGAGCAAAAGTGTACACCACACTTTGCAGTTTTTCTTTCAGATTTTGAAAACCGCATACCACTTTCTTCCACTTCACAACTATACAGTAGTTTGTGTTGGTCTGCAAAATCCAACCTTAACAAAATCTTATAAAGCTTTTGCAATAAATAAATAAATAAATATTAAAAGGGGCATACATACTTTCATACTTTTGCAAGCCACAGTACATAACATGATTTTAAACTTTAAATATTGCATGGGTTATATGTTTTTGACAACCACAGTAAGTATTTCTCCATGACAAACTCTTTCCGAACAGAAATGATAAATTAAGCAGAGCTTTCGTTCTAAAATATGCTGACACCTTCAAAAGCCAAAGGGGAAAATTTCTACTTCCCTCTAAAAGTCAGAAACTAAAAAGTAATAATGATCATATATCCTGCTCTTCCTTATTGGCAGACATTAGAGTTACGCTACATGAGATCACAGCGTTTTCCGTACAGACATGTCAATTACTGGTTATCGAAGGTAGGATTGTTTTCCAATTATGGGATGTGTTGATGTGTCAGTGTTGACCAACCCCTCAAGGTTTAAACTTTCAGCTGGGGTTAATAAAATGCCCAGCAAAGAGTTCAAATGCACTGCAAACAGGATAAGAGGTGAAAGATTTTAAAGATTTAAAGACTTTACTGAAACTGAAAAAGTAAACATCTGTGGAAGCAATTCAAACGGCTGAATATGGCTTCACTGTTTCCATTTCAGTACTAAGATTTATTCAGTAGGACTCCGGGAGATGTCTTGTTGTTGCTTTTTTTTAAGCTAGAATCATTAAACATACTGCAAAAAAAAAACACTGACCTCAAAACCAACACCCTTAATTGACTGACCACACACATCCCAGCCAGCTCCCCCAAATCTAGTAACAACCCGAACAATTAAAAGTAGTTTTGCAAGGAACAATGTGTAGCCACTCTCAGGGGTCACTGAAGATGCTTATCTGCAAATTACTTGCAGGGTTCATTGTAAATTGGAGCCCTAACCCAAGGTGGTGCTGGACTGTAAGATTCATGTCTCTTGGATAACGTAGAGGTGATTCAAGCCCAGAAAAGTATCATCACAGTTCAGATGATCTCTGCAATCCTAACCGCTGACCCAGAATTCCGCAACACTGAAAAACACCAGGTATGTAGCCGCAGCTCTCATATCAGATTCCTCAATTGTTTTTATTGCTGAACCACTGTCAGATGGAAATGGTCCAATTGGTTTCTTTGTCTTTTTCTATTTGAGGATTGATTTACGCTGAATATTTCATTTGTTTTCAGGGTGTGAACATCCCAGCAGTGCTGATACCAACATTTAACAGTCCTAACACTGACAGCATTTACAACTTGCAGGTCTATCAATCGTCCAAAGAAAATCTTTCCTAGCCTAATTTTTAAAGCTATAACAAGAGACAATAGCCTTAAAAATTGTTGTAGAAATCAAAACTGCATGACACAGCAACACCTGTGTCAGTGGCAAGTCAGCAGGTGTTTGCCCTCTCTGTTCCCCCCACAACTGGCCAAGCACTTCTCTCCCACCAAACACGATGACCTGCAGTGAAAGTTCAGCTGTCTTCCGCCTTCTAAGGTCATACGAGAAGCGCACAAGTGGCAAAGCAATCACTATTAAAGAGGACGGATCCGGAGCAGGGAAGAGGGCTTGCACATGGGAAGAAGAGAGGGTAGCTCCTCAGACAAACAGGGTCATTAGCACTTCCAGGGGGAGTCTCAGCAGGGGGTCAGGACTTTGAGGGTTTGATCTCAGCGAGAGCGTCTGAAGCTGTGAGACATGGGGGCAAACGCAAACCGTGGGGAGGGCCACAAATGGTAGAGTGATCACAGTGACTGCAAGCTTTGCTTTCAGAGGTCAGGTGGCTTTTTCATCTCCACTAAAGGTGTTTGGAAAAAGTGACATGGCACACAATGGACAGGCGCTGTTGTAATTGACGGAGACCAGAAGACGGGTTAATGGTATTCTGCATGTGTACATAAAGCACCTGGAAAGAGACAATAGAGCAGAAGAAAAAATAGAAAGCAAAAATGTCTGAGAGCTTGTCCTAAGACAGAAGGATGAGGAATTGACCACAGTAAGCGATGGATGCAAAACTGTCAGTCCTAATAGGCAAAAGTATTGCAGTATACTGCTGCTTCAGGAGTCCGGGAGAGAACGGTGCAATGATCAACACAGGGGAGCCAATTAAAAAGCAGACTCTGGCAGCCAACCACATTACCCACACCCTCATGTGACACTGGAAACACTTCAGAATCCACAGAGAGGACTTTATATTTTATCTTTATTTTCTCTAAAATCGTACCCAGCATTTTCAGTCTTCACACTAGAGAATATCATCGATCTACGGTCTCCAGTTAAATCAATGAACAGTCTTATTTCTAACAGAACAACTTGCAGGAGTCTAGCTCTGGCTCTCGTTACAGTGAGAAGAGAGGAGTGCTGACATTACTTCACTCTTCTGATAAGATGGCGAGCCAAATGACAAGGCCACTCAGGTGGAGGAGTTGAGCCTGAAATCTATTCTGACGATAACAAGTCTCACTGAAAGATTCTTTATGCCGTTGACTGCAAAGATCAAACACTGTGGTTTGTTTCCCTCTCACACTCTAAGACTGAGTTTGTCTTAGTTCTCAGTTGTTTTTCTCTCACTAATTGGAGTGAAGACTCGCATATATGGGATGCAGGACATTTCATTCTTAGTCACTGGAAAAGCTGCAACAACTATTGCAGAAATTCAGTGGTTCCCACAATCTTGCCACAAGATTGTGTGGCATCATCAAGATAAGACAACTTGGTCTGCCAGGTGACCAAGAAGCAAACATGCTGGCACACTGAGTTCATTCTAAATGCAGTGGAGTTATTTTTGCGTGGGAACATCGGTGCTGAAAGAGTAGCTATGCTTGGTAGGGAACTAATTATATGTTGTTTATTGTCGGCCAATCAAAAGGACAGCTCAAAAAAGCTTGTTAGTTCTTGTAATTGAGACAGTTTAACTCAGCAGGGAGTGTTAATGCATTTCTAACATGTCAGATTCTGGAACATCAAAAACAAAGAAATATAGACAAAAAATTAAAAACTTAAGTGTGACAAAGAAGGAAACAGAACAAAAGGAAGCAAAACTCTTAGTCACAACACTGTATATCTCTTGATTATTCACCATTCATCACCCCCCCAAACACTGGACATATTTTATGGGTATCTGAGGTTGGAAAGTCTTTGAAAAATACATTTAAAATAAGACTTTTTGTCGATATGTGCCATCTAAATTAAAAATACAAAGATATTTAAAATCAGGGTTGATAAGTCCATTTGATCAAGCCTAAAGACCTTTCTACCACAAATAGAAGCCAAAATACAATTTTACCTTTTAGAATAAATAATTGCTAACATTGTTAAGATAGGAGGCAACATTTTTTTTTCTATATTCATTCAACAAAAATTTGTTCAGGGCAATTTTGGAAGACAAATTAAATTCTGAAAGGAACAGTTAGTGTTGAGCATCAGATGCTTGAAAATGACCATGCGACAAAAAGACGTCGCAACCTGGAAATAGAACCTCCAAACAAGTTTTTGGTTTTGCCTTATTTCAAACTTATATTACAAACCAAGAATTAATATGCACCACCTAAAATCAAATATATCATTAATTAGATGTAAACAGAGAAACATGATTAAGGTTTTTTAAATGACATAGTCATAGTCAGACATCATTGAGATCTGGAAAAGTTAAAATCCTCTCTTGCTGCAGTACATCAGTCCAAGAAGGCAGCTGGTTCATCTATCATCCCTAGCCAATTTATCCCCTGCAGCCCTTCACTGCCATGCTTTAACATCTGTCAGACACCATGCTGAATATCACAGATAGCCACAACTGTTCACAAAGCTGCAACTTCTCTGTTTGATGATCGTTCATTGGTACACATGTAGGTCATTGAGCTTGTTGCAAGGCTGGCATCTGCTCAAAACTTCATACAAATGCATATAGGAAGTAAAGGTTATTGCTATTAAAGCTGTTCTTCTACAATTGGCAAACATGGAGGGGTCAAGGTTCAAGAAGTCAAGAGGTCGCTGTCAATCGTCACATTTGTCAGGAAATAGTTTCTGCACTCACATCTTCATCTGTTGTTTTGAGTTACGAGCAACTCTGGTGCATTGGTAAAACAAACATGGCTTGCATGCAACTTCTGGAATTCGAACAAAGGTTTAACAGGTCATTACGCCACCAAAGTTCGATCTCAATCACGAGTTAAAAAGATGAAAACTTTGGAAAGGCTTATGTTTGGTAAACATGCATGCAAATGTGTCCAGCAGACAATTTCCATTGGGACGGAGTTACTCAGAACTGAATTCCATCTGAATGAAAAACAAAAACACGTGTCATGACCTTCGGGGGAAGATATGAATCTAAGTGGTGGGGATATTTGAATTATTGTCAGTGGGTGGCGGGAAACTTCTCACCATGCACTATTTCAGGATTGTCCGGAGACAGAATCATCTTCCCAGTGAGGGGGAATGTCAAGCTGCCGAGTTCAATTCCTTTCCCCTAGTTTAGAGATTGACCTCCCTGCCCTTTGCCCCACAAATCTTCAGGTCCACAGGTCCTTCACTGTTGAGGACCAGGATGGCCGTCACAGCTCGTTGAAAGAGAGGGACAAACGATTTTTCTTCTTCTCGTCATGTGTTCATGTGAGTCTTTAAACGTTTTTTTTTTTTTTTGTGCTAACATTCAGAAACAAGCAAAACAACAAACAGGCATCATGTAAAATTTCTCCATGCTAGTATTATGGAAATGTATTCACTCTTAACTTTTTCACATTTTGATATTATATAACCACACAACAATGTATTTTATAAGATGTGTATATTGTTATCCATAATTGTGACAGAGGATGAATACATGGTTTTCAATTTTGTCTGAAATATAATGGAATGTATTTATCTATTCATCCCCCCAGTCCTTCCTTTCCCATCCCCGGCCACCTCCCTCCATCCACTCCATCACACCAGCACACATGCAGGGCCATGGGGTGCAGGTGCATCACTAATGTATGCACTGCACTGGGCTGTCACGTCACAACAAAACCAATTGATGTTGGTGGTCATAACATGAGAAAAATCTTTTTAAATATCCAGGGCATAAAGACTTTTGCAAGGTGCTGTATGTCTTGTTCAAAGGCAAACTCCTTGCTGCAACCTTCCCTCACCGTTGCAGACATGTACATTTATCAAACTGTGAACTTTCGCTTTACTGTTACCTCTCTCCCACTCAATTTAACTCCCTGCAATCCCTCCCACTCACGCCTCCTCACTCTATTACCATGTCTCCTCTCTCTGTCCCTCACAGGGCTGCTCTAGTCAAGAGGATGAAACCATTCCATCAGCGAGTGGCGCCTCTGCTGTCACTGGCATCAGACAGCTCTCGAGAAGGCCGTAATTAAACAACTCGAGCTCTGGTAATTACTCTACAGGGTCCATAATTACCCTATTCACAGGCTACAGGGGGGAGGGCTGACTACAAAAAAGTGGGAAATCATAAAGCTGTACACCAGTGTCGCTGTGGAAAAGTAGGAAATGAGAACATAAATGCACACAAAAGGAGGATCATGTGCTGAACGCATGTAAAAAAACAAAAAAGGAAAAACCTGGATAAGAGGTTTTACTGAAACTTACTACTAACTGAGGTTTACTGAGATTCAGGTGTAAGCAGCGCTTTGGCGGTCAAGATATAAGCAAGTACCTACTTTCTAAAACCACAAGACTAATATACCCACAGTAACTCCTTGAAACTTTATCAAAAGGTTATAATCTATCACTCCCATCATACAGTGTTCAGGTTTATATCTTACACAGATCAGAGCATCCCCTCTCTGTCTCAGCATTTTTCAGTACAAGAGGAGCATTGCTGCTCTAAGCATATAGCTCTTTTCCCTGAGGACGTCCTGACTGGGGGTGGGGGATCAATGCTGCGCTCCAACAGACACTGCTGTGTCGATTCAGCACATGACTAGAGGCCCGAAGTAAAAGGCAAAGGGAATAAAAAAGTGACATCTCAACTAAGTCTGAGGAACTTATGGCTTCACATGTGAAGGTGATCTTTCTGCTACTGTGGCCTCTAGAGACCACAGTAGACAGGATATGTCCTTCGGTGGAACACTGCAGTACAATGAGGCACCGTAGGAAAAATATATGTTAAAGGCCAAAATTGATTCAAATAAATTGTAATTATTACAATATATCAAAATTCAGTCAGATTTAATTACATAAAATCTAAAATTATCTTATAGAATATAATCAAATTGAACTGATGAAGCAATTCCAATAAATATCAATTAGTCTACCAAGGGAAGTGCAGATAATTACTTTGAATCACAGAATTTGGAACAACCGCTTACTGTACGAAAACATGAGCTGACAGTAGAGAAGACATGTAGTTTGAATTTTTTTGTCTATTCATGCCCCTTAGACTTTATCGCACTTAATCACATTGTGACTAAACCCTAAAGCTTAATTAAATTGTATTTGACAAACCAATAACAAAAGAATGTTGAATTGTGTAACAGTTAGCATTTTTTAAACAGGTATCTAAAAAATGTAACATTCCTAGGCAATACCAACCTCTAAGTTAGTGCTTTATAAAACCACTTTTAGACCCAAGTTTTTGGGGTTTGCTGTAGCAGTTTTGCAATCCCGGACCCTCGACTTTGAGAAATGATTGCTGGCTGGAGGCATGGACTCCATTTAAAGTTTTAAATGATTGGATCTGATTTTACCCAAACGTTTGGCCTTGACATATGCAATGCACCAGCTCGATGAAGCCTGCCAGAAAGTGGGTGTACTATAAACAACCCTGTGGAGAGTAGGGCTATGACATCTTTGCCAGCAGTAAAATGTCTTAAGCATTCCTGTTGCTCCGACTTTAATTGCTGAATATTTGGAAGCGTGACCAACACGGACTGAATAACTTTGTTCACTTCCTTTACTGCCATTGTCAAACTACAATCCCATATAGGCAGATGGCAAATTTTAAAAAGCACAGAAAGTCAAGGTCATTTAACACAACTCATGTTCAATGTTAACAAGACCCACACAAAGTAATATATCAACAAACAGCAAAGGAGCAACTTTAGTATTTTGACAAAAATGTATTCCTGCGGCAATATGTTGTCAATTTGTAATTTCTAATATCTACTTAAAATTTCTGGAGGACAACAAGCTGGGAAACATTCTAGACAAAAAGCAAACTAATTTTTTAAAAGTTAATCTGATTCATAAGATAGAACTGTTAACCTCCATTATGTTATTGTCCATCTTCATGTATATATTTTTTAAGTACATTCTGCTACTCAAACAATGCTTCCATCTGGTGGATGTAGGCATGTTTGAATAGTATGGATACAGTTGGAAGGCAGAGTAGACTGGAAAATGACATTTCTTTGTTGCTTCCTTGATTCAGGAAAGGATGAAGTAGAAAGCTGCACTAAGCATCAGCCAAGTCACAGTAGAAACTGGGCAAACTTTTAATTTACTACAATATATAATCTGTATGAAAACTATCCAGCTCATCCTTAAATTCAGTGATTAGTACAGCCCTAATAGAATCACCCATTTCTTTATAATTCACTTGATGTAAAGAATAAAAGTTTCTAAGATCTGGCCTCTAGCATTAAACAACCTAATTGAAAACAAATTTATTAACAGTGAGTTTTCAATGAAGAACACCGACTACACAGACACACCTAGCATCTTGTTTTTTTCTTTTTTTCCACGCCCACATAACAGCATCTTTAGCATGCATTTGGCATTACTTCTACAGTATGTGTGCTGTAGGATCAGAAGGGGACATCTGCTGTGTGTTGAGTGAGTGAGGAGGACTATTTGAGTGAGCGTGTTGAGGACCCTGATTGATGTTGCGCACGGTGGAAAGTCCCAGCGGTCCCATTAGCAGCTACAGTCTACATTACTGTCACACCAGTCAGCCATGATGCGAGACTGTTTCACCGCCACAGCCATCAGTAACCTGCGCGGTCTACGACATGACACTCGGGTACGAATGAATCGAATGCAGCCCCTTCCCTTATGAACACCGGTGGAAACCAAAGACACGCTGTGCTTTAATGCAGCCCTCATCTCTTGTGAAATTACTCCCATTTTCAGCAGTGCACATTTGGCATTCATCAAAGTCTGTATCGCCTTCCAGTCTCATTGTTCCCTTTGAAGTTGGTTCTCACTCATAACTGTACACTTGGGATTAACAAAAGATGAATTCTGTCGCTCTCCTTTAACTTATTTACGTGAAAACAGACAGGGATATCATGTACGATATTTGCTCCAGGCTTCATGCTTTGTTTTCCTCGAAGTGGCCAGATGCAATGTTTCATCACTTCCTCTTTCTCCCTGGTGAAAAATGATATTGCCCTTATTCACAGGTGCACCGTGGATAAGATATGAATCACAGGAAAAGCTGTGCTTTAAAGGTCAACATATGCATGTGTGCTGAACAACCTCACCCCAGAAAAGTTTTCAGAGAAAAAGATAGCTCAGTGTTAAGCATTCCCACAGCCTTCAGCATGACTAAGTTACCCACAAAGCCCTAAGGACCATGCCATCTGTCAGGCTAATATTTTTTTACCTCAAATAAAATGTTTCTGGTGCCATAAAAGCACTAGAAATAAGAAAACACTGTCCTATAAAAGGCTTCATGTCCATAAAGCACTGCCTACTTCTTCTAAAACAATTAGCTGCAAACATGACAACAGCATTCTGATGTGTTTGTGGAAAAATGATTTATTCTTTCAATCTCATTACCCTGATCCCTCCTTTGCTTCCACACTACTTCCAACTCACAATGGAGCTGTTTGTAAAAGCCCGAGAGGGAATTTTAGTTGACATAATTATAATGATCTGTAACTCAACCAAGACAAACAAGCTTCGGTATTTAAAATTCCACACTAACTCGACTAAGGCGAGACGAAATGTATCACGTTATGACAAGCTCCTATTCAGAATCAACAGGGGGGAGATTATGAATTGTTAATAGATGAACAAACACTGTGAAAACATCATACTACCTCTGAACATTTACTAGACCAATGTGGAACATCTGAAAACACCTATGAAAAGTATCTGGATAAATACCTTTACACGTTCACACTTTTAATGTTTTGTCTCATCTGTCTCAAAGACAAGCTACAATGTTTGCTTTAGGATTTTATGTCAAGAACAAACCCGAAGAAGCTCATAATTTTGAGGTGATAGGAAAATGCATGATTTTCACCGTTTTTTTTACAAACTAAAATCTGAAAACCTGAAGGTGAACCTAAAGTTCAGTCATAAGTCTGAAATTTCTTCTAGTTTTGCCCTGTATTTAGCTAAATCCACCCTCCCATCAACTGTATTTATTGTATTTATAAATTCAGATCCATGTGCCAATTTTTCATGAACTATAAAATATTGGCACTTAAAATTCAAATAAAACACATGCAAGATTGTGGCTGTAGTAGGACAGAAAATGAAAAACTGCAAAGGCAGTATGCATATTGTCACCTTCCTAAAATAATGGCCCAAGTTATTTTTTGCAAAAAGGAAGTTTGGCAAAAAACAACAAAAAAACTATTTTGCCAAAAGATGAATTAGGGAAAAATTACTTGGCAAAAAAAAAAAAGAAGACTTAGGTCAATACTTTAGGAAGGTGACGTTATGTGTCTTTTTACAATGTTGGCCTTAGTTTTTATTTGCTACATAAAATATACGTATATGCTGCTTCTGGTATTTCTCTGTGTGACACAAGTGAATTCATAAAATCAGCAGGAAACAATATATAAGGAGAGACACGGCTCACCTAAGCAAACTTAACTCCAACTTTAATAAAGGGAACAAACTTTAAAGAAGAATTTTGTTTTTGATGTTAATCTCAACTCCACAGGGCTTCACAGTGGAAGCAAAGGAGGCCAAAGAAGTCAGGCCAATTATGCTTGTTGCATGTTTTGGAAGGATTTTCAAGCCCTGTTGCTGTTTCCTCTCATTTGCCAGCAGTTATTACCTAATTTTATTATAAAGAATTTTGTAAAAACTGCTGCAACTGCACCAGCCTTTTAACTACATAAATCAATTTATTATTCAAGAAGAGAAACATTCAGGAAGATGGTCAGTAAACAGATCCCTTGCTATTGATCAATGAGATGCTAATCTTTCTCTTATAAGCTGGCAGTAACATTGTTATTTATAAAAGGAACCAATGTCCTCTGAACACTCCTTGTTCAGAACTCTGCTTTTTAACACAAACCATAGTTTGAATTATTGAATTTTAATTATCCACACCATATGTTTTAAGCTTTGACAAATTGAATAGAAATGTTAATAACCCATCAATTTCAGGTTTATGTTAGTGTACTGAACAGGAGGTACACAGCAGGGTTTTTTTTTGGCATAGATTACCAAGATCAACCTACATGGAAACACTGAGGTTTGGAAAGGAGACAAATAAATTACTATATATAACAGGTGCATCCACTGGTTCATGTGTTAGAGGAGTTCAAAACGAAGAGCCAATCCAGAGCTATAAAAATGTCAGCTAAAACTGAGGGTTCCTTCTTTTGCTAATGTTGAAGGTGGTTTAAATTTTGATCGACTATGATTCCTCTGTGGAGACAGTTGTAGAGTTGAGCCAAAGGCCGCCCGCTGTGAGCAGCATGGTAACTTTAAAGGCCCCATCAACGATACCGCAAATCTACTTCGACAGATGTCTGAAACACATATTCCTTCAGCCTTTGGCGGACAATGAGCAGAAAGCAGCAAGCAGCAGAGGGTAGCGGTGTCAGTAATGAGAATGGATAGAAGCTCGGGTGAACTCTCTGAGCCCCATTGATCACACGGATGTGAAGACTGATGGACCTTGGTGCGGGGTGAGTGCAGTGTGCATGTTCTAATTCTTCTCAGATCTATTCTCATTTGGCCCTGTATTGACAACTTTTCCTCTGGAAGCCTCTGTTGCACTAAGGTTGGTTGATTATTGTACAGAAGAAAAGAGTAAACACTTCTTTACAGCTTCTGGAGAAAAGTTCTACAATTGAAAACATTTAAGAATGGATCCAACGCTTCTCTCTGAATGTCAAAGGATATATTATTAGAATGTCTACTTTTTTCTATTCAACTGTGTTTAGCTTGTTGTTCACATCAGATATTTCTATGTTCAAATGAAGAATTATGTTTAAAAATGTGAAAGAGAAGACAAGGAAACTGAAAGGTGAAGAAGACTGATTGAGATAAACCTGGAATTCCAAACTCTGGCATCAATGCGTAAGGCAATAGCCAAACAAGATGAAAGTAATGATAGCAAAGTCGTCAACTCAGATTTCAGTTCATAAAATTAAGATTTAGATAGTAATTTGTTCACACAGGAGATCAGAGAAACAGTTGTATGACATTAAACCAGAACATACAGTATAAACATATTTAAAAGCAATCAGTGGGAACTTTCCCCACTGTAAAGTTCATCACAGTGGGAAAAGACCACTTTTCAGAAAAAACTGCAAACTTAAAAAAATTAAACTTTTGGCAGCCTTCTGGCAAATGTTGCAGTTCATTCCAAGCTAATGTCACACGTGTAGCGGTGAAAAGATTCAATATTCAGATCATTATAGTTGGTTTTTTTTGCTCTATTTAACTGACAAAAGAAAATGCTACTACAGCTTACTAGCAGCAACAAAGCATTTCCTAATCAGATAAACTTTATCCAAACTAATGTTTACAAAAAAATAGCTAGTCACCTCACTGGTCTGGCTGTTGTGCCAGCTAAAGCTACTAGCTATAGCCATGGTGTAAACTGTGTTGTATCTCCCAATTGTCAGCTTTGGGATGTTTCTTCTCTTAAATCCAAGTTCTCCAGTTGTTTTAATGAGGAAAACAAATCATTCTGTGATCGCCAAGCAAGATTTATGAAAAGCGTCATGACAGACACCATCCCATACATGGTTAGGTCCTTCCTTTTCTTAGTGGTTGAGACTTTATAGGCTATTTTTGTTTCAGGAAAAAAAAACCCACTTGGAAAAACAATGAAAAGGCCAATTGAGATTTATTTATGTTTCATAATGTTAGTTTTTATGTACGGCAGCTTTCTCTGTTAATCAAATATTATTATTTTGACTTCCATGCTCTGAAGCAACAGTATGTTCACATTTGATCAAACACTATTAAAACGTGCCATTTCCCTTCTTTCTCCTTTTCCTCCGCTCCACACCACATAAATGTCATACTAGTCTTTGTGAGCATTAATCTCTATGAAACTGGGGGCCCAGTCACTCTCCAAAACAAACCAGTCTTGTTGAACTGCTCCCCTGCTGAATCACAGAAGCTTGGCAGAGCTGATGGAACCAGGAAAGTGAGGACGAGAAAGGAGGGAGCGAGGGAGGAGGGCTGTCTGTCCATTTCAGGGATAGTGAGGCCTGCTGCAGCAGCAGTGGGGTCTCCAGTGGGGAAAATATCAGCGGTGCTATGGAGTGAGGCTGACACTTCCATCATTATCAATGAGAGGAAGAGGCCTGTCAGAGCACACAAAAGAGGAAAAGAAAATCCCTTATAAATATAGGAAGGAAAGGAAAGATGGATTGGGGAAAAGCAAGTAGGAGGTAAACAACACATTAGGAAGAAGCAGACAAAGAATAAGATTAAAAAGAAAAAAGGATTTCCAATTAGAATTTGCAAAAGAGCAGGAGACAGCTGATGGAGGAGGTAGATAAAGTGACACAAACACATTGGAAAATTAAGAGAGATATGGAAAAGATAGCGAGCTGGAAAGACAAAGAGAAAGGCACAAAGAATAGCATGAGTGAGCATAAAAACCACAAGCCAGAGAGATGAATGACCTTCAGAAGAATGAGGCAGAGGAGATCAATAGGGAGAAAACAGACAATGGAAGACAGAATTACATGAAAAGGAAAAAAATGTCCTGTCACAATGGCACATCAGAGTCCGCATGTGGCACCACTTGATAAGAAGTGTCTTTGCCACTTTCCACGCTGGCACCCCGATTCCCTCCTCCTCCTGCTCCTCCTCCTCTCCCCATCGCAACCATCTGCGCCATATAAACACACCAAGCTGTCCGTCACCGACTCGAGCTCGCGACACTGCCAGTTTTGTGACATCACCCAGGAGTCCAGTTTTTAGCATCCCAGGGGCCCGGAGATTGGTGACATCATTAGCCCACAAGTAGAAGGTGCCAAACACTTACTGAGGAGCATTTGAGTCATGTGAGCTGGGATTCCATCCAGAGCAGCCTAATAGTTATTCCACTTAGGCACATCCACGTTCACAAGTCCCCCTCCTCATCTTGCTCCCCTTAACTGTCCCCCATCTTTCCATCTCAAACTGCTGTGAACAGCCGTGGGTATTTGAGTCTGGCTCATGCACTGCCCAGCGGGGCAGCGCCCGCCAGCCAGGGATGACGGACATCTGACACAGAGTAGATGGCCGTTGAACTCAGCAGGGCAAAGTTAGACTCATGGATGAATGACTTCTAGATATGCACACACGCAGGCCAATAAATCCTTGAATCTTCAATGATAGCCACTGACACCCAGTACAGAAATAATGCAAAAGATTTTATATCACCTACACAACCATGGTTGACCGCTATCCAGCAGAGATCTACACATAGAGAATAAACTGCATAAAAAGGTTATTGCTAATAAAACCGGGTTTTACAGAGTGCTGTGTCCATGTCTTTTTATTGAAAGTTGAGTGAAGGGAAAAAGTGTGGTGTGGCTTTTTTCAGTATAGGTGAGTGGCTATTTAAGCACATAATTAAAGAAGTAGCACTCTACTAACTAAAAAGTGAGTAAGTTTAACACAACGGAATAGGCTAAAAAAAGTTACAGTAAAAACAAAGTACACACGTTTTATATTTTAGGATTTTCTGTATTTTTTACATTTCTAGAGCTAGGGGGAGTACTTAATTTTCCGGAAAATTCTGTTTTATTTAATGTATGATAACAGTGGCCTGCATAATAAAAGGTCAGATAACTGAAGTTAAAACGCTTCTTTTATGGTGAGTGTACATTGCAGTGCATATGAAATATTTGTATTGCATCTCTTTTTTTTATGAAGAATTGATTTTATATTGTTGAGTGACAATAAAGAAGTAACTCTCTGAGCACTAAGTCTTTTGTCTCATTTTGCACCCAGAAAAGATTCTCTTTCACAGTATATCCACATTGCTTTCTTATAATAATAACAACAAAACCTTCCAAAATCATAATCTTAATTCATGAAACACTACAAAATCTGTAAGTTCAACAATGTCAACGTTGCCCAAACGAAGATATGTAAAGTCTACTCTTCCAACGTCTTTAGCACGTCTTTTATGATTACAGGCACTCCTGCAAAAGATGTGCACAAAAGCTTTAAAATAAATTGTTAGCGAGTTACTGACCCCGAGGTGCCACTCTTTGTTGGATTTCTCCTCCTCCAATGAGCTTTAGAGGTTGTCATTTAACTCATTAGGTCTGCAGACAATCTTACCTTCTGTTCTCTGTGCTCATTAGGTAATGGTTTTATCACTCACGCAATAAATTTAATTGGTCAATCTTTTATACAAATATTTAAAACACAAAAATGATACTGTTCCTCATTCATACAAGACACACTCAAACCTGCTCTACCCTATTCATACTTTTAGAAGAACGAAACAATTTTGGATTAGTTATGAAAAGTAATGATATACTCCCAAAAAACATCAATAATGCCATTGATGATCTATGGATAACAGTTCAGGTGTTGAACTGAAATCCTCCATTAGTCCAGAAAAAGAAAAGCCGGACTTCTTTGACTTTCTCCCAGACATTAATATTTTCTCCTCACAAACTCCTCTTGCACTGCCTTGCTGAATTTAGGAGATGCTATGGCGGTTCTTTCTTAGCCCGGGCAGGCATCCAAACAGTCTCCAAAGGCCTTGATGAAGTGTTCTGTCATGATGTCAGCCTCTTTCTCCAGCTCACCTGGGAGCTCCCTCACCTTTAACAACTCCTAGCTGAGTGAAAATAAAGACCAGAAACAGAAATGAAGGGGAACAAACGTATTCTTCTTATTTAATGACTAACACAAAAAATTTTTTGGATATGGACTTATTAGCATTTTCTCCTCTTTTCCCTCCTTTATCCTACTCTTCTTATAATCCTCACCTCCTCCTGCTCACTGGCTGTCAGCAGGTTAAAAAATGGCTCGACACAACAGAGGGAGAAACAATTACTCATGGCTGTATACGCAGGCTGTGTAGACATTGGGAGCCCTGTACTCCTCTGCGATCTCTGGGCCATGTGTTTCTAATTAAACGGTGCACTGGAGGAATTATCAAAGCTTAGGATTGCATAATGAGCACTGGCAGAAATCTGCGGCGGGCGGCGACACACTTTGTCTCGAGAGGCACACAATTTAAAATTTAAATGGAAACGTGTCAGTAAGTGTCTGGCAGATGCTATCTTTTATTTATTTATTTTTTTGTCCCTGAGAGATGGGTTCTCGAAGAGTATCGGATATTTTTGTGCCACAAAGCGCAGGCTCAGGCTCAGAGAGGGGCCAAAGAGTTGATTTATTACAGCATTTTCCTGCTGGATCCTATTTATAAACACAATCCAGCCTTTAGATGCTGATTCCACGCATGTGTGACGGTCACTAACACCTACCCTGATTCTCATCATCGTCATATAGTGCCAGTTGGCCGAAGACGGGCACGGATGATTTATCTCAGCAAATGGAAGCATGTTCATTGTCACACAGAAGGACACTTCTGTAATAGACATCAGGCTGGCTTTTGTAAAACATCACACATGAGCCCATGCGCCAATGTGCTCACAATACAAAGCGGCACGTACACATGCACGCTAAAATCCCGGTCTCCATGGTGATTGTTTTAATGCCCATGTGAACTTGCCCCCTTCATCTGTTTCTGTTTGTAGGGGGAGAAAAAGAAAAAAAAGGAACATATAAAAAATATTCATTCCAGAAACGTTTACTATTTTAGCTCACAGACTATATTTTGACTATGTAGGAGAACAATGAAAGCTAAAATGAAAGTTAAAAATAATTCAGTGGGCAGTTATTTCTTTTCAGAAAACATATAATCTCCAAAGTCCAATTTGGTTTTACCGCTTTGCCTCTGATCAAGTAAAGGTTCCACTTTTTACAAAGAAAGAAAGTAAAACCTGATGTACGCCGCCTGCTTGGTGCCAAGATGGCCACTTAGACCACCGAGTCCATCTGGTGGATAAACAAAGAATCACATCATCTGTTACTTTAATGTTCACTTAAGACTGAAGCCAACCCTTTAAGTATAAGTTCTACAGAGGAAAATATGGTTCTCACTGGGCATATCCCACATGCAAACACATGTAGGCAGATAAAACATACAAAGATAAAAGGCACATGGAATCAATAAGGAAAACAAGGAAGACGACAGACGTAATGTGAGGCATCTGTGTCCCAGTTTTGCACCGTATGAACCGCTTTCTGATAGAAGAAATGAGTGAACAATTGTGTGCGGGAGTCATCCAGAGTTTCTCCCATACATATAAACACACACACATGCACACGCACACTTGCGGTGAAAGTACGGGGTGAAGCTTTTCTTGCTCTGCTGGAAATGGCTTACCAGTGTCTGCTGTACTGTCTGGACACCAAACCACAATCAGAGTTCAATCTGTCATGAATAAATCTTATGCTTATGTGGATTACAACTTTTAGTACCTGAGAAGGAAAATTAAAAACTGCATCCAACTTAGAAAGATTCAACTTGAAAGCTCCTCAAACGTCAATTCAAAAGGTAGGTTATAGATTAAATATTCGTTTTTGGGAAGTTTTATGAAAATAAATACATAAATATAATGTTTTAAAATCACTTTTTTCATACAGTGAACTGCTCCAAGAATCATGTAATACTGTCTGTATATTGCTTCAGCTCCAGTATGGAGATGCAGCAAGAAACACTGGCAAAATAAATTAAGATGGTTTTCAGCTTGATCAGCGCTGATTGGTGACCAGTTCTCAAATCACAATCCTCATCACAAATGTGTACAATTTGGCAATCGCAAAGAAATGCTTCTATGCAGTGGTTGGTAAGATGTTATATTTAAGGTGCCATCTCATCAGATTTTATGCCAGTAATATTTATTCGAGCATCTGACAGGTTATTTTTCACCCACTGATGACAAAACATGACATTTCCAAAATGTGAACCAGGGCATGCTGCAAAATGTTACATGCTGCAGCAATTTATTTTCAAAATATTACTCTGTTTTGAAGCTGTTTTACATTCAGTACGCTACAGTAAAAGATATTAAAATGGTTTGTTACTTAAAAAGTTATTTCAAATAATCGGGTGAAGTTTTTTTTTTTTTATCTGGAAGATCATGTAAATACAGCTTCACTGCAATTCATTTGTTATGACTTTTTCATAAACCATAAAATTGTGTAGTGCCAGTTTCCATTTTCACATCATATTGTATTTTCACAGATTTTAAATTGAATTATTTTTTTTTTTATCTCTGCTTGGTCAACTGCCCATTTGTAAATCCGTTTTTGTAAGGCAGATTAAGTATGCTGTATAGTTCCACATGTAGAGTTTGAGTTAGCCTGAAGAAATAAGATTCTTTCAACATGTGTGACTGGTGTTTCTCCACTAAAATGATGTGTAATAGGCTTAGAGAGCTCATAACATTTTAATTTAAGTTTACAGTGACTGTGATTTTGCTTCCATCTGATAAAGGATTACGTTTGTTCTTGGCACATTCTAAACACTTAAGTTTGAGTTACCAGAATTTTTTTGAATGATAAAGTTCTACATATATATCAGTTCTGAATCGTATAAATGAATGATATACTGTACTCTGGAAAATTTCCTCAGGCTTTTTTTCCCCCCTCTTTTAAAAAAAACAGATGCTAGGTCTGTTTATAAATCACTTCATCTTGTAATCATTATTGGAAAATACGTTCCACAGATGGGACACATCAGACACCAGAACCTACCACTACAACATCCAAAATCATGTTCAGAGGATAAATCTTGATTTATTGAGACGCGCTTCAACTGAGCCAATGTTGAAAGAATTCCCAGACGCAAGGATTCTGATGCTTCCACAGCTGCACACCTTAAGCCTTGGACGAACTTCTTGTCTGCGAGAGACTAAATTAAGCCTGACGTTTTGAGAGATGAATGCAAAGACCGTATCACCCTAACATGAAGCGACATGCATCGCTTATATTCCTAAACCTGAACAGTAAATATGCAAATGTCCAGAATTCATCTCTGTGAAGGTAAAGAAACAGTGAAAAACTTCAACTGGAGAGCTGCAGAAAAGCAAATCCAAAATGTTACAGTTCGCCACATCATGGGGGAACTGAAAACATTTAAAACATCTAATTTTCTTATCCTTTAATTCATAAAAATGATTGTAAAAAAAAATTTGTTAAAATATTTGCATGAGCTCAACAGTACTTTAGGGGACATGGGAAAAGTACATAAAAGTGTGACAACCAGTTGGAATATGGAGATGTTGATATATTCAGAATTACAAAATTACAAATGTGTGTGAAAAAATTTGCCCCAAATTTTGCGTTGACAAAAAAATAGATGTTGCCATGCTATTTTCAATGTCAGTTTCATATTTATTTATGCAACACTTTTAAAAACAGGTTTAAAACTAAACCAAGGTGCTGTACAAAAATGATAATGGAATAGTAGAATATGTTAATTATAGTCAACCCCATCACTTTCATAAAATTGACATGTGCTTTGGATGTTCTCAAGAAAGAATTCATAGAGCTAACTTTCTAATACAAGTGCATTTCAACAAAGCAAGCTTTTTTGATAACTTGATTCTTAATTTAAAAATTGCAAAACGCCAATAAAAAAAGTTGTTAATACAGACAGATTTCGGACAAGTTATCTTATGAGATCTACATGATCACAGGAAATTCAGTAGGAATCCGTGTATTTGTATAGTGCCAATTCACAGAAAATTTCATCTGAAAAAACTGTACAAGACCAACAGATCTGAAATATATACCAAAGACAGATCCTGTCATACGGTCAGATTCAAATTCAATTGCCGACATTCTAACTCGTCTTCAGTTAAAAAAAGAATGTGGTCAAACTAAGTTCGTTTTACCAACTGGTAAAATATTTTCTATCTACGAAAGCCTAGCTGACTGAATTAAGTCATTGCATATGCAGCAATCCATCCTCCTAAATAAGCATGTGGTTGATCGGTTGAGTGCACCTAGACACTAGGTTTGCAGCAATCTCTCACACTGTGCTGTGCAAGAAAAACTCCATTTTATCAAGAAGAAATTCAAAGCTGAACTCATTGTGTGCAGGCACCTAATGTGATCGAATGGCATTTTGAGATGACAGCAGTGCATCTATTTAAAAAAACATAGATGCACTTAAAAGACTAGGATGAGTTCTGTGTCCAAAGCCATCAATAAAATGCTGAAACAAACAAAGCAAGATCACATCAGACTCTAGTAGATTGTAAACCAAACCAGATTTAAGAATTTGTCAAAGCATTTAATTAATACTACTTTAATTTTTCAGTAGGAAAAGTAACCCAAAAAAACCACAATCCCCACTGTTAAACATGGTGGGGACGTTGTCATGCTGCGGTGATGCTTTTCTTCAACAGTAACAGGGAAACTAGTTAGAGTTCATGGGGAGATTGATGGAGCTAAAGGTAAAATCCAGGAAGACACAGTGTTACCAGCTGCAAAGGTCAAGCCACATGGACATGGCCCAGTCAAAGTTCTGACAGAAATTCTATTGCAAATGTGTGGTAATAGTTGAAATGAATATTTACAAGCACTCTCCTTCCAATAAAATTGAGGTCAACTATTTTGTAAATAAAGGGCAAAAATTTTCATTCCAATTGAACAAAGATGGTGGAGACATAAACTTGCAGCTTTAATTTCAGTAAATAAGATTTGACAAAATGTTCACTTGATTTAAGACATTTGCATAATGCACACTTTTAATGTTTTAAAACTACTCCACCTCACAACAACACACTACTTTGTATTAGTCTACCATGATGTGCAATGAAGTCTGGGAATGAAATGACAAAACATCAAAAAGTTCAAAGGGTTATGAGAACTTAGACAACGTAACGTATCTCTTTAAGCATTATAATAGAGCACCTTGTGTTTTCCAGTTTACTTCCTAAAACAGAAATAATCAACAAAGAGCTGAAATATCTTCATGTCAAGGTCACTCCCGTCTCACCAATGCCAACAATCTCACAGGAAGAAGTAGAGTTTCTTCTCACGCTACTTGGTTCCTGTGCCTTCTCTTTTTTTTTTGTGCGCATGATAAATACATTCTCCCTCCAAATATCATAACCGCTTCCTCCGTCTCTATTCATCTTCAGAGCATAAACAAACACAAGTTGACAGACTAATTTGTTTAGAAAGGTCTTATTCTTCCCAGCTTACAGATATTGTTTAAACTGACATCGAATTTCTGCTTTTCTGGAAAACTGTCAGTCTTGTTTCTCATTAAACGGAAACGTAGATAGAGCTGGAATCATCTGGAAATCTGACAAACAAAGCACACATGTGCAACAGCTGTCGAGCAACCACACAAACTGCACACGGCAAGCATGGGACGCAGACCCCCTCAACGTAAAAATGGTCCTTGCTATATTTTGCAAATAAATGTTCCTAGATTATTCTGTATTACCGCCACTTTTTTCACAGAAAACATTACAAAACTTATTTTCACACGTAAAAGCAGATAAGTTGTTTAAAAATAAATACTCAAAACATTTTCCGAATTAAAATTGCTCAAATGTCAAGAATTCTTCGGTATTTGAAATTGACATATAAATTTGTAACTTGCAAAAACAAATGGATAAACCGATGGATGAATCCATTGATGGATGGACTTTTGAGTGAATGGATAGATGAATGAAAAGGTAGCATATGAATGGAGAGATGGAACTGTAGATGAATGAATGGAAGAGTATAAGGACATACTGAAAAGCAGCCAAAACTATGGATGGATGCAATATTTAAAGAAAGAAGACAGGAATAATCTGGGAAAAAAAGGTTGATCTATTTGCTCCTCCCATTCTTATCCTACTTATAGACCATGAAAATCAGGTGTCATACTTAGATTTTTTTTTTCAAAATATGTAATAATAAAAAGACAAAGCAATGAACCCATACAGACACAATCAGTATATGGCAAACAGGCTCTGATAAAAAAAAATAAAATCCAGTATCCCCCTTAAGCAAGATGCACAACATTCCTCTGCATTTATAGGTTTGCTTGCTACACATAGGCAACAAGAGTAATCACTTTAAGACCAATTTGTGAACCCACAGACTCTTCTCTATGATCATAGCTGGGAAGCAAATCAGTTAAGTACATTCTACAGTAAGCACAAATGATCTCAAACCACAACTCACAGCCATCTACGTAACACAAAAGAACGTGTTACACAAACACCAAAGAACAAGCCTACACTGTGTAGAGATGCCAATTTAAAAGCAAGCTTTTTAGAATGCATAACAGGAGTAATGAAGCACATCTTCTTTTGAACAGGGATCTCAACAGGCCCCTGTTGAAACATTGGTTCACCAGATAACCACTATGGTATGTGTTCCATTTGCTCAACATCACAGTTAAGCTGTGAAAACCTCCTGACCACCCCGACATATGGTTGGCATCGCTCAACGCTCTCATCAATACGGCCCTCATCATCATTATCAGACAGAAGATTCGTCATGAAACACTTTGTGAAGTTTGTTTGCATCTGAACCCACTCTCCCATGGACCCAGACCCGCCCACACACAGTGAAACATACACATGCATATTCTAGAAAACCACAACTCTCTCAACTGCGGGGGAGCTTGGGAGTATGTTAGAAACACTGCGGTACTTGGGGTAGGCTTGCATTCTAAATTACTAACTCGTATTTAAACATCCCAATAAAACTCTGGGATTCAGTAGAGTCAATTTTGCCTCAATGGGAAACATCTCTGGATTACTTGTGGAGTTATGCTTTCTTTACACTTAAAAACATTTTGAATTCCTCTTTCCGGCTTTTTGTTTTGTAATTTTTTTTTTTCTGTGGTCCTGATGTGTTGGTTGTTGATTAGCAAGGTTAAAAATCAAGAACATTCCAGAAACCACCACAGCTCAGGGCAGCCATAACTGCAAAATACTAGAACAGCCGCCCCCAATAATTAGCAAACCAACTTTTGCAGAGAAGTTTTATGCCTACAAGGGTAGTTTCAAAGGGAGATCTTTTAAATTTAGAATTACGTAAGCGACCTGGAGGCATGGTGATAGCATCATCATGCAGAGAGACAACATCAATGCTGGTGCATTACAAAAACAAGATGGAACAATGAACAGCATAGAGAATCCAAATCATTCAACCTCAAATCAGTAGCTTGACCAGGGCTTTGCAATCCAAAGAGCCATTTTGGATCATTTTAATAAATATCTTCTCTTAAATGTGCTGCATTTTTAAGCACTACCTTTAAAATTCTATTTTGGGGTTGAATAACAAAGAACAAACATACATTTTGCAAAAAGAGGATGGATGTATAGGGTTAGGGTGAGCTATTTTAAGATGTTAAAATAGCTCATCGTTTGCAACGTTTGAAAAATATAATGTTATGTATGTATAATGTATAATGTTATTGGTACTTTGTGTCACAGCATTGTTGAAATTCAATACGATTATTCCACATTGAACATTTTGTTAAAACCTGCATTTTTAAGAAATATGTCAATATCAGATTACATTAGTTGGTTCTTTATTGTTTTTGTCAAAGTTGAGAGCCATTGTGGAAGGTCCAAACTGCAACTTGCAACCATTAGAACTTTATATTAGGCACTCTTTGTTCTGAATGGACAATAATCACCAAAACACATTGAAATTCTTTCTCAATGAGGACAGCTTTAAGGTTTCAAATTATATTGATGCCGTGGTTTAAATTTTCTGCATCTTGAGTAACAGTGCCGAGGTTATCTGAACAACTCCATCTCCTTCACGTCCCTTTTGATGCCTGCAGAGATCTCTCAAGCACATTAGTGGAGAGAGATAATGTGTTGCAGGCCAGAGGCAAACTCGTCGAGAAGTGAGTCACAGTGTGATAGTCAGTGAGATCTAAAGATCAAATCAAATACAGATCTGGTATTGGTCTAGCCTCAGCTGGACTTCGCGGTTTCTGGATTTCATAATAAAGTTCTTGGTACGTCGATGAATCTGTGAAGGAGCGAGTGGTAAATGCAACGGTTGCAGGGCAAGTATTTTTCCAAAATCACTCTTTTGTGTTTTTGCTTGAATGTCAAGCTGCCTTTGAACTATTTAATATGCGACAAACATTATACGAATATTTATATAAAGCTGGCTTTGGGCAATGACATAACCATATTTTCCATTACTGTCGAGATATGTAAATAAGAACAATGACCACAAAATTAATCAAATGACATCAAGCAGATCTACAGACTCTAAAGTTTCTAAAGCTTCTCTTATATGACAAAACGTGTTACAGAAGTTCTTTCTTGGCATATTATTCCACAGGCGCCCCAGCACTCAATCACCATGACTGAAGCCATGCCTCAGCACATATTGAATACAGGTGCAGATACCAGGAACTGAAGAATGTTTTAAAATGCAAAAAAAGTAAATATCATAACTCAATGGTGTTACAACAGGCTGACATGTCAAAGGAGCTATTTGGTTTATCTGTATGTTATCCTAGCTAAGAAAAACACAGTTGTGGTGAGATTAAAAACTAACAAAGTGTCCTTGAGAAACTTCCTTAGCTCTCCCAGTAAAATATCAGCCCTGCGGTGTCAGTGTGTTGAAAACAGGGAGTGTATGCTGTGTGTACCCTTCTGATGCAAAGAGGCCTGCATTACATGGGAAGTGGTGAAATCTCCAGCTGCTCCCAATTCTCTTTCTGTTCTGTCTTGGCAAAGGGTACAGACCACATGCTAATGCGTACAGCCTCTCAGTTTTCTGTGCTTCTATCTTGTCAGAGGCTCTGAAGCGTAGTGTGCATGACATTTGCAGGAAACGGGTGACATCCTCCGACAGAAGATGAAGACAAAAGGGGACTGATGGGCTCTATAGGCAGACTGAAGCAGAAAATGCTGGAAAACATCCAGACTCTTTTAAAAGTTTGTCCTTATTTGCTAAATGGGTGACAATGACAGATGGCACAGAACAGATACAGAATTATGTACAATATCTGGAGCAGGAAGGGAAAAAAGGAAGGAAAAGTTCCAATAATAGCTAGGTCAAAAGGCAAAGGCACAAGGCAAACAACGCAGATGCATCAACTTTACTTTGTCTAAGCAAAGTCATTAACGCTCTTAAAACATTAGAAATGAATATCAATTATATCACACTGAATAATATGGCAAAAGTTGTATTAATCAAATTTTGCCTTTAAAAAAATCTTAAAAATGACAAAATAAAAATTACTTGACCCAAAATCGTATCTTGAAATTGTCAGTACACGCCAACAGCGTTCCTCACCTCAGGCAAAACATTCATAATGATTTAAAACCGCTGATGGCTTATCAATAAAGGTTTTTTTTGTACTTTTTAATATGTTTATGACCGTTTCATACGTACAGTTATTCATATCTTTGGAAATTTTTCACATTTTAAATCACTTTAAAGCCACAAACATTGGTTCCTAATGAGGAAAAAACAAAAAGAATATCACCATTTCATAATGCTGCCACCATATTTCACTATGGATGATGTGGAGAGTTGGATAAAGCCATACAATGTTTTACATGTTGGTCAGAAATTAAATTTTATTCTTTATCTTAAAAAAACAAAATTGAAACATGTGGAACCATCTTCCACATGTTTGCTACATCTCTGCCACAGCTGCAAACAGGAACGTTTAACGACTTTCTATTCATGAGTGGCATGCATGTTCCACCTCATAAAATCCCAGTAAAAAAACATTCAGGTATGTGGTTGTAACAGGTCAAAATGTGAAAAAAGTTGAAAGGGTGCGTTATTTGGAGAGGGACTTGCGAAATGTTTACAGCATTAAGTGTTAGGCAGGTTTGAGAACATAAAAAAATTATTAGAATACATCAAAAGCAAATTGCAGCAAACTAAATTAGCTGCAGAGCATAAAGATATTCCTTTTAGCACAGAAAAAAAGGAAGATTTACTTTCACAATAAAAACCCCAAAGGAAAGTAAGATTACTATAACATTTGTAGTATAATACTGTGTTCACAAGATAATCTGAGACTCATTTCAAGACACACAAACAGAAATCTCAAGATTTACAGAATCAACAATCACTTTTTCAACAATTACTATGGTTTCAAAAAAGGCATAATGATCCATACTAAATGAACAAAAAATAAATAAATGAATGAAAGAAAAAACTGTCCTGACATGATAGGTGGGTATAAAAGCTTGTAACGCAGTCAGGGATTGAAGACATAACACTAATGTTGCAAACTCGCTTCATAGGTGGGGGTTCTATAGAAATAGAATGTAGATATGGTGTGATATGTCATCAAAGACCATTATATAATTGTTTTCAGTATTTGATTATATCATTTAAATGCATGTACACAAATATATAGGTATGTATGTCCAGGCTGTAAATCACATTAAGAATCGTATCGCCACTGATACCTTCTTTCCCCCACATGCTGGTTTATTCTTTTTATTTTTGGAAGTGTACTTCCATCTTATTTGTATAGCTTTAACATGTCTTTTCTTAAGCTTCTTTGATGAGGGAAACAGGAGGTGGGAGAGGGGAAAAAAAGTTCGCCTTGGTGCATGCAACAACTGGATGTTTGTTTTGCTGTAATGCACCAACTAGAAACTAGTAAGCATATTTTAAAAAATAAAACAAAACCAGTGAATACAGGATGGAGAGAGCAGAGAAGAGTTTTAACAAAAAAAGAAGCGTTAAGGACTTATAGCACTTTTGAGAAGTGTTTTTAAAATGAGATCAATCCATGCAAGGCGACAGATTAGATGAAAAGGTGTAATAATTTCAAACAAAAAGTCTTTGTCGCCCTCTAGTGGTTACAATGAAGATAAACTACTCAGGCAACAGGAAACAGGACTTTGGTAACCTTCTAAATTAACCCTGATAAATAAACCAATTATATTATTGTGCCAATTATTCTATTAACTACCAAACAGATATTTGAAAATATGCAATCATCTGTCAACCAGCAGTGGTGTTAACTTCTTTAAAGAGTTAATGCAATAAAATCTTTATTACCTTTACTTATAAGCTTCAGAACAATTATATTGGTCAACCAATCAATAGCAACCACATGCCAGAGTTACTAGTTCATTAGCAACAATACTCATAAGTTAGTACCCTTAAATAAAATACAACATTGGCAATGATAAATTCTTTTAATCAGATTAAATGATACAATGATTACTACTAGAAACAGTAACAATGAAGAACACATTTCTAATTTAAAATATTCATATCTTCAGCAGAAAGTTTAACGACGACAAAAAGAGATTAAATAAATTTTTTGCTTTAATGTGAAAACATTGATATCGGAATAATTTCAAAATTAACATTTTATAGAAAACGAAACTAGATTACCATCCATGTCTTTTACAAAACTGTGGCTTGTTTTTAATTGAGAGCTGCGTCCACTAGGTGGAGTTCTAAATTCAAAAATGTGTTAGCATTTTGTAAGAAATAACCTGTGGGAAAAACTTTGGTAGTGTTGCAACTTTGACGAGTTAACTTTGATTAATCATGTAAAATTCAGCATTATAGTTTTGATAGAAACATTTAAACTAACCACCAATAAATATACACTTTACTATGTTGTGTTGTCATATTTCCTTTAAAGCTTCAAGGCACTCGGCACATAATAAACACAATCTTGAAAAAAGGCACATTATGTTCCATCTCTTCATAAACAATGACAAGTGTAGCCAGTGTCTTTTATAAATGCTTGTTTGCTCTCAAAAACTGATGATACTGTATTAAGTAAGGGGGGAAAAAAGACAAATCTTTATTTTTGCATTAGTTACAGAAGGTAATCGTTCATCTCCATTTAAATCATGCATGTAAGCCAAATAAATATATCTTCTTCTTGTGGAAATAAGACTCAACGGCTTAATTAGTTTCTGACAGTGCTGCATGTAAACTTCACTTCACTCACTATTGTCTGATTGTAATCCCAGATCCAGATGTGGAAATCAGGTGTCGGCAGGCTTTGCCACATTTGCATGTTACCGGTGGTTTGTTGGGTCTTGTACGCCTAGTAAGGATCCATCTTAATCCTTCTGTGCAAGCAGCAGGTGAACACCATCCCACAGATCTGAAAACAGCAAGTGTTAAGTCAAATGCTCTCCATGGGACTCTGTGGAAACATTTAAAGCTGTTGACTCAAAAGCAGTGAAGGGTTAAAAGGTGATGGAGTCGGAGGCTATTTGAAAGTATGAAGCTGGTTACTATGGCAATGGGGGGGTCAGCAGTCATTACCGCAACATCAGCATGTGTCCACAAGCTTGCAAAAACAAACAAAATGAAGCAGGAGGTGGTGGGAAAGTGTGCATATATTAAGACACAAATATCTGTACTTTGATTCCTGTTTCGAAACCTTTAAGAAACTCAAGATATTCTGACTAAACTGCAACTTTAAAAGTTTTAGAAACAAAGTTGCAATTGATTGTGAAAATTAATTCATCCTACTCGCAAGGTCCTAGTTCACAGATAAGCAGAAAGTGAAAATCAATCCATCAATCTTCTATACTAGTTTCCAGCGGCCATTGGGCAGGCGGGGTACACACTGGACAGGTCAACCAACCATCACAAACACACAGTCATGTTTTTGGACAGCACCAAAGTGACCTGAGAGAAGCTACACTTGTAAGAGGAATATGAAATTCTGTGCAGAAAGATTCTAGACCAAGATTTCCAGGCGTCTTCTTACTGTAGGACAACAGTGCTACTGAGTGGGACACTGTATGTCCCAAAATCCAAAAAATACTACAGTAAACTAAAGGGCATTTTGGATTATTTCTATTGGAATCCCTGACAAAACAACTCCACAATATCATCATTGTACCTTTATGATTTTGTGTTAGGCGCACCATAAGAGAGACATATGACATGCATAGCTTGAACTGGCATTCACAGCTACTTGTGTGATTTCATCTGTTTGCTGTGTTCAGGTAGATGTAAATTTGATAGAAAGGTGCATTGAGAGCAGCTGAAAAACACTAGTCAATAAATTTCATGATGTGTAGAGTTAAACACTGCTTATAAAGAGGTCAAAAAACTTTCTTTGAGTTATGTCTGCATGCAATTAACCGCGACCATATGCTTCGAAACATATGATAAATCCCAAAACAGAGGGGAGATATGCTACAGTTAGCCTTGTACTGGAGATGTTGCATGAATATATAGCCCACAGGAATCAGATGCATAGAATTTTTTTTCTATTTTACATTGAAATTTTACATTTTTATCAAGTCCATAGGATCCCACGCTGATGGTAACAAGGTACTTGACAGCTGCAGACTGAGAGGCGAGGCTGTCAGCTATCAGCCTCGTTGCTGCTGGTACTTGTGATCTTGGGCGGGTTAAGCACAAGGACAAAGAATTAGATGCAGTGGGAACCAAACCGACAACCCACCATTGAACTCCTACCACTGACGCCACTATCGTCTCATATAAATATGTAAATGCTCATTTGTCCTGTTTTGTTTAACTAAGCCATTCACTGGCAACCTTATTTTTTTCATGACTTCCCATTACAACAAAGTGCATTAGCAGCATATTTTCGTACAAAGCTATGCAGATGCATGCTTTAGACAGCACAAAGACAAAAATATAAAAAATAAAATCAACAAAACAGATTTCATTCTGTGAACATGCAGACCGCAGATTTTATGTTTGGCACAGAGCATGCATGCAAACAAGGACAAACATGCAGTCGAATATCCACACAGCACCTTCCAACCTTGTCTATCCATTTGATTAAAAGCACCAAGGAGCTCTAGAGCCAAATTACAATGCACCAAAGTCCTCTTCCTCTTCCTTATAGAGCAGATAGATAAAGCAGGCTGTCAAGAGTGCCCCGGCCAGCTACAGTGAAACCAAACATACAAAACAAAGACATTTGCAACGCATGTAAGTTAGAATAATATAATACAGTTGCTGGGTTAACAACAAACATATAAAACAAAAAAAATTATGTTGCCATGTTAAGTAACAGACAAAACGTTAGAGTGAATGAGAGATGATGTAAGGATGTGCCACGAAGAAAAAAGCAAACATTTGGAATGGAAAGGCTTAGATTAATAAACAGCAAAGTTCCCACAAGTCCAACTCAAAAATCCATATTTCTAAACTTAAAGCAGGTCTGCAAACAATCTGGACAAATTCCACAAAACATAAAACAATGGCCACTGGTCATTTGGTACCTTCACGGTTATTTAAGTAGCGTTGGTCTTTTGGACCAGTACGTTTCATCCCAGCTTTACTATACAACGACTTCAATGCTTTGAAGCAATTTTCTAAATTGTGCTCATTGAGTGACAAGAAAATCTGGTTATGCAATGGATCATTTTTACTAGCAGACGGTTACACAGAATATTTTTTTTGATCAGATGACAAATTTCATATTTAAAAAAAAAAAAGGTCAACTGACCCAAACTGACATCACATACAGATATCATATAGTAACATCTTCTTTGGCTCTAGTGTTTATAGATTCTCTCTAAGAGTTTGACAAAAACACAAGTTGTAATGTGGAAAAAGAAGCAAAATAATCCATTATTTAGGCAGTAGAAAATAAAAATCTGCTCACTCTGTGCTGTACGTGGAAAATGATCAAATGAAATTTGATTACAAGTTCACCCCAATGCAGAGGATCCCTGAGTATAGACTTAGAGGATGGTAGAGCACTTACCATATTATTGTGAATAAAATACATTTGTATTTTCCAGTGGTACAGTTGCATACAAAAAATGACTGATAGTGAAGAATACATTTTGATTGTGGGCAAGCTGGATTTTGTTTTCATCATTTGTTTTTGTTGAGCTCCGATTTCATACAGTGATAAATTTAAAGATAAAAAGTTAGCAGTGCTTTTTTCTACACTAATTTTATTTTCTATACTAAAGAATTCTGAAAAAAACTGATGAATCGATCTCATCTATGCAAATAGAATGTTCTTCATAATCAACCTCTTCTTTTTGAGTTCGGCATTGTCCATTTTGAATGAAACGCTTTTTATAGCAACAGTAAATGGAAAGCTGAATTTTACTCATTTCTGAACAGCACTATCCATCGATAATGCAACATCTTATCTTTTGCCATTTCAAGTCTTCACTGCTTCGGATGCAATTCAAGCCTCATATTTTTTTTTCCATTAGCGCTCTGATGCTCAATTAAAACTGAACAGACTGCAGAATGGGCCAGAAATTTTCTTTGAGAGCAAGAAAACGGGCTTGGTGGCCACAAACTAATAAGATGCTGCAGATCAACAGGAAAGCAGTCAACTACCAAAAAACAAACAGAATACTACATAAGTGTTTTTTATGTTCCTACTGACCACCAGCTTGAAAATCACTTTATATTATAAAAATGAAATACAGCATTACAATTCACCTTAAACATTTTTGTACGCTAGAAAGTAAGCCTGTTGGACAGAGTCCATCATCCATCAATAAAGCTCAAAGGATAAATTTCTAGTGGTGAATGATGCAACACCTCTGAGCACTTTTGGATGTTTTTGTTGATGCTCTCATCAGAAGTGTTTTTGCATGGGGTAAACAGAATGGTATGGCAGAATGGAGTATATGCATCAAACAGCTTCACGGTGTTTAAAAGCATGGGTCCATTTCAGCATGGAACAAATAAAAAGGACTGATGATGAAGCCGAGTCATCAGTGTAAAATGGAAAAACACTAATATATATAAAGGTTTCTGACCTGCCATGTTAGATTTTCAGTAATGGAAAGATTAAAAACCGGTCCACCGGCGTTGTGTATTCTCTCTATTCAACAGAGGCCAAAGGCTCATTATTTTATAAAATAAAGTCTGATTAAGGTAGATTTTTTGTTGTTGTTTCCATGGACAGCAGTATTCTGCTTCTCTACACAACATTACCACACTGTCATGTTCTACTTACCTGAAGACAGGCCACACCAATTCCCACCGCACCAATAACCAATAGATGATCTGCAAGGAACTGCTCCAGCTTAGTGATGCAACCACCCTGGAGAGGGTAAAGAAGTCATTTACAAGAGAAGCCAATAAGCAGACAGAACACTGTTTGCATTTCTACACAAGTAAATAAAAACTTCTGCAGCAAACAAGAAAACTTCCCACAGGGGAAAAAAGGGATTTTTCATTATTATTTACTTAATATATTCTCAGCTTGCTGTCATCTAAGCATTGGTCCCCAAGAGAAAGTTAAAAAATGCAATAGTGCAAAAACTATAAAATGTACTGCATTTTTAATCTAAACCTAAACTATTACAAATGCATGCATCATAAATTGTTTGTGATGACCATTTCATAGTGTTGAACAAGTCATGTTTATGCCTCAACAGACAATCTAGGTATTGTAAATTACAAAAAAGGGGAAAAGCAAGGATTTTGGACTAAAATATAGAAAAATATTCCTTCCTTTTCTAATAGTTCACAACTATACACTTCTGAGTCTGTCCATCACTTAAATTCCCATGAAAATATATTGAAGTTTATAAATGACAATTACGAGGACCACGGATACTTTTGTTACTTGTCTTCTCCATGTGACAACACTAGATAACATGGACTTTGTTTCCAAAGGCTTTTAAGATCAGTTAGGATGGCACTTACCACCTTTCCATGAGGAGATGAACACTCACCTCCACTTTATAGATGTTGGAGGGATGGTCCCTCCTGCCACAGTCAGGCGTAATGGTTTTACAGCAGCTGTCAGGCACCACCCTGTTCCCCGACTGCTCTGACCTAATGTACACACTCAGCATCCAATCCTGAGAGTTGTTGCTGCCACAGCACTTGAACTGGAGAAGCAAAAAAAATAAAGCAAGGGGTTGGCTGGTGTCTTATCAACCTAAAGCATGGAAAACTGATTTAGGATAAAAATAAATCTTTTTTTTTTTCTTTTTTTTTGGTGCAACTCATCTCCCAACATCATAATTTTCTAGGTTTATAATTCCTGTAATTGAAAGCTAATCTTCTGCTTCATTGAGATTACACTGATTGTGTAATCTCAATGAAGGATTGTTTTGGAACAACTTCCACCACAGTATCATGAGTTTTACAATATTTTTAGGCAAAGTTTGAAGTTACATCCATGTAATTAACAACAAGTGTACTTGGTTATGCTTGCTGACAGAGCAAGCAAGTGGAGACATAAACTCAACCACATTGATTAACTTTCAAATATCTATCATACATCTTGTTGCAGTCTGTCCACTGCTGATGTGATTGTCTCCTTCCCTTGCTGAGCATAATTCTCAGTCATTGTCTGGTTGAGGTGCTCCTTCAGTTCATCACTCAGCTATAAAAAAAATACAAAGAGAAGAAGAGGCACAAAATGAGAGCAAAGAAGAAGGAGACACTTATTTTAATGAAGGAGAAGTACTGAGTGTACTAGGTGATTTATTCTGAAACATGTTAAGCATACCCAAAACAGCAAAATACTGAATCTTGGGGCAACAAGCACAAAGTTCTTTTTTTTGTTTGTTTATTTGTGTAACTAAAAAATAGGTTTAAGTTGAAATCTACCATTTTCCCTTGGATCTGACTGCGGTCTACTAGTGAAAATTCTGAAAGCCATAATCAGAGATGAAAGCTCTCCAATTAAAGAAAAAGAACATTTTGATTTGACAAACAGAAAAATCTTTTCTTCTCGTGTTAATTACATGCCTCAAATCTGAAAACTCTTGAGTTTTTTGAAGAAAACAAAAATACATCAGTAAAAAATTAGGGCAATTTCCATTGATTTATAGCTTGAAATATCAAAATTCCCCACAATTTTATCCTAAACCTTTTTGCTGTGGTTACTGTCATGTGTTCATGACTGCTCTCTAACAAAGCTGGAGACCTTTACAGAACAACTTTACATAACCATGACTAAATTACACAGCATGACTCTGGTGAATACTGAAAGCAGCAGGCAGCACCAGGTTTCAATTGTAGATAACAGGAGGCCAAATACAAATGTGTACCTTTCCAAATGTATGTTTTTTTGGGGGGTGGAAAATTTGTTGAAAATCATGTGCACCTGTTTTGTCAATTTAAAATTATAATTTTGCTCGAGATGGTGTGTCGCATAAAATCCTGAATAAATATATTGCTGCTACTGCAGATGAATCTCAACCCCCTGAACTTTTACAAGTGCAGATATCCCTTTCGTAGTGCATTTCATTTCTGTACATCTTAAAGTTTAATCATGAGCGTTCAGAACTTACCCTCTGGTAGTAAACGTAAGCCAGCACGCCAGCCACCAACTCAATCAAGAATATTAACAGCAGGAAGAAGAAATACTGAAAATTAGACAAAAGGACAAGAGGAGAAAGGAGAAATTTGATAAATTAGTCCTAAAGCATTGAGACATTTTAGCGTCACAATCATCCACAGAGTTGTCAATTGAACCAACTTTTCAGCAGCTCAAGCTGCTTCAAATTGTGACGGCTCAATATAAATTTCCATCATCTGTCATTCAGTCGCATGCGTCACTTCTGACACAGATGGCAATGCTGCCAGAAAACAAGACGAGTAGGATACAGTCTGACAGCCTGTGGAATCTGATTTCTTTGGAGAATCTCTAAATGGGTCCTGCATGAATCCAACTGCAAATCTATTTTTTTTTCCTTTTTAATTCATTTTTGTATTCAAAAAATGACTGTGATCTTGGTCACTAAAAGAACAAAAACATTCATACTGCTTGAAATGTCAAATTAAATCTATTTTTTAAAAATCTGAACTTGTGAACAAACAAACAAAAGACATCACATAGAAAGAAACTGTGCCAAGCAAGTTACTGTCTATGTATGCCTAATGAGCAAGATAAAAACTGAACTTTTCTTGGCTCACATAATAAGAACACATTTATTTGTGAAATGGGTCCTGCACAAAACACAAGCACACAGAACTAATTAGACCTAGCTGTCAGAGCGGGACAAAATGGTGTAACCGCAGCTCTGCTGATACCTCTCCAAAGCCCATTATAGAGACAGATGTTAGCACAGTGGCCAACAAAGTAACGCCAAACTACTGGTAGTAAACATCTGCAGGGATGCAACGGGAACTACTGGAGAATAGTATGGCCATTTTACCTAACTGTTCTCGTTTAGAATCAACTTGGCAAAATCAGGTAAATTCCACTTTACACTTTAGTGGGATGCAACTTTTGTCCAGCCAGATGACATCTGTGCTTCTTTGTGAACTTACACTGGTTAACTGGTGGACTTGGGCTCATTAGCCTGTCTGCATTGGTAATCCTTTTTAGGGAAAGTGAGTGAGTGATGCAGTGATTCAGAAGGAAACGTCACTTTATGGAACAAGCATTATCCAGACCAAGCGGTTCTTATAGGGACTTGGTTCAAACTGGTAGCTGAAGATTATGAAAAATCTCTTTCATGTGTATTATGGTTGCCAAATTTCTTTAAAAACACATTTAGTATTTTGTAGCTACACCTCAGGTGATTTGCATCAGCCTTACAGAATACAAGACCCTTGAAGGAGAAAATTTATTTAAAAAAAATATGAAGATAAAAATACAAAAAACAAAAATTACAAAGCAAAACTGTATACACATGAAAATAGCTTTGTTACATGATGAGACAGGCATGCGTGTGGGTAGCTTTTTTCTAAGAGGAGTGATGTTTATCTTAGTTAATTAATTCTTGAAAAATAAGCAATAACAAAAACGCTATATATAGCATGTTGTGACACACTACAGAAACATCTATGAAGATTAACAAATATGAGATCAGCCAAATTGACTTTATTAACAATAAGTTAAGAAAAGCAAGAAGCTAAAATTCTTACTATTTGACGCATCAGTGTGAAAACTACAGATAATTTATTTGACTGACATATTCTTCCAGCCACAGCAAAAACCAGGCTGTTCAGATGTTGTTCTATATACTGACTGATTTCTACTCTGCAGTGTAACAAACCTTGCCAAAGGAAGAGATGGAAGGCCCAGATATTAAAAAAAAAAGTAAGCTGTCAGGTAAGGAGGGGCCAATATGTTTTCATACCACTGTGAACTGTAAATACTTAATTATCTTGCCTGTAAAAAGTGGTACTTTGTTGCTGCAATGATATCATTAATAGTGTCATACAGAAACCACAGTTTCTCTGGGTTAGAAAAAAAATACGTAATTTTCTGTGAGAACAGAAAGAGCAAACACTCCATCCAAGCATTATTCATTCCCAATTACAATCTATAAACAGTGCATGGAGGCTGCTGGTGTTAAAGCAAAATACACAGCATATTCCTATAATCCTCTATACATCTAACTTGTATCTCCTGCAAGCACCCTGCTCTCTCACATTCCTGCATCCATCAACAGTTGATAGGCAGTCCTATAAATAGACCTGCAGCAGAGAACATTCACCTCCCACCTGCTTCTGTCCCTGTGGGCCCCTTCCTTGTAAAATAATGAGGACACTGAGAGCCTCGTCAGAGTCATTTGTTACCATCTTGTGACAGACCTTTAAAACAAGGTTGGCACAGAAGAGATCCATGTTGTGCTCCTGCTCAGGTGTGATGTACCTGCGCAGAAGCAGCACAAATTGATGTACAAGAGAGTGATGATTTGGGTTGGAGGTGTTCAAAGGGTAACTTAGGACCATTCAGCTGGAGCATCAGAGGCAAATATCAATTACTAATGTCCACCTTCTTCCTCAATAACAAGTGGTAGAGTAGATACACTCTCCATCAGCATAAGAATAATAATTTGGGTTTTAAATCTCTTAAATCTTTATTCATCTTTCGGATTGGAATAATTTCACAAAAACTTTAAAGATTTTAATTTCAAACTAGATGTACTAGTTTAACATCACTGAAGATTTTCTCAAAGCCACACTGGGTCAATAAGGTCAAAATGGTGACACGCTATTGATGATTTTTGGAAAATCGAACAGGAGGCTAACATTAGACGTCTGGAAAGGCCCTGCCCTCAATCATGTTGGAAATATATCAAATATGCTCAAAATACTTTTAACTCCATTTACGTAAACTAATCAATATCCATGAATATACTGCCAAATCAGAAAATTAAACATCCAGCAGAAGGTTTTTAATGCCTACAATAAGTGTGCAGTGTTCTGCCTCTTGGTAAGAGACATTTATTCAGATACCGGTTGGAGTGTAAATATAAATTTTTCAATTTTTCCAATTTTTAGCAGCCTTACATTAGAGAAAATCTGCATTAAGGACATGGTTCTACAATTTATTAAACTTACTGGTGGCACTATTTCAAATTAACAATGAAGATTCTATAGTAGAATCTGCTTCAATATAACTGAAATACCAAGTTTACTAATGACATTCATCTTTAACACTAACCATAAACTAAAACACACACTTCCCTTAAGAATTGTTTTACATTATGGCTAAAAGTAAAAGACAAAAAAATTAATCTTCTGGGGCAGCGCTATATTGTTACATACATGTCAAGGGTGCAAATAAAATATGTTTTAGCACAAGCATAAACAAATGCAAATCAAGTTCACAAGTTACAATCTGTTCTCAAGCTGCTAAAAATGCTTAATATGGTGGTCCGTGTAGCAATTATATCATTGAATTTTAAAGTCAAATTCCTCAATTAAAGTCCCACAATGAATATAGAATTCCTGCTGATTGTGAGTTTATGTAAAACTCTGTACTGTACATATATTTCCTATTTCTTATTATTCCATATGCATACAAGATAAATGTTGAGCTAATTATTCCAGAAAGTAAACCCTCTTCTTTCCCTTCCTCTCATTCAAGTTTATGTCATCCCACATTTTGTCTCAGCTTTAGATGATAGATTTAGCTAGGAAATAAAATAAATGTAAATGTTTTGTTTTTTTTTAAAGTGACGCAAGTGTAATGTATTACATTATTAAGCAAATTAGAAGCCACACAACGTAGACACACGAAAAACTAACTGATCCCCTCATATCATTGTGACTAGAAGGAAAGATTTGAACAGGAACTCTCATGAATGTCTTGTAACTCGTGTCTCACCGTGGAAAGGCAGCTTCTCTGTTCCCGGATAACAGCACAGCAGCCCAAGAAGCCAGTAACAACCACTAGGCTGCCAGCCAGGATCAAGATATACGCTGAAACAGCAAAAGTGCTGGAGGCCAATAGACTAAGGTAGTCACTCTTCTCCACCAGGGTCCACACTCCTACAGCCAAGACTGCGGCTCCACCCACCTGCAAGTGCAAAAAACCCAAAAATAACAATGTAATCAGTGTTTCAAAAACATGTTGCAAATAACTATGTAAAAAAAAGACCAGCATGATATAACAGCACTTTTGTAGAAAAGGAAGAGTGCCATTAGATGAGTCAGAGGACGGTGGAAAAGTACAAAACGGGTCATAAATTAGGGCAGAGGGGAGAAAAGAGAGAGGAAACCTGAGGAGAAACATAGAAAAGTGGCACACAAAAAAAAAAAACGCCCACAGGAGCACTGAGACTTGGGAGAGTAAGAAAAGGGCATAATGACTACTTCCTTCCAAACAATACTGAGTGACTGACCCAGGGAGGTTCGAGATCTGTTTTTCACATCTCAGGAGGTTCACAGGCTGACAAATAGGAAATGCCTTAGAAAGCATTTCACCGTCATCCTCCCTTCCTTTTAAGTCTACAGCAAGATCTTCTTATTCACAGAAAGATATTGCAAGTTAAAGAGACATTACTATGATAAGGAACCCAGTCAGAAATAGCTTCATATCAAGAAAAAATACATTAACATTTTCACTGACTTCAAAAATCTGTCAAATCTTTTAAATGCTGTAAAAAACTATCTTTTTTCTTTTCTTAAAGAAATCTGAAAAGTGCAGCACGCTTTTGTATTCATACCCCGCCTTATCATCTAAAGAAAAATAACTTTTGGCACCATTAAAAGCTGCAGATTGTTACCAATGCAAAGACTGATTATTATTATTATTGTTATTATTATTATTATTATTATTATACTCAATTATCTTTGCAAAACAGCTCAAGCTCATACTGGATTGGCTTTCTTCTTGCTACTTTCCCCTAGGTCAGGTCTGAGTGTTGCACAACTGTCCTGTCGGCAGATTTTTCTCAACTGAAAACCATGCGTCCTTTTCCTTCTACCTCACAATGATGCTCCAGTTCATGGTAATCTTTCATTTACATTCAAACCCCAAATAATCTAAATAATAACCTCACTTTAGGCTGACAATATGTACACTTTTCAAAACTCTGTGTGGCTGCTCTGGAGCTGTACAACCTGTTCTGTTATAGAAAATGCAGCAGAAAGAAAGTGGCATAATTTAGATATTTCCTACTGAAAGCCACTTACCCAAAAAAGAAAGTTAAACAGAAAGAGCAGGTACTTGAGGCAAACTGTCAACCAGTCTTCCTCATCATCTTTATAAGCCATTGACATCTTCTTAGCTGTAGGTCGCTCCAGAGAACACAGACTTTATTATTTCCTGTAAAAGAAAAGGAAAACAAACAATGGATGGAAAAATTAGACATTTTGAAGTGTGGTTTTATAAATGGTTACATGTTGCAACTTGCTGCAGTAGATCAGTTTGTGGTTTCTTCTGCACAAACATTTGAATTTGCATTTCAATGCTGATTTATGAGGTATTGTTTACATAATCTTTAGCACATTTGACATGTTAACATGTTTTGTGTTGAGAAACACAAAAGAACAGCTTTGATTTGCTTTCCTCTTTCTTACAGTATTCCCATATCAGAAGGTATCTGATGCATTTATGAGAAACCCCAGGATAAAAAAATAAAAAATAAAAAATCATCTCTTCTTATGTCAAAACATACGTCCCTTCATTATTCACAGCACGGAACAAGCCGTATCCTTTTGAATGATTAATAGAGAAGAGTGTGTGGTCTTGTGTCTGTAAATAAAATGTCAGGGAGTGGAAAGCACTTAGATCCATTAAACTGATCTATAGTGTTTCCTTCAAATCGACAGCAGGGGGAAAAAAAAAAAGAAAAGATAAGAAAAACATCATAAGTTCAATAAGCCATCTAACAAATTCTAAAACAAGGACTGGATCAGTCAATGGAACCTTCAAAATAGAAGGTGTTCATACACTTATTTTGTTTTACTTATAATCTTTATTATATTGTGCTTCCACCACAAATTTCACTGCAGTTTAACGAAAAAACAAGAGTGCACCTTTGTGCATCCATGACATAAATCTAAAGAAATTACAATAGTTGTGGTAATAATGCAAGTGGAAATCTTCAAAAACCGATTATCTGACCCATAAGTATTTTTATACAAATACTTTTTACCAAGTTACAGTTAGGGGAATTTAATTAGTAATACTAGATAAAAGGTTAGCATGGTGGCCCTTTGGCAAGGAAGGTCCTGGGTTTGAATCTCAGTCCGTCTGCATGGAGTTTGCATGTGTGGGTTATCTCCAGGTGTTCAGGCTTCTATAGTCCAAAAGCATAACTGTTAGGTCAATTAGTTATTCCAAATTGTCATTAAGTATTAAGTATGAGTTGCTATGCATCTCTTTGTCGTGTTATCTTCTGACCGATTTATTAACTTGAGTAACTTTTGTAGTCATTTAAACAGTTACAATTTTGGTTACTTTTCAAAAAAAAAATTATATTGTATCTTTATTTCTCTTCAAAGTTACAAAATGCATTTGTTGTTTAAGAATTTCAATGTTTACCTTCATAACAAAGACATGTTTTTTTTACCTTTTACATTTTATTAGTTTGAATTTTTCTCATGATTATTTTTGTGCATTCTTGACCCTTTGTTTTAAGCACTTTGTGTTACATTTGACTTTATACAAAGTGCTCTATAAATCAAGTCTGACTGATTAAATAAAAAATTAATAAGTTATAGTATCATATCCTAAACCTTTATTCTTTTTAAGCAAAAAGCTTTTATCACAAGGCCTCCCAGTCAGTGCTCTGTTCAAGTCTTCTGCATACAAACGCTTCGAACCTATTTTTCTACGAAAGAAAAAGTCTTGCCCCCTCACGTTTTAGAACTTTGACCACCCCTGTTGTGTCTCGCCGTCGTAAAAGGCGGAAACATTAAGAAAATATCCATTTTGTTTTACGGCACAGGACAAACTTTCTTAGGCACTTCCTCGGACACGGGACATACGCAGTCGAGCATCCTGGAAAAAACACACCTGCGTTGGTGATACGCAGGATAAAGTTTAACAACATTACCACACACTGCTCGAAAAACAAACGTCACATTCTCACAACATGGACAATACTCACAGTTTTAGCGCTGGAAGAAGGGCTTCGGGTTCCTGCTGTTCCCTCCGGAGCTTAGAGGACACCGCTGCAGCGGTGGGCGTTTTGTCCGGTCAAGTTTGTTGCTTTCACGGTAATCCAATGTTTGCTGTAGTGGTGCGTTCGAGTGCAGCTCGAATTTTTAAATACTATATCCTTTAGACGGACGTGACAGCAGCAGTGCTGACGCACGTCCTACAAGGCATCATTTTTTTTCTTTCAACAAAGAATTATGCATTTTTATTAAATGTATGTACTTGTTTTGAGAAGCACATGCATGTTTAATGTTTTATTCTAAACAAACGTGCTCTAATTAAAGTTCAAGATATCAGATCCGTGGTCCTAACTTCCTCTCATTCCACTCTTTGTTGCCATTTTTTAAAGACTGTCTCCAACATTCGTTGACATAAATCTGAATAAAACTAAATTTGGAGTAATGTAAAACTGACATACACGTACATAGTTCTACTAATTGGAAGACTGGTCTGTAAATTGCATGCTGAGAATCTAATGCAGAATGTAGTCGGAGCCACCATGAGGAAGACAAAACTTGGGCTTTCACTGTTTACAGGATCACTCTGTTTTCACTGGGAGATGAAAAGAAATGAGTGAAACAAATCTAATCATATGAATGTGCGTCCTCTGTCCCCAGAGGATTGTTGTTAGTCTGATTTATCCACTTACAGTCCAGTTTTGACATGGGCATGGGGTCATTGGCCTGAAGGACCATCCAGTTTTGTCCAGGCTGTTGTTTTGAGGTAAATTTGAAGAATTTAAAGATACTATTTGTTTTTCATTTCTCCATCCACTTTCTGCAAAGCTCTAGTTCCACCTGCAGTGAAACAGACTCTGAGCATGATGCTGTCACCACCTTGCTCGACAGTTGGAACAATGCCAATGTGCTTATTATACTTTACATAGGTGAAGCTACAAGTTAACTATTTTTTGGTGAACTGGTGAACACAGACAGAAATTTCTTATACTTGTTTTCACCTTTATTGTGACTCAGATTTTTTAATACGGAGGTGTAACTGAAACACAGCCAGGCTGGCAATACTGTGCGAAATATATTTTTAAATGAGAAGATAAGGCAGAGCTATATAAAGCAATATTTAAAGACATAAAAATGAAAAAAATGCTTCTATACGAACACCCAGATGATCACTGATTATCTTTAACACAATAATCTTCGTTATAAGCAGACTTCCTCTTCTGCCGAAACAGACCCTACGGTAAGCATGTTTTTGCCTCATCTTCCCAGAGAGTAATTCAATATGTAAACTGTTACGAGTAAATGATGGCCAACGGCATTTGTGGTACCTTAGCTGGCGACAATCAGTCTGCCAAAACAACATTAGTTGGTAAGAATTGCAATCCATCAGGCTTAAATATTGTTTTCCCCTCAACAAAACCTCATTCAGGCACAGTGAGAAAACAGAAACACAAGATTATTAGGGTTCATTGCTTGGAATTTAGAGCATGTTGGTTTTCAGTCTCCATAAATGTGACACAATGTAGCAGAGGGAGTTTCCACTGAGGCTAGCTCATTTCTATGAGCAGTCTGTTTCTGCAGGGGTTCGTTAATCACCTCAAGGGCTTTTCGTATCTTGCTGATTCTCTAATTCTCTCTCCCAAAAGCAGGAGAGTTAGAGATAGGGCATGACTGAGCATGCATGTAAAGCACCAAGTGGTTGAGATCAAAGCAAACATAACATCCTTCAATTTGAGCAGGCAAAACTCTAAGACAAGTGAACATAGAGCAGAAAATACAACGCACAAAATGAGGTTTAACTGTGGGATTTTTTTTTTTTTTTTGGCTTGACTACCTACAGTAGAAACTGCTGCTGTTAAATTCTTTTCTCTTCTTTGGTTTTACTCGCTTCTTGAAGCAGGATTTGTTTTTAAAACTGTCCAGTTTGCTTAATGTTTTGCAGTGGCTGACCTCTTGTGGTCAAAATCTCCTGGAAGCAACAGAACATGTCAACCTGACTTAATTAAAACCTGAGCCCCTTTATTTACAAGGGATTATCAAGGCAATTATTTACGCAACACGATCCCAAAGACAAGAAATCCTGAACTGGGAAAACTGACATCGTAAAGAGTTTCTACTGTGCATCCTCTTTGCTACTTTTAATTGACAGAAGAGGAAGAACCAATCCTGAATGAAAATCACGGAATTCTCCCGAGGCTGTTGAAAGTAAATTAGAAAAACCATCTCTGTGAAAGCTTAGAGCAATGTTTCCATCTCAAAGCTCAGCAAAACATACTAAGTACCAAAGAAAGATGTGAACTAAAAGCAATCTGTGTATGGGAATCCACTGTCAGCAGATGGAACAGAGAAACATGGCACTGCACCAGACAATTTCTCAAAAGAAATGAGAGGTGAGATGAACTGATGCCAGATTTACCATCAGGACTCATAATTGTTCTTTTGGGAGATTGATTTTTAAGTGCTTCACAAGAGAAAATGTGCAAAATTTCTATCGTCCTCTGAGGACGAAGGGGTTGCTGTGACGTCCCACCTTCTTCTAAAACCTGTGTGAAGACAGTCATTTTATGTGAACATCTGTTTAGTGGGGTCCCATAAATTCTAGCGCCAACACATGTGTGCTCGACCGCCTGAGATTAATTATGACAATATGATTCACTTTGTCTTGTGAAAGAGAAAGTCAACATTTTTACTTCTTCAACTCGAACATCCAATCAAACATTCCCATCACTAATCAAGTTGCCATTTGCATCTGCTAATGGTAGTATGAAAAAAGAAAAAGAAGCACTGATGAGGTGACAACTCGTGCCAAGGTTGAATAAAGCCCCAAACAGAATCTGATTTTAGGGCGCACTTACAGCTAAGCCCATCCCAATTATACAGAAAAGGGAAACTCGTTAGGAAAAATGGCAACATCATATTTCCTCAAAGTATAAAACAGCATTGTCAATTCAACAGGCTTCGATTTGGAGTTTTATGTAGTCAATTTTTTTTAATGCTAAGCTGATTTTTCTCAATGAACTGTCAAATGCAAGAGCTTGTTTGCAATTGATTTCCCATGCATCTCTCGGATAAGCTCTAAACAATAAATAACTGAACAAATTGTGTAAAGTAGTGACTGGAGTATTGATTTTCTTAGATTTAATGGTAACCGAAGTATCTTAATAAATTTGATACATTTTTGGGAGCATGGGAAAGAGTTTGTTGCTTGCTTGGTTTTTCAAACTGATCAGTTATTTAAGAAACATTTAGTAACTTAGGACTTCCGGTTTCCTCATCACTATCTACATGCCAGGGGAAAGCTTTATCGAATTATGTAACTCTACCGAGACATTAACTGGGACCATGTTTTGGTCAGATGGTATTATTTAACTTCTGAAGCAACAAACACTCTTCAGGTTAGTTTAAAGATAAATAAGTGTAAAAAGCTCACATGCCCAGCATTAAGTACAGTAGAGGATCTGTTATGCTGTGGGGTGATTTCCCTTCCAGAGGAAGGAAAGCTACTTACACTTAATGTCATTAGAAACTCATTGAAACATTCCGAGCACAAATCATTCAGCCCTTGCCAGAAACCTGAGAATAGTTCCAACAGGGTCTTTTAAAGACATATTGATCCAAAAATGCAAATCAATGCTTTATTAAATGATATTATTATATTTTAAAGTTGTCTACACCTGTAAATACATTTAGTTAAATATGAAAAGGTCTAAAAAATCCTCATATGCAGTGGCCAGTTCCAACATCTTCTATTGTGCATGAGTGAGCTCACCATACTTACAGTTTTTGTTCTTAATGGTTTAAAATAAAGCCTGACAGATTATATGCACACTGCCTTTGTCATGTTAACAGCTTTATTAAGCTTGCAAACCAGTCAATAGTAGTGTGCCCACTGCTTTCACTCCTGTGTGCTCCTGCCTCCACACTGATTTGCGTGCGTGTGTGTGTGTGTGCTGTGAGTGTGAATGTAACGCGTGGGCTGATGTTCTTAAGCTTTGCTGGTAATGAGGCTCACCAATAAGTATGACTAAAACCTGGTTTGATATTGGGTCTTATTTTTCATTACCAGGATATGAGGCTATTTTTAAGACAACATTTCTTTTTTTTCCAAGTTGGGTTTCTAACAGAATCTTTGGATGTTATATTGAATGTGTGAGATGAACAGTGTGAATATAAAACAAAAAACATGTCTCTAAATCACTCTTATAAGTGTACCTGACCGCTTTAGAAAGTTTTTGTGATGTAAAGGAACAAACTACAAGAAATCCTTACAAAAATGTTTCAATTTCGGAGATGTATTGACCTGGTTACCTAGGTGTGTACATCCTAACACCTAAAACTTTGTTAAAGCGCATTTTGATTTAGTTTCAACAGCGTCTCTGACAGGGGTCTATCAGTATCTTGTTTTAACTAAAATAATTGATCAAAATGTTATTTTCTTCACTGCACAAAAACCTGAGAGATTAATAGGGAGGTGTACGCTTTTGAACGCCTTCGTGCTTTCAACAAAGCCTTTATTAGACAAATGTGGCTTTAAATGATAAAAATTTAAAAACTTTCACAAGGTATAAATGGTGTGCGAAAAGTTTAATAAAAGTGCCTCACTGAACCTTGGTGTTTCATGGATGTCTTGGAGGGCCACACAGTGCGCTTAATGAGGTGGAAAATTGAATTAGAATGATTCAGTCAGTCGAACATGAGGTCGATGGACGTTGTAAGAGAATATGCTCTGAGATGCAGCGATAGGAGGAATGTGACCTAAAACAGTAACAGTGTAAGGCAGAGGGAAAAAATAATAATTACAGTGAATCACACTCCTTGAAACAAACTCAAAGCCTGCTGCACTTGAAGTCAAAATGTGTTTTGACGGTGTACATCTAAGTGTTGCTCCTGAAAGTTACCTAATGCAGCTCAACTGGAGGCAAAAAGTAGCACAAATATTTCAAATTTTAGCAGGAATGGGATTTTTTTTTTTTTTTATGTATCAGAAAAATGCTTTCTTGCTTACAGATTAATAAATGCTTTGTGAGGCAGAGCAATGGTTGTTTATGCGGAGAACCATGTCATATTTCGTACTAAACAGCCTGAGGAGTGTTTTTCTTTAATATTCCCTTTATTTTGTAGTCTAAACAACAACATAATGTTCCTATAGGTGACATTCTTAGAACAGATTTTTATAAAAGATATTAAATCACTATGTCATTATATTTTCTGTAAACTATTTTTTTTTCTTAGTCTGCATATGCAAAATCACAACTATACCAACCCATTAAGTGCTGCAAAAAATATTTGCCCTTGTATATACAGGTTTATTAAAAGATGAATTAAAAGAATAATGACATAAAAAGGAAAGAAATGTCCTAAAAAGAGTCCAACTCCCTCGACATCGAGGTAGTGAGACCCATATCCTTACTGGCTTGTGACTGATATTGTGACTCCCCAGAAATAAAAGTTGAAACTTAGGACCAGTCCACCCTTCTTTTTGAATTTTTGCAATTGTATAATAAAACTCTGGCAGTTTGCTCTAAAATTGTTATATGAAACCATGGAAATTGACAATTTGCTCATATTGTTTCACAATATTCTATGTATTTTCAAAGGACCAACCTTTTGGAGTTAAGTAATAATTGCAAATTGTGAATATTTGTGTTTTTTATGCACTGATATGATATTTTCTTCATAGTTCTGTGGTACATAAGGTTTAAAAATAACAGTGAAATTAAGTCAACCACCTACCTTTCACACCTCCTCAAAAACAATGGTGCTACTGTCTTTGCATGAATTCCTATTATTCATACTCATGGTGTGTGCTTGGTCATAACAAAGGGTAGAAGTTTGTGTTTTTGTTGGGTCAGTAGAGGAAAAAAAAAATCTCTGATAAAATCACATATTTCACACTGCCTGGAGAGCGTTAGAGAAGGCCTTGGTGGTAGCTGTTAGAACTAACCCAAACTGTCAGCACAAACAAAGCATTAATTACTAGAGCTAAAATAAAGGAGTTAGGGCATAACAATGATTATCTAAAATTAGAGGGAGGGAAGAAAAACAGTCATTTAGGTTGACTTCCTGGCTCGCAGGCACTCAAGATCTGAGATGAATTTAAAAACAAGCGGTGAAATAAATAAAGATAATTCTCACAAGGTGGGGGATAGTGGGAGAAAGAATAAGGCTGGTCCATTTAAATGATAATGGAATTAAAAACACACTTTATATGTTACTGGTCAATATAGTGAAAAGGACAGAAACCTCGCAAATCTCAGCACCCAAAAGCGGCAACGGCCAGGTAGCTTCGGACAAGAGACATGGAACCGAACCGCCGTATCCAGCATCGCGGCCACATCCCCCCAGCACAGGCCAAGCCAGGAGCCCGGTCATCCTGGAGCTGAAGCTACGGGCAGCAAAGGCTCCCAACAGTGAGGAGAAGGAGGAGGAAAAAAAAATTTGGACTTGAGTTTGAGACTTTGACATGAGACCCAGAAGTCGCAAAAATGAAAGACCTCAGACAGAACACATTTGTACCAGTCTTGAGAGTTGAATCTGAGACTTGAGTCTGAGTAACAGTTCTTATCTCATGTAATAAAAGACAACGGTAGCCTGTAGCAGATTAAATAGTTAAATGATAACTGGTAATAAATATGAAAATATTGAAAGATAGTAACTTTATATGTATCTGGTAATTTAGGTCTTAGGATAAACAGTACATGATTGTACACAGTGTTGTATAGTAACGAAGTAAAAATACTTCACTACTTTACTTAAGTATATTTTGGAGTACTTCATACTTTCCTCGAGTATGAAAATTTTTGATGACTTTCACTTTTACTTCACTACATTTCCGAACTTAATTGCGTACTTTTACTCCGATACATTTTCAATGTGTGGTTTAGTTACTCGTTACAAAAAAGCGAGAGAGAGAAACAAAGTGTTTTGACCCCACCTACTGATTAGCAAGTAGGCTACCGAACAAAGTCCGTAGCCTGCTTGCCTGGGCTTGTTCATCACCTCCAATAGGATACACCTGTTTCGCTTCTCCCATTGTTGGGGAAATCAGAACACCGTACAGCGGATGGGAGGGAGGGACGAACACAGAAGAGTGCTGCCCGCACTGACGCGGCTCAGGGATTACGTGACACGCAGCGCCGTGCCCTATAATGCACTGTAAGCTATGTAATGTGTTTGAGGCAGTTGACCAAAATCCCGGACAATTTTTAAATTCCCCCCGGACATCTTTTTAGGTCTGAAAAGTAGGACATGTCCGGGAAAAAGAGGACGTCTGGTCACCCTAGTTCAATGGGGGACAGAAGCCATAGCGATAGCAATTTAGACTAAATTTAACGAATATAGGAAAGGCATGCAAGTTCAAAACCACAAACCATTAACATGTGCTACTCTTTAAAACTGGAACAATTTATTAGCAGGTTTCATTTTGCCTGCACTTGGTTGGGTACATTATTTTAAGTTTATTTGACAAGTTTACCAAAATATAAGAAATGTCATTCAAACTTGCCTTGTTTTACTTTTTACTTGTACTTTTCATTACATTACTTGAGTACATCCATTTTTACAGTAATTTCCATACTTAAGTACAAGACGTTTCAGATACTTTAAGACTTTTACTCAAGTAACATTTCAGTCAGTGACTTCGACTTTTACCAAAGTCGTATTTTGGAGAGGTACTTGTACTTTTACTTGACTCTGAGATTTCAGTACTTTATACAACACTGATTGTACACCAACACAGGATAAGAGGTGGACTAGATGCCATGGATTGGATGAGAAAATGTTTACTTCAGTCATTAGAGACTTGACTCTGATTTGAGGCAAAAGATTTGTGACTTTTGCCCCAAAGACTTTGCACTTGTAAAAAATTAGACTTGGGAACATCTCTGGGGAAACCCCCAAAGAGCCCTTAACCTGCTGGGCGCCCATCAGCTCAACTAGAAGTGACTGAAACTTAGAAGCACCAAGGGATGGAGGCCATAATATCAACCTGTTCGGTGAGATGACCCCTTGAGGGCAAAGAGGTCCCCACCAGAACCCAGCGCAGTTCCCCTGACCCACAGTTGGCACAATGCATCCTCAAGAGCAACAGATCACCAGTAATGAATCCATCACTCCACGAAGTGACCCAAGCCTTAACACAATCAACACCACACCAAGGGGGTTCCCCTGTGACACAGCCATGACTCTCAAGGTCACGTCTGTCATCAGTCTGTACAAATCCAGTACAGAAACAGAATTGTGTGAAATGTTGAAATGCTGCTATGAATACAGACATCTATTTATAAAGTGCATCAAAACTGGGGTTGCAATCAGGTTGTTGGAGACCCTGCTGGTTGCTATCAGCAGTCTACATAACCCCCCACACCGGTTTGAGTCTGGTGTTTCTGTAACATCACTTTATATATAGTTTGTCACCTCTGGAAAAACATGTCAGTCAGTTTTGCTTAGCTAGTTGTGCTTTAAATTGTTATAATCTTCGCTCCCCTAAATAAGCTTCCATGGACACACGCCTCTAGAGTGTTCACAATACACATAGGCAACTGTTCTTTTGAGGAAGAAACAACATTTTCTTTTTTAGTTCTGACTATATAGACACCAAGTCCTCCCACACTGAGTCCTCCCTCTTTCCTTCTTTATTTACATATTTTTAGGCTTATTTATCTAGTAAATACCTTTGCTTATATCCTTTATGGCTGAAACAAAACCTTTTAGTTGCTATCAACTTTAGGGTGGGGTCTGCAATCCCAAAAATAGGTTATTTAAGTGGTTATGTTTTGTACATTTGATGTAAATTTATAACACTGAACATTTTTCTTAGCAGGGTTTAAGTCTTTATTAGTAGGGTCAGTCTTCAATTCCAGCTAATCAGCTCGAGTCTTGTGCCTTTTGTGATGTTATCAACACAAATACACTAAAAGCAGAATTCTGTTCTCCAGATTGACTAAAACTTAGTATTTTAAAATCCGAACGTCATCACTTAGCTGTGATTTGATCGTCAGTACTATTTTTGTTGTGGGGAATAATCTCACTGGGTACTATCTTTAATCTATCTTCTAAAAAAGAAAAAAAGAAAGAAAGAAAGAAAGAAAGAAAGAGTGAGCGCCTCAGAGTCACAGAGACCTTTAGTTTTCAGAGTGCGTAGGAAGTCTGGCACCGTTTCTTGTTTTGGCATCTTTTTTTTTTTCTTTCTTTCTTTCGTGTCATATCGCACTTCAAAGCGGTTTGAGGTTCCCCAGACGGATTAAGTACACTTAAACAGGACTTCCCTCTGCGAAAAAAGATGGAAATAGCGCGACTTTCATTATAGGAGTTCCAGTTTCTCCGAGGTGCCGTATACGTCGTTAGGAGAGCAGGAGACGTTGAAGGAGTTTTGTTTCTGGGACGTTGCTGGATTTTAGGTTGTGGGGTGACATTCTGCATCTTGTCTTCCAGCTCGCACGGAGCAATGATGATGATGATGATGATGATGATGATGATGATGATGAGTCTCCTGCTGGCATCAAACCTACAACCTTCCAGTCGCAACACGGTGTCTCCAGCCAATAGACACCGAGTCCTCCCACACTGAGTCCTCCCTCTAAAACAACCTGTTTTCACATTCACACTATGGATAAAAGAACATTTCACCACGCGTGAATTCATCGTATAACTTCATAACTTTTGTACCGATGACGGCAGGTTAACCCTGTACGATTAGTGTCATGACTTTATTCATCTTTAAAAGCCCTCAGTTTATATGTTCCGAGGCTTTTCGTCCTTTTTGACACGTCTTTACTAGGATTTAAGGCACTTAAAAGAGTTTAAGCCTAAATCTCGCCGGCTCTCATGGGACTGAGGCATTCGTCGCGGTGTTTGCTGCTACGGCGGAAGATGGCGGAGGCGGACAGCTCGGAGGTAGGGGACATTGTGGTGTCCTGTACCCGGTTTCTCTCAGATTGCTCTTTTTTTATATATATATTCGTGTAGTGACAAAATTTTCAGAACGATGTGCATTTTTAGTTTCGGCATTCAGTAACGTACGGCTACATCACTGGATCTGGGGTGATTTTTTTCAGTGTCCTGCAGATGTTGGCTGAGTCTGCAAGTCTATCCGTAGACTCGCGTAATAGCAACGGTAGTGAATGATATAGTGTGTAGGGAATCTTTTTAGGCGACGATCCGGATGCATGTCCGCTGTCCTTGGTGCTGAAACGGTACCTGCGTCTTTTACCGGCTTGCCCTAGCAGTGTGCAGAATTAGATCGCAGCCATTGCACTTTCACACACGAGTTATTGCTAGAGGGGGGGAATCATATTTTAACATGCATTTTTAAAAGAGGGTTTAATGTGTACAACACTGACTACATGCAGCACAGGTGGAACAAAATAATAGTATATAAGGAGTCAAAACTGTGTACAACAAAATAATGCTAGAAAATTGATGTGGGCACATATACTTGTGCTAAAAATGAAAATTTTTATCTCGGACTTCCCAGCTTGTATTCTGTTTCATTCATCCCTCATATCGACTTTTTATCTCCCCCTGCAGTATACAGTAGTACTAAATGTTTCCAGAAATAAACAAGACATGTATAGTAAAAAAAAAGGAAAATAATCATCAGTGAAAATAATGATAGGCAAACCCAAACACAACAACCTACAGCTAAGCAAGATTGTTATTTTAGTCTTTTGTCCTTTTTTTGCCCCATTTCACTTTTGTCCTTGAGCTCTGTCTGGTGGGAAATCCCAATCCACAGCAGCTTTAGGATCTTCTACTATTCTGGCATCTTTTGCCACTTTCAGTACGTTTAGTACATTTTCTGAGAGACTTCCATATGCTGAGTTTATCTTAGTATAATGCAATATGAATACATATTTGTAAATATTTTATTTAACGAGAATTGGTCAAATACATAAATAAAACTAAAAAGTCAGCTAAAATATTTGCCAGTGATGCAAGAGAAACGCTCTAAGATAGCTGTCCACAGTAAGCCACCACTGCTACAGTTCATGGTGCTGAGTTTCCTTCAGAGCCTTCATTATATCTATATATTTACAGAACCTCTCTGCTCACTCTCATGCTCCTGCAGCTGTCCACTTGATCTATCTAATATCTAAATTCTGATAGAAACCTAACCAAGCTCATTTCATTCTATTTCTTCACTCACAGCGGCAACAGCCTGTCAGGTCCCCGCTTTCCCAGTCTGCACAGCCCTCCCCTCTGCCGAAACCAGTGCCTACAACCCATCATGTGCCCTGCATTCCTCACACGCCTCATGTAGCAGCGCTCGCCACCTGTCCTGGACGAGGCAAGATTGCCAAGTTCATAAGCCCGGAGGAAATGACATCAAGGGACTACTACTTTGACTCCTATGCCCACTTTGGCATCCACGAGGTACGCAGACCAGGGCGACAGCAGGAAGCACGGTGTGATTAGAGTAGAAGAATGACACCAGATGCTTCCTGTTAAACTTTGCCAATGAGTTTCATCGCTTAGAATTGGACTCTGACAGCAGGATATGTAAAAAAAAGAAAAAGAAAAAGGCTGTTATTTTAATACTTCTACTTCCACGAAAAGACGGGCTTTACTTCATGTCTTCCACAGAGTCTTGCAAAAAATGTGTTTGTTTCACTGGGACAAACATAAATCAGGGCATAATTGCAAAGTGGAGGGAAAGTAAAACATATTTGCATTTTTTTCTTTTACAGATACAAATCTGAAAAGGGTGCAAAACTAACATTACCTTAAAACAATCAGCCCTATCTGGAAGCAAGGTGGTGGCAGCGTCATCCTGTGGGACTGCAACGAATACTCCTGCAAGAGTATATATATATTCTGTGTCTAGAAAGCAAACGACTGCATTTTGTCTGCAGAAAACTTTAAGTTTGGCAGTTACCAAATTACACTGGGAGTTCAAACTTAAATGACTGCTTTTATGATTTCTGTAAGCAGAAAATCAAACATCAACTGCCTGATTCACCCATAAAAATGCACTTCATAATCTTATAATCCAAAACGTTATCTTAAATTCAACAGAAATCTACAACAATGCACCTGTGCGTCTACCAACTACCGAGGTATATACATTAGCAGTGACATGATGAAGAAAATGGAGGGCTGTTGAAATATCTGTCTTGATGGAGCATGTCTCGGCTCACAAAAGAAAGGGCTTTTTCATTATTAACTAGCACGAAAGACCCCCAGAGGCTGCATAATAGTCCATTATCAGCACTCCATAAGTGAAAACTATCTCTGCCTGTCTATCTGCAGTGCACTACAGGGGAAGTAGCCTAACTAATGACCTTGATGTGTGAGGGAAATATGGTGAGAAAGTTTGGGGACGTATAGACCCCCACTTCCCTTATATTTTAAATAGTGTCCTTATTTAGCATATGGGTCAGCTTTTTCGTGTGCTTGCAGACAAAGAGTGTGTCCTGATTAAAGAGTTCAAAGCAAGATAGGAAAGAAAGTGGGATCTGTGAATGAGCTTAGGGAGATAGAAATCAGGCAGTCCCCAAAGGCTTTGTGTTGTACTCCTGTCTATTTCAAGACGCCGTGACTGTCACCAAGGCTTCTGGCCTGGATTCTGTTTGTCTGTCTCCACACACAGAAGCAAATAATGTGCTTACATGCAAACTTGTGTCTGTATTTGTACGAATCAAGCTATTCCTTGACCGTGTCATTGGTTCGGTGTTGTACAGGCTGTTTGGGTCGCATATGTTATTGTTAATATTATTATCTCCATCACAGGAGATGCTGAAAGACGAGGTGCGGACGCTGACCTACCGCAACGCCATGTACCACAACAAGCATGTGTTCAAGGATAAGATCGTCCTGGATGTTGGCAGTGGCACAGGGATCCTCTCTATGTTTGCTGCCAACGCCGGTGCCAAACACGTGTACGGGGTGAGGCGAATAGATCCACCTACAGTCCACAAACAGATGCCGCAATCCAACACTTACTGGGTTTTTGGTAAATTCCAACAAGGAAGCACGAAACTCAAACACATTCTAAAACTGTTATTGGCCATGATTCAAAGATCAGTCGTCCACATTACTATATAGACCCCCAGACTGTACTAAATTAGAAGTATACACAATATCGTATAAAAAACACGATATACTAGAATACTTTATACATTGTATCTGTTCAATTGCAGTTATTTAAATTAAGCTTTTCATTCAGATTTATCAATCAAATTTATTTGTATAGCACATGTCAGCAACAAGGCAGTTCAAAGTGCTGTACATCATAAAAACTGAAAAATACAAAGTTATAAAACACATTTAAATAGCATGTGACATCTTTTATATATACAGTATATATATATATATATATATATATAAATAAGAACTGACACCCATTGAATGTTGACCACCAAAATTGATGATTTGCATAGTTCCTCGATGTGCACAGTTGGATTTTATGTGATGTACCAACACAATGTAGAGGTTAAATATTAAGGGGAAGGTAAATGACAAATTCTCGTCTAAATCTAAAAACGAGAACAGGAGAAAAAGTGTGCCATGCATTTTGGAGTCGTCTTAGAATGATCTAGTGCAACAAACTGCCTTTAATTCTTCCGCAGTGAGCCATGCAGTGCTCAATGTGATTTTCAAAGCTTGGTTTTTTAACTTAACCAAGTTTTAAACATTTCTACAACCTAATCGCTGACCTGTCTGCTGTGTTCCTTGGCCTTCACAATGCTTTTAGTTCACAGAATACCAACAGGTAGACGTTATTTAGTAATTATGTGACTTCTGGAGGAAATTGTTGGTGCTGAATTTGATTTTGGGTTACCAATAGTAAAAGGTCATGTGGAATCCCATTTAATTCTGTAATATGACAAAATGGAAAAAAAGTCAGCAATATTTCTGTGAGACACTTTAGACATATTTGCTAAAAATGCAAAAACTATTGGAAAACAAAAAACATCAGCTTTAGAGAAAATAAACTTAATATTGGAACATCAACGTAAGAGTTTGTTTTCCGATGAATTGCTTTGCCGTTTTGAGAGTGAATCTTTCCTAATACGAAGCACTGACTAAATGATCGCAGATGTTTATTATGAAGGGATTCTATCTGAGGCAGACGGTTAGGTACATTTTGTCAGACGCTGCAGGTTTGATTTATAAACTTCATTACACTTAATGACGGTTATGTCTTGTAGCAGACAGAATATTAGTTTTTAGATGGATTAGAGAAGTTTGATTAAATTCTCGCTTTCAGTATTACCGCAAAAGGTGCATGTAAGCATCACTGTGCTGCTCTGACGTGAAGAAATGTGGCGTCCTTCCTGGTGTTTCTATGGATGGATGCTGCCCAAATGAGAAGCAAGAACCATTCATATAAATGACAAAATATTAATGTAACTTAGCTCACTTCAAAAAAAAATCTATGGTGAATTGCTAAACTAAACAATTTTATATTTTTTTCCTCCAGATTGAAGTCAAAAACTTCAGTGTATTTTCTAGAAGTTTTAAGTGTCAAACACAATATGGTAAACAACAGTGAAGTTGAAGAAAATCTATAAATCCACTTCAATACATGTCTATTTTTTTTATACTAAAGAAGAAAATGGAGGAGTGCATTGCTTCTTTATATTGAGATCCCTTTAATCAGGCACCCCTAAATAAAATCCTCTGCAACTAGTTTGTCAGAAGTGATTTGACAGATAAAATTTGTCTCAATTGGTATGAAAACGCACAAGTTTCTTCGATTGTGTATCAATTTATACTTTATCAACCACTTCAAATTTGAATAAATAAACCGAAGTTTGTGGTTGCAATGTCTACAGAATGCGACAAAGCTAGAGGGCTTCTGCAGAGAGCTCGGCGTCTCCCACTTGTGCATGACTGATTAAAATATATACCCACGCATTGTGTAGACACTTCAAGAAACATTTGACAGCTTCACGAACAGACTGTTATTTTATGCCCGGTGTGTGATCTCGCACTTGTTCCTGCAGATCGAATGCTCAAGCATATCTGAATATTCAGAGAAGATTATCAAGTCCAATCACCTACACAACGGTGAGTCAAAGGTGATTTTCCATTTTCCAGTGCTTAGATACCCATCTGTTTGGTCTGTGGGACTGTGCAATGGCATTGGGGTTAGAAGGAGCATGGAAAATCGTTTGCATATTTCCATCATTGCAGTCACGCTCCACAGTATTAGTCACCGTTCTTGATGGTTAACTGGCAGTTTGTCTCCGTTGTCAAATAATTATGGTCTTTGGCATCAATCTTGGCTCCCTCAGAGGGGTTTATTTCCATTGTTAGCCCACCCTGTGCAACGCAGATGGTGGACTGGCAGCAGAAAGTGCAGTTTTGCACCTGAAATATTCAGTTGTTACTGTTTAATTGTGACATGTCAACTATTTTGCTTGTGGGATAAGAATATTATTTTAAAAAATTCTGAGAAAAACAGTACGAACTCCTCTATTGCTCAGATTTGATAGCTATTTTATTACATAATAAAAATTGAAAAAAATCAAAGATAGATAGATCTATCTAGCCATATATATATATATATATATATATATATATATATACATGGTTTTATAAATATGTAACGCAGGAATCAAAGGCATGAGAAAACAAGACATTAAACTATTTTACCCCAGGCTACAAAATCAGCATGAATCTCTCTTAATTTGCGTTACGGGAATGAAGAAATTTGGAAGTAATTTGTCTCCTGCTGCCTTGTTTCTGTTCACGGTACAGTCATTACCATCTTCAAGGGCAAGGTGGAGGAGGTGGAGCTCCCCGTGGAGAAGGTGGACATCATCGTCTCCGAGTGGATGGGTTACTGTCTCTTCTACGAGTCTATGCTCAACACCGTCATTTTCGCCAGGGACAAGTGGCTGGTAAGACCGCAATCGTGGCGCTGCTTGACGCAAGGCTTTGCATGTTCGCCTGCCCAAATGGACAAATGAGGCCGTTGACACATAAAGAGACGAGACGGTGATGAAGTAGAGGGCTTACTGTGTGGCGTGCATGCCCAGATGCTGAGGTTATGCGTGAGTGGTTTTGTTGCTGGCCTCAGTAACAGCTGGATACCTTTAAAGCCAGCACATGTGATCCTAGATTACATGCCAGGTGTGCGAACAAAGAAAATGATGGATGGCCTTTTGTGTTTCTTCTCTGGATACCTGAAGTCTGTCTTTTGTGCAGAAGCCCGGAGGCCTGATGTTCCCAGACCGAGCAGCTCTCTATGTGGTGGCCATTGAAGACAGGCAGTATAAGGATTTCAAGATTCATTGTAAGTAATTATTTAGGATTTGACGCCATCTGATAGCTACATGATTAATTCTCCCCATTGCTTTGCGAATGAATGACTGTGATGGAGGTGAAGTCACTGTAAGAGGGAATTGTCTTCGCTTTAGGACTCTAAGACTCAATAAAGAAAAAAATATTGGTATGTTGGGGCCCAACTCGAGCTTAATCTTTGTCAATATTACTTACATATTCTGTAATATCGTCTGACAATCAATCAAAACTAAACTTCTCCTATTTAAAGTCTGTTGAGACTACCAAAACAATTTCTGTTGGCTAAATACCAGAATAAGATTTTACATGTAGTAAAATCATTTATTTAAATTCATAAGAGAGAAAACGTCGGGAACCAGAACCACTCTAGTCTGCGATTGCCCAGCATTTCAAGTTGAGAGACCAAGTAGGATTTTTTTCTTTTGAGCTACAATCACCAAGTACTAACCTGAGGCACAGCTGAGGGTGTAGTTTTAGGCAAAGCCTCAAGCACTCTGCTTCTGTTGTGACATCGTGAGAAAATCAAAAACAATGCATTGGGAACAGAACTGTGAACGTAGTTGAGGTCATCCTCTGGTCAAGTGTCACACTCATCTGTTCAAACAAATATGCAAAAATACAATTAAAGTCAGAATATCTGCAGCCTGAGAAAGTCACACAAAACCTTTGATATTTTCATGGAAATGACCATGATAAAAGCTGATTCATACTTGCATGTATGCAAGTTTTGACTTAGAAAAATATAATAATAATAATAATAATAATAATAATAATAATAATAATAATAATAATAATAATAATAATAATTTAAAAGATCTAATTTTTCTGGCATTTGGAAAAAAGCTGAAGCTTTGGCATTTGTAAAATTAAGGTCGAATATTTTATCCTTTTAAAAATATAAATACGCGTTCATGACAAAAGTGAAAACTTAAAATTAAACAAAATAGAAAACCATGTTAATTAGTATTTGAATCAGTTGAAGTGGTTTTCATTTTGTCTTTGTTGCATACATAACTTCTAACATTACATGGCATTCATGTTCTAATCCGCATTTAAAACATTTTCTGTCAAGTGTGAACAGGTCCCAAGGTGCGCAGTAATTAGCGAGGCTCAGTCTAACGAGCACATTTATATTTTAGTCATTGGTGGAGTGTTTCATAGTGAAACTATGAGAAAATATGATGTTGGAGCTCCAGGTTAACTCGTCCCTTTGCTAGTTACTACCTCCATTTTTTGTGTTGACGTATCGCTCCTTCATACTTTAGTTTTGCAGCCCTGTATCTTTTCTTCTGTTCATCTTTTCTTTTTTCTTTCTTTTTTTTAATGACTCGGTCATATTGGTCATATTTCATATTTATCTAGTAATTAAGGAACTACCTTTACTTACTAATATAGCAGTTTCCACAGATGAAAACAAAGTGCTTTACAGTAACCTTCATAAAAAACAGAGCACAGAATAAACAATCTAAAACAAAGTTTTAACTCAAAGGGTGAAGATCGTGAACACTGGAATCACCCGCAAAGTACATTTTCTAAGTGTGTATTAAACTTGGACTTAAAACTGAGCAGATCTGATTTAAACTAGCTGCCAAATTCTGAACCGACTGTAAGTGGTGAAGGACGATTTTATTGAGTGATGAAAACAATGCGTTGCAGTAATCAATATGGGATCAAATTAAAGTTGAAGAAGAATTTTCATATCTGCAGTTACTTCCCGATAAGAGAGAGCAAGGAGGCACCTTCACAACTCAAACTCAACTAGAACAAGAGTGGGGTTTTTTTTGGTTTTTTCTTTCAGCGTGACTGGAATTAGGTCTTGTCTTTTTATGTAGCGAATAATTGTAAAGGTGTCTATTCAGAACAGATCGCCTGAGGTTCTATGGAGCAAAACAAGGCCACTGTGAGGATTACAGAGGACAAAGTACTTTCACCTAGAAACGTAGGGTTTAAGTCCCATAAGAAGTGTCCTGTTTTTAGCGTCCACTATGCTACGGGTGTGTAGGAAGCTGTTAAGGACGTAGAAAAAATATAGGACAGCCATATTTCCCACATGAACATGTGATGAACCCATTTACACTAATAAAAAGCCAAAGAGTTATTTTTATCCATTTTGTTTTTGTTCAAAACATAAAACTGAGATTAGTTACACCCACAATTATGCAGATCAATAAATTGTTGGGGGGAAAATTAGAATATTACAAAAGACTCAATAAAGGATTTTTAAAATAGAAATGTTCACATGCCATATAATGCATGCACACAGTACTTGGGCAGGGCTTCTTTTGTACGAGTTACTGCATCAATGCAGCATAGCATGGATGTTTTCAGTCTGTATCTCTGCTGTGATATTAAGAAAAATCAAGTTGCTAAAACGTAGCCTTTAGCTCTACTACATAGTTGGCTCTGGTTTTTCTCGTCTTCCATTGCTACGACTTGTCAATTGTCCAACTTAGCACGGTGGTTAAATCTGGTATTTGTACGTTCAGGTTATGTGAGCAGGAGTCAAGTCCCGCAGACAAATTAAATCCAAATTTCCCTGATTCCCGGTCCCTTTTCATATTCTGAGAAACTGGGTGTTGAGGTTTCATTAATCGTAAACCATTAACGGAAGTAAACATTTAAAATATATCATTTCCACCAAATGAGTTGTATTTTGAATTACATTGTTGAAAAGAAACAAACAGATATTGATTGCATTTCCAAATTTATGCTACCTGGGGTCAGCTAAAAGAAGAAATCCTGTTGTAGATTAGTCCTCATTTTCCCGCAGAGCGCCTACCTCTGAATGTGCTCAAATAGCTGCCGCAGTCAGAGGTCCGGGCTTAAACCTGTGGTCAAGATCAAAGCGCTAATTTTAAAAGGTGCCACGCAGTCTAGCATCAACACTGAATAACTCCTACCGAGTTTTCAATCCGCCGCACAGGTGGCCGACTTTTATTACATCTAAAAACATCAAAATCGAGGCGCATTTGTTTCACACAAATCCCAAAAGAATTGAGTCCATCTAAAAGCTTCAGATTTTTATTTTTAGTAGCTAGTAGGTGTTGCGTTCCTCAGCCACACGTTCTCAGCGTCTGGCTTCCTGACAAAATAAGGTGGAGTGGAGGGACAGAGGGACTAGGGGAGGGAAAGGTTGTTTGGTGTATTTTCAGTCCAAATTATAATAAAAACAAGGCTGCCAGACATACTGGAGGAGGCTGGAGCTTATTTTAATGATGGTTTTTTTTTCTTTCTTCACTCTGAGCTGAGATAGACATAAAAACTGATCTGGACTGAAGGCTTTGAGCAGGAACCAGTAGAACTAAGCAATACAAGCATGCATTGAACGTGCAAAAAAATAAATAAAGTGCAACCTGTGGAAATGTGTGTAAGAAATGTGGGGGTTTTTTTCTCTGTGCAGGGTGGGAAAACGTATATGGGTTCGACATGAGCTGCATTCGCAACGTGGCCATCAAAGAACCTCTGGTGGATGTGGTTGATCCAAAGCAGGTGGTGACTAACGCCTGTCTCATAAAGGTAGGTATGTCCATGCAGCGCTTCCGAGAAAGAGTTGTTGGGCATATTTTTTTGTCTTTTAAGTCAAATTCTGTCACACGTTGACAAAAGTATAAAAACAACAACTCACACACACACACACAAAAAAAAAACCTATTATTCTGGCACACATCCAGGTGGTATCTTTTATGTGCTCAAATTCTGGAAATTCACCGACAGATATCACTTCCAGCATCTCTGAGCTCTTGCCGTCTGCTGAGACTATTTTCTAGTACATAATGGAGCTTTTCTGGCAAGTTGTAATAGACTGCAGGTCTGTTTCCTTCCTCCAGGATACAACGCTGGCTTGTCTTTCATCTCCCAAATGAAGAGAAGATGAGAGCATTCAGAGAGATTGATCGTTTTTTTTGTTGTTGTTTGTCCACTATAGCTTCTATCAAAGCTTCCTCTTTTATTGCCTTCTTTCATCTGCTTTGCACCATCTTGTTTTTTCTTCGTTTTGGATTATCCAGTGCTTTTGTTTTCTTAGCCTCTCTGTCTTGCTTCTCAGTTGCTCCTCCAACACTGTTTTTGTTTTTAACCTTTTTCAATCTCTGAATTAAACAGCGTTAGGCCTCATACAAGCGAATGGGGAGACCTTCCTCCATTTCTCCCCATGTATGACGATGAAACATCACATTCAGTGGCAGTCACTTGAATTAATGGAAGTCCCAATTTTTGGTTCAAAAAGGTGATGCACCTGCCAGATTTGAATCTTGGTAGCCTATTAGTAAGAGCTCATCTGACAACGATCTCTCCCTGTGACTTCTTACACTGCCTTGCAAAAGTAAGTTCACTTTATAACCACACTATTCTTTACAATTAAATAAAACTCAGGTTACAGATCAACATGAGGTGAAAAGAAAATGGGAAATATTTTTCATTTTTATGTTAAAGTATCTTTTATTCTGATATTTCCCAAACAAAATCTGAGGTAAGGAATTATTAAAAGTCTGTCAATTACAATTAGCATAAATCCAGCTGTTCTGTAAAGGCATCAGAGTTTTGTCAGAGAACAAACGGCATCATGCAGACCAAGAATCATCTCAGACGGCTCAGGGATAAAGTTTCAAAGAAGTCTAAAGCCGGATTAGGTCATAAAGCAGTATACTGAGCCTCGGACATCTCACAAAGTACCGTTCAATCTATCATTAGAACAGTGAGAACTCTGGAGGAGATGCACAGAGATCAGCGATTAGTTGTGCACCTCGCAAAGTTGACTTTATTGAACAGTGGTTCAATGAAAGCAATTTAAGAAGGAAAATCTGAAGAAATACTCTTTATAGGGTTAGGGTTATACATTATTTTGCAAAACGTGGCTGGTGTTTTAATTGTAAAGGTTGTAAAGACATGACAAAAGTAGAGCTAAAAGGGGTTCCACAAAGTGTTGAGTCCAAGGATAGAGAGGGAGAAAAATACAGTATATGCACCCACTTTCCAGATATTTCCTTGTCAACAATTTTGAAAACCACTTCTGCTTCACAATTATGCACCAGTTTGAGTTGGCCCACCACTTTTAATCCCAATTAAATAGTTGAAGTGGGCGGTTCAACATGACAAAAATGCAGAGAAGTTTAAGTGGTATGAATACTTTTGCAGAGCCCTGTACGTGTAAATTCAGAGCTCAGCCCCATATCTCCCCCATCTCCCACTATCCTAATTTGTGCTGTCAGTCATTCTTCACAGGCTTAAATTACAAAGTCACTCCCATGGCTTTCTTTTTTCTCACCTCCCCCATTTTACTGCATAAGATATGGTCCGGGTATATTACTGGAGAGGACAAAGGTGTTAAATCACAATCTGTCATGCTGATGTAAAGCTGCTTGGGCGGAATGAACAGGTCTCAGTGTAAAAATCCCTCCATGTACTTTCATGTAAACCACCTTCTGCGATGCAAAGGAGGGACGTAACTGCTCTTTCTCTATTTCGGGCCCGCTGAGATGTGCAGCATGTTGCAGAAAAGTCAAAGATGTCTCTGAGGCAACGCATCCACAAGGCAGGACCTGATATAACACACAGCCTCAGAAAACCTCCCTTCCAAGAGGACTCAAGGGAGGACGCCCACACAGCATGTGTAGTGTGAACATGCTTGATTATCCAGCCGTGATTCAACCTGTGGGCTTTCACGCACACAAATTCGCACATGAACCAAAGATCGTGGTGAATATCGAAGCAGCTCTGGCATGTACATGTGTGAGGGAGGTGGCAAGCGCTGGTGTCTGTGTCCCACTGCTCCAGCATCAACCGAATCGGTCGAAAATGCCGGGGACAGACGTCTCTGTGGCAGTTTTTAATACGGCAAATATGGTTTTTGTGTGTTTTCAAGGAGGTGGACATCTACACTGTGAAGCCAGAGGACCTGTCCTTCACCTCGGCTTTCTGTCTGCAGATCCAGCGCAACGATTACGTTCACGCTTTGGTCACTTATTTCAATATGGAGTTCACCAAATGTCACAAAAAGACAGGCTTCTCCACCGGTGAGACTGGAACAAACTCATTCTAATGTACATTTTTTATGTTGCAAAATAAAAATAAATGTAACACGTCCTTAACATTTGGTGAATACATTTAATTGCCAAATATCAACTGAATTTTTTTTTATCGAAAACTAAATATGAAGATACAAGGGCATTTAAGTATCATTAGCTAAATTATGCCAACAAGTTCCTCCACTTCACCAGACCTCCTGTAAAAATAACACAAAGGGAACTTACATCATCTTCCAAACACGTGTTGATTACAGAAACCCCTGGTTTTCAGTTTTATGCGTACTCCTACATGTACATGATGACGATGTCTTTAGCAGGTTTCAACAGAAATCATCTACCTGTTACTTTCACATTCCGAACCACCTTGCAGCAGTTTCGCTAATTCCTTCACCTTCTCTGCTCCTGGCCACACTCTGCTGAAGTTACACAAATCAAACTAGTGTTTGTTGCCAGTGGAATCACCACTCAACTCTACGTAAGCCGTTATGTAAGCCTATTTTAATACATTCACGTACCAGTTGCTTACATAATATCGTGTAGAGGAGGTTCTATGTTTGGCTGTGTCTGTTGGGGCTGAGGCAGAGCATCACTGAAGGACTTCTCTCCTCTCCACCTTTATATTTCTCCCACTGAGTGAGTGGATGTCAGCCAGTATGCTTAAAAAAAAAAAATCCCATGTATACAAGCCCAAGGCAGTTTAGAGCTCACCAGAACCGGTGTGCAATTTCTTCTTCCCTTAAGACAATATCCCCTCTCCGTCTTCCTTGCCTTCTTTCAATAAGTTAACCAGTCAACTTTCTTTCCCTGTTTTCTTTTCTTTTCTCATTTCATTTTCATTTTTTTCTCAGTTACATTTTTCCTTTTCTTCCTCAGCTCCAGATGCTCCCAGCACACACTGGAAGCAGACTGTGTTTTATTTAGAGGACTACTTAACTGTCAAGAAAGGAGAAGAGATCTTTGGCAGTATCACCGTTAGACCCAATGAAAAAAACGTGGTAAGACTCAAAAGTGCTGATATTATTGAGATTCTTATAGAATACAACAATAATTTACATACAATTATATAGAACTTATTATTTGTGGTGTACAAGAACTTGAAGTACTTGCTTATCACCTCTAGAGATTTAATATTCCTTAGCTCAGTCACATATGATTAAAGGTCTAATCCAAACAATTTCGCTAGATTCTCATTTGTATTTACGTCTGGACTTTGATTGGGCCCTTCTAAAGCTCTGACATTTCACAACGTGCAGACTTTACAAAGGTTTTCTTTAAGCTTTACCCATCTTGTCAACTCTGAGCAGCTTTTTTTTATCTCATGAAAGCACACTCACATTATGAGAATAGAAAAAAATATATATTCTACGCTAATGTATTCTTTCAATTAATGGCTTGTATAATTTCATGTTATGTTAATTGAAAAATGAATGAGTCTAGATGTCATTTAGCTCGTTGTATTTGAGTAAAAGCTTCTATGCTTTTACTCGTGTGTGGGAGTTTTGCTTTATCTTCAAGTAATTTTACTTTACATTTTTGCAGCGCGACCTGGAGTTCACCCTTGAGCTAGATTTTAAAGGACAACTATGTGAAGCTGCCATTTCTCACGACTATAAAATGCGCTAGCAGCAAGCAAAGGCAACGGCGCAGATCCGCCTCGAGACCCCCCCGGACACAACTGGAGGACGAAGGCCGTCCAGGAAGAGGTCCAGCTGATCAGGGTGGGAAGCAAATGGGTGTCTTACTGGATGGCGTCAAGTCTCCATCGAAGTGAAGCAATCAGAATGAGCATCACAGATAGCCCCGGTCAGAAGTTTACATACGGCCATTATGGATACAGATCATACGTTTGAATGATCTAAAATGTCTGGGTCTATGCAAGAAAAACAGCAAATGAAAGCTGGGCCTACTCTTTAGGATAAGAAAATTGTTTACATATTCAGACAAAATGATGCCACAAGCTTGTCGATGTTTACAATAATGTCGTTGTTGTTTCTCTGCAACTTGTGACGACACGTGTATCCAAATGCTGGATATGTATTTGAACCTGCATGTATAATTTTGACCCAGCGTGGATTATCGGTAAGCGAAATCCACGCTAAACTTGCGGACCAAATTTTTATTGTTTAAAAATGACAAAAATTTTGATGTAGCTATGACAACACAACCTGTACGAAGATCAGTTCACATAATTTTTTAAAAGCACCAAATGAAAATGACATTAATCCGAAAGATACGCATATGTAAACTTCTGACAGGAATCGTAAAAATAACTGCAACCCCATTGTTGAACGTAACACAATACAAAAACATCACTTTCTCCTCATTCTTAAGAGGTTCTTTGATTTTTTTTTTTATGAGACAAAAAGCTTTGGAATGATTATTTACTGTGTGCAAATTGGAAACGTCAAACGTGATTTTAGAATCTAACAGAATCTTACCGCGTAAATCAGTCTCTAGGTTTACTGATCACATCTGTGGTTTCAAATAATAATAAAAGCAAGTAATTTAAACTCAAAGCAAATGTTTACATTAAGATTCATGGATTGTAGCAATGACTGGGAAATTATGTACTTATTGGCCCATTATCCTCAAGTCAACATTACCACATATTTTGTTAATTAAAAACTAACATGAGATGTTGCATTGTCAAAATAATAATGTCAAATTGAACGTAAGACTAAAACTGGAAAAATAAGTAAAATACAGAAATTTGTGCCTGGGTAGAAAATTTACCCTTTTTTAAAAAATTATTTTTATTATTTCATAACCAAAGGTGTGATTTGTAAACTAGGAGACTGGATTTGCATGGGACTTCACAGGCAGACTCTGTTGTTGCGTTGTATAGAAAGTAAGGTGAGTCATCATTCCCTGTTGGCATCATGTGGTTTTTGGGTTTTGGACTGAGGGGTGACAGGGGTGGGGAGCAGGCGTTGGGTATCAATTCCAGAGATATAGAAAATGTTGCTTCACATATTTCTTTTATTGACACCAACACAGAACAAAATGTGTTTAGGCTTCAGAAAAAAAGCAGGAAAACGTCTAAGACAACAAAGAAACACTGATGCAATATGTCTTAGGTCGTTCTTTTGAAATTGGGAAGACCTACGAAAATTTAAAAAGACACAAAGTTGGATGTGATGATGAATAAAATGTGAAATAACCGTGTGCGGTTTCTCTTTCTGTTTTCTCCCACTATTTTTTTTTTCAGCAGAAGAAACATCAAAAGCAGAACATGCCTGGAGAACTTATCATTAATAAAGGTTTTCAGGGTGATTTTTTTTTTTAATCACACATTTTACCAACTAATTAACTAAAATTATTTCTAAATCCTAGACATTGCACTGTTGTGATTAACAAAAGCATTATTTACATGTTTTTCATCAAGGTAGACAACACTCTTGGAGCTTCAGTTTTTCACCAGTTTCTTCTTCAAGAAATACAGTTCTTCACACCTATATTTTTATGTATTTTTTTTTCACTGAAATAAAAACAGTTTTTTGAAATAAACCCTTTTAAAGTGAGGTCTCTACAGCAGTTCAACATCTAATTTACTCTCACTTTTTTTTTTTGCTTTTGTGCAACTGTCAGAAACTGATGTAGGACTCTGTAAATTGCTGCTGTCAGAAATTCAATCTGTCCTTGTTTTTGCAAGGATGGGTGTCTTCACTTGCAGCAGGCTTTCTTCTTAATGGGCTGAGCACTGAGGCTGACTGTTGTGTCTCTTACCGTGTCCTCCTGCTCCAATAAAATCCTAAAAACACAGAGAAGGAAGAGAGAATGAGTCAACAGTGCCAGCACCATCGGTCATATCACCTCTGGTGAAAACTGGAACACACAATGCATTTTTGTTTTTTCCATTTTCACTCCAGCTTATCCTGAGCAACTGGATTTATAAATAAGGGGATTCAAAGTGACTATCTTACCTGGCCAGGTGAGTCAGGGACTCGGTCACATTTTTGCCGGTGTAGGCGCTGACCTCAAAGAACATCACCTTGTTTTCCTAATGAAGACGGGGAAAAAAAAGAAGTTAAATCATGTGACATGCGTCTCTTTTTTCACATAGAGATAAAAAGGAAATTTATTACACTGATTGTTTCGTTACAACTAAGAAGTGGTTAGAACATGTATTATCCTAGAGGCATATGTAAACTTACAAAAGCCAGTTGCTCTGCATCTTTAGAAGGCACCTCCCTCTCTCTTGTCATGTCCATTTTGTTGCCCAGCAGGAGAATGGGTATCCCCTCACCTGCTGCTTCCTGGGAAAATAAAAGACAGGCTGCCACTGTGAAGAGCACTAAACTAGCTTAGCATTGTATTTCAGTGAGATGGATTAGATTTAGTCAAAGCTTGAGGTGGAAGCAGCAGTGTCCCAACCACTGGCCTGGAGGACCACCACCCCACTACGATTCCTGCCAAGAATCTCCTATGTTTGCATCAGAATATAAACATATAAATTTTTTACAGATTGGGTTATGAGGACACAAGAATAGCTTTGATGGTGCTCAGATCTTTGAAGTAAAAGATTAATGTGCAAGTTGTATGGTGAGAAACCCTAACTTAAGGGCCATTTGGTTATGAATATCTCAAAATTTCCAAAATGACAGAGTTTTTGTTTGTTTCAACCCTATAGTGAATATAGTGAATGTACTTTCAATTTGGAGGGCTTTAAAGAACTTCAACATGTGAAGTCTTTTTTTTCTGTACATTTTTGAAGTCCTAAATTTATTTTAAATTCAATGAAGTCCAATGCTTTTGCAGGTTTTCCTGACTTATCATTCATGTTTAGGTCCCTAAACCTGTACTTGCTGTACTTACTCTGCCTTGGAATGGCAGAGTAAGTACAGTAAATCATATGTTCTAAACGTCAATGAAAAAGACCTGAAAGCAAATCGGAACAACCAGTTGCGTAAAGCTTTCGAGGTTAAATTTCCCACCTGGACATTCAGAAGCCAGGGTCTGACAGCTGTGAAGCTCTCCGCCACTGTGACATCATACATTAACACCACACCATCAGCCTTGCGAAAGAACTGCTTGGTCATGCTGCGGAACCTGCGTAAAGGTTGGAACAAATTAGGTAGAGTATAAAACACTACACTTAACATTTACATCGAAAATCTGCAAGCGTCCATGTCTCATGATCCTTTTCTTGGGATTGCAGTCGTTCATTAGTAGCATTAATAGCATATAAGTTAATTAGCTGATGATTTTAGCGTCTGACAGATCTTAGAATACTTTTGAATCTCAAAATGAACTCACCTCTCCTGACCTGCAGTATCCCAAAGCTGCATTGCTATTTGCATATTGTCCAGTGTTAACGTCTTCACGCTGTAGTCAATGCCTAGTGAGAAAAAGGTTTAGTATGTATTCCATATTAATATATTACAGTGATGTACCAGTTACATAACAGAGTACACAGTGCTGGCCACATTTATTGGCACAGCTAGTAAAGACTGAAGCAGTAAAATATATTCACCTCTTATTGCAGAAGCTTAATCTCAGACTGAAAATCTTCAGTAAAATACCATTTTTATTATACTCTAATTATTTTAGAGAAGGAAAAATCCTACTAAGATAGTTTTTTTTTTACCACCTGGAAATTTTTTTTGATGATCTTGCTGTATTTTTCATAGGTCAGAATTAAGTCTTACCTATAATGACATGACTTGTTTTGGATCACAGCATCACAGTTGTCCCACAGTAAAATAAAGTAGGAAATGTCTGCCTTTCTATGCATTTATCTTTTGTTTACCATTAGATCAATGTCTGATCTGATCAAAAAACAATCGTTTAGCATTTAGATGTGCTTATTTTAGAATTTCTGATCACCAATAAAAAGTATTTTAAAAAGGCTACAATTACCTCCATCTAAAGGACTGTTTGGGATACCAACAGCTGAGCCACCAGTGAGCTTTTTAAAAAAAAAAAAGTAAATAAAACAATTTGAATGTGTATATGATTGACTGAATGTAGTGTAAATTGCTTTGGAGTCCTCAGACTTGAAAAAGCACTACACAAATGCAGGCCATATACAGCATGGAGTTATTTTGTGGTTTTTAACATGTCTACACAAGGGATGCTAAGAAACGTGGGCAGCATTGTATATGCTTTGATTTACAAAAGATTGTTATCAAGAACGGCCACTAGAGGACCTTCGAGTGACTTGTACCAGAGAAAAGAGAGGGAATGAGGATAATTGAGTGTGAGAGATGAAAGCATGCTTAAAAAATGCACAGGGAGTCACTTAATCTCTTGTACAATGTGAGTCGGGGCTCTAAGACAGGCAGTGTGACTTCATAAGCCCTTCCATGTGATACTTATTCACCCTCAGACCTTCTTTGTTAACATCTATAACATTCAACCTCTGTTTGTTTCATGGTCGCAGCATTAATGTCTTTCTTCTCACCCACAGTAGCAGTTGTGGACGGGTGAAAACGGCCCTCACAAAAGGAGCGCAGTAAGGACGTCTTGCCTACACTGGAGTTTCCGACCAGGACAACCTTAAACAGACGATCCGGGGCAAACACAGCCCTTTCCTTTGCTTTCTGGGGATAATAAAATGTGTTGTATTTGTTTCGCAAACTAAAACGGCTGCAACTTGTAATGACTCATTTGAGAGAAACTGAAGCGGTAAACTCACTGGTTTGGCCTCCCTCCCAACAGGCTGACATCTTGGAGACACTGGAGTTTTCTTCACTTGGGATTTTTTAGTGGAAGAAACTTCAGTAGAAACAGTGAAGTGTCTTGAGAGAGGAGTAGCACTGAGATCGGTACCCATGGCGGCACTAGTTTCAGCCTCGCTATGAGCTTCCTCTTCATAACCATCTTCTTCCTCGCTGAGCTGGTGCAGTAGTGGTTGGGGTCCACCTTGAAGAAGGTGCGGCAGGTGGTCTTCCTCAATCGAGATGACCCTGCGAAGTGGCCAGCCGTCTGTTGGCTCACTGAGGACTTCCTCCTCCTCTCCACTCATCTTCCTCTCAGACTCCCCTCTGCTTGAGCTCTCTCTGGCTTTCACCATCACTTTCCTGTTAGTAGCGTTTTTAGCGGACGTCCTTCTGGGCTTTGGCTTCACATCTTGTTCTCTGGGTGGGCCTGGGCTGATGTTACCATTGGCTAAGGTTGAGATTTTCTTCGCAGCAGGTTGCTGCTGACGTGCAGTGGTGCAGGCAGTCGTGGCGATAGAAGCTGCGGGAGCGTCGTCTTCACTACAGGAGGAGGAAGCAACAAACACGATTTGAAGGTGCTCTATGGGCAAGGCCTCCAGAGACTGGAAGGACCCTTCCACCAGAAGAGGGTCTCTTTAGGAACAGAGGAGAAACAGAGGATACACTGAGATGACTGGCACAGATATCTGCAGGCCAAAGCCCTAGAATGCTTCTGATTTGCATACTGACTTATTATATTTTTTTTAAATCTAAAGTGACAGGTTAATTTGTCCTTCAAATCAGTTTTCCTCACTGTGCAGAGCCTCTCCAAACAATGCATAACCTCCCTATGTTTCATATCATAATCACAAACTTCAATCTTTTTATTGTTTTGGTGACAGACCAACACAAATTAATGGATCATTTTGAAGGAGAAGAAAAGTTATATCTAGTGTTACACTTTTTTGAGCAAATAAGAATTATACTGGATTTCATTTAGGGGAGTCAGAGTAAAAGTGGCTGAATGAAACTGTTTGAAACATTTTTCACAATTGAAAAATGTGTAAAATGTGCTTTGTCGTGGTTTTCCACATACAACCCCAGTAATGGACATTCAGGTTTGAACATGTAATGCAACAAAATGTGGAAATGTTTCACATTTTGCAAGTTCTATATGATTCTTTCACATCACAAAATTCTGTATATTCTTGTTAGCATAGAAAACTATCCCAAAAGCGTAAGTTTTCTCACAGTAGTAATATGATGACAAATGGATTACCTTTTTGCTGGTTGACTTTCGTCATCAAATAAGTCAGCAAGGCCCTCCATCTGCTTCTGCTGTTTTCTGAGTGAGGGTCGTGGCTTTTTTTTTTTTTAAATAAACACAACAGGTTACGTAAATTTATCTTCAATCAGTCTGGTTATGCAAATATATTTTTAAAGATGAACTTACAATAGCGCAGAATACGTCTCGCTCGTCCTTTAAGTGTTTATTCATCTCTCTGGAAGGAACATGGCATTTGTTCAAGTTGCTTTCATCTAGTTAAATCTCATACATTTAATTGCTGGTCTCACCTGAGGAGGTCAAGCTGCTTCATGAGACATTGTTTCTCCCTCTGGAGGCCCTCGGTTATTCTGTACATCTCCCTTAAACAGGACGAACATCACCACAGATTTCTCAATAAAAAATAAAAACCAACAACAAAAGATTAACCTTTAAGAATATAGAGCTTCTACCTACATCTCTTTCTCCTGATGCAGCCTGGCCGCCTGCTCCTGCAGCAGAGCCAGGTGCTCCTGAACCAGAGAGAGCTCCAGGCTGGAGCTCTCCAGCGCTCTGGACAGTTCCTCGTTGGTCGTTTTCAGCTTGACATTCTCCACGTGGCTCTCCTGCCTCTCGCTATTCAGCTCGTGGCACTGGAGCTCTAACTGCCAAAAAAAAAAAGTGTTTTTGTTTTTCCTAATTATCCAGACAAGTATCTGAAGCTAAGCATGGAGCATTGATATGGTTTTGTCTGGCAAAATGATACAAAAAAGCAGTTGCCTTTTGCTTTTAAACGCAGAAGTAATAACACTTAAATTGTTTTTATGAAAGACCAATTCTAGATTTGTAGCAACAAAAACATTGTTGTAATGAACTGTATCCCCAATAAAGTGAAAAAAGGCCATTTTGGTTCAGCAGGCTGCCTATAATTGAACAGGAACAAAGAAAAAGTCAAATCCTGAGTCAGTTATTAGCAAATATCCTATAGCATGGCAGAGTTTTTAGGACACAGCAGAATAGAGCTCAAACAGCTTTCTGAAGCTAATGTTTTCCTATCAATTAAGAGCAAAATCCTTTGAATCAGTCCTTTGAATAACAGTCCTGGCACCGGTCCGATCTGAAGGTGCCACAATTGGAGCAAATGTGGAAAAACGGCCACAACTGCTTTCTAACAGGAGGCATTTTCCTTTTATTGTGGTGGCAGTGATGTTTATTAGAAAATAAGACGCAGTCTCCGGTTCCCCAGGTGTCCAGTACTGTAACTAGGCATGCCTGAGATTAATGTGCAAGGCACACTGTGCCTCAACGTACCCGTTTCTGTTTCTGGAAGAGCTGCTCCAGCTCTCGCTCTTTGGAAAACAGCTGGTGCTCCAGCTCCTGGCTGCGCACCTGAAGGCGCTCCGAGTCCTGCAGGTCAGATTAGAAATGTTTGAAGGTCCCAAGTAGATAAAAGCTAAACATAAAGACCCAACCTCAAAGACGTGCATCAATACAAAAAACAAAAAAACAATTAGATTTTTATATCTATTCTCAAATTCAGGAAAATTATGATTTTGAAAATCTCTTAAAAGGATCACAAATAGTCTTCATATTAGGTGGAGATGCTTCTTTAAAAAAATAAATAAATCAGAAAAAAGTTTAGAAAAACAAGGTATGCTGAACAGGAAATAATTTCTCCATTTTTTATGCTACCAACAGCGAAGCAGGTTTGACAGTTTATTTCTCTGTATTTGAGCTCCTGCACCTGCAGCACAAGTCGATCTTTTTCATTTTTGATCTGCGCCTCCATCTCTTCGTACAAGTGGCGGATCTCGTTGTCATGCGTCGCTGCCTTCCTGGAATGAAGAGATAACTATAGTCATTTTGATTGCATCACAAAAAAAAAAAAAGACAGCTACAAAAAAACAGACCATTCTCTAGGCTCTGCTTGAGGTTATGCTACTTCCCACTATAGGTATTAATAATTATGTCGACACACTTACAGACTGATTTGCAGAAATTTGCACCCCTTTGGGAAAAAAAAAACAAAACAACAAGACTCTGAACAGCTAATTAGCGAAGTGTAAAGGAGAAAAGCTGCAGTGTACCATCTGTTGCCATGAGAAATTCTATACACAGTTGATGCTGGCTCTGTTTGTAAAAACAACTGCAATTTTACATAATCCCCCTACTCACCCAGAGAACATTTTGTTCTGCTAACCAGAGGAGGGAAGGAGCGAACATAGTGATTTTTTTTTTATTTTCATTACTCATTCAGGAATACCAATGCTGTCTTGCACTACCAACAGTCATAAATCCAAGTCTCTGCCTCGATTGTAGGTGAATTGACACAGATATAGAATTACTAGTAAACCCAAACTAATAATCAGTGGATTTTAAATGAGAGCAAAGTAAAAGAATATGGATTTATTTGTCCCATTAACCAAAAAAAAAAAGTGTTTCTTTCCTTTCAATTTCCTTGAAAAAGTCTTGTTAAAAAAATGCAGTCTCTTACCTCTGTAGGGCACTTTCCATCTCTTTCTTTTCCTGATGGGCCTCTTTGATTTGGTATGTTACCCTGGCCAGAAATTCCTCAAAGTTGGACAGAAGATGAGGCTCGTCTCGTCTGAGCTGGGCCCAAAGGTTGCGCACCTCACCTGGACTGGGGAGCAGGGATTTGCTAAATGCATTTGGACATGATGGGCTTTGTTAATAAATGCAAAGCAGCAACAAGACAAAGGTGGATAAAGCTTACTCCTCAAACACATTGCTGGCTCCAAGACTTTCTAGCAGCATGCAGAAGTGCCTTTCTTCTTCGTCCTCTACCCCCGACAGCCTGGCTTCCCACTGACTCTGGTAAAGAGCCTCCTTAGCCTTAAGGACGGGCCCTGTGGCCTGAGTTTGGTCATCTGTGACAGAGATTCTCCGACCGTGCAGGAACTGACCTGAAGTACACCCAAACAATTTCAAAGTTTGAATGGACCAGGATACATTCCAGTATGTGAGTGTGCGGGAGATCTATTTCTGAAACACATCATTCAGGCCTCTGCTGTTAAAGATCTGTGGATCGTTACAAACTTCTCTGGTGTAAAAGCTGATTTTAATTTAGTTTCAGAGTTTAACTGAATCGGGTTCACCACAGCTTATTTAAATTCCACTCTCCCCACACATTTCAGCGCTTTTACAACCTAATGGCTTTCAAACTATCAAATCTATCATGTGCTTTAGTGGAGTTCACGCTTCTTAAACACATTCTGAACTCCAGACTGGAGGAACTCCTCTGAAACGCAGGTTGAATCCCTCCTTTCGGTGTGTACTGTTGTCAGCAAACATCAGAGGGTTCATCGGACTAACGTAAAAATATTTACTGTACGTTTTTCTTCAGCTTAACGTTCTGAAGAATTTCTTTACTTCATAACTATTTATGCCACAGTTAAACAGACAATCCAACATAACATTTTTGTGTCACTTTCACTTGCGGGCAGTGTGGTTTCTCCTTTGCTAAACTACACACTCCCTCTGTAAACAATTACACGCTTCAAAAGAAAAAAAATTTAATGAATTTCTAAGCATATTTCCATAAAAACAACCGTAAGAGACACATTTTGTTGCTCAGTGTCAACTTGGCAATAAGGTTTATTCATCTCATTCAGTTCTGATAGGACTCTAACCTCTGAATGCTAAAGAGGATCTCTGAAGCAGAAAGTTTGTTGAAGGGAGGAAACGTACTGAATCTGGAGGAAAAGGCCTCCAGCGTGAGGTAACCAGCCCGGTCCGTATCCAGGGAGTCAAACACGTCCTCGAGCTCCTCAGCAGATAGGGGCAGCTCTCTGTGGAGCCTCTGTTGGGAGAACAATGTAAACAGACGGGACTTTAAAATGCTGGAGGTGAGCTTTACCAGAAACTGTTCTTCCGGAAGATGTTGTAAAGTGATATTAGAAGCATTTAAATCTGTTCCCAGAGATTTTCAATGCTGATTTCCAGCTCAGCCACACTCAGCTCTTTAAGAGCTATTGTAGGTAATGTTCCTGTGTCTTCATTAAGGTGTGTGGTACTCTTCCAGCACTTCTAGGGTTGTTGGTGGGACTGGGAGGGCAATGTGCCCCCCCAATCATTATAAATGGAACAAAAGAATCCAGAACAGAGCCAGAAGGGGTGACGCTGAGTGTTTTCTGCTCATTATTCACCATTATTAATGCCAAAGAGGAGACTAAATTGTGTCGCCGATAAAAGCGTCACCTATTGTTTTTCTCAGCAGAGCTTTAATGCATCCAGATTGTTCCGATTTTTTTTTTAAATCCTTGAATAACAAAATTTTCAACGTTTTGTGTTCACGCCCCTTAAACTTCTTCACATTGTCGTGTTGCAGCTACAAACTTCAGTGTATTGTATACTGAGATTTTATGTGACGGACATGCACAAAGTAGAAAATGGATAGGAAAAACATGTTACAAATGAAAACCTTAAGCGTGATTTCAATTAGTATTCATCCCCCCTTTCTACCCTCCATCCCACTAAATAGCCAATTGATTTCAGAAGTTCCATAATCACCAAAAAGACTCAAGTTGGGTGCAATTTAAACTCGGCATTAGAAAGCCTATTCACAGGAGAAACACCAAACAAAAGTGTTAAAGGAATATGAATACTTACCCAGATATTGTCATTATAATTGATTTGCTAAGTAACTTCTGATAGACTTTATCTGTATATTTTTTAAAGATATTTAACTTCTTACATTCACCAGATTTAGTGAAAATACTTTCAATTTCCAGCATAAGTCACAATAAAAAGTTAGGCTCAATCAGAAACACACCCTCATGTCAGTGCGGGTGATGAAGCCTTTCCCCTCCACGTCGCAGGTCTGGAAGAATTCCTTGGTCTTATCCAGCAGGGTGATGTGACCCCACTCCGAACCTCTCCGTCCACAGCCGTTCACCCTGACTTCTTCCTCCTCCATGCCCGGCACTCTTCAACGGCACAATGTGTGGGAAACGGCATTCACCTCTGTGGTGGTCATTGGGGAAAAAGAAAGAAAACTTCACTTCACTGGCTCTCTCTCAAACCCCCCCAAAGCTTTTACAGTCACCATGATCTTGGAGGTAAAACGCAGCACCAGAATGATGAGCCTGGAGACAAGCTGTGAATGTGCTCCAAACTAGGAAAGGATTCTGTATTAAAAAAAAAAGAACAGAAGTTAGATTTTGTGCTTCATTTTTGCCTTACAATGTATTAAAGTACTAAGACAGATTGATTTTTTTGTAAAGGAATGGATAGATGTAGTTACATAACCATGCAGCTATATAGTACTTCCTTTTTCCTTCTGCGCAAGAAACGAGCAGCTCAGTGGTACATAAATGTGGTGTGAAGGATTGTATTTGTTCCCCACCATACAGAACACAAGACAGGATAATGCCTGTAAAACTGTGGTGCCGATTCCTCAACAGGTGCTGCACCTCTGCTTTCAAACAGCCATTTTGGTTTACAAAGTTGTTCACTTCAGGAAGGGAGTGTAGTCTCACTTATTCTAAACCATGTAAAGTTCATAAAATCAACATGAAGCGTGCACTTAGATTTATTTAAGAAAAACTTTGCTTTTTGAAGAGATGTTCAGCTGTACAGAAAACTGGAACAATGCAAAAACAACCCCCAAAAAATAAATAAATCGAGTCCCTGCACACGGATGATTTTCCTTAAATTACTTGGAATTTAATGTTTCCAACTCTCAAAATCATGGGCAGTTATTTATTCTCACACCTTCGAGATGGGACTCTGTCAAACTCCAAAAAAACAACAAAAAATGTCTTACCTTTCTTGACTTGTTAGCGCAGAAGTCTTTCTCTAATCTTCATATCAACAAAGCATTGAGCGTGTTCTGCATTTAGGAAGTCCTGTCTTGCAGAGGACTGCTCAACAAGTCATTCTGCAACCATGTGATGTCATGAGGAAGCAGCCCGAGGCTTTTCAGCCTGGGTTCACCCGCTGCATGCACATACATTAGCGAGGCACAGGTTTAACTCTAATTTTTGTAGGCTAAGAGCATTTAATCTGTTTGATGACAGCAAATTAAAATCACAATTCCTTGAATGTTTAATGATTTAACTCGCAGTGGAAAAGTAAAATCACACACCAACAGTCAACTGAAGAGTTGATTGTTGGTGTGTTATTGGTCAAAAACAATGAGTTTTTTGTTAGTTTAAAGAACAAAAAAGTGCTTTCTTTTTCTTTTATTTTATACAAGAAATAAACTTTTAAAAAAAAAAAAACATATATCCAAACCACAATGCCATCTGGTGGTTTGACAGTCCTTCTGCACACAAATGTTACAAAATAACCTGAAACATAAGATGTAGAGGTTTTCCTCAGTTACAGCTGAGAATTTGTCATTCCAGGCAAACAGAGTAAAATCACAGCCCTCCTTCAGGTTTTAAACGGTAGTCAGTTAAATCAGTTCAGGCAGAGGAGTCATTTATCAGTTCCTTGGATCTTCTGAAGTAAATATTCCATTTGAACGTTCAAGTTCGGCTGTCCTTTCTTAGTCTTCTGACTCAGGAGGCGGAAAGTCTCAACTTTTTTCTGCTTGTACCTCTGAATGGCTTCTTCTTTCTGCTGCTTGTTCTTCAGGTATGCCTGTTAAATAAGAAATCGAATGAAAGTCACAAAAGGTCAGCGAATTCCTCCAGCATTAAACAAGTAAGGCATATGCTTCACCTCTTTCTTTAGTCTCCGTTTTTCTCGAACGTTCTCAAATTCCTCCTTCGTCTTTTGGTAAGATGTCTTCCGCTGCATTTTCTTTCGCATGCGGTTGCTTATTGGAACACTAAAAAGAAATGTAAACGTGATTAATTTCATGTTCAGAAATTCAGAAGCACCTATTCTTAATTAAAATAATTAACGTGGTCTTTTTTTTTTCCATCACACTAATAAATACCACAAAGTACAAATAGAAAATCTTAAGTTTGTGCCAACCACACATAGAGTAAACCCAAATTAAACAAGAAACATTTTACATTTGTATAAATAAATGATGTGTCCTACATGCCAAAGAATATTTCTAATAAATATGACAAATACACTACATCCAAACTCCTTGAAAACACAGAAACATAAACTGCTGATTGTCTACCTCTGGTATGGGATTTGTGTTATGACGGACCAAACTGTCACCTTTCTTGCTCCGATGTTGTTGGCTCAGGGTTCCCAGAAGCAGAGTCCATCAGCTCAGATCCTCCAGCAAAGTCTGTGTCAGGAACATCAGCGTTATTTTCAGTTCCATCCTTCATCTGCCCTTTCATTCTTAGCTTGCTCCTGTTCACTCTGTTTTCCCAAGCCTGTTTCCTCAGTTGCTCAGCCTCCGCCAGGTACAGATGCTTGAGGTGTTCTGGGTACTCCTCCTTGTACACCACATTGGCCTTGGGGTTCTTCTTACGCTCCCTTCTCAGCAGTTTGTTGTACTCATGTCTGACTTTCTCCTTTTTCTTAAAAGCAAACCCTTGACCTGATGGGGGAAAAAAAAAAACATGATCAAGTTTTAATACTTATTCTGAATTTCTTTAGGAGAGGTGTCAGAATAGTTTTAAAGTTTGGAAAAGAAATCAGGGATATTCAATGTCTATGTTAAAACAAACACACATCTAAAAGCTACAGCATAAGCACTAGAGAGCCTGAGTTTGAAACTGGTCTATATAAATGAATATTCAAGTGTTACAATGGAGCAGTAAACGTTCAAATTTAACAAAACTGACAATCTGTAGACGTGTAATCAGCTATATTCAAAAGAAATAAAAAATACATTCATGAATAAACACTGAAGTTTGTGGTTGGAACGTAACCAAGTATGGGGAATGAATTGCATACCAAGACATCGTCATTATACACCGTTTTATCTTATTCTACAAATGAGTCCAAATCTACATTACCCAATAACGGTTAGCTAATAAATTAAGTAATATAGAAAAAAGAACAAACTAGACACACATACCTTCTTTAACGCTGCCTTCAAACATTTTGTTGTGTGGGATCCACTTCTTTTTCTTGTTTACCCCACCTGACGCTTTTCTTTCTTCCCTAAAATTGCCATCTTTAATTTGAGGTTTGTCGTTTTTTCTTTTCTGGTTCGTCGGCGCCATTTGAAAATGTAATTATCACGAAAAACCGAACGTTTATAAATCTCTCATGCTACCTTAGCTAGTTATTCTCAGGCCGCATGCTGTTTTCCTGCTGACGCTGCGTGGTGACGTAGTTCAGCCAGGCAGGACTAATCGATTACGGATAGATGACATTCTTCAGAATGACCACTGTTGTTAATTACGAGATAATTGGCATTTAAATGTTAACAATGAAATATTTTCTACGTTGTACTGACCCATAAAATGTAAGCTTTTATATCAGGAAAATATTAAAACCAAAAGCATGAAGAAAGAGCCTTGAGTCATCGACTACTGTTTTTGACTACTAACGACTTGGTTTACGTCGTCATGAGAAGGAAACAGTGCACATGCTTTTGAGGTTCTCTTTAAATCGCTTTTCAAAATGAAATCTTCCTGTTGCAGCCTTACAGAAATTCAACGGCGGATAGATGAAGTAAAGCGCTTCCTGTCGGGGACTCTCGCCATCGCTAATGCTCACACAGTCGAGTTTTACACGCACGACGTGTGGAAGCGGTTCATTGCCGTGACGCCACAAGAGGTCCTAGCAGCAGTCAGTTCCGGTAGCGACCAGCAGGGAGCGCCAGAACACAAAGAAAAGGGTAAATACAGACAAGACGTCAGAGAGAGAAACGGTGCATGCCTGGCAAAAGTGCCAATTCCCCTTGAACTTTTTCTCACATTGTTACGTTAAAACAAAAGAAAAAATACAAAATAAATAAAACGTATTTTATATGATAGTGCATAAATGTTAAAAAATTTGGTTTTTTTTTATATACAAATAAAAACCTTGACATTTTCTTGCCACATATTTAGGTCTGAACATTTGGACTTCTGAACTCTACTTCTTCCACAGAAGCCGTATTTGAGTTTATAACTAACACCATTGATTTTGACACATTCTCTCACCTGGACAGCATGCGGCCTGGAAGAGCTAATCTCTTTAGCTCTTCCAGTTATCATGACCGACTCTTACTGCACAATAGGTCAGCTGGAAAGGAGCTGGAGACTCTCCATCGTTTTCACCAACAGATGATAAGCAGATAAATAAGCTTTCAGAGGAGCTATTATGCATTAAGGTTTCATTATTTGGCAACATTAGGACGTGTTTTATTATTATAAACAAAATTAAACAAAATCATTCATTCCTAATTGGCTGCAACCTTAATTGACATTATCATAGGCGCTCTAGCTGGGAATTATTGAAGGTAGATACACTTTCAAATGGAGTTCTCCAGTTTAAATAGACAATAAATAAATAAATAAATATTCAAACTTAGTATCACTTTGTGTTTTTCCTTTTCAGCAGAGCATTCCAGGACCACATTTGGGTTTTGCATTCATTCAAACCAGCTGGTTGACATCCATGAGCTGCTAGAGGAGGCCAAGGCCCAATCCCTTCCTGGCCTTGGAGTGTGTGTGAGCAGGGATGAGCTGCTTCAGAGCCTGAGAGGCAGCGAGTTGGAGTGTGCAGAAACCGGTAGGGCTTTTTCCTAAGAATACAAAACCAGTAGACGATTGTCCACGAACGTTCAGCTCAGATGATGAAGGTTTTTGGGGGGAGCTCAAGCAACATTTTTTAACCTGGATTTTTCTTTGTAACAGATAAACTGGAGCCAGATGAGTTTATGAACTCAAAGAAATCCCATGAAGTCCAGTGTATGTCTAAGGTGGTGGCTTGTTTGACCCAGCATTGTGGAGTCAAACAGGTAGAGTAATGCAAGTTTATTCATGTAATCATTTGAAATATAAAGTGAAATATACATGTTTTTATTGAAATTGATTTTTGAATAATTGTAAAGAAAGGAAACATTATAAAAATACGTACTGAATTCTAGGTGATAGACGTGGGGTCAGGGAAGGGCTACCTGAGCTCCTTCCTGTCGCTGCAGTACGGCCTCCAGGTGTTCGGCATTGACTCCTCCAGCACTAACACGCATGGTGCTCAGGAGAGGAACAGGAAGCTCAAGAAGTTCTCACGAGCGTACCAGAAACGCTCGAAAGCAGCACAGACCCAAGCGGAGCCCCAATCCTCGCCTCAAATGGAGACGGTGGAAAGGAAACCTGGGTTGAATCAGGACGGGGACGCTTTAGCGGGAAGTGGCTCTCAGCAGGATGTAGGGGTGTCAGTCGACGCTCCGGCTGCAGAAACTCAGTCGGAGCTCGGTCCAGAAGCAGGGGAGCTCTTTCTGAGCGCTCTGTCGGCAGATGTGATTCAGCCTCCGTCCCCCAGAGTTCCTCCAAGTCAGCTCAGTGTGGAGGAGAAGGAGAGGAGAAAGAGAGAGAACCTGGAGAAGAAAGCTCGGAGCAGAGGAGAGGGCGCCGACGGCGTGTTTTCACCGCTCACGTCTTATGTCACGTCAGAAACTGAGCTGCGGGATCTCATCACTGAGCTGGAGGTGAGACAAAACAAAAAATTCTGAGAATGAATTTATTGTGTGTAAGGTAGAGGAAACCATATGGGTTAGTAGCAAACTTGACTCCCACAGCAGCGTCTAAACTTTCACCTGCTGGAGTAGAGAGCGAGTCAGTGGTGTGACTGCCATTGTCATCGTCAATAAATTCTACCATCGATCTTCTCCTGTCCTCCTCCGCCTCATCCTCTGTTCTCTTCTTTTTTTTGCCCTGCGTGTTTTCTACCAAACTCCAGGAAGCCGTCATGGTCGGCCTGCACACGTGTGGCGACTTGGCTGCGAGCACGCTGAGGATGTTTGTGGCGAAGCCGGAGCTGTCGGCCGTCTGCGGCGTGGGCTGCTGCTATCACCTGCTGTCTGAGGAGTTTAACCCGGACGGACAGGGTAACCACACACACACACACACACACACACACACACACCCACGCACACACACACACAGAAAAATCTCAAGGAATGCCTGGGGCCAATCAGCGCCTTGATACCCTAAATAAAGCAATAAAATGGGAATAAAACACAGAAGAAATGTTCAATTCAAATAGAACATGAAAATATGTTGTCAGTTTTACATTCACAATATATATATACAGTACAGACCAAAAGTTTGGACACACCTTCTCATTGAATTCAATGAGAAGGTGTATATATAATCAAATCACAGCCTTTCTTCAATAAAAAAAGATTGAATTTCAGGCAGTTCAAGGTCAAGTCATACTAAACTCTTCTAGGTCGCACATGACAGCAACACTTTTCAGTGTTGATGGTGTTACTGACTGTAGAAGACTCAAGTTTTGTAAGTTTTAGTGTTAATCTGGTGCAACAAATGAAAGCTGGAGGAAGCACAGAGACGTGAGAGGCTGTAAGAAACACCATCGTCAACTTTCATGTTGCTGCCAACATGAACATGAAGCTGCCAGAGATCAAGAGAGAGCAAGACTTTTATCAGATAACGGGAAGACAGAACAGAGCACAAGTTTTGCTTGTTTTAACCTTTTGAAGTATTAACTACTGCTTTGTGTCAATGAAGAACATGCTAAACATGTACATCTCAGGGGTAATGGTACATTCTCTCTAAGGAATACACACAGACAGCTGTCCTAGCAATACTAACTGCACAAACTGTGCTGATGGCTAATGCATCATGCTAGTTTAAAATGCTAGCTTTTTGCTTTTTTTAAAAAAAAACCTGCTAAATTCTTCTGAAAAGAAAGCCTAATTAGAACAGTTTTGTTTTTGTATCTGGACATTTTGTCACATTTCGTTGCGGCGTTTTGTTTTAGCTTTAGCTCATGGCTCCTGTACTCTCTGATATTATCACTCTGAACTATCGCCTTCCTTTATTTCCCACAAACCACATAAACATTTCAGTGTGGCTTTTGTGGGAAACAACTCAAATATTCCACTGAGAGGGAAGCGACTGAGCCAAGTTCCTAATCTACAGGTCATGTTGAGCTCCAGGATTCAACGGTTAGAGTCGTTACAGCGCCGGCTGCTGAAAGTTCGGCATTTCAAAACCTTTGTACTTAGAGAGGAAACTGAGTCAAAGGAAACCGTTCTACAGCTTCTGTGTGTGAAGGAATTCGTTGTTACTCATCTTTTGCACTCTGAATTGAACTCGTCTCGCTGCCTCTTAATTTGGGAGCCTGATATCTGCCAGGTTTTGTATATTCCTTCAGTTTCTAGTTTATTCTGTGTGAAATTGTCTACATGTGTCCTCCTGCTGTTACAGCAGCCTCTCTTCTTGTTAAGAACTTGACTTTCCACACCAACATCATCAGAGCTCGTCTGAACATCAGAAACCTGAAAGTGATACCATCTCAGCCAATTAAAAACAATCCATTCCACGCTTTGCCACTTTTTTAACTGAGGCCAGCAGCCCACTCTTGCAGTGTGGGCTGCAGGCCAGCTCCCATGGTGGCCCACCCTTTCCTAAGAAGGACTTAGAAAGCTGAAACACTTCATCGCACAAGGTTATGTGTTTATTTAGGCTGCCGGTTTGGAATTTATGCAATTCCGTTAAATGACATTATCCATGGAGATTACCTCATTTGGGATCAGTATAGCATTTCACAAAAGCAACAACACCTGCTCTCACAGGATAACAGACATTTACCTTTTTTATTGCTTTTGCACCAATTAAACATAACATTATGAACATTCGGATTATTCTGTGTCGGTCTCACTTTCTGCTTCCATAACAGCTCTGATTGAAGTTAGCAGCTGGTCCTTGTATTGGAAGCTGCCAGGTGGGAGCTCCGTGTTTCATACTTGTTAGTCCAGCAGAGGAGTCTGCAACGTTTACAACCTAACGGGTCAATTTTACTCTCAGGCCAGTCAAATAAAACTCAGTTAGAGCCACAAATGTCACACGTCTTTTTGAAAAAGAAAAAAAAAAAAGACGACTTATAATTTTAGATACATTTTTGCTATAGAAATGTTGTCCTTTTTAAAGAAGCACCGTCTTCTCTCTATTTTTCAGATTTAAAATAAAAATTAAGATAAAATTTAGTAAGAGGATGAATTTTTTTCTCTCTGGGATGGAAAATTATGTAAAAAGAAAAAGAAAATGCACAGATTCTAACCTAATGACCAATCGTTTTTATGTTAATTCCAATGCAAATATTACAAAGAATAAACTCAGAAACTGGTTAAAAAAAACCAAACAAACAAAAAACAACTGCATTTGTTATATCTAATTTTAAAAATACTAGCTGGTTCTTTTTAATTTTTGGCCACAACTATTAAGAACCACTGTGCAAGGTCCAAAGAGCCACTTGTGGCCCCGGAGCCCCATGTTGCAGACCCCTGGAACAGTACATACCATAGATGGATGTTTGCTCATAGATCCGATTAATTTGGTACCAAATCAATGTCTCAAACTTATACTTCTTCTCAAGCTATTCCTTAACGATTTTTGACATTATCCAAGAAGGGTTGGTACTCTGTAGTCTAGTATAACCAGACATGTTGCTATGGTGATGGTCAAAACCTAAGAACTCTTACTTGCGGGAATAGATGCTTCCATTGTACTTGCAGCTATGAATAGTCCATAAAGGTATCCAAGGAATCAAAAATAGCAAAGGACAGAGTGGTGTTATTATTTCCAGCAAGTCAGCTCTTAGACTTTCCTGGCTAATGGCTAACCAAGCACACCACATTCTGCGTGGTCTCAGTTTGTAAGCTGGTCTGCCTCTTAAGCAGTTGGTTTTGCCATTCCTCTACCACAACAAGCTGTCACAACAAGGTTTTTCTTATCTCCATGTAAACCAAACAAGAAAAAACATTAAAAAATCCTGCATTTGCGAACATGGAGCCAAAAATAAACGCTTGGTATCCGTTTTGCTCTACCTCTAACATTCAGACGGGTGGGGGAGAAGAGGGCTTCTCCTTTCCATTTGTTTCTAAGCTTCTGTGTCAGCAGGTCATACGCTGGGCAGAGGGGGAAGTTAACGTGGCTGCTAATGTGATTATGTGTCCGGAACAGTTTAACCTGACCGCAGCCGCACATGAAAGCAGTATGCTATTAGTACCTCCTTACACTGCATCCTTCTGCATGCACCGTTCCTCGCCCTCAGCCACTGACCCCTTTTAGAAATGACATGAGAAGGATGTCAGGCCATCAGATAGCAACACCCACTACCCTCCCACTTGAAATATGTATGTATGTGAAGGCTCTTGAAACGCCCTTGCTCCGAAATATGTGGTTCATAACGCTAAAAACTTCTACAACCTCACAAACACTGTAGGTTCTTTTTCACATATGAAGTTTTCCTCAAACTGCTTAATTTTGGTTAGGCTCATGCATGTCATAATTGTGAATTTTGTGTGTTTTTAATGCAAATTTGAAATGTTTTCTCTTTTAGGTTATGCACCTCAGACTATGAATATATTTTTAAAGTTCAAAAGCAGAGCAGATTGAAAAAGTTTGCCATTTCTGCTGTAAAATCAATGCAAACAAATCATTTGGACCTCAAATGAAGTTAACTGTTTTTCCCTTCTGAATATTGATTCCTTTTAGAAAACACATTATGTAGAATTAAGTGGATTATAACCGAATTTCATCTTGGGACTGAAATGCATAAATATTTGTGTTTGTGGGATCACTGCTAAGATTACATTTCTGTATTCAGTGCAGTAAAATAAATCACAACTTTACTGTGATGAAAAATAAAAACCTGTCATTGTAAAATAGTACAATTTAGTGTCTCGCAAAAGAGTTCTTAGTTGAACTTTTGTACATTGTTGCGATTTACTGCAACAACAAATGGCAATAAAATACATTGTTGTTTTTGATTGCAATGCAAGTGAAAAGGACTATTGTTCCTCCTGTTCAGGATTGCTTGAGGTGACGCAAATATGCGCAGATGCAAGCTGCAATTTCGCCCTTTTTCTAACGAGGAATCACATTAGTGGAACAACATTTCAGAGCCCAAATGCTCAGTCAGCAAACTCGAGTTTATCTCCGTCTCTTCCCTGCCAGAGAAACCGTTGCAGACTGCGTGTGGTTTCCCCCTGAGTCAGTACCTCCGCAATCAGTCCTGTTTCTGCGGCAGGAACGCCAGGATGTCAGCATGTTTGGTGAGTGCGATGACACAAAGAAATGTGTGTTGTCAGGCACATCTTTGTTAGCAGAACCCTCAAGCTGACAGTGAAGAGCGGCGATGAGCCAAGACCGTTTTCATCACCCACAGATGAAGCTAATACTCTTTTAATTATTATGCTATGTGGCTGTTTATGGGCTGGTGAAAGTGGGGACTCAGTTCTTGTGGTCGGTGGGCAGGGGAAATGGGCAGCAGGGAGGACCTGAGTGAGTTTGACATAAGGCAAACTATTCTTATCTGACAGTTGGCATGGAGAGCTCTGGAAAAGCAAAGTTTGGTACAAAAGATCCGTGCACAATGGCATCGAGAAGTTTGGTTTTTTTTAGCTTTATTTTATTTTATTTTATTTTTTTTCTTATTTATTTAAGACTTTTCTTTTTAATACTTTTTGTTTTTTTCTGAAAATGAATTCAATAAAATATCCGTTTTAATGTTGGCACATTTACTCATCCAGGTTATGGCAGCTATTTTTCTTTGTGTTTTCAAGAGATTTTATTGATTGCTCAGAACATAATAATAATAATCTACACAAGTTTTAAAATTATTTATCATGGCCTCATTTGTTTACACCACAAAAACCTGCGTACACCTTTGAGAGCCACAACATGTGTGGAGGAGTCAAAATGAGGATTTTAAAACCTAAAAAAATCCTTTGACCAACTGTTAGTTTACATTGGTCAGAGGTTATGTGCTGAGGGTCTGGTGTACTGCATGGGTGGAGTGTTGAAGGAAAACTACGGCCAATTTAGCAGCTGTCCATGAGCCGTCATCAGCATATTAAGTTAGAGGTGGTCATAATGTTTCAGTTCAGCACTGCTTTGTTTTCCCCCTTGTGTCTACAAAAAATGTTTCCCCTACCAGAACACACTTCATTATAATCTTTTTTTCCTCTTCTTCTTCTTCCTACTACAAAACAGGCACTGGAGCGAGTCTCACTTGGCCAGGGTGTAAGTAAAGCATTCCTACTTATCATTCTCAATATGTTAAACTAAAAGTCATCGTCACACAAGAATGGAAACAACCGCTGCGGCTCTATCATTACTTTTAACTAAACAAATCCATCAGCTCATTTCAAACCACAAACACGCACAATTAATAACCTCCCAGGCTGCTCTCTATCATTGCTGTAGATCTGCATGCATTTAAACAATCAGTCCATTAATGCTGCTGCTGTTGTTTTAAGTCATTGATTGACTTTGGTGTATTTATTCAAAAACATGGAGCAAAGAGGCTGCGGGCCAACTTCGACACATGATACCCGCTGCCATTAATATGGAATGTTTATAAATATTAATGCAATCACGGAAAGATTGATTATTACCGTTGGAGCAGAGGCACGAATCCAAAAGCAGGCTTGATTGCCTGCTGGTGTTGCATTAACTTTTGGGGAAGTGTCCGAAATATTGACTCACCGTTTGGAGCAACATCACAGTAAACCGCTTTATCTTTTTGCTTCAGATTCAGATGGAGTCTTTGTTCTACCGAGCAGTGCTTCATGTTATTCTGAGGGACCACTACAGCTTCTATAAAAGGTAACACAGAGCAATTTAGGACATTTCGTGTGACCGGCGGTCACAGCAATAGTTAAAATTGTGAGCGGGACGCAGAACAGAGCAGGCGTCGAGCTTTCAAAGCGGTCCAAAAGGCTTGCTTTTACTGCACTGAACCAAAACGGAAAACTTTTTGTTTCTGGTTTGTTTGAGTTCAAATGAACCGAGACTTGCAAACAAAAGCCACATGTAGTCAGTTATGGAGCGCGCCATGAATTATACCAGACCGTGGAGTTGAAAATAACCCTGTTGAAACAAAGATTAGCTTGGAAGTGTTGACAGTCGTCTGTTACGTTCTTAAAATTATAAACAGCTGCAATGAGATAGAAATGCGAGAAATTACAGGCTGTTTAGCTTTGATCAAAATGCTTTTCATGTCACTACTCTTAGGTGTTAGCCAGTTATGATTTCCTTCATGTTTGCAGTACCATAACACACTTATCATTCCAACCATCAAACCTTTGAAGAATTTTATCAGTATAAACAAGTTGAGCTAACAGTAATAGAGCCCAGTGCCTTTAAACGTGAGCATTAATTTTACTTCTTCGTCTTGATGGTAGGTCCAGCACAATCAATCAATCAATCAATCAAATTTTATTTGTATAGCACATTTCAGCAGCAAGGCATTTCAAAGTGCTTTACATCATGTCAGACACAGAAACACAAAGCAACATAGAATCAACAATCAAAACACGACATTAAGTCAAGTTCCATCAATAAATTTGTAATTGATTATGTTTCAAATACAATCCTAATACAAGTACAGTCATTCAATAAGCACATACAGAACTTGGTAAAAAAGAAGTTGAACAGATCAGGTGTTCCAAGCCTCGTGCTCAGTACTAAGAGCTGTAAATGTGTACAGATATGGCATTTTGCCACAAAGATATGTGTTATCTTTGGATAACACATATCCAAAGAAATGTTTGCTTTGGATATGTGTTAACCAATTACAGATTATAGGGTTAGGTCTTAATTTCAACACATACAGTTCAAATTAAAGCTAATTATTGAAGCATATTGCAACGTTTCCAAAAAAAATAAATAAATCAGGTATATTTATGCCTTTTAAAAGTTCACATTTTCAGTTGGTGTGAAAATACGTCTTCCCACTGCAAGATTTCATCCGGGAACAATTGAGGGAAATGCAGCTGACCTCAGTTCAGTCCTTATCAAATGTTTATGCTGCAGACAAGATCAAATATTCCTAAAAGACACTGAGCCCTTCCTGCCCTCTGAACCTCAGTTTAACGACAGCCATTAGCATCGAATATCCATTACTTCCCCCCGCTAGACAGAAGCTATTCATCATTGTTAAGCCCTTTGGTAGGGCTTGATTTCCAAAGTGTGATTTAAAGCGAAACTGGGGACACATTGAAGGAGTGACAGGTTTGTTTGTTCGAGCGTGCCAGAACTGAGAAATAGTGTGTTTGCTCCACAGCGAGAAGCGGGTCGGAAATGTTTATTCCAAAGCAAAATCATTTGTGGACTACGTTCGGCGAGCTCTGCACCGATTGGAGCTGGATGACTCAAAGGTCAGACGCACAATTACTACATTCATCTTACAACGCTTTCCCGAAACAAACTCCTGGAAACATAGCAAACATCCATTTCACATTTCCACCACCAGGTTGAGATTTATAACTGTATATAGGAGCCGAAGTATTATTTCAGCAAGCTGTAAAGATGCTGTCATGGTTCGCAAGGCTGGCAAGTCAAAATCTGGTTTGCCCCAGAATAGCATGACGTATTTTTATCTGTTTCTCACAAGTCCTAAAAATTGTAAACAATTTACGAGCCTCACTCACGGTCTTCTCTCAAAAAAACAATTTTTAAAATTCTTTTAGCTACATATTCCACGCCCTCATTGTTTGACTTCTTCCTCTGCAGCTTTGTGACAGTGACATTCAGAGCTACCATGACACGTACAAAGCACGGATGGACGAGATGCACGCCTTTAACATGGTAAGCAGACGACACCCAGGGTTTCTACGGAGATTCGTACTTTACTATTGGGGTAAAAAAGGCTGAGAGTTTGGAAATGTGACACTGTGAAACGCATAGAGCTCGGACGTGAAAATGTCTAAGAAGCCTGCAACCATTCACAGCTCGTATGGCATCTAGGGGTTTATTTTTGTCGTAAACGCTGTACCATTTCCACCACAAAAATTCAGGGAATTTGGTGTAAAGTATTTTAATTCCTGCAAATTGTAAATAAATTATAGATCTGTGGGGAATTGCGTGACTAAAATTGAACTGAGGAGGAAAACCAGCCCTGGTTTTGTTTTCCCCGAGGCTGCTAATTATGGTGTCAGCCACAATACAAATTTACTTTCTGGACATAAAGCACTATTGTTTTTTTGTTTTTTTGGGGGTGATTGCACACTAGCAACGGGATGGGAACAAGTCACGGAGCTGTTTTATGTTAAATGTCAGAACAAGACATGAGCTAAAGGGAGTGACTCACAGGAACATTTAAACTGCATCAAAAAAAGCTCCTTTCACTAACCGTAGCTTCACTCCACACGTCTTCCTTTCTGCAGTTGAAGGTGGCCCTTGCTCCATGCATCGAGGGTCTGATTCTGCTGGATCGTCTCTGCTACCTGAAAGAACAGGTAATGTGTCCGTCTCTTCTAGGTTGTGTAAAACAGCAGTTGTTTCAAATATCTGGCCGCGAGTCTTTTTTATTACAACGAATGAATTTTCATTGACTCTTATTGGCAGAATTACTAAACAATATAAGAGGTTTTAGTACAAACCACCGGCTTAAGGTCAACACAAAGCCTCTGATTCAGATTTCATGGTTCCATCAATTTCAGCATGTTGTCCAAGTTTTGAATCAGCAAAGCAACCCAAGACTTACACCAGCACCAACCCTTTGTTCTCCAGGTCAGACAGTTGTCAGGCTTGGGCGTGACTAGTTAAATTAAACTCCATGTTCTAAGAAATGTAGATAAGTTTCACTTAATTCTTGAAATAACAAGGGAGAAAGTCCAGATAGTTTTTTTACTCATAAGAAACAAATGATTTCAAAACCGCATTTCATAGCTACTCAATATGTTTCTCTGGTATTAAAGAAAATTCATTGCAATCCCTGGAGAAGCCATGTAAAAACCCTGAAAAATAATAATAAGACAACCTAAAGTGATATTTACCATTAATTTGAATGCATTTGTAGTGGAAAAAATTACCATTATTTGATTTTTTTTTCTTAATTACTGTATTAATTTATACAAAATAAGTCTCAAAATAAGCATTTAAAATGCTTCAGTAATGTTTTTAGTCTGATTGCCTAGAGACATTTAATTAGCTTTTCATGACTTCCCGTTTTACTTGACATAAAACTTCCTTTTCTCTTAGCCAGTAAGATAAAAAAAAAAAATGGCTGCTGGAAAGTACGCAACTGCTTTTTAGGGATCTTCGGATATAAATAAAAAAGAACAAACAATCGAAAAAATTAGATGAAAATAGAGCAACAAACGCAGCTGATTTGATCACCCAAGCAGTGCTCCAGCTCTGATTTCCTTTCATTACGTTTCAGCTGGACTCATCATTTGTGATTGGCTCTTACAGCTCGTTGATTGGGATTTTGAAATACGCCTCCCCAATGATTAAAGCGAACATGCAGAGATGTCAGCCGAAATCAGGACCACTGACATTAATATAGGTGTCAGCCAAATTGAACGCAGCCTGCAGTTTCGCAGTCTTCTGTTTCCTAGGCCAAACACAACAAGCTAATCTTTGCTCAGAGTCATCGTGAGGCGATACGAAGTCTCCAAAAAGCTTTGAAGTGGTGATTACATGCGGTTAATGTGTCAGATGGACTTCCTCATTAGGGTCATGTAATCAAACTACGTAACATCAACATCACCGGTCTGGGCTGAAGGCTGTCCCTCGAGGATGAAAACGATGATGATAGAAGCACAGTAATGTAATCCATGTGGTGATGAGTTCGGAATCACGCGAAGCCAAACTTATGCAACCCAACACTGACAGATTGAGGTATTTAGTACATTTTCTGTTGCATTAGTTATAGACACGACAAATGCAAGCAGTGTTCTTCCACACAAACAGGAGTTCACTCTAAACCAATTTTTGGAACGTTCTCTAAGATAAACACCACACAGAACAGAAATTATAGTGCTTTGCCAAAGGTTTATTTTACGTGATTTTTCTTTAAAAAAAAAGAGTCTGCAAGTGGGAAATATGTAGGGTGAAAAATGTTTTGTTTTGTTCTTTTTCTAAAAATAAACCCAAAAAACAAAACACCAATAAACATCTAAAAAGTGTTCCATGCATTTGCAATGTGTGTGTTTGTTGGAGAATATTAGTCAGGAAAAAGGTTTGTCTCAGTATTCAGTTCATCTTTTGAAAAAGGCTGAACTAACACAAAGGTACCAAAATGTGGCCATTCACCTAAAACTATTAACCTCATGGTAACTCTGGAGGAGCTGGAGAGGCACAGAGCTCAGGAGGGAAAACCTGTCAGCATGAATGTTTATCCTGCACAAATCTGGCCTTTGGCAATTTTCTACAAACCACCAATGGGGCACAACAAGCAAGTGGACGAAGGTGTTCTGTTGGAATGAGACCAATTTTTTTTGGCAAATCTCAGTGCGTTGGAAAGCTAACACTGAACCACCCTGATCATCCAGCCCTAACGGTCTGCACCTCCAGCCCTCGAGAGCCGATGTTCTGGAACGTTTGGATGCATTCCTGCTCTTACACTTGAATCAAAAGACTGAAGTACCTCCTTGGCAAGTTTATCAAAGTCCTGGTCAAGAACCATCCGTGTGATGCTTCATGACCAGGACTCATGGTTTATACTTTAGCCAGGCATTGTATGAAATGTGTGTTTCTTTTGTCCTGTAGGAGGGTGTGTCCTTCTCTGCATTGGTTCAGCTGTTCGACCCCCTGCTGTCTCCTAGATGCTACGCCGTCGTCGGACTTAAAAGTCATTCTACGAAACTAAAAAGCTGAGACACTTATGCATATGCATATGGAGATGATACACTTAGATTATATTTATATATGATTGTCTATAATTGTCTTGAAAACGACTATTGTAGTGCATCATTACCTCCTAGTTTAATTAGATACATTGATTTAAATCAATATGCATTTCAACCCTCAAGTTTGTATTTTACCTCCGATTTGGTTTCTGATGGGCCACATACATGAAACATTTGCAGTTTTCTATTACTTTGAAATACTTGGAAGATCTGTGAAGCCTGTGTGATTTGAGTGATGTGTTTTGCAGCCTTTTGTCACTGGACTCTTAAGAAAACTTGTCTTAAAGGACCCTTCAGGGAATTGGGGGTATTTGGGGATTTGAGTGAACTTTGGGCACATCTGGAAAACCCATTTCTAGTTAAGGTTGAGAAATAAGTTGAGGCTGAATGCGACTTATTCACTTCTTTCCTATTGGTTTTATAATATGCGCGACTTGTACATCTTTAAACCATCAGAATCATTTTGTTGAGATTGTATGTGGTATGCTAACTCAAATTAGCACACCATAGTGAAGTAAAAGGACAATATTTCATGTTTTTTTATGCTAATAAAAATAATGAAAATGTAATAATTTATATGTTGTATTTCATACTAATTATTTAGGGGACTCCACTTGTGTAGCTTAATTTCAACATAAATACAGCTGTGCCGGGGCAGGACTCCGATGTTTGCCAAGGGAATAAAGCAAACATGTGAAAGAAAGACTTTTAATCAGACGAGACCAAAATGATATACATAAACATCCATCCATCCATCCATCCATCTTCTTCCGCTTATCCGAGGTCGGGTCGCGGGGGTAGCAGCTTCAGAAGGGAGGCCCAGACTTCCCTCTCCCCAGCCACTTCTTCTAGCTCCTCCGGGGGAATCCCGAGGCGTTCCCAGGCCAGCCGAGAGACATAGTCCCTCCAGCGTGTCCTGGGTCTTCCCCGGGGCCTCCTCCCGGTGGGACGTGCCCGGAACACCTCACCAGGGAGGCGTCTAGGAGGCATCCTGACCAGATGCCCGAGCCACCTCAACTGGCTCCTCTCGATGTGAAGGAGCAGCGGCTCTACTCTGAGTCCCTCCCGGATGACTGAGCTTCTCACCCTATCTCTAAGGGAGAGCCCAGCCACCCTACGGAGAAAACCCATTTCGGCCGCTTGTATCCGCGATCTCGTTCTTTCGGTCATGACCCAAGAACGAGAGGGTGGGAACGTAGATCGACCGGTAAATCGAGAGCTTCGCTTTTTGGCTCAGCTCTCTCTTCACCACGACGGACCGGTACAGCGCCCGCTTGACAGCAGACGCTGCGCCAATCCGCCTGTCGATCTCCCGCTCCCTTCTTCCCCCATTCGTGAACAAGATCCCGAGATACTTAAACTCCTCCACTTGGGGCAGGACACCCCCCCTGACCCGGAGAAGGCACTCTACCCTTTTCCGGCTCAAGACCATGGCCTCGGATTTGGAGGCACTGATCCTCATCCCGGCCGCGTCACACTCGGCTGCGAACCGCTCCAGCGAGAGCTGCAGATCACGATCTGATGAAGCCAAAAGGACCACATCGTCTGCAAAAAGCAGAGATGAGATCCTAAGGCCACCAAATCGGATCCCCTCAACACCTTGGCTGCGCCTAGAAATTCTGTCCATGAAAGTGATGAACAGAATCGGTGACAAAGGGCAGCCCTGGCGGAGTCCAACTCTCACCGGAAACGAGCCCGACTTACTGCCGGCAATGCGGACCAGACTCTGACACCGGTCATACAGGGACCTGACAGCCCGTATCAAAGGGCCCGGTACCCCATACTCCCGGAGAACCCCCCACAGGGCTCCCCGAGGGACACGGTCGAACGCCTTCTCCAGGTCCACAAAACACATGTAGACTGGTTGGGCGAACTCCCATGCACCCTCCAGGACCCTGCCGAGGGTGTAGAGCTGGTCCAGCGTTCCACGACCAGGACGAAAACCACACTGCTCTTCCTGAATCCGAGGTTCGACTATCCGACGGACCCTCCTCTCCAGGACCCCTGAATAGACCTTGCCAGGGAGGCTTAAGAGTGTGACCCCTCTATAATTGGAGCACACCCTCCGGTCCCCCTTTTTGAACAGGGGGACCACCACCCCAGTCTGCCAATCCAGGGGAACTGCCCCCGATGTCCATGCGACATTGCAGAGTCGCGTCAACCAACACAACCCTACAACATCCAGAGCCTTAAGAAACTCCGGGCGGATCTCATCCACCCCCGGGGCCCTGCCACCGAGGAGCTTTTTAACCACCTCGGCGACCTCGTCCCCAGAGATTGGAGGGCCCAACCCAGAGTCCCCAGGCTCCGCTTCCTCAGTGGAAGGCATGTTGGTGGGATTGAGGAGGTCTTCGAAGTACTCTGCCCACCGGCCCACAACGTCCCGAGTAGAGGTCAGCAGCACACCATCCCCACTATAAACAGTGTTGGTGCTGCACCGCTTCCCCCCCCTGAGACGCCGGATGGTGGACCAGAATCGCCTCGAAGCCGTACGGAAGTCTTTCTCCATGGCCTCTCCAAACTCCTCCCACGCCCGGGTTTTTGCCTCAGCAACCGCCCGAGCCGCATGCCGCTTCGCCCGCCGGTACCCATCAGCTGCTTCCGGAGTCCCACAGGCCAAAAAGGCCCGATAGGACTCCTTCTTCAGCCTGACGGCATCCCTCACCGAAGGTGTCCACCAGCGGGTTCGAGGGTTGCCGCCGCGACAGGCACCGACAACCTTGCGGCCACAGCTCCGATCGGCCGCCTCGACAATGGAGGCACGGAACACGGTCCACTCAGACTCCATGTCCCCCACCTCCCCCGGGACGTGTTCGAAGTTTTGCCGGAGATGGGAGTTAAAGCTCCGTCTCACAGGGGATTCCGCCAGACGTTCCCAGCAGACCCTCACAACACGTTTGGGCCTGCCAGGTCTGACCGGCTTTCGCCCCCACCACCGGAGCCAACTCACCACCAGGTAGTGGTCAGTGGACAGCTCCGCACCTCTCTTCACCCGAGTGTCCAAGACATACGGCCGCAGATCCGATGAAACGATGACAAAGTCGATCATCGAACTGCGGCCTAGGGTGTCCTGGTGCCAAGTGCACATATGGACACCCTTATGCTTGAACATGGTGTTCGTTATGGACAATCCATGGCGAGCACAGAAGTCCAGCAACAGAACACCGCTCGAGTTCAGGTCGGGCGGGCCGTTCCTCCCAACCACGCCCCTCCAGGTCTCACTGTCATTGCCCACGTGAGCGTTGAAGTCCCCCAGCAGAACAAGGGAGTCCCCAGGAGGAGCACTCTCCAGTACCCCCTCTAAGGACTCCAAAAAGGGTGGGTAATCTGAACTGTCGTTCGGCCCGTAAGCACAAACGACAGTCAGAACCCGTCCCCCCACCCGTAGGCGGAGGGATGCTACCCTCTCGTTCACCGGGGTAAACCCCAACGTACAGGCGCCGAGATGGGGAGCAACAAGTATGCCCACTCCTGCCCGACGCCTCTCACCTTGGGCAACTCCAGAGTGGAAGTATGTCCAGCCCCTCTCAAGGAGACTGGTTCCAGAACCAGAGCCGTGCGTCGAGGTGAGACCGACTATTTCTAGCCGGAACCTCTCGACCTCACGCACTAGCTCCGGCTCCTTCCCCACCAGAGAGGTGACATTCCACGTCCCAAGAGCCAGTTTCTGCAACCGAGGATCGGACCGCCAGGGTCCCCTCCCTCTGCTGCCACCCATCCCACACTGCACCCGACCCCTTTGGCCCCTCCCACGGGTGGTGGGCCCATGGGAGGGTACATAAACATTCCCTCAGTAAAATATTGTGGCGGCAGCATTATGCTTTGGGGATTCTTTTCTGCTAAGGGAAAACTGAAGCAGATCAAATTTGTTTGGAAGATGTATAGAGCCAACTAAAGGGTAGATGTGAAAAGAAACCTTCCCAGAGGCTAACGGCTCGAAACTTTTAAAATAAACTGACTTGAGTTGCATAGTGTTAGTAACGGAAAAGTGAATTTTAAACAATAAAAAAAATTTAATTGGCATAAATTTTATGTGCTCTGTTTCAGTATTCACCATTGAATCATTAATGATTAAAGCAGATGTTTCAGAACCCTTTTTTTAACGCAGAAAGCATTAATTCTTACAAAAATAAGAGAAAGCAAAGATCCTGAACTAATTAAGCCTGAAACTGTTAGATCTGCTAGATTCAGAGCAGATTGATATTAACCATTTCTTCCTATCGCACACCTTCTCCTGCGTCCTCCGTCTGTCGCTGTGGCTACAGCAACTGGCACATCTGCAGCCCATTCACAGGGTTCGCGTAGCTGTGGCGGTGAGACTACACACATCCCACAGCCTTCTTTTATTTTTATCCCAGTTAAGACGGATCGTGGAGCTCTGGGATGTGTCCAGGCCGAGTTCGGGAGCTCCGACAGCCTGCCGCAGCGGACAGACGAAAAGGAAAGCAAGTCACAGATGTGAGCGTGGCTTGTGTTTTTTTATTTTGGGTTTGGGGGTCCACCATCGCTTGGGGTTTTGTTTTCGCTGACTGAGTCACATCCTGTCAAACCTGCCTTGATGGTCACACGCATGTTTGTGCAACACTCATCCAGCCTCTTTCAAGTATCCACGCAAGGGGAAAAAAAAAACGCCACACACGAATCTGCTGCCAGTTTACAATGGGAGGGTAGGTAAACTCCAATTTCCTGGCTTTGCATTTAACAGATGGCAGGAAAAGGTTCTCAGGATGTGGTGAACGCTTTGAGACACAAATAGTCCGAATGAAGAAGGCCGTATCACCTACAAGGACTTTTCCCTGCCAGGTAGGAATTGGAGGAAGCGGAAGGGAAGTGAAGGCAGTCCGTCTTACGTATTGGCTTTTGGCTTTGATGAGACTTTCTCACAGAGCAGCTTGAATCCAGGCCTCTGTAATCCTCTCTGATTTGCAAATTCATCTCCAGAAATCCCTAAAGCCCAGGGCTTCATACGTAAAGCTTTATCTGATTTTGTTAGAGTGTAATTAGAGTTTGGAATTGGAAGGAAAATAATGGGATTTATCTTCTCAACACTGCCAAAAAAACAACAAAAAAAAAAGTGGAAAAAGTTGTAGAAGAAGGATACAGGATGCTTTGTATGAATATTTGAAGAGCCATCCCCTTTGAAATATATTTCCTCTCAACTCAGATTCCTTCCAGGAAGCTTGTTTGTCATGATATCCTCTTTTCAGTGTGACTTTTTTTTTTTTAGGGAAAGGTGTGATAGCAGGCTGCCATCAGAAAGAATGGGGGCAACATCTGCCTGTTCCTTCACTGGCACATTGTCTTCGCTGCTTGATCAGATGTCTGCAGTCCCAATCAGCTTGTGGCAGATTTAAATAACCGTTACCTGTCATATTTATCTGACAGACTACTCTAAATGTTTGGGGGTTTTCCACTCTTTCCACAATTTTGATTTGCCATGCCACAAATGCCAGTGTCATTTATTTGGGGATTTAGGTCATGAACCAAAACAAAGTAGATTGAATTTCCATTTCTTCGCCTAAATATTATAAATGGCATGCACACAGAGTTAGCTCAAATGACAAAATACCTTTACTCCCGTTTGCTGCAGTTGGAGCTGAAGGTGTTTGGAGTTTGCCTCTTGTCTGTTTGTCCTTACTTCTGAAATTCAGTTGGATTTGTGAACACAAATGTTAATATTTTTTAAACAAATTCTCATTTGCCTTGAGGTCTGGTCTGGTCTTTGATTAGGCCATTATAGCACATGTATACAGTATGCGTTGGTCCAAACCATTTCATAGTACCTCTGGCTGCATACTGAACCTCCACCCCACTCCTCTTCCAGAACCGTTCGCCTTGTATTTAACTACATCCAACTTTTCATCAAACCTGACAAGCTTCCCTGGTCCTGCACAAAATTTTAATGAAATTACTTCTCACCACATCTCTATAAACACCAGATCTGTGGAGTGCAAGATAAATAGTTGTTGTGTTTCAGCTACTTTACTGATCGATACTCCCCCTTGTTCAGCCAGCAGAACGGACATCTGCTTAGGCTGAATACAAAACGCAACCTTGCAAGTTTTTCCCTTTTCCGTCTGTTCTTCCCGACCTGAAGAAATAAGTCATATTAGATCAATCTAAAATGTCTTATGATAGAAAACAGACATGACTGGAAAGCAAATTCGAGTAACATATTTGAAACTCAGCTTGTGAATTCATCTGTAAAAAAAGGTTTTCTGTTTTGACAGCCACAACCTGTTTGCATTTGTCTACTGGCTGTGACACACTGAAGCTAAAGTGTAAAATGAACTTTGATGAAGGCTGAAACGTCAATTGTTGAAACTGAGATCAGATCATCGGAATACAGAGCACTAAAAAAAATGCAATTATACTTAAAAATTTATACAGGTATTTCTATCATGTTCTTCAAGCTTTGGGGAATTTAGCTTTTCCCCTAAGCTTTCTCCATAAGGATTGGTATCACATTATTTTCCGTTCTAATTAAAAAAAAAAACTTTCAAAGCCTGTTTGCGGCATTTTTCTTTGCTTTCATGAACAAAACAAATTACCCTTCTCAAAAACACCACGGCTTTCAACAGTAGCCCATGTTAATTAGCCTCATCTACCAAAGTTACCTCCTAACCCAAACATTCATCATGTTCCATCCAGTTCAGGATGAAGTTTACTTTCTTTGTCTTCCTGGGCAGAATTAGGAAGTGGCAGCCGCGTTGGGGTGGATTTTTATTCGGAAGCAGATTGTAAGTGGCTGCTGCTCTGCTGCTGATATTAATGGCATCTATTTTTGTGAGACCAGAGCGAAGCCCGGTCCCTCCAACCCTGATCGTCTGTTTCCTGTGTGATGTTTATCTACTGGGGTGGAGATGCCGCCGTTCCGGAGTGAAAAGCATCGTGGAAACAACCGCCGCTCACTCTGAACGACTCACGTTGTGAAGATGATCACTACTGAGAGCATCAGAGGGATCAGACGTGTGGTGAAGAACATACAGACAGAAGAAATTGGATCTTTAATTTAAGTTTGCCATAAAATCTGCATTTATTCAGATATGTGTTTGATGTTCATTTGTTGATAAGGTACTATTTCTGATAGTCTATTTGGGTTTTATGTATTTTCCCTCAATTTAAGATATGGTCCAGATTTTGAGACTTAGAAATTTTGGTCATCCTTACATCTTTGTAGCTATTGCCCTTACATTTGTAATAGTTTTGTCAGATTGTTATTATCCTCCCTCACTTTCCAGGCATTTGTAATTATTTTACTTCATTTTGTCCGTTTGATCTTGTTTAGGGTAATGAGGAGTGTTTTTGGCCTACATACAAATGTGTGTCTGGAAGTTAAATTTTCGTCCCAAAAGAATAAGTTAGTTGAAATTGAGAGTAAAGCGATAACACAATATGCTTAAAATGTTAGATTTTCCATTTTCCTTAGTCATTTTTATGCAACATATGTGTATGATTTCTACATAGAATGACACTGATAATGTAAGAGATATTCTTTTAGGGTGTTTTTTTGTATTTTTGTAATTTTCAAATTGCATGCATTTGTTTTTTTCTGTTACTTTGCGTTAAACGTAATTTCCCATTGAGGTAAATAATTTAAACCTAAAGACAAACTTTAAATTGTTCTTTAATTTAAAAATCTACATAAATTTAATATAGCTGGTCTATAAACAAGCTATTTGGTTTCAGGAAGCCATGTTGCTTTGTCGCCTTGAATACATTTTGTTTAGTTGGATCAACGGCAGAAATTGCTCTCGTGCGGAAAAAGGTCGTAAATCTAAGTATAAAACATTAAAGTTTTTGGCGGTCACCTGACAAAAAGTAACACTAAAAAGGTATAAATAATTTTCAAAGAACTGCATTCAAATGCCTGTTAGATTGTTTAAGAAAACTGAGATTTCATTGTGTTTTAAGTCTAATTTAAAACTTGATCCTTTCTTTGTTGTTTACTTAACTTTATTTTGTGGATGAATTGATCAGGTTGACTACATTATCTTGCAAGTTGTCTTGTGCGTTGTGTGTTTTTTTGTTGTTGTTGTTTTTTATGCTATATAAATTTGTTAGCATAAATTTTATGCTAACAAATTTCCCTCAGAGTGACAATAAAAGTCAGAACTGAAATAAACTGGTCTATCTCTGTTCTGAATCACAGTTTGATTGTTTTGGTTCCTCTGTACCGTTTCGGCTGTTTGGGTTCTTGCCTGACTGGCCAGTTGTGTAATCTGTCCAGGACCATGAGAGGTGATGACAAGCAGACTCTTTCATATCTTACATTATTTCAAGCACAAAACTTAACAGCACAGCTGTTAATAGGTAAAGCATGCACATTCATGTCAAAGATGTCACACGCAGACATAAGAAAAGAGATTGGACTCAAGTCAAATATGCAACAAGGTTTCTTCATGAGCAGAACAATGTATGGTTCGAATAAGGACAGACACTTCCTAAAACCACAGAGACTAAACAGAAATATATTCACAAAGTCTGTTTTATTTAGTTTTTTTTTTCAGAAATTAGTTGCTAGATCACATTGATGTCATAATGACATAATGTAATGCTGCCTGGTTAGGAAAGAAGCATTTTACAAAAATAAAGGCATCAGTATCTTGATTTCTTCAGTAATCTTTTCATCACTTATGCAGTTTGCTGCTGTAAGGAAGACTAAAATGACTAAAAGTAAACATGTTTACTCATCTTTTAGGTTCTTTGTCTAGAAAGCCAACAACAATGTAACCTATGAGGTCTTCTTACCTCAGAACACAGAGATAAATTCAAATAAAGTCTCCTATGCGTCTAACAATCAGGTCCAAAAGCACTGCAACCGTTTCTCCTGAAAAACCCAACAGATTCCACGAGGTTGAGGTCACGCTGTATTCTGAATCAGGTCACTCTTACAAACGACTCTAACCTCCCCTCATGATGCTCCGTCACCATCTCGGTAATTCTGAGCCAACACCTGTGTGCGCCACACATCCGTCATCAACCATCTGTTTCTGTTTCTCCAAAGCTCTGCGGTGCATTTACACCCGCCGGAGCTCCAACTGTGGGACAGGTTTCCGTCCGGCTGGTAGCCAGCGGGACCAGGTTGCACATTTCCAAGCTGATGCCCATATACATGCAAGCCATAGGCTGAAAGGCGAGGGTTCATTCATCATGCTCAGGACCCCCTGTGTTTAGCCTCTACACAGAGACGATGGGGTAGGTTAAGGGAAAATCAATCAATATTTTTAATTCGTTATAAGCGATAATGTGAAGTGAGGTCTTCTCTGGCCCCTCAGCATTTAATTTAAATTGATTATGAAGCAGACAAGTGCATACAGCTTTTTGCTAGTCAATGTAAAGTAACTATAGGGATTCATGGAAGTCTATATATACACAATTCACCAGGAATAATTCTGTTGGGTTTGTTATCTTGTGAATTCACCTTTTCTAAAAGTCACAACTGAATATGCATGAATTGGGGAAATCATTGCTATTTATCATAGGAATTGAACACAACAAGGACATAACGTTAGGACCTTAAATACTGAGGATTGCTGACAGGATGCAGGTGATTGGTTGCTAAATTGAGAGAAGGCAAACAGGTAGACTGAGGTAGAATATGAACCACTAACGCTAAGATGGACCATTAACAGAGACTCAAAGAAGGGCAGAAAATATCACTGATCTACAGAATACAACCGATATTCCAAAGCAAGACATTTGGAACAATAATAAGACATTTGGAACAATAATAAGAATATGGCATTCCTAAATCTGGGTCTAAATAAACAAGAAAATAATCAAAATGCAAACGAACGCAGACAGGTAGATGAGACAGGTTCTTGGAGATCTAGTTCTACAAAGTGTGACCTATGGGGTTCCGTCCATAGCCGTCTGCCACGTAAAATTAATATAAAATACATTGGAGTTGGAGGTTGTAGTAATATTGTGAAATGCTTCAATGGATGCTTTTGTAATGAAACTGTATGAGATAGCTTATTTTCAAATATGTTCACAATGAATCACAGATTACTTATTCATGTGGCATGGATGTTTTAATATTAAAAGCTCAGCTGTATATTGTTGAAGTTGAAAATAATTCAACACTTTAAATAATAAATATAGATAGATATCATTTTAAACCTGTTCCCCTTCCCCTCCTCTCTTCACATTTGCCCCACAGCCTCCTCCTGCTTTTGTCTACGGTGTCGTACCGTAAAACGGTACTTCCAAGAACAATCTCAGTGCGCATGCTCAGTCTTAGCTGAAAAACCACATGCGTCTTCCTTCTCCAGCCTCTGCTCCAGCACCAGAGCAGCGAGAGAGGGAGATGCGCTCATTGACGACACGGCAGCAACGAAATGCGCACAGCTCCGCTCCCGGTCCGGGGATAGCAGAGCCCTGACCCCTGCTCTCCTACCGCGATGGGTTAGAGGGGAAATGGCAAACTTTGACACACTTTGCTTGACACCGGGGAATCATGCCCGGAGATCCGTGCTGCCGAGCGGCTCCGCTCAGAGCACAATAACAGAGAAGTGAGAGAGAGAAGGAGAGAGAGCCGATTCTATTTTCTGACTGTTTCTATTCCGTTTTGGGCTTTGAGAGATGATCACGGAGCTGGTGTGCACCGCCGTGGCTGTGGGTCTCTATCTGAACACGCTGGACGCAGATTTCTGCTACGATGACAGGTAGGGTTCGCCCACGGAGCGCAGCAGCATCATCGCCCGCTCCTTTTTTTTTTTTTTTTCCTTCCTGTCAGCCGCTTTGCGTTTGGAGGGGACGACTGGTTTGCCCTCACCTTTGCTGCTCACATGTCTTTCTGTGAACACGTATAAATCATTGCTTTGTTGTTGTTGTTGTTGTTGTTGTTGACTTTAGAGAGAATGGTTGATTGATCTCTGGATTACGAAAAGAGGGGGGGGAAAAACCTAACTGGAATGTGTTGTATTGCATTTTAAGATAATACAATAATATATGATTTTTCTTTGTTTGAAGGTAAAATTGAAGTGCAAATGCGGCAAGAAATTAGCTATGTTTTTTTAATAAATACGTTTTAACACATTATAGTTATGGAAGCCCACATTAACATTTTTGCTGCAAAAAGTTGTGATCTGCATGCAGCCTACTGCACAATCAGTGATGCTCTTTGTGTTGGAGCTGCTCAAACATGCCTGCTTCAACAATGCCCTGCACTCTGGGGAATAAAGCTCATTTAAATCAGAGTAGGGAGTTTTGCACACAGCTGCAAGAAAGATGTCCACATTTTCTTTTCCTTTTTTTTTTGTGGAGGTCCAATCAGAATGAAAAGTTGCTAACATGATGAGCAGGGCCCTCTGCTATATTAATCATCCAGTTTAAGAGCCTTACTGAGAAAGTAATTTTTTTTTCTCCAAAGCAAAGCAGATTTTGACAGCTCAAATGTTAAGGCATGACTGAAAATATGTCAAGGTTAAAGAGGTTCTGCTTACTGCCCTAAAATTTAAGCAGTCAGTGTAATTCATTGCTGATCTCTTCTATTAATGGGTGTTCTCTTATTCAACTGACAACTTTATCATAAACATGTCATATCAGCTGGATATACGGATGTTAGGCCTAACAATACTGAGCGGTAAATTGACCAACACTGATAGTCTCTGCCATGGCACCTGTTAGTTTGTGGGCTGTATTAAAGTTGGGGCCAATAGCGTTGGTTTCAATGATCTCTCCGGAACTAAGAGTTAAGTAGAAAGTGAATATTTCATCGTCCAATTTGATATGTTATAAGCATGCTGCATGGCTAAATATCAGTTAGGGTGCGCATTCAGCTCACGATGTTATGCATAACTGCAGTATCGTCTTATGTATATGATTACACAAAGTCTTTGAAGTAAAATAGAAGAAATATCTGAAAATAGTTATAGAAGACATCATGGATAAGGCATGCAAAGCTTTGTAGCACAGATTACCAAAGTTGGAGTGGTAAGGAGTCATCAAGTCTGGGGTCTTGAGATGCCCTTTAGAAATCAAGTAATTAACAAAATTTGCTCAAATAAAAATAATATTTATGCTTTTATGGTATTCTGATGAAAAACTAATAAAAAAATAATGATTAGTGTTGTCAGTCTTCTTCAGTGATGTCCTGTGGTTGGGAAGCTCTTTCACAATATCCCTTTCAAAGAACCATTTGGGAAGGTATTTTTCTTGCTGACCTGGAAGGCAGATTACTCTTCTGATCATAATTTCCCCTCTATTATAAAATGTGAAATTACTAATATCCAAGGTATGTGATACATAATGTCTCTTGTTGTATGAGCAGTGAAAATGATGCCCCTTTTCCCCCTATTCTTGTGCTCTTCAGTCACAGGGAGCTCTCTGGCCAGCATCTTGAGACACCCTTTAAAGGTCAAACTGCTCCACACTCTGCTGCTGAAAACTGTCTGTGACCCCACTGTAAGTTTGTGGAGTGCAAGGAGGAAGAAAGAGGGATGATGGTGTAGTCGATGATTCCGTACACTGTCTTTAGTTACTTCACACCTCATCATTAATTCCAGTAAAAACACCCAAAGGTTATTCATCTATCAGCATCATCCACCCAACTCTAAGTCTGTCAGAGAGGCAGTTGGTGACATATTACCTGGGGCGTCCCTCCGCCCACTTTAGACTACGCTCTCGTTATACCCTCTCAGGGAAAGTTCAGAATCCGCCAACACTGAGTATCTATCAAAGTCAGCATTGTAATTTGCACTCTAGGGGACAGACATGGGTGTTTTGGTTCAGCACTCTCAGACGGAGGAGGCTGAATACCAATCAGAGGTCTGACCTTCTGCGGTCGTTTATCAAGTGTTGTCCTCTCATGGGGTCAAGACTTCTATGCTCCCCGTATTTTCTCTCGGGAATCTTAGGAGAGTTATGAGCAAAAGGTTAAGGCAAGAGACAGATTGAAATGGAAGAGAGTCCAACTAATCATCCTGTTCAAGAGCCGTCCAAACGGACTTACTCGATTGTAGATATCTTTCTTTTTTTTCCCACATCAGTCCCTTGCAGGAAGCTCATATGATCTTATCCGCACTTTAACTGATATAGTCAAATCCTTTTTACAAGGCACATCCCCCTGGACAAGATGGTAAAGCAGATAAGTCTTTATCCAGGCGGTTGGAGCTGCGGGAATGTTCTGGCTGGTTTCTGCTTATTCAATCATGTCAAGTGTTTTTCCTTGGCATTGCGGTGGGCTTGGCCAAAAGCTGCCTTGGCCAGCCATAATCCCAATGAAAAGCCTTTGCGTGTGAAATGACTAAGTTTTACTGAAGCTAAGGGAGGACTTGAGCCAGGCTGTTTTTGATCTGTGGGAAGAAATGAAGACATGGTCTGCTGGTTTACTGATAAGCTTTTCTTGAGTTCAGCCCAAGCAATAGGCAGCTGTGTTTTGCTCATTGTTGACTTGTGGTTTATTTAAAATATTTGATCTGTGATGTTAAAATCTTCATAATGTACAGAATATCAGTGCTATTTAAGACACACAACACTACTGCTTTTATGAAATGCATATTTCAACTACTATGGCTCTGCTTAGAAAACCAAAGCATTACTAACAGGACTCAACATAAAGGAAAAGGAAGAACAAGAGAAAGAAAGAAAGACAGAGAAGATAGCGCTGTAAAATGAAATGGATCCTGTAAATGGCTCTTCACATTCAAAGCTGTGTCTCCAGAAACATCTGTGACCTCGGCAACATCGGAGTCCACAGTCGCTGCCTGCCACAGACATACATTATGGCTCCCCAGGGGGCTCAATAAACGTATCTTAAATCTCAGTCTCAGAGGAGCAAAACTGTTTTAACTGTTAGATCAAAGAAGGTTGATTAAATTAAATATGCCACACACAAACGACACAGTACTTAGAGATGAGTGACTTTATACAAGGGCTCAAATGAAGATAGAGGATAACACAGATTGTGGGTTCCAGCCATCTGCTCTTTCTCCAATGTGGCGTTCGAGGTCAATCAAGATGTAATCAAAAAAAGAGACCTTTCATTGCTATTCAAACCATAGTTCATTCACTTGGCACACTAATGGATTGTGTTTATATGTCTTAATTGTGCACACATTGCTAAGACCTCTGGAAGATTTACAAATTTCAACATCATTGCTGTGTGTTCTACCAAAAAACACAGACGAATATCCAAGAAAAGCCTGCTTCTCTTGCCTCCCTCTTTTGTCCTTAGTGCAACCTTCATTTCACCTCTCAGATAAATCTATACTGAATATATGGTTATATGCTCAGTAATGAGATGTTCACAAGTTTATTTTTGTTCCAAGCCCAAGTCAAATCTCTAATAAGTCTCTAAAAGGAATGTTTCTTTTATGGGTTGCATGCCATCAAGCCTACTTATTACGCCTCATTGCTATTGGTTATAAATTATGGGTCGCAGGATTCCAAAACACTTTTTCTGACAAAATTCCATAGTTTTCTAAAAAGAACAATTTCAGAGTTCTCAATCCTTTTTAATGACTTCAAATATATTTTTCAAAAGTTCATTATGAACTCAGGGCTCAAACGTCCACACTGGTCAGGTTTGAAAATGAAACCAAAGCAAGTAGATTGATGAGACTAGGGGTCCACATAGAAATTACTGATTAATCTACGGATGGAGGGATGATGGGATGATGCAACTTTTAGACAATGGGTAGTGAAAGCTTTTCGTTTCAACATTGGCCATCTGTTTTTGGCCTGGTTGGGAGCACTTGATGAATAACCTATGTTTACTGGCTACAAAACCAGTAAACATAGAAATGTTTGTGGTCAAAGTTCAAATAAGTACCATGGTACTATGCAAAGCTCATGGAGTGACTTATCATTGAGTACAGAGTACATCCATTGCCACATCTGTTCTCAATGTCCCTTATGGCTTTTTTAAGGTTTATTCTATATTGGTCTATATTTACTACGTAGACTGAAGTGGACATATATCCATGCAAGTTGATAGTTTGTCTTGCAAAGTGCCATTGAGACAACATTTCTTTCAAATTGTTGACAAATAAATAAATGGAATGACATATACAAAATGGCTGTTAATGGCTCCTTAGCTGGCCAGAATTTTACAATAAGATACAGCTGATTAATATTATTAAAACACTTGATGCTAGTATAGTTGATACTCTAACAAATGCTCAGATGTCACCTTAGAAACGCACCCCGGTCCATAATAGGCAGCCACTCACTGTGATCAGCTTCAGCCTTACCTATAAATGCCGCCTGGAATCTCATTGCCTCCAGTGGAACAATTATCTAAACCAGCAGTTGTGTCCCAGTTGCGCTGAGGCTATTTAAGTAAGCTATTTGTTAGAAGCAGATAAATATTGAGAGATAAAGTAAGTTAATAAACAGGGTGAGCACAATTGCTTTGACAGAATTATGTGAGCTGTAAAACTAAGGTGAGACAGCATGTCAAGAGGACTTTTCTCCCTTACCTCTTTAAGATCGCCCGATGAGAGAACTTAAGTGAACTGTACAGGGTGGTGATGAGAAAACTATTTATGAATTACAGTTTAAGGATGGTTTTGGAGCGAGAGTCTTAAGCAGATTTACATACATAAAGGATTGTGTGTCCACAAAAAGAAAGAGGAAGACCTCATAAAAAACCGTCTTTAGGGGAGTAGTAAAAGGCTTTCTGGTAGAGTGTCGCCATCTTTTGTACTGTTTCACTGTATTTAAACATAGACATGTGGTTTTAATTCATGGCTATAAAAAATGTTGCTATTGCTGTCTTGTGTTTGTAATAGAAGTCTCTTTAGATTTGGGGTGGAGGGCTTAGACCATCACTGAAACAATAGAAATGCGGGAACAAAGAATCTCGCCTTGATTACAAGCAGATTCAACCAACACAAGCTTTGTGTTCAATTCCTCTGATAATGTGGCTTTGGGACTTGCTTTCATCCTTTAAAAAGGAGGGTTTAAGACCCACGTACATCTATTGGGAGTATTAGAATTCCTTTACATAGCGTCTCAGCTCAGTATGTTAGGAAAGAATAACAGTGTCGTCGAGAACAAGAGCAAATACATCTTTATCTGCTGTCGGGGCTTTATATTATAAAAGCAGGCAAAATGTCCTTTGGCAAAAATACGTCTTGCGAGACTTGTTCGTGTTAAATAGGAAGTAATGAGGCATGTTCAAGGAGGTTATTTTACTCAATGTTTTTGGAACATTGTCATAATTTAAAATTCCCTTTACAATGTATGCCAACTTCAATATGTAACTTTAGAACATTGAAGACATTTTTCTTTCCTGCAGTTGGAGATCCTTTATTTAAAAAAAAAAAAAAACAGTTTTAAAATGTGTTGAGAGATTTAAGATAGATTACATGAAGATGGGTTGATGATTGCTGATTCAGCCGAATATTTCGTTCTACCTTTTTGCTGTGAGATTGTAAAAAAGCAGTCGCTTTACTGTTACTAAATATTAAAAAAAATAAAATAAAATAATAATTTGGAGTTGACATTTTAAATTGTCTTTAGAATTTCACATTTACAATCAGCTTCACTAACTTTTAACAGGAATCTGTGTGTCCATTTTAAGACCTTTCAAGTATTTTTCCAATCAACAATGTTTTTTTTTGTTGTTGCTTTTTTTAAATCCAAAAAGTTGGGATTATCAATTTGACGTCCTTTGCTACACCTCATTCTTGTTGCTGAGGGTAAACGCAAAACATTTTCCTTGACCAAGTAATGAAAAACAAGTGCGCCCAAAAAGGAAGTAGATTGTATGAAAAAGTACAAGAGACCTGATAATGTTTTGGATAAATTTGGAAAAATCGCAGTGCTTTGATACAACTTGTCTAAAAAAAAAAAGTTGGTATAAAAAACATGAAAGCTAAAATTTTTTGTGGCCTTTTAATAAATTCAACTTGTTGATTTTTGGCCACCTTGCGACAAAAAGATAGATTTCCAAACTGCTACCAACATGTTCAAATTCAGGATGGTTTCTTAAACTCCAAAGACTAAAACAGCTTATCTTTGATGTAAACTACCTTCATGGTATCTGCCGATTGTCAACTGTCACTTTTGCCCCTTCACCAGTTTGACAAAATATCACTGAGGCAAGTACAAATTAACATCCTGTGATAGTTGAACATTTTTTAAATGTAAAAAAAATTGTCTACAACTAAAAGAATAAAGGGGTGAAGAGGTGAAATGACCTGCCTCAACTAAAGTAATGTAAATGAACTACTGAAAAAGATTAATATATATATATATATATATATATATATATATATATACAGTATATACACAGTACAGACCAAATGTTTGGACACAACTGTGTGTCCAAACTTTTGGTCCGTACTCAATACAGACCAAAAGTTTGGACACACTTTCTCATTGAATTCAATGAGAAGGTGTGTCCAAACTTTTGGTCTGTACTGTATATTAGCTTCCTATATCCAAGTCTTTCCTTTTTAAAAACCTCAATGATATTGAACATTTGTTCTATCAATAAGTTCCACACAAAAAATGTTGTTAGAACAACTCGGTAGCAATCAGGTGTGGTGCATTTACTGACCAAAAAAAGCTAGAATTTTGACGTTTTATGATGGCTGATCACTGGGTAAAGCGATGATAAAAAGCGGTAGATTTTCCATTGTATCTTTTACGAAGAAGTAACACGGAATGTGGCGTCTTGACTTTTTGACAACTTGAGTGTCTAAATTTGGAACATCTCCAGGACTTTCAGACATTATCTTTTTCAAATAAATTGTTTTATAAGATGTAACGGGATCTTAAAAAATAAATAGTTGTTGTTTCCGCTAGTTTTTAATCCGTTGATATTGGTCAAAGTGTTCTCCTACTTAGACAGAAAGATTGTTTTTTTTATTATTTTTAGGTTGCCACTCCTTGTCCTCTTAGATCTTGGTGACACATGAAGCTAGTTAAGGGTGTTGCTCACCCCTGGCTGGCCCTAGTGCTCTGCCGGCCACAGTCGCCCTGCTCAGCTGCCAAAACACAGCCACCAAACCTCAGTCTCATGACCCCCGTTGTATACAAACCGTATGTGTATTCCTAAACATTGGTATCCACAGACGGCAGTACTTACACAATTTTCCAGCTGTCTGCGACATGCACATTCCACGGGCTTACATATATCACGTCGTTTTTTCGGGTGGATGAAACTTTCCAAACTCCAGATAAAGTGCTGTCATTTCAGTCGGACTAAACTTCAAATCTGACCAACTTGTTTGTCATGCTCTTTTGTAACTGAGAGCTTTAATTGTGTAAAGGGGATTAAAGTACAGTTTCCACCACAGTGCACTAAAAGTAGCATTGCAAGCAAAGATGCTTTTTGTGGCATTGGATTACACTTAGCATCTGGCATTCACTTTCTCTTTATAAACTGTATGGGTGGACCTGAGGCAGCTTATAGCAGTTGTGGCGTAATAGAAAACCAAACCCAAGCTGAGGATCAGACAAGTCGTGAGAAGTTACCCCTTTTTGATCTTTTGTAATCAATAACCGTAGAGTATCACTTTTCAGTTACTGCAGTGTTTTTTTTTTCCCCCTCCTCTTTAGCCGAGAACAGCTGCCACAACATAAACTCAAGCATGTCACACTTGACAAAGCATTCATGTTTCACCGCACAGCATCAGTTGTGAGTGCGAGAAGTGAGTTCTGACAATCAGCAGCCAGACTGTGAGAATGTGAACGCGATCGGTTCTTGGATGTGGAAGTGTTTTTTTTTCATATGTGCTGACCGCCGACAGCCTTTTCCCCCTGGTGAGGCTGTCAGTGGTTGGCAGTTTAAACCATCAGGTGGATGGATCATTCTCGGCCTTCAATATTGCGGTCGACCTGATAAATGAGTTGTGCGGGATTGTTTTTTTGGGGGGGGGATTTGGTGGAACGTTTTAGTAGGGCGGTGCGATTACTGCATGAGAATGTTTGACGGGAGTCGTACTGGGGTGTCTTTAAATCGGTCATAAGAGAGTCAAGTGCTATAGTGAAGCGTTTGCAGAAAGATGAAATGATTGAGAGTACTGCATTTTTTCACATTTGGCACATTGCACCCACAAAATTATATGTATTTCAATGAGATTTCATATGATTAACTGACAAAAAGTAGTGCATATTTGTGAAGATGATGGTGTTCATTCTTAAACGCTCTCTATTGAATAATTGAGGCCCTTAAAGAACAGTTGTACTAATATTGAAACAAATTACACAGATAAACTATTTAGTAGAAAGGTGACCTCTGAACTTTTTTCACTGCATTTTAATCAGGTGTATCAGAGAAAAAGTGTCTGGAAAACAAATGCACTCCACACTTTTTAGATTTTTTTGTAAAATATGTCAACATAATGCACAATAATTTTCCTTCCACTTATACTATTTAATCTGTACAAAATATACTGAGGTGTTTGGTCATAATTTAACAAAACGCTAAAAAGCTCATGGGGTGTAAAAACTTTTTATGAAGTGCATCAACACACTGTATGTACTGAACATGAGGTGCAGAAAGAATTTGAGACCATTCTATTACAATTTTTTCCTCAACTGATACAGAAAACAAAAACAATACTTCAACTCTGCATATTTTTGGAGAAATGCTCAGATTACATCATGTAGTTTTCATTAAACGTTGACGCTATTCCGATTTCTCTGAAGGGCTATTTCACACAAATCTGGCACGAGGAGAGACTGGTGTAGTTTAAGGTATCATGAGAATGTTTTTTTGGACCAAATATCGATGTTTCGTCTTGGACCTTCGACTGATCCCCAACAGGAAAATTGTTGAAACCATACTTCATACTACAGCAGTAAAGCACAGGGATGTGAAGAACGACACGCACACACTCCACTTACAAAGGCCTCAGCCAAGATTTAAATCTGCCTTACGTGGAGGTATCAGTGCTAACCACTGCATTCATCACCGTCTTGAAAATAAGGCTCATCATTATACCCTATTAGAAGATTTGAAAAATAAGACTTACAGTTAAACGCTTTGGCTGCTTTGGGTGTTGGCACAAACATGGCCCGCACATAAAGTTTGAGACAAATATTTTGAGCCGTTATTATTAGCCGAAGAGGGAACTTTTCCCCGCAATGCCTCACACATTTAACAAGAGATGTGAGCATTTTGCTCATGAGAGCACAGAGAAATATTTTCAAACACACCTATCATTTTCTGAGTTCAAATCTTAATGCCTTTCAAGATGCACTGAAACTCTCGTTCCTCTCAGCGTGGGATTCTAATTTTTAAGTGCCAAGAGGCTCACAAAAACCTACAGAGATTCATTAGCTTGGCAACTTTGGCTGCAAACCCTGACTGAGTGCCTCTGAAGCTCTTTCAGTCTTCATACGTGGCTAACTCCGGCTTGTAAAATATTCTAATATGCATAAAGAATTCTGGGTCAAAACTGAGCCAGCTGGAGAGTGCCTAGTGCGTGTGGTTTGGGGAAACCAGTTTGTGATTCACACCTCATAAAAACGCTGGAGGTGGAGAAGGAAAGATATGGTGTGAGGCTGGAGGGATTTAAGTCTCTGGGGAGATCAAATGACAGTCCTGCTTTTTTCTTCTTTTTTTTTACCTCAAAGGTACAGGTGTAATATTAGGTCCTTAGATGAAGTGGCAGGGGAGTGATTGCTCTGGCGCTCTACAGTCAGAGTTGTCTTTGTCAAATACCCACTTGCTTGCAGGACTTAAAAAGGTCAGAGGTTGTATATATATCAAAACATTTCTATCATCTATTGGGAGCTTTGAATTTGATTCCAATTAGGGTTGGAGACTGTTGTGCAGGAGAAATTAATTACCCCACATAACATTTCCACTTTTGCATTAAAGGTTGTGGTTGTTGCTGGACAAAATGTAAAAAAAAAAATAAAAAAAAACACAAAACATGTTTTATCTATGGAACTACATGAAAGGTATGGCTTGGTCATGTGTTCTGATTTGCTACACGGCAAAAACAAAATTTTACCAAGTAAATTTGGTCTGGATTCTAGTGCAAATATCTTAATACACTTGAAATAAAACAACTTAAATGTAACTTTTTAGTAAGATATAGAGGCTTGTTTTAAGTAAATAATGTTTTACTATTGGTGAAAAAGTACTTGTTCCATTGGCAGAAAAATTAACTTATAACATGGGGAAAATGTCTTGTTACAAGTAAATTAATCTGCCAATGGAACAAGTATATTTTCATCAATAATAAGGAATTGTTTACTTTTAACAAGCCTCTTTATATTGCTGAAAAGTTACTTGTAGGTCAGTTTTGTCTTATTTTAAGTGCTTTAGAAACTAGACCAAAAACCCTTGGTAAAAACTTGTCTTTTTGCAGTGTAAGATCAGTTTGTTCGTTCACTTTCTCCCAGCACTACTATTGGCGCCCTGTGGTAAAAAAAAAAGGCACTTACTGTTGAAGTCACTCAATCATTCTCTCCTGTGAGCTGAAGGAAAATAGGAAGAAGCTACGCTGCTGTAGATTCCCATCTCTGCTGTATAGATTAGCTAATTTAGAGGTCACCGCAGAGTGTGACCGAACCGGCTGATCCACAACACTGTGTGCATTTCATCAAACTATAGTGATTTGCAGACATTTCCCCCCCAAGGCTGGCTCATTACTGCGAGACCAAAGCCCATCAATCCATTACTGAGGTGGCTGCCGATGCCAATTTAGCATCATTAGTACAAAAAACAAACCGCATCTGCATTACAGACAGAAAAGATGGAAAATCAGACGTCTCTCTTTCTCTCTCTCATATTTGTCTGAGACGAGATCAAAATGTTGAAGTGATCTCTCCAGCAGGTTTGCTGGTGTGCAAGATCATGCAGATGCTTCTAGAAATTCATTTGGAGTTGGTGACGGTCGGTAAATGAGTGTCAGTTAGATCCAAACACTTTAACACCAGTGGTTTCAGTTGTTTTGCAATGTTTTCTAAAATAATAAATCGATCTTTCATGTTTTTGTAACAAATAACAGATTTTCCAAAGCCTCGACATACCATCTGAGATGGTCCTATTGGGCTTGGAGAGTATTTCTACCTTTTGCATGTTTAAAGAAACAGCAACGTGGAAAGATACAAGTTGACCAGTTTCAAGCTGCCATTGCATTGTCTCTTAATTTGAATAAAAACAAAAAAATACATTTTTTGTGTGGGCACAGACAAGCAGAAATGAAACAAAGTTTAAGTATCAGCTGCTGTCACATATTTAAAATATCTCGGTACTTTGTGAAACACTTCAAGTTACAAGCATCCCTTGTGTGTTGGGGTGAAGAGTGTAAAATTTACAGGGTGAAAATTCAATGCCCTGTATGCAGTCTGCTTCCAAATGGTTAAATGATTATTACCTGAATTGCATCCAATGATGTCAGCCAATCTAAACATGCTCCTTCAAGATTTTCTGGTAGAGGACAGAGTTTATGATCCCATAAAACAAGTTATATGCAAGTGATTTGTTCATAATCTTACATTCATTGAGCTTTGGACTGGCTATTGACATTCAACTAAGCTTCACAAAAAAAAATTGATTAATCGCAATTAATTGATATCTTAACAAAGACAGGCACACATTTTTGTTCTCTTATTTGCTTTTCCACCAAAGTCATTTGAAAACAGCATTCGCATGCAACATCTCCAACAGTCCGCTAAGTCATGGAGTTTTAACTTAAACTAAAACCAGACATCAGACTTCAGATTCTGTTGAAAACTGTCCTATCACCAGTTCACTGGCAAACAAAATAAAAAAAAAGGATGTGGAACTCAATTCTCCATACAGATGTCAAGATGTTGCTCCATTACATCATGTCTGTGTATTCTCCCAGTCCATTGCAAAGAGGGGGGTTTATAGTACTTTATGGGCCATTTTACGGTTTTATACTGACGTCCCCTGATGCACTTGAACTAGTCTCTGTATTTTCGAATTCCTGCTGATAGTTTAATCACTATTCCACTGAATAGCTTTCTATTTTTATTCCACTGGTTGTTAGCAGTTTATAGCTTATAATAAATTAAGTCTGTAGTCAGGTTCATAATAAAGTTTGCTCTTTAGATTGTTCTAGAACTGAAGGATGTTGATACACTTCCAAACGGTGGTCACCGTTCTCTTTCTGTCTAAATGTTAAGGGTCAATTGGACAGGGGTTGGGCAGATTCCATTAGTCTCAATGTTAAAGTTTCATGAAAGCAAATGGTTGTGTTGTAACAAGCCGTGTTCAACAGATCACAGATCAAAATCTGAAAAGATCCCAGATAATTGGCGCTGGTGTTTGAAAAGAAGACAGATTTGGTTTGAGTTGCCCTCCACGGCAGCCCTCTTTAGCTGCCGCTTCTTTGCGGCTAATGCTGGAATGTGACAACTGGTCACGGCAAAGAAAAGAGGGCCCATTCTGGATTGGATACAGTTCCTTTTAGGACGTTAGCGTGGCTTTCTCAGGCATTACAAATGTCGCATATGAATCCGACCGCTGAAAGCTGACAAAACGCAGAAAAGCATCGACACCCAAGACTGTGACATTCAGGGTGCAGATTTAGATTCTCTACATTCCCAAAATAGCTTAATTTTTTAAATTTAGCAGCACTGTCCGAGTTGTTTCAGGTAGAACAAGAGATGCAGTTCTTGGTTTGTTTGGACAGTACAAAAGTTTCAAGATTCTTTCTTCAGCAGAAAACAGACTCCTGAATCGACATTGGGTTTGACTCTACCAAACTACAGACAGCATGATTTATGACTACTGTAGCTAACTGCAGCCAAAGCAAGAATTGTGAAGGGAACACTGCAGTTCAGTATGTCACATTCCTTATGAAAAAGATTTTCTTTTTCCTTCGGCAAAGAAAAAAGATCTCAGCTGGATGTTGTCATGATCTGCCATGCTTTTGACTATCGTTAGCAAAGGAGGTACGGGACACTCTAGAGACTCTTTGGTTGATGCATAGGTGTGAAAAGGTGTTCCGTATTTTTAAATGTAAAAATATGATGTGCACCAAATTAAACTGCTACGCTGAGAAAATGTGAGCTGGAAATGTGTCTGCAGCGTTTAGGGCTCCTACTTTGATTCTCGCGTGTGAGGACGGAGGGTAGTGGTGGGTTCACCGTGATGAGTTTGGGGACCTGGGGGAGCCCGTCTTTATAGGTCACTGTGCCAGCACCCACAGCTTTTTGGAAGTAGGCCAGTGGAAGCAGAAGGTGGAATTAATTAAAGGAGGGAAGAGGGGCGGGATTGTACCTGGAGCTTGAGGACGTGACAGGTTGGATTGTGGTGAAATAGCAATGCCACTGAGAAATGCAATGCTTCTCATTGCTACTAAATGAATATTCAAATTATCCAAGCTTAATTTCTGTGTGTTACGTGATATATTTAGGCATTTTTAAATATATACCAACATCCTCAAATCTGTATGTATAACTTTTACATCTACTTTCTTTTTTTTCTTCTTTTTTTTAGAAATACCTTTGGTTAAATAGCATCAAAGTTTGACATTTAAAAAAATGGTCACAATGTAGATTATTTTTGCGTATTACGGTGAAAACAAGCCATAAATTCAATGATGCAACACTGAATGAATTCCATCAGAAGCAACACGTTTTTATCGGAACCTGGCTGCCATTTTAAATATATTCTCTATACACAGCCACAATTCATTAATTTTGTCCCTGTCAATTTTTAATCATGCGTCCCATTTATCACTGTGTCTGCAGGCGACTCGGGGAGGCCACCATAATTACACATCTACAGTCAGACACCGTAATTAACTGTCAAGCCCGCGCTGGATGGAAAATTGAGAACTGATTGGTCTCTCATTTGTCTTTGGCTCAACATGCTGAAGGAGTGGGTGGATGGAGGGTGTAGAAGTCTGTCTCAGTTCACTGATAAAGCTGGGAAAGACAAAAATTGTGTAAGAAAAAACAAAAGAAACTGCTTCTTGTCGAATTGTTAACATGAATTTTTAATTTAACCGTAAAATGTATCGATTCTCAACTTTTAAATGTGACTGTGCTTACTTACTTTACCTTTGTTATATTCAACTTCTTTATAGAAGGTGAGCAATATTCTCAGCTCGCCTTAAGTGATTGTATAAACAATAAATTATCAGGACATTTCATTCTCTTAAAATGCACGCCAAGTCCTTTTAGTCCACCGCCTGAGGTTCAGCAGCCATTTGCTTTATTAGTAATTGATTTATAAGGCTGGAGATTCATCAACGCCTTTTATTGACAACATCACTCAGGAAATGCTGTGGTGGGTCAAGCTTCCTGTTTTAACTTGGATGGCATTGTTGTCAGAATGCCTTAAAATTTGTGTGCTCAATTAAGTGGACGCAATCAATCAGTTGCACAAATGGCAATTATTCCGCTGATAAGTAGAAGTGACGGTCGGATTCTCGTTAATTTAGTATGCACTCCCACTGCCACTAAAATGCAGCGTCTTCAAAGGAAATGATCAAGATATTGAGTTGAGTTGACAAAGGGTAACAGGAAATATAAATCCTTCCTGATATATATATGGTTGCTTGGTAGAAAGCATGTATCAAGAGGCACTTAACCTGAAAGCCTTTTAATAAAACCCCATAGTAACCCGTCTGTTGCCATGGTACCAGAATCTGCTCTCACACAAATTAATTAATGGAGTTAGGATATTTTATTTAACCATCACTAAATGTAAAAATTACCATCACAAACAGAGCTTGTTGCAGAATTCTGCCATTTCTAAATTATTAATAAAGTCACATTTATGTTGTTTGGACTGGAAACCTATTCAGGCTTTACTCAGAGTGACTCAATATGCATAGTAAAATTCTAACTGATTCATCCTTTTCTCCTGTGTGATTATTGGTAATAAATAGAATATTGTTTACTATTTTGCACATTCATACTTCTAGCTCTTCTGGGTGACAGCAGTGGTTCGATACCCTTTGATGCTGTGGTGAATGATATGAGACTATGAAATCCACTATATCCACTATGAAAGCTTATTTTTCAGTACTGAAGCAGGAGACTTTATTCAGGGTGATAATACAAGAGTATTACTCTGATTAGTTGACTGGGACTACAAAGTCAGAGTGAAGGTTATTTATTTCCCTTATTCGCATTATTAATTTTTAGATTCTGATCCAATTATTGTTTTTTTTTTATCCCGTGCTCTTTTATGGGCCACATATCATTGCTTTCTCCTCTGTGTAAGTCTCGGTACCTGTTTGTTTGAACGCCAGGTTCTGGTCTAGTAATTTTGTTAATCAAATTCGCTCTGCTGCTCTTTTATGATCCGTCGTTTTGTATGGCTGTACTACTGAGGGCTTTTTCTTCATTCTAGTGTAAAATAGCTGCTCCCATGATTGCTCCATGTTTGATATTCACCAGATCAACACAGAGAAATGTGCCAGAGGTCAGGAATGTTGTATTCATACGTCTCAAACCATGCTGGAGGACTCGCACTCTTAGCTGTTAGCTGTTTACTTCTTTTGTCAATCAGGAAATGGCTTCATGAAAAAGCAGGTCTGCCACCTAACAAAAGAGACGCACAGGACTTCCTGACATTTAGCTCAGACTGTTTCTCCTTTGAAGGCGAGAGCCCCTGGAATGAAATGAGCGCGCCCAAAGACGCCGACTCAGACAAATCAGGGACGTGGAGGAGGCTTTATCTCCATCAGCTGTGAGCTGACCTGATGGGCCTGATGGTGATGAAGCTGGAGCAGCTGGTCTTCAGTGATGAGGAGTAACTATTACAAAGTCTGTTAGTTTGATTGCAGCAATTATATACTGGAGTGAAGAGGATAATGTCTGTAATTATTCTAAATTGTTGATTAGAATTACAATTGTAAGCTACTTTGTGATTATTTACCATTAAAAACTAATAATTTTTTTTTTTTTTGGCTTGATCAAAATGTGAAAAGGTGGGAACATTTTAGCAAGGCATTTGTAAGTGTCATTTAAAAGAAACATACAACTTACATTGTTAAAATCTAGAAATACAAAAAAGATCCCCATATTTCTAGTTTAAGATTCCAGACGCTTAAAAGTCTGGAAAATTTGGGAATTTTCAGACAGCCTGAAACTATGCAAGAGTTCTGTATTAGCTGCATCTGTTTTAAGTTTTAGAAAACATGTCCTTCAGCCTTTCATTCCATCTTCGCCTCTTTTGTTTTTGTTCAACGAGTGGAACCTACTGAAGCTGCACAATGAGCCACTTTTAATCAAGAATCTTTGAAAATCATAAATCTTTGAAATTTTGCAAAAGAAAACTATAAAAGGGTAACCATGGTTTACAGCAGTAAATATGAAATCATTTTTGCGCCATGTCTCATTCAGATGCTACAATACTAGATAATATATAAAAGCATAAAAAAATATTTCCAGCTTTTTCCCCATCTTATCATATCATAAGTCCCCAGCAATGTAGAAAATCTGTCCAACAGCAGTTTATCCTCATGCACACATTTCATACGATGGAAAGAGTTATTGTATCAGAGCAAGGCATAAAATCTGCCAAGCTAATGCTCAACTTCATCCTACACACCACAAGAAAGGAGAGGGTAGACAAAGCTCTGTGTAAATCTTTCACAAGCAGGCAGCTGGCAGCGAGACAGTTTTGTGAATGCGTTCGAGACATTTAAGCATTTTCCTTCTCCCTTCACATCCCGCGCCGCCTTTGCGTGGGACCAAGTGTGGGAAAGTAGCGGTGCCACTTCTGGTTGGGGTATTGTTTCTGTCAGGGGTGTGTGTTGGTAACGTGTGACGTTTGAACACGCCCTTAATGATCACTTCCTGCTGCCAATATACAAACCAAACAGATAAAAAAGAGCTGATTCGAAAGAAAATATGTTTTGTTTTTTTTCCTGACAGTTTATTGTGCCTGGGTTACAATTGCTTCACGGGGCAAAGAAACAGGCTTTGAGTGGGCAAGAAAGCTTCGCTGTGAACGAGAGAATGGTGAGAACTAGAAATCATAACACTTCTGGTTCTGGTGTCATCCGCTGAACATCTCACATCTCTATGTTGGCTGTCATTGCGCCGCGGCTGCACTCTGGCAGGAACATAACCGCTGATAATCAGCCAGGGAATGAATCAGTTTGACCCAGCTGGGTAATGGCTTCATGCATAATTGTTCACCACTAAACTGTGATGGATGGAAGATACTCTTGGGTGAGAGTTGGTACCTCAGCAGGAGCAGGAGTGATCACTGAGCTGAAATTCATAGGCTTTTTTTTTTCCATCATCCCTATGTGTGGTTTTATTAGAGAATGACATCCACCTTGGTGGGGTTTTTTTTACCCCTACATCCCTTCATGTTTGAAAAATTAGGAACAGTGTGATCGCTCTCTCATCCATTCGGCTCCCCATCCCCCGTTACGCTGATCTTGTCTGTCAGATCTGGAAGCTGTATCCAGATAATCATGAAATCATTAATCCATATTCACCCAATGAAAAGGAAGTTAGGAATCTACAAAGAACTTGATTTCGAAAGCAACTTGTTGTGCTTTAAATGAACAAAATGGTTTCCAGGGAAACCAATCGCAAGAAATCCAGTGGTACTGAAAAATATCCTCAGAGACTTATATACTGTACACTATATTCCTACTCTTTTTTTGTCTCTTTGCACAGTATTCTTTGCACTTCACTGTTGTGGCTTTTAATCACTCATAGGTAATCAGGAGCCAACATGAGATTGCCACAGCATAATAACTTGAAGTAAAAATATTAGCGTTTCATAAGTGTAAGAAAAGATTTGTTGTCCTGTGTGTCTCCTGTGGGTGGATGTATGGATGGATGATGATGGATGGATGGGATTCTAAAGACGTGGCGCACCGACATAGACAATGGATTACAATTTTAACAAAGCTGAATCTCACTCTTCTGACAAAACAGGTCTCATCCGTATAAAATGTTCCATAAACCTATAATAAGTGCAAAAGAATTGCCAACAATACTTATTTATTTTGATGGAACCCGAGCTTCTGACTGTAATATGTTGTAAATATTCTGAAAACCATTTCACAGTTTAAAATTCAGGCCTTCATTAATTCTTCCCTCCACCCATCTGGATATAGGTTTTGTGTAGTTGCATACAGTTGCATATGTTTCTGCAAAAAGCATCAGTAGTGAGTCTTTCCAATGGTGCACCAGTATAATACCGACACTGTCTGAACTGAGCCGCCTGCTGCTGCGTTATGGCCATGCCTTTAATTGGAGCTCAGTTTGCTCATTAAGGAAATTGAAGTTAAATAGAGCTTGGCCAAATGGGGCCTGGTGCAAAAGGCTTTGGAGCGAGGCAGTTCTGATTTGGATCGCGACAATGAAAGACAAAAGAGAGAAATGAACATTAAGGCACGATTTAGGTAAATAAATGACATTTTTAAATAAGGCAGACATGTCAGACTTAAAAGAAAAAATATGAGGAAGAGGGTGAATGTGGGACGTTATAGAGGATAATGGGTGAGAAGTGAAAAGGAAGAGAGCTGATGATTGTCCAGGAGACAATGTTCTGGCCGGTGTCCGTTAACAGTTTTAGGATGATGAACTAATCCATCTAATTGTTGCCTTCAAGGAGCAGGAGGAGGCACTCAGCTACAAAACACCGTCATGCAGTCCGTCCTGATTATGTGAAGTGATGGAGGTCTATTACAGGACCAGAGATTATGTTTATATTTTCCCTTCAAAGAAGTTCATGAAGTTTATGACAACGGGGACGAGATAGGTTGCTGTTGGGTTTTGTAAAGTGTGTTTTAGCGCTGACCTCTGAAGTCTTTAAATTCTGTGGGACCTTTTATGTGAAAATGCCGCTTGGGATGTTGAAATCCGGAAGAGTGAGGAGTAGAAGATGGAGCAGGACTATGAAGAAAAAAAACAGCTCTGTGTTAATATACAGAATTATACAGAAGGTAAAGGACAACAGAGGCAAAGTTCTAAAAAGCAATGAACTGGTTCTTTTACTCTATAAAAAGAGATTCAGTTAATAAAATAAAGATGTTTTCATATCAGAAAAAATAAAACAGATTATCACTCTTTGGATCTGCTGATGTTGAGATTATTTTATTAAACTATTATTGTTCCTTTAAATGCAGTTTTTGCTTGGAAATACAACATGATTTGCGTGTAAGAAGTTCCAATTTAAGCAAAGCTATTGTAGAAACTGTCTTCAGGTTTAAACATGTCCTTTTAAACTGGCTCTACTTTCGTAAATTTTAGGGATTAAAAAAAGAACTGCATGAAAAGTAAATTTTTTTTTTCGCATTCAGTTTAAAAAGCCATCTTACACTGAAATCCATTAAAAAAAAAAAAAGCCAGCTATGTGGAGGCAGCCCTTGGCACATGAACACGTAAATCACTGGTTGTGAGATCACTGCCTGGGAGCCAGTGGAGTGCCTCATTTGCATTCTGAAAAGACAAATACCCAAACACTTTAGACAGATTGGTTATTTTCCTGCTTGCAGCAGAGGACTGGTGAATAGCAACTGTATCAGAAACGGACCTAGAAAAATCTGCAAATATCCCCTGTCTGTCTTTTTAAATCTAAAGAAAAAAAGGTGGAGAATTTTACCTCCCCTACCTAAAAGAAGAAAAGAAAGAGGGCTGAAAAGACCAAACACGTCCTGTACTTTAGGGATTGTGAATGGACTCCCCTTCAGCCCGCCTGCCCCACATACGGCGGCTGAATACAAAAGACCCCCTTCTGTAAGAGCAATCACTACAGGAGGCCTCTTTATCTGCCCCGCTGCAGCGACGTGCCACAATGAAGCCATCAGTGGACGCTGTGTCGTCGCACACTCACGCATGCGCGCACGCCAGTGCGTACAAAGGACGAATGCGTTGCATGTAACCATTTATTGCTTTAGTCTTTACAGGCACATGCACGAACCCGTTCCAAAAGCCTCTCAGCTAATGAGTTCTTTTCATCCTCCAGTGCCGGGCAGGAGCAGGGAGGGAGACGAGAGCTCGGTGCCGATTTGAATATTTAAATTATTTACTGGCACCCAACAGAAGGGAAAGCAGCGTGACGGGTGAATCCCGGGTGTGTTTTGGTTCCAAAGTGCGCGACGTTATTGCCTGAAAGGTCCAGGGCGGGCTGGATGTTTTGGTTTTATTAGGAGACGCCAAAAACGTCAAAGTGTCGTCCAAAAAAAAGAAAAAAAACTAATAAAACTTTCACTGTCCTCGTATGGCTTGTCCTTCCACTCTCACAGCATTTTTTGTAAAATATTTGTAAAATATTTTTTAATATATAAATAATAGCTCACCGAGGGAAAGGAAGAGACTTTGTAAACTGTATGATGTAATGCTGTCAGTTCCCTGGAATATCAGCAGCAGAACAGTTCCTCAGCAACAATCCTGGGAAGTAGGGCTCACGTGATTCCTGAGCTGTAGGCCAGCAGAGAAAAAAAGAAAGAAAAAAAAAAAAACACTCCAAGAATTAATTAAGCAATTATTTCTTTGGCACAGACTCTTCTCTAGCTGGTGTGGATCTTTATGTTATTTTTATTTTTTTTCTCACTTTCACATTAGTGTTCCATTTGTCTGCCTTTACTGGCTGTGAGAGCTCAGTGTTGCCCTGTCCGATTTCTTTTCAGCACTCGACTCTTATTTACAGTCTCCAGACAAAGGAAGTTTCTGACTGGCCTTGTTTTCTGGGCTGCTTTTCCATCTAGGGTGTGACAGGCACAGACAAAGAAACCATCCTAAATGATAATCAAACCCTGGGGGCAGTTTGATTGGTCAGTAAAACAAAATGTGTTGCCTGGTTAAAAAAAAAAAGAAGACGACAAAAGAAAATCGACAATCGGGTTGCATTGTGTTGTTGCAAACCTTATCTCCTCTTCCTGCTGCTTCTAATTGGCTTATCGGCAATCACACTAAGAGCTCTGGTGCTCCTTTCACTGTTGTCTTACAATTTAGTGTATTTTATCCCTCTAATGGTGTCTTGTATTAAACTCCTAGAATTTGAAAACTGCTTTATTGCTCTGCAAAACCATTCCTGCTCCCTGAAATTCTTTTTTAAATAGTTTGTCGTATTATGTTTAAATAGATTATCTGACACCAAAAAAAACCAAAAACAAAACTTAACCTCATTGTGAAGCAGAGTGGTGGCAGCATTATTCCTCTGGGTGGAAAGGAAAGCTTATTAATGTTGATGGATGGAAGTAAATACTGATAAAAGCAAGACAACAACATGTAACCTCTAAGTCCAGGCCTAAATCAGGTTGAAAATCGATTTGACTACTTTAAATTTGCTGTTCACAGATGTCATTCATCCAATCTGATTGGGTTTAAGGTTATAGCAAAGAGGATCGGGCACCAATTTTAGTTGCTAGATGCGCAAAGTGACATGTAGCTTTGCATACCTAGCAAAGACGAGGGGATGAATATAAATACAACTGCTTTCAGATATCTCTGTATACGCATTGTGTTGCTTGCATTGTAGAGTGATGAATTACTTCATTCATCTGTAAACCCCAATAAAATACACAGAGTTTCGTGGTTGTAATTTGAGCCAAGGACTGTGGGCACTTTTGCAAGGCTCCGTGCCGTATACATCCCCAGGGCAGCAGGGATTGATCGGTTCACAAAGTTTAAACAGAAAAGCTGGTTTGTACTACAAACCCGACCCCGTTGACTTCAGCCCGAAAAGAATGAATCGCCATTTTTAGGCTGGAAACGAGCCTCGGACTGAGGTGGAGGACTTTGACAGGCGGTTAGGTCTGGCAGCAGTGAGAAGTTCCTCCAGTCCCGAGGTGCTCAGAGTACAGTCATTGGTCCCCCACATCAAAAATGAGACAGCTGGGGAAGTTTGAGCTTTTGGTAATGGTGCATTCCAAAGGCTCTAAAACAGGAGGTGTCTGGCAAGTCCCAATGGGAGGAGGCATTGTGGCACACCCATGACTCCAGGGAAAGATAAAGAGCCAGAAGCTTGGGAATGTTTTTGGAGTCTCACAGAAAGAGCCTGAGTGCATGAACGGACAAAATTACCAAAAAAAAAATCACATCTTAAATGTTGAGACTCAATTATTGTTAAGTTATAAAAACCTCAATTTGGGTTCATTTAATTTTACGAGTCACTCTGCATTTTGTTCTCAGTTTTCAGGAAGCATTAGCCACTTCTTAAACAGTCTGAAATAAACTTTATTTGAATAGATTATTTTACTTTCAGTTACCTTAGCCAGCTCAATCAAGTGCAGTACGCAACTATAAACTGACTGTCCAAGACAAACAAACGTAGTTCTGCACAGGATTCACTAAAACAGCTCAGAGCCTTCCCATTCATCACTGTTCACCCCCTCCAACCCCCTGGTGAGCCTCATTTGTCGTACGCTGCGAGTGTACACAAATGTTCGGTAATGATCCGTTAATTATGAGGATCCCCCAAAGCCTGTGGGTGTGAAACCACCTGTCCGTGTTCATGCTGGAACCAGTGACATGTGGACACGCTGTGGGAGCGCATTCTTTGACTAATTGCTAAATTTTGCAGCTGGTTTAAGACATGTAGCTTCCTAATTTCTCTTAGCCGCTATGATGATCAGAAAGATGAAGCAAAAAAATGATGAACAAAAACTTACAAAAAGAAAACCCCCACAGGGAACACAGAGCAGAGCAAAACCTCAGGAACCAGGAAGGAGAGAACCAGCAGGAGGAAGAGCAAGGAGTGAGAGCAGGAGGTGTGTTTAAATACCACAAGGCTGATTAGATAACGGGCTGCAGGTGTGAGGAGAGAGAGAGAGAAAAAAAATACACAGAAAGCACACAAACAGGGGAACTAGGAAAATGAATATAACATTAACAAATAATAACTAGACACGAGGAACACAGTTAAACTAGAGTAACTAAGAAAGGACTGTACTAAAGTAAAACAGAAACAAGGCTGATCTAATCCAACAATGAAACTACGGCAATCAAAGAACAGTAATCAAAACTAGAATCAAACCCAAAACAATCCATGACCTGACATATTCTACATTAAACCTACTGATTGCTATTTTGATTACTCAAGAAAACATAATTCAGCACAAATGTTGAACAAACAGAGATTTTAGTATCGGTTTTAGGGTTTCGACTGCACAGAATGTTATACCTTTGTCCATATTTGTTGCAACTGCAAATATTTCTAATTAATCACATTTGTCTTTCCTCCAAGAGAAGGAAAACTGAAGGAACCAATATTTTTAGCCACCTGACCAGTGGTGCTGGCATCTCATGATGTAAACTTTACGCAGATTGGAGTGGGTTATATATATATATATATATATATATATATATATATATATATATATATATATAAAATATTTCAGACTCGTTTAATGTTCTTTTTCTTTTGCTTCCTCAGTCGAGCCATCAAGACGAACCAGGATCTTCTGCCAGAGACGCCGTGGACCAACATCCTGTATGATGATTTCTGGGGGACGCTGCTCACCCACAGCGGCAGCCACAAGTCATTCCGCCCTCTCTGCACCCTCTCATTCCGCCTCAACTACACCCTCCACGGCCTGCGACCTTGGGGTTACCACTTGCTGAACATCGTGCTGCATGGCCTGGTCACGGCCATGGTCACGGCCCTCAGTCACTCGCTGCTCGGCAGGGGCTTGTGGAGCCTCCTCGCCGGCCTCCTTTTTGCCTCTCACCCGGCGCACACCGAAGCGGTCGCCGGCGTGGTCGGCAGGGCGGACGTCGGTGCCGCTTTGTTTTTCCTGCTGTCTCTCCTCTGCTATGTGAGACACTGCGGATTACGGGGTGACAAATGGAGGGCTTTTCAGAGGAGGACATGTGGCGGCAGCTCTGCTACCAGATGCTGGGGCTGGATGCTGGGCAGCCTGTGGTGTGCAGCTGCCAGCATGTTGTGGAAGGAGCAGGGTGTGACTGTGCTGGCTGTGTCGGCCGTGTACGACCTCTTTGTGTTTCAGAAGCTGCGCGTTCGCCAGGCACTGCTGCTTCTGTTAGGGAAGGTAAATGAACTCTGGCTGCTTTTGTTTGTGCGGTAATTGAATTGTGTGTTTGTGAAATTGAGAAGGGGTAATTAGGAAAGCCATTAACTGGTGCTGACCCACAGCTGGTGCTTAAACATCAAGCTTTGCCTTAACGACTAGAAGTTCATAAACCCTTCTGGGTTCTTCTTATGGTTTTTTTGATGTTTCAGTTATCCTGGCTTCTCTAGGTCATACATGAGGCTTCTGCTTTCAGTAAAAACAAAAAAAAAGCAAGTTGCCATCAAAATTTTAATGCAAACTATGGATTTGGCTCTATTTCACATGGTGATTGCATTAAAATCAGTACTTACCAATGCATTGCAACCAAACTTGGTCCTTATCACGGTAACCCCTCACGTATAAACTCTTTTTCTACGTTACCAAAAGACAAATCAAACAAACCATCTTTCACCAATTTGCTAAACCCACTAGCCTCTAAAAATTTACTTTCACATCTTCTTTTTTCCTGAAACCCCATTCATTTTCCTCACTTAATTAATGAAAGCAAAGCTTTCTATGTTCTCAGGGTGCTGCCACCAACCTCATTTTGCTGCTTGAAAACAAACATTTAGGCTCAGAAACATAAATTTGTATCTAAACCTTAGACTGTATACGCTTTTATGGAAAGAGGAAGAGGAAGACGTCTTCTTGGATTGAGACGTTTTCTCATATTAAGGTGACAAAAGAATTACAGAGACAAACAACACCACATGCCTCTCAGGTGCTTTATTTGGCTCATTTGTCGGATAAAGCCTTCCAAAAATACACAGTCGCTGCCCACGTGCTTCTGCTGCAGGAGCACCCTGCAGAGATTAATTCCCCTCCCTTCAAAACTCAAGGAATTTGAGGAGGACATCCTTGACACAGTGACTCATCTGATAAGAGAAATGTGTGATTGAGTATAAAACCTTCACATGCAGCCACTCCTCATTTGATTAGGGAAAAAGTCTATGTTGCCAACGGGTATGGCCCTCGTAAAACGAATACAAAGCATGATAAAAAGTCCCCATGGGTTTACAGCGCAAGGGCAGTCTGGCTATGGGAAAGCAAGACAATCCTGTTTTAGTGTTTTCCTCTTTTGGATAAATCTTTAACTAACCTCTATTTTCCAGGGATCATTTCGCCTCAATGAGACTCCACTGTACCTGGCAGTACTGATAACTCAGGGCCAAACTACGCACATTCATTCTCCTATAGAGATCCAAAAGATCAAAATGTTGTTTCAGTGTATTTTCATTTTCAAATGACTCAACTACCCACCCCCCCCCCCCCCCCCCCGTACTCACACACACACACCCACACACGCACATGCTGCACCATCGCTACTCAAACCTAGCAAACACACCTGTCTTTTGAATCGTACTGAGTCACAGTGCTGCAAAACTACTTATGAGTAATGATGCATCCAAAGGAAAATGTAAAATAAAAATATCACAAATTGGATCATAAAGTATGACGGGGGCTCAGAAGTCCATCTTTTGTAATACATTTTCCTTTTAGGGTCCAGTAAGGAGGATGCTCTGACACTTTGTGACTGGTTAAACACCAACTGGGTAAGGTTGCAGGAAAAAAAAAATACTAGAGAAGTGAGGAAAACAGTTGAAGACATGTGGGTAGCTTCACTACATGTACTACAAGATACAGTTCTGACAAGGAAAATGTATCATCTTTAGATGCACGTTTTTCAGTTTCCGTCCAAGTTATGGACTTTGTGTAAAAGTTCTGCCAATCGGTTGCGTTAAAACTTAAAACAGGTTTGAACATTTTTTGATGCAACACCTGTCCTTCAAATCATTCTGAGCCACAGCTGTGGTGGAACGCATGACCAGCAGAGGAAAATTTAAAACATTAAAACATAGCAAATTCAAGATGGAGAATATAGCGCCATTGTCTGGCCTGATTTGCAGATTTCAACAGACTAACTGCCATCTACATAACCTTATAGAAAAAAATGACATAAAGTGAAAGCTGGTATAAAAAAATAAAGAGGAAATCTTGTTTCCATATTTCTTGAAGAAATTTCATAAACCACCTACCACTGATAGTTTATATGTAAATCTGTTTAATCAGGTTTGTGGTTTTTAAATGTGCTACTGTATATGGAAAAAATCCGACAGTTGCATTTGTACTACTACCAAGGAAGGTTTTATAATATTTCCATTCTATGTGGACATATTAGACATCTAAAAATAGATGTATATTTCACAATTGCCAACTTAAGTTGTATAAACAACTTAAGAACACGGAGCAACAAAGGCTCAATCCAACAAAGCATGTAGGCTTAACAAAAGGGCAAAACTGGTCTGGATGAATCCATTTGGAGAAATCTGGTTTACTCTCAAGTTGAAAAACCTGTTTAAAGGAACCTGGTTTTATGTCCCTGATATAAAACGAAGCAAATTAAACAAAGTCAAGGCAACTAAAAAAAACACACCCAGAGCAATCAGGTAGGTCATGATGTGATAGATCTTAACTTTAGAGCTCAGTCTTTGTTCCCTGCTTGAACTGCATCCTGTGTGAGCTCCTCCCTGTTCAGATCTTCCTCATTTGAAAGATAGATCTACATTTAACCAATATTCAACTAGAGAGTTTGAAATAGAGATGTTTGAATGCAGGATAGATTCTTTAAACACAGCAGGTTTCCCACTTCCTATCGAATAAGATAATTAACTTGTTTGGTTGCAATGTAGTTAAACCTTATTTTTTTATTTTTGTCAAACATGCATACCACCTATACAGCTGTGCCACCCTGGGTGGTGAGCCACATCACCCATATCAAAAACCATCACTGATGGCTCTTTTTAGAAAATTTTATCTATTCTTGTATATTTTAAGAACCAGTACAACTGGAAATAACCTCATCACTTGGCCAGACATGCTTCTGTAGCTGTGAGCTGCATCCTTGTGCCAACCCCCTGGTGTATCCGACACCACTGTGGGCACATCTGGCTCATTTATCACTCTGGCGGTGCCCTCCTCAACTGCCCGAGTCCCAGTTATCTTGGCAGGGAGCTCATTTCGTGCTGAGGCCAGCCATGGAGCAATGGTTTCCTTGATTATGAGCCAGATGTCTGGGAAAGCATGGGAAAACAAAAGGAAGAGGGGTATGGAGAGACAGACTTAGCAGAAGAGAAGGAAACTATGGACTCATTTCCTTTTTCCTTATCTTTTCTTTGTCTCACAGTCGGTGCCCCTTATAGCGCTTTGGGAATAGGTTGTTTGCTTTCACCTGTTTCCTATCCTGCCAGCCGAATGCAAGTCAAGAGAAACAGCAAACGTGCATGAAAACTTCCAGCATTTGATCATTTTTAATGCAATCAGGAGAATAAACAACCCAAGACATGACATCCTGATTCTGCTCCGGTGGAGAAACACAAAAAGAAGCGCAAATCATCTGCAGTGCAGGGAGAACAGATGTGCTACCTACGAAAACGTCGGTTCTCGCTCTGTTTACTCTCTAAACAGACAGATTAGATTTCAAATAAGACAAGATCAAACGGGAAGAGAAAGTTAGAAAGTGACGGATGGCGACGAATAAAGGTGAGATGTTATCACCGCGGTCTGTTGAGAAAACAAAACGTGCCCTGTTTGCGGGCGTAATGAGAACATAACGTCTGGGTTTTTCTTTCTTTCTTTTTTTTTTGGCAGCTTTGGTTTCTCAGTATAGCACAAAAACAGACTGATGAATGATGCTCCAGACATTAAACAGGGCTTTTGGTTCATTGGTGTTAAGAAAAACCATGACGTCTCTGCCAAGTCTGGAGTGTTAAACTTTGGCACGTGTGACATGTATTTCATTTTTAAATCTGTGTCTAAATGCTGAGCTTGAATTTGAATGAATCCCTATTCTAAAAAAAGCAACAAAAAAAAAAACACGTGTGTGATTATAGCTTCATAAATGAAGTAATGTGTTTAACACTCATAATCCACCCTTTTTCAGACTTTCGCTGCAGCAATCTTCCCAACAAAGTTGGACGTCTTGATGTTTTAGAAGGCAATGGAGGAATTTGACATTGTCTTTGCCAGCTTAATTTAAGCATCAGAGACTCCTCCTTTCTCATTTGTCTCAATGAGTGTTGCAGACACACAGATTAAGTTCAGCGTAACCAGCTGAAGGCTTGATGGATGTCGGGCCAATTATCCTGCAGCAGAAGCATTCAGCTGTGAAATGATGTTCTCAGCTGCAAGTTCTGCTGCATAGTCCTTATTTAGCGAGCGTTTGTGAAGGCAAGGAAAACACGGTATGTGTTCTCTATGGAGCAGGGAGTGTTTCAAGTCTGAATCAATTAATGCTTGCACTGTGCAATGTTGTCACATAATTCTTGGTGCAGTTGGAACTCTACCTTGTTGGGGCCACAACAGAGTAAAGTTAACTTTTTTCCATGTTAGAACTTAAGCTTTAAATGGGTGTTATTGGAATGGTTTGCGATTAAAACCAAGACAAAGTAGTGCCTGATTGTGAGGTGGAACACAAAATGAAATCTTTTTGATTATTTTGACAAATAAAAATTCCAAACAGTGTGGTGTGCATTTATCCTCAGCTCCACATGCTCTAATAGTCCTCAGTAAAAACCTGTGAGAATTGATCTGCTGCTTTGAAAAGTCGCCAAACCAGTTCTTTTACAGAACCAATTAAAAACTGGATGGAGCACCAGCACTGTTTTGGTGGAAAATCCTTTAAGAGGTCCCACTAACTAAACTAAAATCAGTTCTATTACTAGAGTTTTAGTAAACTACAATAGACCCAAATCCTTTGAGTTTACATAAAAAAGACAATCACCACAAATCAAAATCATTAACATTTTTGCTAAATTAAACCCAACAGTTCCAAAGAAGCACATTTTGAAGTCTTACACAATCCTATCAACATCTGGTCTGAGACCACATTCATGCTAACCCCGCATGATGTTCGAAATATAACTCCCAGAAATCAACTTCTTTACAAAACCAAGACAGAAAAAAGGTTATTTTATGTTTTCATTTGTAATGTCTTTAATGTATCTATCTACATTTTTGTCCTGGGTTGCAACCAACATGCACAACTCTGCTCAATGCACAAACGCATTTTTCTGCATGTGGCACCATAAAATAAAAATCAGCAAGCACAAATTTCTTTACTTTTATAGTCATGTTTGCTTCACTGCACCTCTATGACTATGCTCCACAATTATGTTGAGCATCAGTTAAAACTGTGACCCAATCCCTGCCATCAGCAACACATCTTTCATTAGGATAACTACAATATACCCTGTACACTTCTTTCCATTTCAGCAGCAACCGCACCGTTGTTTGATGACTTGGAAGACTCCTGCCAAGTCAGCACAATCCAGGAAACATCAGACTGGTGCAACCCTCATGGTGTCTTTCATCATAACTAAACGTATCACTGGCAAGGCCCCAAATGTCTGTGTATGCAGGAACTATCTTGGAAGCACCGAAAACATTTTTCACGTCCAAGTCACTTGCTCTCTGCTTTAAGGTTTCTTATTAAACAAAGAAACAAGTTCCTCATTTTAAACTTTATGAATAAGGAGTTTGAAAGAGCACTCTGTGATTTTTACTTCAAGGAGTTATGAGCGGTTTATATTGGACGTGCCTCGAACAAGAAAACAGAAAGATTGCCTCCCCGCTGCATTGCGTCAGTCTGCAGCCATTTCAGATGGTGTTTGTATGAAGTCAGACGTGGCGTGCTGTTTCCTCTGACAAGTTTTAAACCTTCCCCAGAGTACGGTGTCAACAGGCAGACCACACACTTCTGGGATCAATAAAGTGAGAGAGAATAATGACTAGCAGAGTTCGGAGATAAAAGTGGAGCCCCACGCTGTTGGTTTCTAAAAACTGAGAGCAAAATGGATCAGGCAAAGAAAAGAAAGATTGTTGAGAGGATAATAATTTTTATGGGAAATACAGCAAAATGAATTAAATAAATTGTGAGATGCGAAGCAGTTTTATGGGCTTGAACATGTTAATTGATCCAATATGGAGCCTGGAAAGTAAATCCCTAGTCAAACCTAAAAATAAAAACATTTTCCAAACATAATTGCTCCTCATTTTAACCGTTCTTTCTGTACTTTCTGACATAAACCAGGAAAACAAAAACTATTGGAAAGCTAAACAACTTCAAAACAAGAGGATAAAACTAAAAGACTGCTCTGTGTATTATAAATAAAAAAAGAATAAAAAAACAAAACCTAATTCAAAAGACAATATTGGTTTAGGTACGATTAAATAAAACAAAACAAAATGGAACCCACAGCACAATTGAACCCAAAGAACATGACATTTCATCTATAGATTCTACAACAGAGATGCAACGTTACTCAGAACTTTAACACTAATGGTTCCAATTGTTAACAGAAATCTATTTTTGCTTTATTGGCCTGTCTACACTGAGTTAATTAGAAAGCTTGATTAAAGTTAGCTGTAAATATCCTCTCTGTTTTTGCTGAGTTTGTTGGGTCGCAATCCGTTTGAAAGTCAATTAAAGAGCAATTTAGAAATTGACAAGGCAGCGAGACGCTGCACGGACCTCATTGGACTAAATACCACAAATGAATCTCCTGCTGGAATTGGCTTATCTTCCAGTACAAAGCAAAATTGGATTCCTCAGTTTCCTCCATTGACTAAGAATATGGGCTCATCCATCAATAAATGCATCCACCTTTTTGTGTTTTCATCCTGCTGTTGTACAATAGAGTGTCAATGTGAACATCCAATGTCTTTCCATTGTCATTTTCATGTTCAGAATGTTGAACTTCCAGAAACAGACATTATGTCTGTTTACAAATGATTTTCCAGAATTGGTATGCAATCCTTTGCTACTTCTCGTCATTCATAGACAAACGTTTCCAACAGTAAACTTGTCGGAGGGGAAAAACAGTTCAACAGACACCAGCAAGTCAAGTAAGTCTGCTTGACCTCTTATGGTTTCTGTCACCATACACATTTAAGCTTGCTTAAGCATGCGGACTGGAAAACAGCGTAATACCTCTTTACTCCTAGGCTAGGAATGAGGGATGAGTAAGATGAAAGGGTTAAGGATGATGGACAAGATGAGAAGGGGGTACATATGAAATCTGAGAAGCATGAGCTGGGTGGAGATGAATGAGGTATGGATTAGATGATAGGACCGGGCATTGGGCATGATGAGAAATGAGAAGGCTCTTAAATGAGTGATGACGAAGATGATTTGAGGCAAAAGGGTTAAGATGAGAGAACAGTAGGAAGAATGAGGATTGAACAGGATAAATGGGGTGAGACGAATTAAGAACGATTGATAAGGATGAATGAGATGAGAAGAGGTTGGTTTAAAGGATGAGGTAAGTAGAAAAGATTGAGGGAGAATGGAATAAATATAATAAGCAGCACGAAAAGGCCTATGGATGACGGATTGATGAGGTGGAGGAATGAGGGTTGAGGTGAACTGTGGATAATAAGAATACGGTTTAGAAGAAATTAGAAATTAACAAGATGAGTGTGATTAGAATTGACTATTATCAGAGGAGTGGGAATCAAAGAAGAGAAATGGCCCAAGTGGCAAACTGCCCTGAATGAATTAACCAGCTGAGTGGTCAAGATATGGTCCTAATTCTGACCCACAGCTGAGAATAGGACAGATGTACTTAATAAAAATGTTTTCTATCTAGGTTGTGGTTAAAAAAACCCCAAAAAACATTAACATCACCTAGTAATATATGAGACTTCATTTGAGTACACATACTCGCAGCACCAGTTCCCTGAAGACAGGTTCAAGCAGAGTTTACAGTACATTCATGCTTGGAAATAAAAGAAATAGGCTATAAAAGCAGGAAGCTAGCAGCATGGCTGTAATCACCATCTTTTATAATATCTTTTATTTTAGCCCCTTTGGTGGGATGGATCACGAATAGGAATTACTTTTGCAACAGGAGTTCTCCAGGTTTTCCCATCTCATTTGTTTTTGCTTGAATTAAAAATAACTTCTTTTTTTTTTCCATCATTAGAAAAATTTATTTGCGTAATAATTAATCCTTGGACTGAAACGATGTATCGCAACAGGAGACCTTGGGATTTTAAAATGTCACAATATTTCATATAAGGATGAATCAATCTAGTTGCAGTAAGCATAACATTAAGAACTGAAGAAATGCCACCTCCACTTTCAGATTATTGGTGTAGCAACATGACGAAGCAGGCAGATAAGACATGAATAATTTCAACACTATAGGAAAACATTATTTACACCTGGATTGTAGAAACAGATACCTAGTTTATTATGGAGCCCTTCATGAGTTCTGTATTTGATTTTGAATGTGGTTTAAGCAATTACGATCCATTCTCATTTTTTATTATCAACAGAAAGTTGACTTATGTAAATTGGAAACTAATATCTGAAACTTTTTAGGTACAAAATGTTTAGGTAGTGATTAATTCCTGGGTGGTGACGTGGTAGTATGTCAGCAGTATGAGATGTAAACTCCACCTGCACAAAATAAGCTCATTACACGTCACATTTAACAGTAATGCTGGCAGGCAACACTAATAAGGCTTTGGGGGTGGGGGGAAAATCCTCCAGTGCATGCAGTTTCGAGCACAACTAGGTCAGACTAGTAAATTACTAATATGTGGAAAGTTATGAAACTGTTTTGACACTTTTCTCCTTTCTGTTTTGAGTACTTTGGGATTTTCCCCCTCGTTATGCGTAGTGAAACCTCGCTGACTGTAAGGAATTTATTGGCAAGGCCAATCTAAAATGCAATAATCTTTTCCTGCGCCGAGTACAACCATACTCAATTTAAAAATGATTATTCCATTAAACAGCGGCTCATGTTGCTCCTTACCAAAGTGCTAATCACTGCGGTGCACGGCTGTCCAAGAGCGTCTTTCAACAGTTTGGGTTTGTCGCCATTCCCATGTCAACAGGGCGGTATTTTCTCTGACAACGATAACGTCAGCGTATCCCATTGTTACAAAAAACAGCATGTTATTTTCCCATGAGGGTGGTTAGAGGGAGGAAGCAAACAAAAACATTTCATTAGGTCTTATACTTTTTTTTAACTATAGCAGTGGATTGAGGAACTAAGAGTTCTCTAGAGTTGCACAAAGAAATGGATTTCTACTGGATATTACCTTGCTTATACATTTATAAGCATATGATAACGTGATTCATGCCTCTTTTTCAAGTTTTGACCTAAACCAAGAGTGTATATAAATATATGTGTGGGTGTATTTCCTTTCCCATATTTATTTAGTTGTTTTGCCTTTTCGTTTGTCTTTCAGAAAAAGAACCTAAGTGTTTTGCTGAGTCTCTGCATGCTGGCCTGCTGGGGAGTCATTTTGCTGTCAGTCCGCCTCTACTGGATGGGAAACAAGCCTCCAAACTTTTCCAACTCGGACAACCCAGCAGCTGACTCTCCACATTTTCTCACTCGAACGCTAACATTCCTCCATTTGCCTGCTGCCAATGCCTGGCTCCTGCTCTGCCCGGACAAACTCAGCTTTGACTGGTCCATGGATGCCGTGCCCTTGGTCAGGTCCTTGGCCGACTGGAGGAACCTTCACACTGCTGCCTTTTACTGCGGGTTGATCCTCCTGGCTTTGTTCGGCTTCCGCGGTGCTACCGTCGCAGCGAAGGAGACCAACGGGAAATCCCATCTAACAAATGGAAAATCGGTCACTAATGGGAATGGTTACCATGCCCCTGACACAAACCAAAACAGGGATCTGCCAAAACTCACTCTCAATGGGTCTGCTGTACCTCACCGCTGTTACTCCCACACATCCCTGCCCCCCACAGAAAGCTTAGTTGTGTTTTCATTGGGAATCCTGGCATTGCCTTTCATCCCGGCCACCAACTTATTCTTTTATGTGGGTTTTGTGATTGCAGAAAGGGTACTTTACATCCCCAGCATAGGCTACTGCATACTAGTTGCGACAGGTGCACGAACGTTGTATGTTAGACTGAGGACAAGAGCCTGCAAGGCTGCAATGTTGTGTCTTTGCATCGGACTCGTGCTACTGAACGGGCTCAAAACAGTTCAAAGGAACAAAGACTGGAGCAACGAAGAAAATCTTTACAAGTCTGGGATCCATGTGAACCCTGCAAAAGGTGAGAAGGTCTTCAGTTATCAGGATATCTGCTAGCCCTGTATGTGTGAGGTACCTTGCAAAAATGTCTATTTTCTTTGAACATTTTCACATTCTGTACCACTGCAATTACAAATCTACTTGTATTTTATTGAGACTTCACTATAAAGACTAGCACAGAGTTGTGCATAATTTGGAAGCAAAAATATGTCCACCCGATGGACCGACCTTCTTCACCTTGTGGATGGTGATGTGCAGAGTTAGCTCTGTGGCACACAATGTTTTGCATGTACGCTAAAATGTCACACGGTAGTCTCATCTGAGCAGAACCCTTTCTACTGGCATGTTCGCTTTGATCCAATATGGCTTATAGCAGAAATTTGTGTATGTTTTCCTTTCAATTCACGCTACTTTGTGTTGATCTATCATATAAAATCCATTGAAATTACATGAATGACAAGGCATGGAGTGTTTTACAGGATATGAGAAGCATTGCAAGACAGTGTAAATGAGTCCAATCTAAAGTTGGAGAATTTTCAGCAAAGACCAAGAGTTTGTTTTCCCATTTTGTGAGCATTGATTGACATATGTTTCCTGTAGCCTGGGGAAACCTGGGAAACGTACTGAAGAACCAGGGCAAGATGGCGGAGGCGGAGAAGGCATACCGAAATGCTCTTCACTACCGAGGAAACATGGCTGACATGCTGTATAACCTGTGAGTGTTCACACAATGCCACACCTCCTCTCTTAGCAGAGTCTTGACACAAATAAACTCTGATTCTGTGAGGAAGTGGCAGCATCAGACCAAGACCTGCAGAATAAAAGAAAGGCAGAAATAACTTAGAGGCTGCAAACTAAAATAGATCCAGTGCAGCAGTAATAGAGCTGGCGAGACACACAGCAAGAGTGTGACAGACAGGAAATAACTTTTGTGTGTCCCTCGAGGCTCTTTGTACCTTCTGCTCCTGATTTGATCAGTCGTGTTTGCAGAGCCTGTGGGAGAACACGAAACAATTTCTAATCCAGCAGGCGTCAAAGGTGCCGAACCACCCGACGGATCAGCGTTGTTCTGCTCCCGTCTCTCTTCTCCTCTAAAGTTGTGGGCATCAATAAGCTGCCAATTAAAAAAAAAGCAAATGTGTCATGTCATTCTAAGACACAGAGAAGCTGTTTGTGCGTGATAGATGTTAGGATATGTTGTACTGTTATGGTCTTTGAGAATATTTTGCTTCCAAAATTTCACTTATCTTTTTTTAGAAACTGTCAATTAAATTGGAGAAAACCTGTGGAACAATTTGTAGTGATGTAAAGTTTTCATACTTTTCTGTTTTCCATCAGGGGTTTGCTGCTGCAGGAGAACGAACGTTTCTCTGAGGCGCTGCAGTATTACAAGCTCGCCATTGGGAGTCGACCAACTTTGGCATGTAAGCCGAGTCTCATTTTGCTGCTGCCATGATATTGTAAAAACATACAAGAAAAGGGTGATCATTGATAAATTGCCTCCCTCCCCTTTGGTTTGGATTTGTCAGGACTGATTACGTGCCAGCCAATATTCTCTTATGAAATGCCGTAATTCTCCAGTTTTAAAGTTGAATCGGTCGCTTTGTGGCCACGACGTGATTTAAAAGCCCTCATTCAGCTTGACGGAGAAGTGATAACATTCAATCTCACACCCGAGTGCTCACATGTGAGATGATCGTTTGTCTTTAACTTTACCAAGGGCGACATTAAATAAAAAGAGAAATTTCCCTTCAGCACATTCAGTGTGATGAATTACCTTTGAATCTTTGTGAGCTTTATCTCTTCCAGGTGAACGCATTTCTATTCCCCACTTTTCCTGTATTTATTTAATCAGCTTTTTGATCTCTTCCTTTCCTCTCTGTCACCGTATTATTGCTGATACTCCATGATGCTTCACTTTCTGATTGATTCTGATTTTTAAAAATGATTTTATTGTGCTTTGTTACACTTGTTTTTATAATTTGTATAACTTAAATAGAGGGCTGTGTTTGAGAAAAGCGCTATCTAAATAACATGTACTTCCTATTCTTGTTGCTCCTCCTCACCATTTACTTTAGTCCAATTTCTTTTTTTTTTTTTTTTTTTTAGGAATGCCGGGATGTAGTTTATGTTTTTTCGGTAAAAAATTCAGGAAAAACAGGCTTTCTTTACTTTTTCCTAACAACGGATAAGGTGGTTCATTTCAAAGAACGTTCTGGTGGTTTGTTTCAGAAATCATTTTCCTTTTAATTTTGTGCGTCTATTTAACTTAACCCTTGTGGTCTCTTGATATTTACTCGCAGCGGCTTACTTGAACACAGGAATAATCCTCATGAACCAGGGAAACCTGGAGGAGGCCAAGCGCACCTTCCTCACTTGCGCTGACATTCCAGATGAAAACTTGAAGGATCCTCACGCCCACAAGAGCTCAGTCACCAGCTGCCTGTATAACCTGGGGAAGCTGCTTCATGAGCACGGCCAGCAGGAGGTTAGTTTTGCTGACGAGTTTGTATCCAATAGCACCGAAAAGACTAGAAGCAAAACTGCTAAAATAAAACTGTTACATAAATCATTTTGCTTCATGTGAAACGAAGTCTCAGCTTTTAAATTGTCCCCCCCCCCCTTTGTGCTGCAGGAGGCTCTGTATATTTATAAAGAAGCAGTGCAGAAAATGCCAAAACAGTTTGCACCACACAGCCTTTTCAACATGATGGGTGAGTTACAGTCGGATCCCGGTAAATGTGGAGTCTTTGTTTGCAGTCCAGTGTGTTAAGGGTTGAAATTGCACATTAACCACAACAGGGATTACTGCTTTTAAATGAGAACTCACTGTGATGCAAGTGCAAGTGCTCCAGTTTATGTGTGCTATAGAATTAAAACATACAGTAAAACAAATCGACTGGGCTCAATGCCGATTAAATATATGCGGACGCACTTTTGTTTCTTCCTTTAGAAGATGATTTAGGAAGACCTGTGTTAAACCTCGCTTCCCCTTCTGTGTTATTCTAACACTAATTACATTACTCAAAGCTCATCCTGATGACATAGTTGAGATTTCATGGGAATTAAATTCCTGGGACAGAGTAGAGAAGGATTAAGGAGTATGTTTAGTCAGGTGGTTTGAAGGTTTTAGGGAGCGGCAGTATTTGTATTAGTACAACGATGGCTAACGGATACTTTTTCAAAACTTGATGTCATTTAACTGGTTTGTTGTTACAGGCACCAGCTGCGTATCTTTCTTGAGATCCATCCCTACTGCCGATTCTTTGGATTTGTGTACAAAAATGTTAATGCTAGGAATTCTGGAGTATTATTCTTAAACGGGGTAGTTTTATGGTAAGGATAAAATATATATATATAAAACATAGTTCATCTATAGCATTAATGACTTACCATTGGGTTGTCTCAACCAAGTCTTCCTGCCCATGATACAGATTGGGGGAACTGAGATTTCCTGACAACCAATCCCAGTTTGGTATTTCATTTAAGTCAAAGCCGTCGAAAATAAAACAAGAGGATCCATACAGGGATTCATTAAAGTCACAGAAGTCACTCTTAGACCTTTGTCTTGACAAATTGTACCGATTGGTTATTCAACAGTTACTATGGTGTAACTAAGCATATTGAGTGAATATGTAAGACGCCCAAAAGACACTTCCATCTTCTAAAAATAATTTTTTAATCTTTTTTTTTTTTTAAACTTCTATAACTAATATTTATGTTAATATTGCACTTAAAATTCTAACTGTATGCCCTGGTGTGGGATGTGTTTCAGGAGAGGCCTATATGCGGCTGAACAGGCTGGAGGAGGCCGGTTACTGGTACAGAGAGTCCCTCAAAGCCAAGCCTGACCACATCCCTGCCCACCTCACCTACGGCAAACTATTGTCAATCATTGTATGTCCCTTTGCAGACACACAAACGTACACCGGCAATACAGATGTACTAAACATTATGATCATTCCAATGGTTAATAAGACCGAGGGTCTGTTACTCTAACAAACTGCTTTGTTAGAACTGTATAATTGTACGTTGAAATTTCTTTGGGAGTTAAAAGAGTTCAGATAAGGAATTTTTATTTGTAACTGAATATGTTCCTGGTGTTATTTCTGCAACAATGTTTGTTAAGAGATATCCCAGACAAAATAGCAAAAACTTGGAGCGGTAATGTTATGCTGTGCAGAAAAAAGATCTCATTTCCTCAGCTTCCAGCTTCTCTGCCATGCTGTGACAACAAAAGCAGACGTGACGACAGATGTGTTCACAGCTGAGCTGGGTTTAGATTGGGGGAAATGAACTGTTTGCCCTTTGCGACCCCCCCATCCCCACCCCCTCGAAGATGCATGACCTCCTTCCTTCCTCAGCCCTAGGTGCAGAGTTGAAGACACGGCAAACCCCTGAGGCTCCGCACAGACTGTTGCGTACTTGCAGCTGTAATCTTTCATGCCTCGATTCCACAGCTCCGTTGTTAGCTGAAATCTGAGGATAATGAAAACTTGTACTTACACATGTGTCTCCTCGAGTGGCCGGACATCTGCTTGGCTTTCTGGGACTCTGGGCGACAGAATCAAGGAAAATCCTAACGCACATCGACGTTCTCCGCTACGCAGAATGAGAAACAAGAGGATGGATGAGTCTTCAATAAAACAAAAGATGTCAGGCTTATAATGGAATTACTCCATTTCCTTATTAAATCACTTCAGTTTTGGCTGTAAACTCTCCGTCAATCAATGACACTGTTAGCGTTGGGAAAGTTCCACCTGAACTTTTGCGCTCCTGGACAGGATTTCCAAGAGTACAACTTTGTTTTCTCATCTCAAGCGTCAGCAGAGACTGTAACACCCAGAATGGTTCTTGCTGAGGTCAGGATGTCTAATGTCACACTCGAGTTCTGATATTTTGGGGTCCATGTAAGATGAGCAGTTTTTTTAAAAATGTGGTCAGCCAGCATTAAGCTAATGAAAGATATAAATGCTGAAGTTATTGAGACGCCCTACTTAATCATTGAATACAGATGCTCCAATCTCTTACTTGTCCACAAGTGGATAAAATAAACATCCATTTATAAACAAATGGTTCATAAAATAAGCGGTAAGCAGACAAATACATTTGTCTGCTTACTGCTTACTTTACAAATGCATTTGTTAACCTAATGAATTTATCACCAAATTCCCAGAGATTGTCATTAAAAAAGCTTATTTTCTCCTTTCACACGAGCCAGAAACATTTCATAAAATATCCCAAAGGACAACCTTCGGTTTTCATAGACAGTTGGGAGGAGAAATTTAGAGCAAGCAGCCAAAGGAAATGTGAAATAGGCAATCCACAGCGAATATTCCTCCTCATTCATTTAGACCATGTTCAGACACGGGAGGAAGCTAATGAGGCAATGTTAATATGGACGGCCCTCTCATTTCCTATTGAATGGCAACCCCACTGGCAATATGGAAGCAATCAGTGCTGAAGCATGAAGCAGAAGTGCTGCAAAGGAAGCTTTTTTTCTCTCAGTTTCAATGCTACTCCACACTTGTAAACACAGATTTTGTTTTTAAACAGTTGCTGAAAATGCACAATTAGACCTAAATTACATAATAATTAATGGTTTCGTTAGAATCCTGATAATTTATGCTCCCCCCCCCTCACCAGGAAATCAGAATAATTATACAAAATATACACAAATATGAAATGTAATATGTGTTTTGCTCTATCCTCCTCCTAATTATACCGAAACGGAAACATCTAAGCTTTATTACTCGTCGTAACTTGCCTGCAATTCTCTTTCAGGGGGAGAAAAACGAAGCAGAGAAATACTACATGAGAGCAATTCAGCTCGATCCAACTAAAGGAAACTGTTACATGCACTATGGTAAGAAGCAGAAAACATTTATTAATAGACACAGTGAACCTCTTTTCACTGTGAAAAGGTGTTTCAGATCTGTCGCTCATCACATTTCCAAAAATATCTTTGCAGTTTTCTCAGTAGTTGACAGCACATTGTTTTTAATGTGATGAACAAACCTAAAGTCGGGAGATTTCTATATGTTAAAGGCTATTATTTTAAAATATATTAAAGGTCATTACACTTTTTTTTTCCAGAAGATTTAACATTTTGTTCCGGTATTTGTTAGACTGACCCTAAAAGTTACAAATGTCATGATTTTCTCGGGGCCTTGGCTTTACCTGACCACTGATGATTTCACTCTGCCTGTAAGTCCCTCCAATGGAACTGATAGCCTAGAAGTTTCCAATTTGTTAAAGGCTTTTTTGTTGTGATCTACACTTGACCAACAATGAATGAAGGGAGGACTTGTTTGGATTTCCACTCTTTAAATGTACTCTCTGAGATGAGTTTAGTGGTAAAGTCATGTCACATCTTGGCTGCAAATTGACAGGGCCTTCTTTGATTTGAACATGTAAGCTTATAAAAGCAAACTGAATTAAAATGGGGATTAAAAGATTGACATTTTTTCCTCTTTTGAAGAGGAAGTTGGATTAAAATCTAACAGGAGTAGGGGGATTCCGTACCCCATTCTCCTTCGGGCCAGGGCCTGTTATTGATTGAATTCAAGATTTATCTGCAGCCCCTTTACAGCTAACAACACAAAGTACTCTAAGTTGACGCTCGCAGCTATTAAAGTGTGAGCCATTTGAAGTTTCGCAGACAGCGCGGACTCATGTCGAGATACAGAGTTTACTGTACGCTACAGACAGAAAAACATGGCACGGTGTTGCCCCTCCGCTTCTGTTTCATTCCAGACTAGAGAAACAGCCTCCTTTTGGTGCTCCACGTTAATATCTCTAGGATATTCAGAGGAAATGAAAACCGTCCTCATACTGAAAGCCCCGTTGTGCAATGCCCTCTTTCTCCCCTTCCTTATCTCTCTCCGTCCCTCCTGCTTCTTTCCCTCATCTGATATCTTTTCGTTTAGCTTGGTCGGCAGCAGGAGGTCTGTTGCTGTCTTTGGAGCGAGCTGTTTCCTGCTCCGATGCCCTCACGCTCTTTGCTCTCTGTTGTTGTTTTTTTTTCCACCATTATCTTGTAGTCTCTTGCTAAAGGTGCTGTTTTTTTGTGGGCTGTTTCATTTCTTTATCTGCAATCTGTCTGCTGCAGTTATTGTTGATTTGCTGGATGAGCCTCAAGTATGAGTTTGTAAGGGAGTGACGATATCAGTCCACAGAGTCCCTCAAAAGATAAATACGCGGTCATGCCCGTGGGAGTGCACTCGAATGCTGCAGACGAAAAGCTCCTCTCTCCGGTCACTGTGCCCTGCAACACATTAAATAACCCTCTACGCGACCCAGTGTGGGCCGCTTTCGTTCAAATCCACTCACAAGGCAAAGCAAGGAACCTCATCTGAGCCTCCGCACATCCCTGTCCTCTTTTATTTGGCAACATCTGTCGTCGGGCTCCGCTGATACTTTACGGGCACTTTGTGAAAGCCTCACCAGGTGGCGAGACTCCCCCAGGAGAGCGCATGAATTACCTCCATCTCGTCTTTATTCTGGAACAACAGCGAACAAAGCAATCACAGCCCCACGTTTTCAGTCGTGTCTCTCGTTTTTCTCTTCCTGTCCTTCAAAGTTGCCAATCATCTGGGGTCCGTCTCCAAAAGCCCCCCTCACCCCCGTCTTTTTGGTTTACTTTGACAAGTAACTCCCATCACACCAAAGCAGCATGGTATGAAATGAGAATTGAAAGCCTCCCCCCGAAGAAAAGTAATTCAAAGAAAAATCCCACGCGCTTCAGGAAAAGGTTCTTTTTGCTCGCTAGCTGAAAGAAGCTTTAAACCTCTTATAACTGTTGAGCTTATATTAGCGCATGTTATGCCCTTAATGACAAAGCTATATTGTTTTTGGAGGAAATTAGCAGTGGTGTGAACAAAAGCTGCTCATACTGTATTCAGCATAATAGCTCTCTTCTTTGTTTTTCCTAATTCTTTGTCATTTTTAACAAAATTTATCAAACATTTTGACTCAATTACTATACTTATTTGTCTGAATTTGGGGAATGTTTTTAACTATCTTCTATTTTTTTTTGTCAGCAAGATTGCAAAAATGTACTGATATGGTAAAAGTTGTCTATAAAAATGTCTGTTAAAGTAGATTTGGTTAGGAAAATATGATGCCTAGCAACTTTTCAGAATAGAGATTTTTTTAGAATTATGACATGAACCTAATGATTGCAAAAACGGAGAAAAAGCCTCTTAAAATGCATATTTTTGAACAGCACTGCAGCTGAAATGCACTTGACAAACAGATAAAGGCATATCAAGGATTCAGTGTAATTAAATGATAGGTGTTAGGTTTAGGGTAGCATATTGGAGACAGCTTTAAAAGTAAACCATCATCTGGGAACCACAATCTTATTCTTCGATTATTTATTCCATATTTTGAAGTCTGCCCTCTGTTCTGTTGACACCATGCTGATGAAGGGTGAATAGAAACAAAAGAAATAATTTGTGCACCTCCAGGTCAGTTCCTGTTGGAGCAGTCTCGCCCTAAAGAAGCGGCGGAGATGGCTGAGAGAGCTGCCGAGCTGGACATGGATGAATTCGACGTGGTCTTCAACGCTGCTCACATGCTCAGGTCGGCTGCCGCCGCTCGTAAACATTCAAACAACTGGGGGGCTTCCCCACCTTCCATGGATGGCAACATGTTTCCAGAAATGTCTTGGAATTCCATATCTGTCGCCAACTCTTTGAGCATTTATGGTTTCATTCCAACGCTGTGTTTTTATGGTGTCATTTCAAAATGAAAGTCATACGATAAACATAGGCTGTAAAGATCTATGCAGTTTCAGTCCGTCTTAATGAGGTTTTACCCCGGGGCTTATAAAGAGAGCCGCTGGAGAATTTTCCTTCATAAGTCTGGCAAGCGCATCCGCAGGCAACTTATAAATCCTAAAGAGTGTCAAAAGGGACTTCACACAACCTCCCTCTCCCAGCATCTCCGTAGCTGGATGGAATATTGGAATGATGAGCCTTAATTCTTTTCTGCTCGACATATCTGCTGAAGTCATTACTGCCTGCCGGCATCCCGGCGCAGAGGATTTGTAACAATTCGACATTCCCGGAGCTTGGCTGTGGTTTGCTGCTGAAAGCACGGGAGTATATCTAGATGACAGATTAGCCTGCCGTGTTCCGACTGACTGGTTCTTTCAGCCGCGAGGCTTCATGACATCAATCCAAAGTGATTAGGGTTTAATGATGTGACAAACACCTGTTAGCGCTAACGCGCGTTGTGGAGATGAGCCGCAAGTCTTGGCTTGTGCAGATTTTTATCCAAAGTCGTTAACAAAACTGGAACACCCAACGAAAGCCGATATGTCTTAATAACATATTTGAACTAAAATGAGAAATTCAAGCAATACGAATGAACAATGAAAGCAGTAGAAACGAGTTTAGGTGTTCTCTAAAATGCAAAAAAAAGTGCTGAGGGATAAAGAAAAACACCCCACATTTATTCCTTTTTATAACTGCTAAAAAGAAGCACAGTGGCACACGACTAAAAGATCACTAGTTAGCGTTTTAATGAGTTTTGTCTAGTTAAAAACGTAACTTGTTTCAGTGTGCTGCCAAAGGTTTTATGACACATTATTGTAAGATCGAAGGAGCTATCTGAGATCTTCAAAAAGAAGATTGCAGCGTTGTTAGGTTGTTGGAAAACAGCGTAACTTGAAATCGGTCATTTCTGAAAGAAGTCTCCAAAAACCCTAAAACATCAAAGGGACTCCAGCAGAATCTGGCTATATGATGTGAAAGTTCATTTCTGCACAGTCAGAAAGAGACTTTTAAGGGAAATGTGCAAGAAGGAAAACTTAAGTCCAAAGACTGAAATTTTCCCAGAGAGAAGACCAGAGCTTCTGGGATAATGTTCTTTGTACAGATTTGTCTAAAACTACCCTTTTTTTAGACCAGTACAGAGGACATGTGTTATAAACCAACATCATGGGGAAAGAAACTCATAACTGTGGAGCATGGAGGTGAACGTGTCATGGTTTGAGGTTTCTTTGCGGGAAGAACTGGCTGAAAACTTGGAAACAGAAAGTCGTAAGCTAAGGAAAAGCCCAGACCTTGATCTTTCTGAGGACGATTTGAAATGTGTCATGCATGAAAAAACATCTTATAATTGAAAGCAAAGACTGGGGTAAAATGTTCATCTGACTCATATCTTTGCTAAACCAGGTGACGATAACTGTTAGAGTTTCATTGGATATATATATATATATATAAACATTTGTTGTCCATGTGCAAAAAAAAATCGTTTTCTTTTCCAGAGATATAAATTAGATTGCACACTAATATGGAACATTTCCTAGAGTGAAAATTATTTCGGATGGCTACATCTACTTCAGCCTTCCTGAGTCTATGTGCTCTTTTAAGGTTCTAGCATTCCCCAAAACAAAACAGAGGGACGAGGCAAAAACGCTGAGAGTTTGAACCCAAGCGAACTCAAGAAGCTGAAGCCATGTTTTGCTTATGTCGCAGCTTTGTGAATATAAATTGCATTGCCAGGAAGGATTTAAATTTTTTTTTTTTTACTTTATTAGTTTTGGCGAAGCGAACTCTTTGTGTGTTCTTTGACTGTTTTTCTACGTATGGAACGCATGAACTGTTGCAGACTAATGTATCCGGCTGTGACATGTGAGGGAGGACTCACTGATGTTTCAAGGCTTTTTGGCTCCAGTCGCCTCTTTACATCCGTGGGATCAGAGTGAATGCTGACCAACTCCAGTGTTACTAACAAGTGTTGCAACACAAAATGCTTAATGCTTTATTTCATCATAATCTACCTTACGGAAGTCCATGAATGCAATTTTCTGATCACTTTATGGAAGCTAAAACTATTTAACTGCTTCATAACATATCAGTTCTATGTTAAGGTCAATATTTAGAGAATTACACGTTTTATTTAGCAGTTTCTGTCTATCCACCCCCTCATATTCAGATTTTTTTGTGGCCTTTGGAAGTCCACTAAGTGATTAAGTTTATAAAAGCTGGGTGACTGGCAAGGGATACCCTGTACAGGCTTTGTATTGATAAATATTGAGCTTGTAAATGTTATTCAAATAACTAAATCTTCTCTTTTATTAATTAACCTACTTTATTGATACATTTTTAATAATTAACACATTTTTGCTAAGTCTTTTGCCATTTTTTGTGGGTGGAGGTGTCCCAAGGAGCATGTTTATGTGTCACAAACATGTTCTCGTAATGAGCTGTATGTAGTATGCAGTCTGCAGTGTGTAATTCAATGCATGAAGCAACTTGGCTGAAGCTAAGAACTGAGTTATCTATAAAGATTCAGCAGTTGCTGTACGTGCAAAGAAAAGGTAATGAATACGTGAGTGATTTTTCCCTACTGGAAAGGTTTATGTACCCAAAAATATTAAGCAAGGTCTGGATACTTGGCACCTCAATTTGATCAACTTTAGGGCATAAAGAGAGGAGGAAGAGAATCCCAGTTTCTGCCTGATGATCCAAGTGCAAACACTGAAAAGGTTCGCAGTGTACCAGAGGAGAAATATATATGCTCCAGAAAAACACCCTGTATCATATCTCAGATGTATTCGTTCTGCTTCTTAGATATATAAAATCAATATAGCAACTCATGCAACTCAGAGTTGTTGGGATGAACGACACTAAACACAGGGCGGATTTTGGAAAAAAAAGACTTGAGCTTGAGGCTTTAACACAGTTGCAGAGCTACAGAATAATTTAGATGAAAGCAGAGTCATTTGTCAGGATGGCTCAGACCTAAATTCAGCAGTGATTATCTGTAGATGTGCAAAAAGTAGTGCAAAGGGATCACACAGCGAAATATGGTGCTACAATGATTGAAGGAAAGTATCATTTTCCTTCCACTTTTCAAGTAAGCAGTACTTTTGTTGTTGTTGTAAAAATAGGCAATACCGTGTTGTTTGCGTGACAAGTAATGCATGAATCCTACAAAATAACATAAGGCCGGGGTCACGGGTCTTTTTGAAAATCTGTGTTCTTCTTCCTCCTCAGACAGGCCAATCTAAATGAAGCAGCAGAGCGGCAGTATAAACGTGCAGCCAGCCTCAGACCAGATGTAAGTACCCGGGCCTGTTTGCACTTATTATGGAACTGCTGCGCACACGTCTGCTCTGTAAATTCAATTTACAACACCGTACACTTTTTCCCCTGCCCCCTCCCCAGCCCTCATCTTTCTGACATCGTGGTACTGTTGCTCCAATAAGCCTGAGCACAAAGTAGAAACGGCTTATTTCTGCGAGATGTCATCTGAATGTGCTTCAGCAATCACGACAACAGAACGCGCGAGAGAAACGAGTTTAGCGGTTATTGCCGTCCGACGTCGAAGTAAACACTCGATCATGTCAAACAGGCGAAGGAGCATTCGGGGGGTGATATCACGTTGCTTGATGTCCGCACACATGGCTAAGGAAGTTTGGAGATATTACATCCTGTTTCTGTCTTGTGTACATCAGTCACTTCAAAGACGGAGGGTGTGTGGAGGTGCGCTGGAGGAGAATTAATTTAAAATCGGGGGAACAAGGCCTGGAGGGGGGAAAGCTTCTCTCTGTGATTTGTTATGGTCGTCTGGTTTGCGATTATGGGCTCTGTAACTTATGCACCGTTACAGTGAAAAAAAGCTTTGACCTTCATGTCTCCACTGCATTAACCAGTTTTATATAGCTGCACTCTTTGAAGCTGTCTCTTCAAACCTTCCTTGTGTGTCGTTTCCCTCCAACCAATCCTCTCAGATTAGTATAAGTGCACCAGATGCCCCTTAAATGATATTTTCCATTATTTCAGCCTGTTAAAAACTTAAATGTGTGTTGTTGTTTTTTTTAAGTAATCTCATCGTGTAAGTAAATTTAGCCCTACTTAGGGTTCACACATCTGCATTTTCCCAAATAAAATCAAATTCCGATTTTTTTCCCCCTCTGTTAAAAACAAGTGGTCTGAAACCTATTGGAATGCAGCCTGAAATCCCTCATGGACACTCTGAGACACGCAGAGGGCTTCTCTCGTCATTTGTCAGGATGAGGTGGGGGGGTTTGTCTCTGACATTTTTCCCTGCACACATACTGCCTGGTGAGCGACAGACTCTCAAATATCAGCTTAATCCAATAGTTTTCAGGTCATGAAAGATTCAGCAGTTTCTGTACGTGCAAAGAAAAGGTAATGAATACGTGAGTGATTTTTCCCTACTGGAAAGGTTTATGTACCCAAAAATATTAAGGAAGGTCTGGATACTTGGCTCATGTTTTGGTCTTTGGCGACTACAGTATATTCATTTAATATATTCAGGGTGGGTTATTACATAATATTCCCCTCCACTTTGTAACATCAGCATGATGCTACCTCTACTATTCTTGACAATGGGGACAGTGTGTCCAAGTTTCAGCCTCATAACTGTTGCTTTGAGGTCAAGTTGAACAATTCGGACATAATCCTTTTTCTATGTTAGTCTGTCTATTTTGTGTAATACACTAGTAACACTGTGCAAACACAGTCCTGATGATACAACCACTATGTTTGGCATTTTGGTCTTAAAAAGCCTCATCTTGACTCCTCTATACATTGTGTCACTTGACTATAAAACTTTTGTCCAGAAGATATCTGACTTGTTCAAGTTTTGCAAATATCAATCAGGCCTGCAGGTGTTGATTTTAGATCAGGAGCTTCATTTCTGTTCTGCACTCTTGTGAATCTGTGGCAATGTAAAATTGGCTTCTCTGATTGGCAAACGCTAAGCTTCTGGAAAGGCTCTCCAAAAGCCTCAAACCTCCCTCCGGTTGAAAATGTGCAGAAATGACGGATCTGTGCCAAGAAGACAAACAATTATAATCAGAACTTCACACCATTTGGCTTACTGGTTTATTCTTGTAGGGCTAGTTTATGTAATTTCTGTCTGTAATTTCCATAATGACCTGCAGTGGTGGTTGGCAAAGTACTTCACTAAATGGAAACTCCTCTTAAAAATCTGTAAAGCATCATGTAATGTCCAGTGAAAAACACTTAAGGACTTAAATTCTGCAAAATAAGAAAATCTGGCTTCTTTGAAGCTCTATTTAAAGAAAACGAGGGAAACGCTAACGTCTGTGAAGTTCTGTATATATGTAATATTTCAATACAAGTTCTTCTCTGGATGTCCCACAGAACAGGCTTCTGCTGTTTACAAAGGCGGAGGAATCCACATTTATCTGAATAAGTGCAGTTTGTCTCACCTGTGTAAACGAGTGCTGTGAGGAACATTAAACAGAACAAAGTTCAGAAGAGCTCTCACGCTTAACTCATGCGAGTTGAGGGAAAACCAACGGTTACTAGCTTGTTTGCTACAGTCGGGTGTGAAAAACAAGATTTTGAGATCAGTCGGGGGAAAGTGGAATGTTAACCGGTGACACGCAATCTTTGAGAAGAGACCAACTGTTGTGCTTGAGGAGGAAAATGTGTGAACTAGTTGCCAGATTTCGACCCATGCATCATGCTGGGAGTGTGTAGGGGCCCGGGAGCAAAGCCAGATCTGTGCAGTAGGAGATTTGCGTGTATTTGTCAGCTACATTTGCTAAGGACATTGTAGATTCTCAGTGTTCATTCACTGTTTAAAACCCCAGGGATTTATTCTGCAACCTAAAATATATGGTTCTTGGATGAACTGTAGCTCATATATAAATACTGAGCTCTAGCTTATGCAGAGACTTCTAGCTACCTCTCTGTTTGGTGCAATACTTTGATGTTCAGCCACTCCTGTTACTGTGGCCAACACTGTACATCTTGAATTATTTTACTCTTAAGTAAATTTCATCGCTGCTAACTTATTACAAACAAAAGTGTGTTTTCTTCAAAACAATAAAACTCAAAGTTTTCTTTTGTGAAATCTCTTAAAGCTGTTGATGTGACCCCCCCCCAAAAAAATGCTGCCACATGTAAGGAATTCGTCTCCTACAAAAAATCTGGCCAGGTTCCTAAAACATGCATCTCTGATAAATAGCTGTGTCAAGCATAGAGTTAAGAAGGTCAGGTTTAAAATTGTTTGCCCAAATAAGGGTATCAAGTTTGGCAATCCTCAAACGCAACACCTCACATCACTCATCATTTCTAAGGCACTAACTTTGCCTCTTGTGATGATCCATCCCTCCTTTTCCCTCCCCCTCCTCCTCCAGTATCCAGCTGCTCTGATGAACCTTGGCGCCATCCTTCACCTGAACGGGAAGCTTCCCGAGGCGGAGGCCAACTACCTACGAGCCCTTCAACTCAAACCTGACGACGCCATTACTCAGTCCAACCTGCGCAAGCTATGGAACATCATGGAGCGACAGGGGCTCAAGACGAAGCAGAGAGGGGAGCCCTAAACTGAGAAGACTGCTGTCTCGTTTCGTTGCGGTGCTCGAAGCATGGAGCGGGATGGACACAAAATGCTCAGTCGAGTTCGGGGATGGTCAAAGTTGGTGTGATTGAGGTTTGATGGCTAACTTCTGCATTACACCGCAGTGTTCATTTGGTGGCTCAGACTACTAAAACTAAATCTAATGGTTCTTTTACCATAAATGTGATACAGCTCTTGTTAAAGGAGACAAAAACGGAGAGATGCACTGAGAAATTGGCTAGGGACTAGCTCCGACCAGTGGTGTCAAAAACTCACAAATGCTTTCTTTTCTTCAAGCAGTAAACAAGTAGGCACTAACAGCAGCACAATTCAGGTTGGAATCTGTTGTGGGAATTAGGGAGGCATCAGAGGAAGCTCAAAATTGGCAGGAAGCTGCATCAAAGGGAAGAGAGAGACCTCGGCAGATACCAGGTGGACTGGGGTATAAACATGGACGGCCTCTTTGAAATCTCAGAGTTATGGCAAAAATCTTCATTCTCCAGGACAGTGGTTCTCAATCTTTTTCTCGCGAGTACCACCTCAGTACATCATTGACATTTTTAAAACAGTAACACAACAAGACTTGGACTTTTGTAGTTTGTCAGATTTTTTCTTCTTTATATCAAAATGGAAACACAGAAAGAAAAGCGGTGAGTGTTTGGTTGATAAGTGCAAGTTTTTTACACTTGCTATGAAATCCAACATGGCTGCCATGAGTTTAAACGATTGGTAATAAACAGTTTATTTGCATTTCTGAAAGTATCTAACGATCACATTAGGAATTGTCCATGTTCTACTGTATAGTCTCTGTTAGGGAATATGCTTCTTTAGAATTAAAGTTATTGAAATGCTAAGATTTACATATCTGTCAGTTAATATTTCTTATAGTAGTTAGCTTATCACTGAACACTGCAGTTAGAGTTGATATCTTTCTCTAATCCATGTTCCAGAGTGAAAAATAAATAAGTAAAGAATAAAGCACTAAAATAACCAAACTATTCTAAACTATACCAACATCAATATCTGACATAAGACAAAATGTATTTGCACCAAAGAATTTTGCTTTCTTTGTCCTTTTAACATTTTTTACACAAATATAAACTATAGAGGGGCTTTTTTATATTTTATCCAAATTTTATACAAATAAAATTTGATTTGATTTAGATTTTTTTGGGTTTGCAATGCGCATAGTTTGATGCTTTGTAAAATATAATCAATGTTTTAAATCAAACAACAAAAGCTATACTTCACATTTTGACACAAACAAATAAGGTAAACATAAAACAAATGAATCATATATTATATTTTATTTTTTATCCGGTCTTGTTCTGGAGGAGGGGTTCAGAAAATTACAGAAAAGTTTGAGAACCGCTTGTTCAAGAGATTCCACATGGAGACCGCGCTTTACAGCTAACAAGGCTAGCTGCACTAATCGTGCTCATACCTAACACAAAACACTAAGGACATCCAAATATTAACTGTCTGATCATATAGTAATTTATATATAAATAAAGACTGACCACTTAGGAATGGAAGACTAGAAAAATGTTTTCATAAGCCATGAGATCAGTAAAGAATTTTGTTAGAGATCAACAACAAAACTGAAACCACAAAAAAATTAATAACTAAAGCGCAAACCGCAGCATTTCCATAAATACTGAGTTGACTGTAACTTTACTGTTGTGTGTAACAGTAACTTAAATGAGGGGCTTACTGAAATTGTTTAAGCTGAAGCGATTTTGAAATGTGTCGCCATCAAGTGGTGTTTTGTGTCACTATTTGCTTTGACACAAAGGGAAACCTACATTTTACTTGGCCATCATGGAAAAAAACCTATTTAATCATCTAAAGGCAGCAAAGCATGAATGTAGCATCTTGCTTCAGGCTTTGTTGTTTTTAGCACAAAGCTAACCAGCATTTTGTTGGTTAAATTGCATGATGTTTGCCATTCTCATTTGTTTTTTTTAAATGTGAGAAGAATTTCTTTTTTTAAAAAACAAAACAAAACAAAAAAAACCTATTGGTCCTGGAAGAGAACAAGGCATATAAAGAATTCAGCGAGATATTTTGGTACAACCTTCTTAATACAAAGATTCCCCCCCCCCAAAAAAACAAAAAACAATAGAAATCCAATCCAGCTGAAAACGTGAAGATTTGTACATTTTGAACATTTCAGGCAGAAAAACAAAAACGTCTCAGTGGTGCCAAAGCCTGTAATGAGTTCTCAAGCCTTCGGTGCCAAGCAAGATCTGTAAACACTCGTATTTTGTTTGTTGTGTCAGACGGTGTTTCATACTATGTGATCAAATGAAATTTAATTTATTAATATGTGTTATAAATGCCAACTTTGTGCCATATCATCTCACCCGTTTTCTTTCCTCCAATCAGACTGTAGAAGGCGACATGACAGTTTTCTTTATCTTTAGTGTTTTTTGTTTTTCCTCTCTGCTCAGGGATATCAGGTTGTGATTCCTGTGACAGAGCTGAAGATCTGTGACACAGAGAGAGCTTCTTCACGTGTTAGGTGTTCTTTGTTGATCGTGGATGTTTATTTAATTATAGAACACGTCTAGCTGAAACCGTCTGGTGTTTTGTAAGAAGTACAATGAAGACTTTTCCATAATAAAAGTAAAAGATTTTTCGAGTGAGTGTTTCTTTCTGGAACTTAGATGAACAGTTGAGGAGTAAAAGCGCGGGACACGATCAAACAGCTTTTCACGTCTTGATTCACGGAAAACAGCTTGAAAAATATTTCTGTTCACATTTTATTCTGTAGCCCTTTCTTTAAAACAGTGTCTGTCATCCAAAGTGAAAACATACATGTATGTGGTAACATATTAAGTTAAAATCCTGAATAAAATATATCCAGACTAGATCAATAAAAAAAACACAAAATCCAGTCTTCAGCTGGAGTTCACTCTCTCCATCAGCACACAAAAAAATTACAGCAGTAGTATCTGTTAAGTCTGTTTTTCACTCCTTTATTAAATTCTTCTGGTTGCAATATCTAAACAAAGCAACAATTAGCAACAAAAACTAAAATTAGATGTCTGGTTGCAAGGTGTTAACATCTCAGTTTGCTATGAAGTATTGCAAAAAGAAATATATAGCGGTGTTTTATTCTACAGGTGTACATATACAGATTAAGCCAATTAAACCTCTAAAGTGTGTATAGAAACACATTGATCCATTGGCTGAACAGCTTCTGAGAAAGCAAAGGAGGGAAAAGCTGATGAAAACATGCCTGAGATCTTTTAAATCTCAGTCCAGTTTAATTCCCCTACAAACAACAGAGCATAATGACTGACAATCATTCAGTGACACACACACACACACACACCCACACACACACATCCCGATGAGCTAATTAGAGATGGATACGGAGCCATTATCAGCATGTTGATACCATCCAATCCAACAGACATCAAAGTGTTTGTAGATAAAAAGGCAGCCTTGGAAAACACCAAGCGGTAAATATTTAAGAAGAGATCAAACATCACTCAGTTAATAGCTTGGAAGAAACTCAGAAATGGTTTCGAAGTTTCAAACTTCTCCCCCCCCTTCATCTTTTCCAAGTTAGCCCAAAATGTTTGGGTATTTAATCAAAATGTAAAAAACCGAGGATGAAGTATGAGGTTTTCATTTGCAGATAGAAAGCTCTTGCGTGAATAGCATAAAATTAATTTAAAGTAATGTCCGAGGTGATTGCATTCTAGCTCAGAAATAATAATAGTAGTAATGCAACGGTTTAGAATTGAACAATACACAAAAAACAGAATAGAATGAAACACAAAGAAAAAATTGGATTGTGATTTTGTTTTAATTCATGTGGCATATGATAAGAATAAATAAATAAAGTCTCATACATAGTTTCTCAGATATTTGCTTATAAAAGTGAATGAGATTGCTGATTTGGTGGCATACATTTATGCACAGCTCCTTCTTGATACAACAGCGCACTCTGCTGGCAGTTTTTATGAAGTCCATCTAATTTGATATATTGTACATCTCTTTTTTACATTAAATTCTGCGGCATCAATAAAAAAAAAACAACGAATTTACATCAAACTATTTTCGAAATATTTAATCATTTTAGCTAGCAGGGTGGTAACATAAAGAGTCTTTTTAAAAATATTATTTCAGATTGCAGTTCCCTTTTCCCCTCAGGGTTTCAATTACCGTAATATTTCTAGTCAAACACACATTTATGCTGAAAAATCTCTCTCTGTATATGAAGATTGATTTTTACAGAATATCCTTTTATTCTTCAGAGTAATTGCCGCTATAAACTAATGTGGGGAAGTTTAAGCTTTAATGTTTTCTGCTGGCTCTCATTTCTTCCTTTTGAGCGTTTATTGGCAATAAAGCCAATAGTGGCTTTATTGCCTTTTCTACTGTCAGCAGTAGAAAAGCAAAAGGTAAGCAGATGTTTACCTTTGTTAATAATTTGCATTAAAAGACTGTACAGCATGTTGGAGCTTAAGATTTTGTTTTGTGGAATTGTCAAAAGCTGTACGAGGAAATCTGCAAGAACTTCTGCAAAATCCTTCTATTTAGGATTTTGGTAGAGGCCAGGACCTACCTAATACTTCAGAAAAAAAGATTAATAATTTATGTTAATGACTTATAATATAAATATGCATCTGCATGTTTCTTCCACTCATGCAGTCAAGAAGCAGGAGGCCTTAATGGACCAAAAGAGGTTAAAACAGGAATGAAGAAGCGTTGATGTGGTTCTGCAACAGAGTTTTCTTTTGAATACCTAAATCTTCATTTTGTGATTGTAACATTTTGTAAAATCATAAACTTCTAAAGAAAATACAAAAAAAAAATCTAATAAATTAGTTATAAAACAAACAGTCTCCACTGTAAATTATTAAATCTGGGCTTCTAATGAAATGTGTGGAGCTTTTCCTGTAAAAACTCTTCTCAACAGACTAAAGTTCATACTCAATAAGATATTCCGGATATATCTGATTTGGATCAAATATGATGAATATCATCAGATCGTCGAGATCATCCACACAGCTGTCGCGAAAATTTTCAAGACTTCCATGATCTGGTTTAGAGAAATAAAACTCTCCAAGTTTCGATTTCCCAACCATCACCCGAGCAAGAAAGATCACTTTAGTGAGTTTACCGTTTGTTGGAGCTCTCCTGTTCTGCAAATGGCCCCGCTTTGATGGTAAAAAGGGTGAAAGTGGTCCTCTAAATGCAACGACGGTGTCCTCAGGCTTCTGGTTCAGTTCCTCATGAACCGGCCTCACAGCTGAACGGGACACAAACATGCAGGAAGCTGCTTTTTTGTCACTAAAGCTGAAAAATTTGGTTTACGGTTGTTTAATCAACCAAACTATAAACAGACTGAATGCAGATTCAGGCTTAAGATGGAGATTCTGAACAATCAGAAGCTTCTCTCAATAATACAATTGTTTCATTTATTCTTGTTACTTTGGCATGTGAAGCTGATAACTATGACTGCGTGTCTCGGCTATTGAAGATGGGAGGGAAAAAGTATACTTGTATATACAATGTGATGCTGTCAGTAATCCTGTCAATCCAAGCACATATCAGTCCATGGTTGGAAGTCTACTGTATGCGGCGATGACAACAAGACCAGACATAGCACAAGCAGTGAGTGCAGTGTCAAAGTTCAATGCAAATCCAAATACTGCACATCTGACTGCTGTGAAGAGGATTCTTCGGTACCTGAAGGGAACTGTTAACCTTGCTCTAAAGCTGGGGTGTCAAACTCAATTTCACCAAGGGCCACTTCAGCATATTGGCCACCCTCAATGGGCCACATTGACGGTATAAATCAGGAATGCCCAAGTGCAGTCCTCCAGACTGCAACTTTTAGATGTGTCCCTGCTAAAACATACCCCAGACAAAAAGTTGACTTCCCTCATTAGCAGCAACTCAGTTCTGTAGAGGCCTATGAATGAGTCAATGATCCAGGTGTGTTAGAGAAAGAACGCATCTAAAGTTGCAGAGTGATAGGTCTGGAAAACTAGACTTGGGCAACCCTAGCATAAATGTATGAAAATACAATGTTAAAAATAAATTAAACAACACCTCATATTGTTAAATAACTGATTTTATGTATTCAAGTTTTAAATATTACATTTGAGTTTGCATGGATGTAAAATTACTGCTCAGTTTAAAAATTACAGTATTTTTAAACTGAGCAGTTTAAAAATATGCTCAGTATTTTTAAACTGCTCAGCTAAACTTCGCTCTTTAGCTTGTTAGCTTGTCGATGTTTCAGTTTTATTCGCTGGGAAAATTAATCTTTGTCTGCTTTAAAGATAAGCAGACAAATAATAAAAACCAAGTTTTGATATTAACTCTCAACTTCATTCACAAAACGTTTTCGTTATTTATTACACAATGAACATGCATTTCACATAAGAACAAAACAATGAGGTGATGTTGCATGTCCTTGAACACAACGCTGATCACTCTTCACCCTGTCACCAACTCACACACATCCTCATTGTGTTGTGTTCTGTAAATAAACAAAACACAAGCAAAATCAATAAACTATATGCATATTCCAGTATACCGAGTTTTGGTTTTACATTCATTCTATTTAAATTTAGTTTGTTCGTGCTTACCAATGTTTTCTGGCCAGATGTCTGGCACCGTTTTCCCCTGGTCAGTTCGTCGATGTCTGGTTTTAGTTCTATTCTGTGGCAATCCGCAAAACGGCGTGTAGGTTTTCGTCAGTAATGCGCGATCTGTGCTTGGTCTTGTTTAAATTCATTATTGAAAACATCTGTTCGCACAGATAGGTGCTTCCAAACGTGGACAAAACACGAGCTGCATGGAGTCGAAGCTGTGGCATCAAATCAGGGGGCAGGAGACGGTAAAAGTCCTCGATGAAACATCACGGGACTTCGCTCTTTAGCTTGTTAGCTTGTCGATGTTTCAGTTTTATTCGCTGGGAAAATTAATAATCAGCTTGAGGTGACTCTGCTGCACTCTAGTGGCGAGAAGCCGTAATGTTGGTTGGTAAGAATCGGAAGGCATTATGGGATATGTAGTTTGTAGTCAATTCGTGTTCAAAACCTATTTTAAGTCAATCAATGGGGCTGTAAAACGGTGGGAGGGGAGAGAGGGCCACATAAAATGACGTAGCGGGCCACATGTGGCCCATGGGCCTTGAGTTTGACACATGTGCTCTAAAGTATGACTGTTCAGGGGACAAAGATTTGACTGGTTTCTCTGATGCTGACTGGGCTGGAGATCTGGGCACAGAAACGTTTGTATTTCCTGCAGAGGATGAGAAGAGCACACCTGCCCCCGCCCATCCTCAAGACGTTCTACAGAAGCACCATAGAGAGCATTCTGACCAGCTGCCTCTCTGTGTGGTGGGGAGGCTGCAGCGCCTCCGACTGGAAGAATGTGAGGAGAGTGGTGCGGACAGCAGAGAGGATCATCGGGGCCCCCCTTCCCTCCATTCAGGACATTTCATCCCAGCGCTGCGTGTCCCGAGGCCGAAACATCATCAGTGACCCCTCACACCCCCACCATGGACTGTTCTCCCTGCTGCCCTCTGGAAAGAGGTTCCGCAGCATCTAGTACAGGTCCACCAGGTTCCGAAACAGCTTTTTCCCACTTGCCATCAGACTGCTGAACTCTTAACTGGACTGCACTCAAAATCTGGTCTCCACTTTATACCTTGCACATGTACAGAGCTAATTAACTTCTATTTTACTGTCAGTCCTGCACTTTATATTTTATATTTAGATTTATATTCATATTTTATACTGTATTTTATTTTATTCTGGAGTAACCTCACAACATTGCAAGCTCAAAACACTGTCCTGAGCCGTATGCAACGAAATTTCGTTCTGTATACACCCTGTGCATGCAAAGTGACAATAAAATCAGTCTAAGTCTAAGTCTAAGACAACCGCCGTTCAACAACAGGCAACATATTTCTACTCAGCGGAGGAGCAGTGAGCTGGCTAAGCAAAAAACAAGCAACGGTTGCACTTTCAACAGCAGAAGCTGAGTATGTTGCTCTTAGTCAAGCAGCTCAAGAAGGTACCTGGCTGAGAAGATTACTGAGTGATCTTGGAATGGTCACAAAGCCTACAGTGATTCTGGAGGACAACCAAGGAGCCATTGCAATAGCAAAGAATCCGGTGGACCATTCAAGAACCAAGCACATAGATATTCGTTACCATTACATTCGTGAATGTGTGCAGAATGGAGAAGTCAAGTTAGAATATTGTCCAACCGATGACATGAAGGCAGATATCTTGACAACGCCTCTTGCAAGACAGAAGTTTAAGTATTTTAGAAAAAAGATTGGACTTTTTCCAATGTAAATCTGTGATAGAATGTCTTGCTTTGTAGTTTTCATTATAAAGTTGACTATTTTTTGTTGAGTATAGCAAGACAAAAAGTAAACTATAAACAGAAAATGACTAATACGTTAGTCTTGCAAGTTGAGTTAAAATTTATTTCAGCACTATCTTGTGTCTTAATACCATTGTAAAAAATTAAGTGTGAGTGTTGAAATATGAAGCAGTATTTGTTCAATGATTAATGGAGAGGCTGTTATGCTGCCATCTGCTGTGTCTTCTGAGTACTGCAGTTGTATTGTACTGTTCTGAGAAAGACAATAAATGAACTCACGTTGAAACGCCTGTTCTCTTCACGTCTGAATATAGATATTTATGTTTTAGGGACACTTTTTAAGCCTAAAGGTGATTGAACAGCGATAATCAGATCTGATCTGATCACTAGTCGTACGCCTACGGTTAGCTAAGGTAAATAGATAGTTAGTAACTAGCTAGGTAGCAGATTAAACGCAACAAAATATCCACTCTTCTGATTGGCCAGTTTGGCTATAAATGCAGATTTTAGAAAAAAACCATGTTAAAGCATAAATCCAGTTAAACTGGCCAATCATTTGTTCTGTAAAGGAGGGATAGTTAAGAAAGCCACAAACCCATCTCTCTTGTGATTGATTAGCTTAATTGCGCCAAAATCTGGACTTTCCTTAAATGTTTCAATTATTTTGATATGAGAAAACAGTTTAAAGCATAAATTTGTCCAGTAGAGGGAGAGACCCAGGGTCACTCACTCAACCTAAGTAGAGGGAGAGACCCAGGCAAAAGGAAGCCAAAGGGGTACAAGAGTGTGTGTGTGTGTGTGTGTCTCTCTCTCTCTCTCTATCTCAGGATTCATATGTCCAAAGCACAGACACTATCCATTGTGCCAAGCAACTGATCGATTCCAACCTGTACAAGTACCACTAAGCAGATTTTGCTTACAAAATTACGATAACAGGTAACGAATTGGGCTCGAACACAGGATTCATGTGTCCAAAGCTCAGACACTATCCATTGTGCCAACCAAGCAACTGATCGATTCGAACTTGTACAACTACCACTAAGCAGATTTTGCTTACAAAATTATGATAACAGGTGACGAGCTGGACTCGAACACAGGACTCATGTGTCCAAAGCACAGACACTATCCATTGAGCCAACCAAGCACCTGACAAATGATCGATTCGAACCTGTACAAGTACCACTAAGCAGATTTTGCTTACAAAATTATGATAACAGGTAACGAGCTGGACTCGAACACAGGATTCATGTGTCCAAAGAACAGACACTATCCATTGTGCCAACCAAGCAACTGATCGATTCGAACTTGTACAACTACCGCTAAGCAGATGTTGCTTACAAAATTATGATAACAGGTGACGAGCTGGACTCGAACACAGGACTCATGTGTCCAAAGCACAGACACTATCCATTGAGCCAACCAAGCACCTGACAAATGATCGATTCGAACCTGTACAAGTACCACTAAGCAGATTTTGCTTACAAAATTATGATAACAGGTAACGAGCTGGACTCGAACACAGGATTCATGTGTCCAAAGAACAGACACTATCCATTGTGCCAACCAAGCAACTGATCGATTCGAACTTGTACAAGTACCGCTAAGAATAAGCAAAACGCTAAGAAGGTTTTGCTTACAAAATAATGATAACAGGTAACGAGCTGGGCTCGAACACAGAATTCATGTGTCCAAAGCACAGACACTATCCATTGTGCCAACCAAGCACCTGACAATTGATCGATTCGAACCTGTATAAGTACCACTAAGCAGATTTTTCTTAAAAAATTATGATAACAGGTAACGAGTAGGGCTCGAACACAGGTTTCATGTGTCCAAAGCACAGACACTATCCATTGTGCCAACCAAGCAACTGATCGATTCGAACTTGTACAACTACCACTAAGCAGATTTTGCTTACAAAATTATGATAACAGGTAACGAGCTGGACTCGAACACAGGATTCATGTGTCCAAAGCACAGACACTATCCATTGTGCCAACCAAGCAACTGATTGATTCGAACTTGTACAACTACCACTAAGCAGATTTTGCTTACAAAATTATGATAACAGGTAACGAGCTGGACTCGAACACAGGATTCATGTGTCCAAAGCAAAGACACTATCCATTGTGCCAACCAAGCAACTGACAACTGATTGATTCGAACTTGTACAACTACCACTAAGCAGATTTTGCTTACAAAATTATGATAACAGGTAACGAGCTGGGCTCGAACACAGGATTCATGTGTCCAAAGAACAGACACTATCCATTGTGCCAAGCAAGCAACTGACAACTGATCGATACGAACCTGTACAAGTACCGATAAGAAGGTTTTGCTTACAAAATTATGATAACAGGTAACGAGCTGGGCTCGAACACAGGATTCATGTGTCCAAAGCACAGACACTATCCATTGTGCCAACAAAGCAACCGACAACTGATCGATTCGAACCTGTATAAGTACCACTAAGCAGATTTTGCTTACAAAATTATGATAACAGGTAACGAGCTGGACTCCAACACAGGATTCATGTGTCCAAAGCACAGACACTATCCATTGTGCCGACCAAGCAACTGACAACTAATGCATTCAAACTTCTACAAATACCACTACATAGGTTTGGCTTTTCATCTTTTAAATTGTGTTAGTGATATCAAAATTACTTGTGTAAAATAATGTTAGAGAATTGTTAATGTAGAGTGTTTCCTTTTCTAGCAGACTGTTGTGTGTCCCCTGCACAGGAACTACCAGGTGTGAATGAGAAGCTGTACGTCGTTGTCCTTGTCAAATAAACAAACATATGAAATATGATTGACATTTGTCTTTGTTGACCTTTCATTTAGGTGTAAAGCACATGTTTTTATGCTAAAGTTACACAAGACTTTTTCTCAAAATACTTACTATTTTGGGCCCGTGCAGCAACCGGTCTTCTGGCCCGAATGGGCTTCGGCACAGGCCGTAAGTCTCCTTCGGTGACGTACTGGAAATCGTCTGCGGTTGCAGTGCTGAGTTTCTCGGACACATCCTCTAAAGCAGCCAAAACTTCCCGTGAAAGACCAGGAAGCGCTGCTCGAATGGCATCGCGGATGTCCTTTTGTGTATCCGTCATATCTGTTGAAATACAGAAAACTAAAAAAAGGTTGATCTCTGAACCATTCATATCAAGCCTTTACGCTGCCAAAACACTATGCTTTAATGGTACAAACCGATTCCCATCTTTTATGTAAGATGATAATGGCCACATGTCAATCGGTTTACTAATGCGTCTGCATTCTAATCTTCTTCTTTCATCCTTTACAAAGTACATGTGGTAGTGTGGAAGAAATTCTCCACAATGCACTCTCATCAGAACATGAAGTGCAGATTCATCCTTCACCAATGTAAGGATGAGTTCAACAAACTCCAGTGACTCATCATTCCTACTGATTACAAATTATTCCATTATACTGCACATCTGCGGGAGTCATTGTATCCTCACTGTAAAGTTCTAAATAAAATGGTGAGCCATCTTTTATTTGCAAGGTCGGGAGAGTCACTGTTCCAGCAGAAAGAAAGGCCTGTAACATCTGATGTCTCTCTGAAAGAGTCAAACACAGATGTTTGAAGTTCTTCAGTTGTCTGGCACATCTTTTGAAGTAACTATGTTTGCTCTCGAACCGCATGGTCCGGAGCCTGATGAGTGGACCGCATTTCAGAATCGGCCCTGGATAATGCTGTAAATAATGATGTTTAGGTCTCGCTGCGTTATCTGGAAACAATACCTTCCTGGTTTCCAAATATTCCTGGATGAGAACATTCAAATATGCAACCTGAGGATTGGAAATTTGCTGAGCACAAATCAGGTCAACAATATCCTTAAGCTGCAATGTTAACTGCCGTATATCACCTTGTGAATCCTGCGCCTCATCACCAATTAACAGAGGCAACGGTCTCAAGAAATTCCAGTTTTGTACTGCTTGTCCACTGAGTTTCAGTGCTTTTGGAGTGACAGCACAAGGTTTGGAACAAGCATCTGTTGCTTTGTATTTGAATTGTCTGATGAGCCTGTTGTCTGATGAAAATTGTGTATGTCAGCCGTTTATTTTTGACAATCGTGTATTTGAGATAAAGGGCGACATCATATGAGAGGACACCCTCGAAGATGTCACGGCCAAGACGAGGGGGATGCCTGGTGAACAAACATTAAAGTTCTCTAAAGTATTAAACACTGACCTGAACTTAATCCCCTGTACTTCTGTCACATCCTCTCTTTCCAGCTGTTTAGTGGCAGATTGATACGTTTCTGGAGTCCGCTCTGGTCCGATGATAGCTGGATTTTCACTCTGAAATTCAGAGCGAGTAATCAGACAATATCTGCAGAAGTACTGAGATGTACTGACATTTTCCGCAAAACCCCCGATGCGGCGAGAGCCCGGGTTGTCTCCGGCAATGCGATACAGTGCTCCTTTCGTGACTGATTCATCTGCCATAGTTATCCCATTCTCCTCTAGTATTTTCGAGTCAGTCAACAGTTCTGAAAAAACTCTGGAATGGCCAAATTCCTCGAAATCCTTCTCTCTACACAACAAGACCAACCGCATATGATCGGTATTTGATCGGACATGGGGTGGCATGTTGAGTAGAGAAAAGTAAACGGCAAAGATCTTGTGCTTTTTTTTTGCAGATCCCAATGGGTTCACAACTTCAAATGCATCTTGATAGAGAACCAGCTTGAGAGATTTTTGGTTTTCTTGAAAAAATACATTGGACTTAAACACCTTACCGTCGTCGCGGTCGGAGAGAACTTCGGCTTTTGAAATGCCGTGAGCCGTCGTTAGGCCCTGCCGATATTTGGAATCTAACATACCTTTTTACGTATTTAGCACAGGAACGTAGTATGCAAATCTATCTTTTCTGTCCTCGTCTTTGCCCAACAACACTTTTTTGGGTTCCCCATATTTGAACATGTCTTTAAAACACCGGGCTCCAGAATAAGCCGTTCTTGATGGAAGTTGATGGAAGAAGATCTTGTCCCTGTAGTTTTATGTAAAACATACAGACATTACTAAGATACGAGTCACTGAAATTTGGTCCATCTATGACTGTGTCTTCTGCATCTGGCACACTGGAATCTTTTGTAGTAGCACTTGCAGCACTCTGAGTATCTTCATTACTTGTTTCACAAATCACATTTTCCAAATAATTTTTATGTTTCCTGGAGATGTGAGAGGTAAAGGAAGATTTTACACGAAACACAGAGGTGCACCCTTTCACAGGGCAGGTTACTTGGCGCCCCTCTACTATATGCTCCTTCAAGTGAACAACCAAAGCTTTTATCCCTTCACACTGCCATTTACAATGTGGAACTGTGCATTTTAATTTCGTTAAACTTGTGTCCAGAGCAACTCTTGGCATGCTATTATGATGACGATAGAAGGGTGCTTTTAAAGCTGCATAACCAGTACACACCTGCTTGCAACCGGCTGCGACACACTTGAACATACGCCTTGGTTCGTTGCGATGCAGTTTGCAATGGAGAACAAAGGCTTTAACAGATTTAACTGTTTCTGCACACAGGTTGCGTGAATACATCTTAAATATATTACTTCGATGGATAGCTTACAGCAATGGCGATACAAAACAGATGTAAGCAATAGCTTTGTGGAGAGGCTAACTTTCCACAACTTCTTTTTCTCCTCGTTTCCCCTGAAATTTCTTTTCAACCAACCGAATGCAACTCAAACTATTTGTTTTCTGAAAATTTCCGCAATATTTCCTTACCTGAGAACGAGAGCCGATCAGACGGAGAAGGTTGGATGATGAAGTCTCTGCACAATCTGAGCGGAATAGCTGGACAAAAACGCGAACCACCGAGTGCGACGGGTCCTCAAATGCAGCGCGCTGATCGGTCCGTTCAAATCCACCGCTTCCAAACTTCCGCCAGAACTCCACTTCGTCTGTCCGCGCGGACCAGGTGCAGGTTCCCCTGTTGGGCCATTAATTAAGACTGACTACAGGCTGCCTGCCAGGTCTACAGACAGGAAACTTGACTTACATGACTTTTGTTAAACCGAATAAATTATATTACAATATAGACTACAAATATCTCTAAAACATTTTCTGTGACTGAGTACAGATTATTTTAATTTATTTGTTAATGAAAAAAATCCAATATTGGCAACAAGATCATTTACAGTACAGAACATTTCGTGGAAAGATATTTAATTTCCATAATTCAAAAAGTCAAACTTTAATAGATTCCAGATTCAGGACCCACAACTTAAGACGATTGCAAGTATTTCTTTATTTTTACACAATTTGGGCTGTCAGGAGAATTAAATGCAAAGGTTACAGCACTACTACAATTTTTGTTTTCATTTCCACAATAGTGTGCATATTGACAGTTTTGACCTGTATACTTTAGATTAATTATACATGTAAAAATTACGATATACACTGCTAGAAAAATTATAGTATATTTTTGTAATTGCCACAGCAGTATGCATATTGAACAGTTTTGAACTGTATACTTTATAATTATTGAATGCAAAAACTACGGTATACATTGCTAGAAAAATTACGGTATGTTTCTGTAATTGTCACAACAGTATGCATTTTTAACAGCTACTAACTGTATTATTTAAGAAAGATGAGTGCAAAAACTACAGTATGTACTACTAGAAAAATTACAGCATATTACTGTTAAAAGTATTACAAGATTTTTTTTAACAGCAGGGCAATGTAAATTTTCTGAAAAAACCCCCCAGTAAAAATTACATTTTTTCCTAATTATCTTATTTACGGTAATTACTTGTTAAAGAAACAGTCTAAAACTGATTTCCAATTTACGGTTTTCAATTTTCATGGTTTACTTTATTTAACTGTAAAATTTACGGATATTTTTTACAGTGTAGGAAGAAAGCAATGTTCATAGTATGGTTTTATTTTCGTCTGAAACAACACTTTGTCTTTTCTAGCTGTCATAGTAACTCAAAGCGGAAAAAAAGAGCCGCATTTGCGCATGCGGTTGTGAAGTCAGCGCGGCAGGTGCAAAGAGCCCACTGTAATAAACAAAGATGATTTTCTTTTTGTTCCTCTACCGCCCTCTTGTGGTCGCAGCTGATAATGATCCATCTAGCAAGCAAATGCTAAGATGACGTTCGGCGTCCAAACAACAATGAGAAGAATCGTGGATAAAAAAGCCAAATTTCAGCACAAATTTTAAACATTATTCAATACACAACTTATTGTTTCTATATTCTGTTTCACATCTTTCAGAAAGTAACCGATAATAATAACTAAATGTCTATAATACTTGTGGTTTTCTTTACATAAGTTCTAAAGAAATCAAATCATAAAAACGCTGATGACCGCAGACCGCTTCTGTACTCAGAAGCTGAGTTGATGCTTCTGAGTACGATTCGCATATTTAAAAGCGAATCGTGTCCAATTTCCAGCACCGGGCTCACTTATAGAAGTGAGGATTTTTCTGTTCTAATTTGAAAATGAAATGAGAAAAGAACTGGGAACAAAAACAAGATAAAAAAAAAATACACAGAAGGTGCAACAAACCTTCAGCAGCCTCATCTTGTTTATGTCAGCTAATGACGTCATCATTTACAATAACAAATAGCCCATAAAAGCATCACTTGGACTGTTATTTATTATTTAGCATTTGGTGAAATATGCATTTTCATATCAGTCAGGTAATTATAAACCCTGTATTGTTAACTATTACATCATAAATATACCATATATGATGCAGTTTTTTCCTATTTCTCTCTTTAATGACACACTTCCACCCCTCCTAGATGAATTAGATGGATCGGTTCATTTCTACAGCAGGTAGAGATAAGAGAGAACCAGCAGGACACTGACCGGCCAATCGGATGTTCTCCTGACTGAGAAAGTGGGATAATATCTCATCTCTGCGGTAAGTTGGGTTTTTAAAGCTCTTCGTAGCCTCTTAAAACATCCTGATGAAAAATGAATCAAACCTACTTTAGACAACTGAGAATCAACAACCAGACAGTCAAGACATAATATGTTAGATATCACTGTTTTAATTTTTTTAAATTTAGGTGGGTTTCCTGTTTTTTAAAAGAAAAAAAGGAAAACTAGAAAGAAAATGTATTTATAATAAAGCAGATGTTGAGTTTCTCTAATAAATGAAACCTGGACTCTGAAAACACTGATATAAAAGTCTTATAAAAACACAAGACATTTATTACGTTTTATTGTTACAGGAGCAATGAAGAAATATTTTAGTAAACAATTATATGGTTTAATTTCAACGGTTAAGTTTTAATGTTTTAAAACTTTCCTCTGACAACTCCTGATAGTTTTTTGTGTTTTCTAAACTCCAAGTGTTTAGAAACACTAACATGTTGTACATATGTGTAACTACTGTATGTAAATAGTTGTCTCAGAGCTGAATCCTCTTTGGTTCCGATTGGTCCATTCAGAGAGAAACCAGCCGCTGAGCTGCAGTAGCGTCAAGGTCCAGTTCTCCCAGTGCAGTAGTTCAATCAGCCACTAGAGGGCGCCGGACGTCTCCAGCTCCTCGTGGTTCTTCTTCAGCTGATTTTCTGCAGGTTTTCTGCTTTCTTGGGTTGATAAACAAGAAGTCTGAGGATGGCAGCTTCACCTTCATCGTCCTCCTCTTCCTCAGCTGCAGCATCAGTGATCCTAGAGGTCCAGTTCTTCTGGGTTTCTGCTGCTCAGCTTCTGATCTGCTTCACTGACAGCTTCAGCTTTTCTGTCTGGACCAACAGATGATTGATTTGCTGCTGGAAACGGTGATGGTGCAGCAGATCCTGCAGGGGGCGCTCTGGGGCCTCAGTGTTCAGGTCGGTTACAGTCACATCTCCCAGACTCCTGAATCTATTGGTTCCTTCCTGAAACGATTTCCTGCAATAAAATGTTGGCTGGCAATGACCTGAACACTGAGCAAAACCTGAAAAAGTTCAAATCTGACCTACAGTTTTACAGCTCAACTCATACAAAAGGAAAACATGACAATAAAGGTGTTTGTTGTCACCTGAAAGGGGGAGGAGCCTAAGGTGTTGGTGGTTTCAAACAGCCCTGGAGCTCAGGGTCTGAAGAGAGCAGCGCTGGCCGGCATCCAGACCAGGGTAGGTTGGGATTCATCCTAATTAATGTGAAGTTTTACTCATCTCTGTTTTTGTCTTCCAACAGGTTGTGGATCACAAGCTGTATGGCAGCAGAGCTGAGTTTGATGCCACCATTGACCTTCTCCTTAAAGAGTTTGGAGTGGAACTGGTCTGCCTTGCTGGTTTCATGAGGATCCTGACTGGGATCTTTGTGAAAAAATGGCATGGTAAAAGTCTGTTTATGTGTAAAGTTTTATTGTGTTTAAAAATAAAATGTATTTTTGTGCTGGTTTTTTCTTTTGTACCCAAGTAACTGTAACTTTAACTTTAGGGAGGCTCCTCAACATTCATCCCTCCCTGCTGCCTTCATTCAAAGGGGTCAATGCCCAGCAACAGGCTCTCCAGGCCAGAGTGCTGATAACTGGGTGCACCGTCCACTTTGTAGCTGTAAGTGTTGCGCTAACACATATAAAGCTCATCAAATAAATCCACACAATAAAAGTTCTTCTGTTCTTCTAGGAAGAGGTTGATGCAGGCGCCGTCGTGGTCCAGGAAGCCGTTCCGGTGTTGGTTGGAGACACAGAGGAAAGTCTGTCGGCCAGAATCAGGGAGGCCGAGCACAAAGCGTTCCCTAAAGCTCTGGAGCTGGTGGCCAGTGGAGCGGTACAACTGGGACCAGATGGAAACATAGTCTGGAAGCAAGGGCGTTGAAATGTCTCTACTAATGCATGTCTGACTAATGATCAGAAACCATAGTTTACAATAAAGTACATCACTGTCAATTGTACTCCTTACATTGAGGACTCTTACCTGTCACCTCTGCTGGTTTCTATGGAAACGCAGGACTGACAACCTCTCATTCCCAGCTCTGGTTGACAGGCGGGTCTCTCCTTCCAGCCCAAACTGGCTCATTAAACTGATAATCTCCTCTGTGGGGAAACAAAGCCTTTAGTTTCTCATTAGGATTAGTTTTTGCATCATAAGCTATTCTACTGACCTGGCTTGTTCTCGGCGATGGTGACGAGGTAAAACAGGCCTTTACTGAGAGCAGCTGAGGAACCAGAGGGAGGAACCTGTCGGTGACCCGTCTGCCTCGCTCTCCTCCGGCCCACGCCGCCTCTACACCTCTGCTGCCCACCTGAACGGTTCAACAGGTCATTAGATACTCATCTAAGAATTTATCTATCTAGCTACATACATACATACCTCTTCTGATGGAGTGACCACATATGGAGGATTGAAGAGGACGACGTCCACCTTCCCACTAAGCCTTGGCAAAAGACTGCACCTGCAAAACAGAGATCATTTTACTATTTCAAACATTACTAATTGCTTCCTTGGACCGTAAAATTTACGGATATTTTTTTTACAGTGTATAAACATTTCCATCTTCATGACTGTATGACACCTGTAAATCAAAAGCTCTGTAACAGTAAAGCTCTTCTACATAAATAACACGAGGTCCGTCTCTTGTACACAAAACTTGAAAAGCACTGAAATGCTCATTCAGACACACTGTTTGCAGAGCAAATGTAACAAACAGTAACATGTCATTTTTCACAACAACATTGTAGATCTTATGGAAAACTGGCGTTTCACAAAAAACTTCTTAAACAACTAAATCTGCACGATACATATTTCCATGATGTTTGGCCCATTTAACATTTAATACCTTGGTGTTGATTGGTAACTGAAGAGTCTCTGCTATCTCACAGCCCCAGTCCAGTGCATTTAAAGGCACCATTTTCAGTGTTGTATAAAGTACTGAAATCTCAGAGTCAAGTAAAAGTATAGGTACCTCTCCAAAGTATGACTTTGGTAAAAGTCCAAGTCACTGACTGAAATGTTACTTGAATTAAAGTCTTAAAGTATCTGAAACGTCTTGTACTTAAGTATGGAAATTGCTGTAAAAATGGATGTACTCAAGTAATGTAATGAAAAGTATAAGTAAAAAGTAAAACAAGCAAATGTAGTTTGAATGACTTTTTTATATTTTGGTAAACTTGTCAAATACACTTAAAATAATGTACACAACCAAGTGCAGGCAAAATTAAACCTGCTAATAGATATACCTGCAGGCATCATTTAGTTAAGAAAATTAGGTGCTTTACCTATACCACAAGGTTAACTTAACCTGCTTTACAACTGATTATTATTCGTTAAATTTAGTCTAAATTGCTATCGCTATGGCTTCTGTCCCCCCTTGAACAGAGGAGTCTAGGTAGCCTGCTACAGTCAACATTAGGCCTAAGCTAAATACACCACGTGTGGAACTGAAACAATGCCAAACAAAGTTCATTTATACAGGTAACGTTATGCTCAAGATTTCACAATAGTGCCTAGTGACCAAGCTATAGTTACTGAAACAGGAGGATTATAACCATTTCATAAGAAGTTGCCTCGATGTGTTTCTTCAAGTTGGACGGGGAGTTTTTGTAAGATAGAATTTCCACATCTTCGGGCAGGAATAACATAAACTACATGCGGTACGACGAATCTTTAACACCCACGAAAGAGTATATTGTGTTTAAATAAGGCCATGGGCTCTCGTCACCAGCTGGTGGTTCCCCTGGAGCCGTGTCCGACGTAGTTGCAGTCGTTGTGGTCTCCGTCTCCTCCTCCATGTGGCTGCTGCTGATTGCGAGACTTGCTTTGTGTTTAATGGGAGAAGCGAAACAGGTGTATCCTATTGGTGGTGATGAACAAGCCCAGGCAAATAGGCTACCGATTTTGTTGCAGTCAATCAGTAGGTGGGGTCAAAACACTTGCGTTTCTCTCTCTCGCTTTTTTGTAACGAGTAACTAAACCACACACTGAAAATGTATCGGAGTAAAAGTATGCAATTAAGTTCGGAAATTAGTTATCAAAAATTTTCATACTCGAGGAAAGTATGAAGTACTCCAAAATATACTTAAGTAAAGTAGTGAAGTGTTTTTACTTCGTTACTTTACAACACTGACCATTTTACCTGGTCCAATGGTCTGTCTCTTGGGGTCAAATGTATGCCAGCTGAAAGCAATGTGACTTTGATGCTTTAATGCCAGGGCTTTTGTAACATTTTTGAAACTTTTCAACTGTTTTTTAAAGAAATTGTGTTTAGCTTCGTATCGCATGCACCAACCTGTTTTGAGAATACATGTAGGATAATGCACCATGAAATGCATTATCCTACATAAGCATCACTAAGATGAAACAGGTCTTCCCTAACTCTTTGAAAAATTCAATATGATATAGATTTTCACTGGCATCTGTTTATAAAATGTTTATCCCAGTTTGTTATGTGCTAACCACAATGGTCTTAAATGTCTGGTTGCATATTTTTGTACAATCTGATCTGTCTGGATTAAAGATTTTAATTTTAAGACACTGTTCAAGTAAATCATTTGTATGTATTATATATTGTATGTATGCACATCTGCATGTGTTGCTCACACACTCTCATCTTAATACATACAGACGGATAAAGCAGGATTAAAACAGAAAGACACACACACTTTAGTTTGGTTCTGAAGTTTATTTGTCGATTGTTTTAAATCTGAATATCTATATAGTAATTATAATGCACTGGACGTCAACAGAAATGTTGTTTAAAACCAATAGTATCATAATTTTATACTTGATATTTAATGTTAACTATGTGATAAATTAGATTATTGGATATTTTAAATTATTTATTGGCTTCAAATGGGACGTTACTCTAAAAAGCTTTCTTCAACAAATTAACTTATTTATTCGACAGACTTATCATCCACATAGACTGACTAAAGTTGAGTGAGGCTATTGGTACTCTATAAGATATTCCGGGTATATTTGATTTGGATCAAATATAATAAATATTGTGGGATGATTGGCATCATTCACACAACTGTCAAATGCGTTTTCATCATCTGGCTTAAGTAAATCCTGTTGTCCAAGTTTAAATTTCCCTATCATCACCCGAGCAAGAAATATGCTTTTAGTGTTTCCATCATGTGTGCTGTTGGTACTGTATTTGTCTGCAAATGATGCATGGATGGCAAAATATATACCTGTAAAGAGAAAAAGAACAACACGATTCAGACAGGTTTTATATTATAATTACACAAACATGATTCGTGGCAGTGGCTGTCTTACCATTACCAAATGTTCTTCCGTTCGTTTTAGGTTTCCTTAAATCAAAGTTGTACTTGCAAATGCTGTCCACGTTTTTAGTGTCAGTCCCGTGGAAAAGGCGCCTTTCAGGAATATCTTGGACACTTTTAATTTTCATAAGCTGTTTCTTCTTCCTGAAGAATGCAGAGAGTGACAGTCGGTTTAAAAAAATAAAATAAAATCACAGACGAGAAATTATTAATCATCAACTCTCAATATAAAAGCTATTTCTTACCGGCAGTATATTTCCCAGAGTTCCAGATTCTGTATTCTGCTTATTGATACGATGGATTTGGATAGGAGACCATCACGGATCACATAATCTGCCACAGTCTGATACTCTGAGGTGAGCTCACTCAGTCGGATGAGCTTAAAAACACGACACACATACATACAGTAAGTTGAAGAGGGTTTTTCCCCCCCTGAATTTCTTCCCATTTTGTCCTATTCCCACTAAAAACTTTAGTTTAATGGGGATGTGATAGACCAAACAAGAGAAAGGAAAAGGGTAAATAGGTAAGTACGGCATTAATCAGAAGAGCAGCCAAGAAAACCTTTGGTAACCCTGGAGGAGCTGCAGAGATAAACAGCTTAGGTGGGGAATCTGTTGACATGACAACCAGTTATTGTACTCTCGACAAATCTGGCCTTCATGGGAGAGTAGTAAGAACAAAGTTATGATTGAAAGAAGCCATAAGTCATTTTTAAAGTCTTTTTTGTGTGTGTGTTAGTCTATTGCATAAAATTAGAATAAATAAAATTCACAGAGTTTAGTGGCTACTATATACAAAAATGTGAAAAAGTTCAGCAGGAGTACTAAATACTTACTAAGTGAGTATATGAAGGTGTTGAGCAGAAACAAAAGCATGTCCCCCCCCCCCCCCCCCCCCCCCCCCCCCCCGCCCCCCCAATCAGGTACCTACTAAACGGTACAACATTTATTTTACTACAGATCATAAAATACCCGAAAGAAAGGTTTTCCAAATGTTCCATCCACCTAAAAAAAAAAACAACTGGATTTAAAATGAAGTAACCACATCTCACTTGCTGAACTTCATGCAAAACTCTGTAACCCGCAGAGGTAACTAAAAATGGGAATGTCACGGCTCATATAAATACTTTTTGTGGCAAAACAGAAAAAAAATAACATTTTCCAGCTAGACCTGAAATGTCCGACATTCTGAATCAGAATCATGAACAAATTGAAAGCCATTCATGCAAATAACCTACATCAAGTCACACTGTTTTGTTGCTAAATGTCCATAACCACTCAAAAGTTGTTTAGCACTGATGTAAACAGCTGCCATCTTATTTTGATTGCCATGTGTAGTTACAGTTTTCCAATAAAGCAAAACAACTGAAAAAGGGATGTCATGTTCTTTAAATTCTTTGAAATAAAACAGATTTTCTTTTTTTTTCTGATTTAGAGATAATGTGCAGGAAAACACTTTAATGTCAGGAAGCTATTTATTTTCCTTTTTTCCTCACCTGATAAGGAGCTGTAGGATCAAAGTTTTCCCAGAAAACAGGCGGTCCACAGAAACAGGAACAGCTACAGGAAAACATGAGCAAAGACGCAGCTGCAATGGTTTCACTTTCACTTTGTAAGAAATCAAACTGAACTCACGGCGCTGTGGTAAACGAGAGGCACTGGCAATACTACACCTTTTCTCAAGATTAAAGTTGCGTTGGATTCGCCTTTGTTTTCCTGTGGTGAGGTCGGTCTGCAACATCACTGCACAGAAACACACATTTCAGATGACTCCAGCTGGAAATAAATCAAAACTGTGAAAATGAGTGTTCACACACACCTGAAAAATCAATCTTGCTTCTGAAGTTCAACGTATTTATGTTAATAATGGATTTCGAGTCTCTCAAATAATATTCTTCCATGTCCTGACTCCTAATGGACTTGCTGGGATCATCCTGGAGAATGAAAACAAAAGAGAAAAGTGTCAATCATGATCACACATACACAAAATTATAAAAATCTAAAGAACAGATGAAGGTTTACCTCAACTCTGTGCCACCTCCCACAGTCTTCCAGATAATACCAACTCCACGGAGTGTCGGATATGTCCATATTTTTTTCTTCATCTAGAGCCCACATTGTGCTTATGAACTAAAGCTGAATAAAAAAGTGGACTTGCTCTACCTGTCTCTCTGTCACTCATGACTATTTAATTTGGCTTTTGAGTTTCTGTTTCCTGAACTAAACCACTCCCACTGAGGTAGGCTGGCTGTTTTACACTGAAGACTCCCAGTTAATTGTGTGAAGCAGAGTTCCTATTCAGTTTGGAAAAGTTTATGCCAGGTCTAGACAAATAGAACAAGACAATATGAGTATTTCCAGGCATTGTTTCTCATCTTATCCCGCCATTAAAAACTTCACCCTGCTCTTCCTGGTTTTCTGATGCTTAAATTAACATGCACAGCGAGTTCTAGACAAAAACCTAGCTTGCCTAGTTGTCTAATCTGTTAAAGACTGGACTTTGTAAATGACAAACAGGCAGTGATTCTGGTCCCTGTTGTCCTGTTTGATAAGCTGCAGACTGTAAAGTATTTGATTCTGTGCTGCAAAATTTATTATGCTGTGCAACATACACACAGAAAACATACAGTTATCAATAAATCCGACTCATACACTCAAAGCTATCAGTTATGAACTACAGCAACAGCTTTTTAACAGAAGCCAAAATGGTCCGTTCTTATACCAGCTGGTAATAGATACAGTCATCCAAATGACACAGCAAAAGCAATATTACATTATTAAGCAACATTACTTATTACAGTACATCCTGTGCATTCTGAAAGTATTTGTTCTGGTTAAACTTTTTCACATTGTGTTACCGCCACAAACTTTTATGTAATTTATAGGAATTTTATTTGATAGAGAGACGCTAAGCAGTGTTTAATTGTGAAGGGAAAAGAAATAAAACATGCTGGTTAGTTTTTCTGGAAAGTGTGGCATGCATTTTATATTTTTACAATTTATAGCATTTTATATTTTATTTTTTTATTTTATCTACAACTACTACTCAGTGGTAGTTGTTATTGTGTCTTGTCTCTATGCTGTAACTGCAAAGTAATTTCCCTGCTGGGATGAATGAAGTACTTCTATTCTATTCTATTCTATTCTATTCTATTTTTACTTTCCCCATTTTTAGTTTGAAACTCATAAACAAAGCTGTCAGGAGTCACTGACAGATGTTTTTTTAAATATTATAATAATATAAATGAAGGCCTCTACTATAGATGTTATGTTTATGATCTATGTTAATGGGATAACATAACACTACAACTGACTGAAGTTCAATATAATTATACATAAACACTCAAGCACTCAAATTTACCTTGGTTTAGAAAACACAGATAGTCAAATTTCTACTTTACAGAGCAAATGTTGCACTAAAGTAATGCTGTGGCAAGGTATATTCAAATAAAGAAACAATGTTCACCTTTTATTATCTTTTCTACTTGGAAAAAGCACTTTCAGCTCATCTTAGTAAGAACACCATATTATCCCACCGGTCGCAATTGTGACCGATCATAGAACACACTTTTTCATATATTTTTCCACAATTTTTAAAATTATTTCCCCTGGATTAATTCAAAGAGCTATCAATGACATCTGATTTTAATATTTTTATGTCTGGGAAAAATTTGGGTTCAAATGGGTTAGTAGTTAATTTATATTATTGAACAAAAAAATATCTTAAGGACCAATGAACACAGCAGCTACATTAGAGATAAAGCTGCAGAGAGGTTTGAAGATGAGTTAGGTTAGAACATTTCCTAAGCTTTGAACATCTATCATTCAAAAAATTGAAGTGATATCGCATAATTGCAAACTTATGAATCATTTATGAAATATCAAGAAGAAAGCTATAAAAAATATATCAAGCCAGCAAGCATGTACAAAGTGCTTTTACTGTTTGGCCAATATGCAAAGCACTGCGAGGAGGGGGGGAAAAAAAACACATCGCTGTTCAGTCTAAACACATCTTTTCAACAGTGGAAGCTTTCCTTTAGCAGGGACTATACGGCTGATGTGAAGATAATCTGGAAGAAAACTTTTAGTAGCGGCAAAAGATTTCATACTCGGACGAAGATTCATAAGAGGACACAACATACAGCCAGAGATGGATAGTTTTACTATGTATAACAGCCCAGTCAAATTCCAGAACCAAATTCAACTGGGAAATTGTGGTCAGACTATTTTAATCTCTAGCTGTGTAAATATAGTAGAGGCTTACCCAAAAGACTTGCCACTTTAATTTCAGCAAACTACAAAGTTGTGACTCAACAAGGTGAGTACTAATGCATGCCACACTTCTCAGATTTCTATTTGTTAAATTTTGACACTCTATCACATAAAATCCCAATAAAACACATTACAATGGGGAAAAGTTTAAGGCGTACAGATACTTTCACAAGGCACGTTATGTTCCGGCGACATTTTTAACGGGATAAATGTACTCCAGGTGCAAAGGTGACTTGTTTTCCTCAGGTACAGCTGTTGATGATCACACACTTATAGGACTGCATTTCTAATGTGACGCTCATCTGGTTTCCAACAGACATGAACTAGGCCGCAACAACTCTTAGTAACAAAATAAAAATGTAAGTTCAGTCGCCAAAACTTCTAAAGATACACTTGGGAGCTACAGACGAACATATCATCACAAGTTTGTGTCGCAGTGACACAGTTAGGAGTAAAACCTTTCACAGAAAGGGTAAAAAGTGCACTGATGCATGGTTTAAATAACAGAGGTAGAAGCTTATTATGAGAAGAATTCGTCAAAAGGTCACGCTTAAATAATAACAGTGACAGTAAGAAAGGTGCTTTGGATGTTATGCCAACATGACTCATGGTGAGCTAAAGGTTTTAGGTGAAGTGTTACAAAGAATTTCCTCAGACACTTCAAGTGGATTTCCTAGCCTAACATCCTAACCCATGCTCTTTTAATGGAGGTTTGGGCCAAATGCTTGAAATTTGGATACAGCCTGGCGATGAGCCAAACTCACATCAAACTAGAACTTAATAGTGGTAGTAATCCAAAGTCTATGTTTATAATTTTGAGCTGCAAATTAGGAAAAATGCTCATTTTTTTGCATTTTTAATTTAATTAATTAAATTCTTTGTAAGGATATGTTGTAAAATCACTCCTTCCCTGGAAAAAGAACAATCATAAATCACCATAAAAGCCACACATTGTCATGACATTAATGCCAATAGGACTGTATATAAACTACTGCTAACAAATGCAGGCACTCACAGTCCTTCGTTGTAACAAACTAACACCACATGAGGCCACAACATATTTTTGGTATAATAAATTGGCATATGTATGGCACTGTGGATTAAAAATAAGACGAGGGGTCAGAGTTGGAACATTGCCTTAAATCTCCAAACTGAAGCCACTGTGTAACAAGCGAAATGACACATAGTACAAAACACAGCACACGTAAGAATTTTTAACTTTTTAACAAAGTGTGCAGAATGCCGCCATTGTTTTCCCACCTTTTAAACATTTCCAAAGGCACTTAAAAAAAAAATAAAAAATCCAATGCTCCAGTTACTCACTGGAAGTGACGGGGTTTTTTTCTTCTCCCATTTCCACAAATCAAATCTGTTCATTAACTCTTTCCTCATCAATAGAACTCGATCAGATACTCTGGGTAGATCTGATTGCTGTCAAATATAACGTATATCTTTGGGTTGGCCATATCGTCCACGCAGCTGTCGTAGAAGTTGGTGAAGCTAGCATCCTTGGAGGGCGGCCTGCAGTACATGGGATGACCGACCGTGTATTCGCCAACAAGCACTCTGGCGAGGAACATGGTTTTATAGGGCGGCTCGTTGGCAAATATAGGCGGAGCGAGTCCGTGCCTCTGCAAGGTGGTGTTGTGTTTCCCGGTTGTGTGGCAGAATTTACTGGAATATTTGGCGTCTCGGGCGAAGTAGCTCCCTGCAGGAAGGAGAATTAAACGAGATTTTAAAAATCAAACAAATAACGAAACCGGTGCGTTTCAGTGTCAGTCCAAAGGGATTGTACCTTTGCCATAAACATCACCATGACTCCCTGTCAGACGCCAGTCAAAGTTAAACGTACAAATAGCTTGTATGTTGCTGTGTCCTGTTCCATGAAACAGCATTCGCTCTTCAATATCCAGAGTTCGCTTGACTTTTCGCAATTGTGTTTTCTTCCTTAGGGGAGAAACACAACACAGAGCATAATAATGGATTTACAGGTATGAAAGATTTTATTGAACTCGGTTAGTTTGACTCGTATTCATCAGCACACACAAACTTTTCCTGCACGAAATCCAAATCTGTTGCTGATTCTAAAACTGTCTTGTTGCTTTTGTTTGCCCCCAAATTGTCTGACGTGTCGCCGTCTTTAAATTCATTTAGCCAGCATATATAAAAACAATAACAGTCACAACGGAATCGTCTGCTCACAAAAGGAAACACGGCGGAATCAGTTCAAAACAACACGTTACCTGCAGAAGAACTCCCACAAGTCCAAGTTCTGGATCCTCTGGATGGATTTTATTGGATGATCCATCGTCCTATCGTACAGCCTGGCTACTTCCTTAAACTCATATGTGTCTCTACCAAGTTGGATAAGCTGCAGAAAAACAAACAAAAAATTTAAATACACATTGTAATTATGATTAGATTGTATTATTACTATTGCTCGTTCTTCGGCATCAACAAGTGTCAGTAAGTGTTTGTGAAAATCAGTCATGAAAATCATAAAACATTTTTTACAGAGGTTATCTTTTTTGGACCTAAAAATTTGTTTTATTATTTGAAGCATCTTGTGTTGTGGGGGTTTCAATTTGCATTGAATTCAACATATTTATATATGTATATATACTGTATGTCTTACCTGATAGGACTCGTCTGTATTGATTCGCTCCCAATGACATGGCACAGGCAAGGCCAGATTATCACAAATAAACCTGAAAGAACAAATCAAGGACAGACAGTTTTTAGCTTAAAAAGAATGAGACATTACACAAAAGGATAATTCCTCATCTAGTTTTTTTTTTTTTACATACCGTGTATCACAAATTCCTTCAAACTCTTAGATTCTACCTTTTTGAAGGACCACACTCGATGGAGGGTATTATGTATTTCCCAGGCACGTAATGTGATTTTATAGCACAGCCAAGCACCTACGCTTCAGTTGTACTGGAAAGACTATATTTATCAAAAACAACTTTCAAGGAAATTTATCTTTGAATCATAGCCAAATGGTATGCCTTGAAATCAGCCTCTGTCTCTTTAAGAACCCCATACGCCATATGTCATCACAACGATGCTTCTTCATGCAAAACTCAGGTGAGGACTAAAGGTCCAATGCAGAGTTTTAGGTAAATAGGAGGCGCATTGTATGAGCAGGCATTTAGGCAATTAAAACGGCTGCAACATGAGATTCTAAGATTTCTCAAACATGCATAAATCAGTGAAAACAACATTTTGGTGGGTATAATCTTGATGACTTATAAAATTGCATAAAGCTGAAGAAGTCAATTTTATGTATTTTCTTTACATATTAAATCTTACCGAAAGCCAGTGGTAGAGTGTAGGGAGCGTTTAATTGGCCTCTGTTTTCCTGTTGTCACGTTAATTTGTCGCATAACTGGGGAGGAAAAAAAATAGATTTCAGCACTAAAGAAGCTGCGATTTATGAAAATACACAAACAGTTACATATGATCCACTTCTTAGATTACTCATCTTTATTGGTAGCCTTTTAAAATATCTCAGCTTACCCGAGAAGTCCAGTCTATAGGTGTATTTGGCTGTGTAGAACTCCATGACCCCTCGCTGGTTCCTGTTATAGCACTGCTCAATCTGAGCGCTGGTCACTGAGCAGGCTGCACTGGGATCAATCTGACAGAGACATCAAGACAGAACAGAGCACACCTGAACCAATCAGATGATCAACTGGAAGGAAAGAAATTACACATCCTTGGCATCAAAAGGGAATTTTACTGAAGGGTTGACTTACAGTGCGTTGCAAATATATTCATACTTCTAACTTTTTTCCCTCCCTTTGTCATGCTATGACCTATAATCTGGTCAGATGAGACAAAAAAAGTAAATTTTTTGGACAAAATTCAAAGTGTGATAAAAAACTAAAAGTGTATGCAGTATTCAGAGGGTGAAGCACAGAGTAGCACATCTGGCTTTGTTTTTTTTTTCTTCAAAATGGTAAATGAAGCTAATCAGAGACGGATGGAGGATAATACTGGAAGAAAATGTGTCAACAGCTGCTGGCACCAGGACAGCAACATATGATCAGAGTATGAACAGAATGGTTTACAACAGCCTAGTCAAAGTCCAGATAGGGGTTGTCCTTTGAGTGCCATTCAATTTTAAGCTTGTTTTAATATCAATAAAATGTTCAGCCTCAAGAAGGGGAAAGCTGGTAAAGACAGCCCAAAACAATTACAGCTGTAATAGAAGCGGAAAGTCAATAACGTACAAAAGCACGCCACACTTTTCAGGTTTCTATTTGTAAGACAAACAAAAAATAAAAACAAAGAAGAAATTAATTTTATTGCTTTTGTTCCACTTCACAGCTATGTATAACTTTGTGTTGGTCTACCTAAAAATCATACAGTTAGGTTTGTGCCTGTAATGTAAATAAAAAATATTAAAGTTTAAGGATGAAGTGGCATTTTTAAAAAATTATTTAGGTTTATCTGGATACATAAAAAAATTCATATGGAAATTAGATATTTTTAAGTATTAGAAATGCCAATACTTTTACCACGCACTCTATTCTCTTTTGTGGAAACTATTCTTATACATTATTAGTCATTTTTTTTACAGATAAGTCGTGGTTATTATTGATTTATCAAAAACAATTGAACTTTAATTAATTTTTTTTTTTACCTTTTTGTGCAAACCAAAAACTATGCCCAGCAAATGTAACTATTTGCGAGCTTAAATACAATTAAAAATAAAAGCTTAATCTCGCACAATCTGACTCTAAATAAACTTTTTTTTCTAGCAAAACACTTGTGCAGTTTGATTCAATAAATGCATTAAAACGCATTTAAATCTGATCAATTCTGAACTACCTCAAACATGTGCCAGACTCCGCATTCGGCCAAGTAGAACCAGCACCAGTTTGGCTCTGAGGTGTCCATCTCCTCAATCTCAGTGGACTCCTCGTCTGAAGATCTGATGGCTAACATTGCTAAATCTGAAATTAACACAAGCAAACAACAAAATTACGGGGAAATAACGTATGGCACAAGGAGGAATGAAACGGACTATGCGCTCATTTCATTTGTCAGACGAACCTAATGTCGACGGGCTGTGTTTAAGTCACTGTCGTGAGAGTATCCCATGCTGTAAACAAACTCAAACAGAAAAATGCCATGTCGAGCTAGCTCTCCTTAGCGGCTGCCGCATCCGCTTTCTCTGAGCTCTGCGGAAGTTTCGCCAGATTTCAGTTTGTATTTAACTAGGCCTGTCTTCTCGAAATGTAATACCTTCATAAATAATGAATAAGGAGGATGAAAAATCAAAGAGACGGCACGAACGTGGACGAGTAAATATCATTTTCCTTCTGGAAACCGTTGTTTACTTTTATTTCCGGAAACGTAACGCAAACGTCAGCGCGAGAGTCAAATAAGGGGAAGGAAGGCGTGTTTGGGGAAACTAAACCCGGAGTTTGTCCTGCCAGGTACGCCATCAGAAGAGGGGAAAGGGGTTATTTGAGAAATATGTAAGTCGTTTCACAGTTTATCGTATTTTAGTTTTTTATCTTTATTTTTAAAACGGGAAAGTATTAAAATAATTCTGGCCTGGCTCATCCTAATTGGCGTTTTTCCAGCAGGTTCCTGTTCTGTAACTTCAAAAACACACATGAAACATCTCAATTCCGGTCCTCAGGCCCCCCTGCTCTGCATGTTTTAGATGTGCCTCTATTCCAGAGCAGCTGATTCAAATGATTGCATGACCATCAAGTGCTGCAGAAACCTGTTGATCACCCATAGATTCAATCCAATCCTAAAACATGCAGGGGAGTGGGGGCCTGAGGACCGGAATTGAGAAACACTAGTGTTGCTTCAGCGACATAATATTGTCTTTCGTCATGCAGGAAGACTTATATGATTTGGGAATTTTAGTCACTATTGTAAACATTTCAGCAATTAGAAGTACTATTAGAACTTAATGTAACTTAATCCATCTTCTGTGGGACAGCCTCGCTATGTCCCGTTGGACACGCCCCTTGTATAATAAGACTTGTCTTCAAACTTTGCTCAGACAAACCAGAAGGATTTTATCTTTGATGCCTACAAGAATCACACTGGTAAGAAAAAACTATATGGAAAGTTTGTTTTTGACTAATTGAAAAATTTGTGGCATATTGACATTACTAGCTGTTTTGGTGAAAAATTATTATTACATTTTTTAAAGATAGGAGAAATCTGTTCTGCTTAAGATATTTATAAAAAATGTTCTTGTTTTTGCATTTCAATCAGTTCTTTCGTATATGCATGTGTAAAAAGCTGGATGTGATACAACATATGTTTCATTAAATTTTTTCTTTGCCTGTAGGAGGATTATGACAGAAGAAAGGGACAAATGGGGCTCTGCTGAAGAGCACAGGCGGGACAAACAGGATCCTGAGGAGGGGGTTCAGCCCAGGGGAAAATGGGCCAACAATATGGAGTTTATTCTCTCCATGGCTGGAGAAATAATTGGCCTTGGAAATGTTTGGCGCTTTCCCTATCTGTGCTATAAGAATGGAGGAGGTAAGGGGGGTTGTGTTTGTGAAAGATGTTCCATAATGACAAAGGATTAAACAATTTCCTGAAAATAATCCAATTTCCTCATGAGAGTTTGTGATTCCAGGGGTCTTTCTCATCCCCTACTGTGTGTTCCTTTTCTGCTGTGGCATCCCTGTGTTTTTTCTGGAGACTGCGTTGGGCCAGTACACCAGTGAGGGTGGGGTGACCGCCTGGAGGAAAATATGTCCCATGTTCGAGGGTAAAAAACAGACATACAGAAGAAGTGATCCACCTTTGACAATAGCTGCTTTGTGCTATCACTCTCAATCTTTTTTTTTTTTTGATTACCAAAGAGCGATACAATGAGATACAGAGCCTTGCAAGGGAGCTAATATCCTTTGAACTTTTGCACATTGCAACCAAAGTTCATGTTTTTTTGTTGGCATTTTACCAGCTCAAAGAAGCAAATCATTTTGAAGTGGAAGGGAAAATGTGGTGTTCTTGTAAGATGAGAACAAAATTGAACTTTTTGGCCTACATCTAAGCCTCTGAGACTGCACACAGCCATTAACATATTATGTCTCCGTGAAACACGATGGTGGCCAGATGATGCTGTTGGGAAACTTTACTTCAGCAGGTGCAGAAAAGCTGGTTGGAGTTGAGGTGGGAACTAAAAAACATTTTGAGCTTGTTAGAGGCTACAAAAGGCTTGAATGTGGGATATAGCTGGGTATGTTTTTCCAAATAAAAACCTGAAAAGTTTGACTTGAATTTATACCCTCCGTTCTGTAGAAAAAAATATTCCTTGCAGCATAATGATGCCGCCGCATGTTTCACTAGCTTTGTGGGTGCTTTATTTAGTGGGATGCATTAAAACGAACGCCACACTTTTATGATTTGTCTCTCTTATTGTTGTGCCGCTTTTGTTGCTTTATCAAATAAAGCCTCAATGAATTTCATTTTAGTTTGTGTTTTGAACTTGACAAATTGCAGCACGTTGTGAGCAGGCATTTCGTTGGCAGTGATTAATATTGCTAGTTTATTATTCATAACTAGTGCCAACATGTAATCATCTTTAAATGCAGAGCAAATAGTCGTAACCCTTGCGAAATCAGAACAGCATTCTCAAGATCAAACTGTATTCCAAAGAAGAAAAAAACCCACCCACTTACCATGTGAAAAATTCACTTTCCCTGCAGGTTTGGGGATTGCGTCCCAGGTGATTGTGATCTATTTGAACATCTATTACATTGTGGTTTTGGCTTGGGCTATCTTCTACCTAATAAACTCTTTCAATATCCCCCTGCCTTGGTCTTCATGTGCAAACTCCTGGAACACTGGTAAGGAAATAATAAGTGATGCCTCTTTAAACACATGTGAAAAGGACATGTTCCATGTGTGAGATAAAAAGATTCCCAAATCTTTTTTTCTCACACATGAAGTAACCTCTCCTTTTTTCTTTTCTTTTCTTTTTTTAATAACATTTACTTAACAGATTTTTGCTTTAGTCGACCGGGCTTGTTTGCCAACCCTGAGCTTTTTGATAAAGATTACAACTGGTCGTTTCTGCACAACATCTCCTCAAATGGCTACGAAGACAACTTTGGTAACTTGTAAGTTGCATCTTTATGCTCCCTGAAGTTTTTGTTAGTGACACAAAAACTGGAGAGTGAAATCAAAGACTGACAATGGTGAGATTAATGATGTGTTGGAACATGAGGGACACACACCATCCTTTTCTGTTTTGAGTATGGGAAATCATTTTTGATAAGTCTCCAAGTTGGGATTACAAATTTGAAACACTATATTTGAAGGGCTTGCAAGGAATAGTCTGATAGTTCTAGAAAGAAGGTGCAGTTACTGGTAAGCACAAGATAAAAACAAGTATTGCAGTTAAATGACAAAAGTTTCTTCAGTCAGTTTGAACCTTCATTATCTTTGTAAGGGAATATTGTTGATGCATGAATTGAACAAATAAACCAACTCTTGCATTCCTGAAAAAAAATAGTTATTTTTTTGATTGGTTGGTTTAGCAGTATTCCCTTCTCACTGCACTACAAAAACACCATAACAATATGGTTTAGCCAGAACTATATTGTTTTACAAATATAGTTCTGGCTATAGAACTATATAACCAGATCTATACTATATACTATAGAACTTCTAATGTCTCTTCAACATTAGAAGGAGATCTTCTGGATAACACAAATATTGAAGCACAAATCTTCCCTGATGTTTGCTATTGAGGTAACAGGAAGGCCTAAGGAACTGGTTTTAATTAGTCAGCAGAGAATTTAAAAAAAGGAATGGCCTTACTGTTGCAAAGGCCTAAATCTTTTGAGCCACAATTCAAATTTGGTTTGATTAAATGTGGTTTGCTATTCTTAATATTCATGTTTTTTTTGTTGTTTTGTTTTGTTTTTTCCAGCAGTGAAACTTTTTTGAAATACAGCTCCCCAGAGGAGGAGTTCTGGGAGTAAGTAACAAACCTAAACACACTTCATCTCCAAACTGCATGAATGTTTTCCCACTTTCCCGCAGCTTTGTACTCATTCAGCAATGATAGTGAGTTGTACCGATAAATCAAAATGTTCAGTCACTGTCACGAGACTCTGAACATTGCTCTCCTCAACAGTCTTGATAGATTGTTCTGTTCACTCAAATAGCATTGGCACTGACAAAGCTCCAGGCGTCAACAGTGGCAGCTAGCAGTAACGTGATCTAAATGCTCAGTGCATATTGATTTTCTTGTACTCAATAAAAAAAGTATGCAGTGTTCTGAGAACAAGAATGGTTGAAAAAGGTCTCCTATGCATGAAATAATTTGTCATTAATGGACATTTGTGGAAAGTCAGAGAATTAAAGTGTAATATATTTGATAGTCTGCATCTTGAAAACATATATTAGTCATGGCACCATGTGGTTTCAAACTGCTCAACTGCAACTGGTGGCTGATTTTGGCTAGAGCATTAAGATTTTGTGAAATGACCGAAATGTTATGGTTGAGGCACAGGGCAGCAAGTAAATGATGAAAACTTACTAAAAAATAATGAACAAAAACTTACAAAAAATAAATAAATCACAGGAACACAGGGAGCCAGAGCAGAACAAAAACAGAAACCAGCAACAAAAAACCAGGTGAGTGTCAACGAGGAAATAACAGAATATAATAGGAGGAACCAGCAAGGAGAGGGAGGATGAAAGGTGTATGAGTACTGGGAGAGTGAATACTGGAACAAAGGATGTGGGCTAATTAGCTAACGGGTTGCTATCATTGTGTTGCTTAATGCTTTTCTTCAACAAAATAACTAGTTCCAATAAAAGTTTGTTGGTCATAAACTCACCGCTTGTCCCCAACTGATTCACACATTTGAAGCATGAGAAAATCACTGCTGTTTCGTAATCGACATGTTGAACTGCCGTTGACATCCCTCAGCAACGGCTCTTAATTCTTTCCTCAAACCATGAGATCAGTTTGACGCTCAGAGTGCAGCATTAGAATGCAAACCCAACAGGAGGCGAAACAAAGTCATCCAAAGTCAACAAAGAAACCGAGCCACTTGCATTCCTTAGCAACAGCAAGAGACTCTTGTTAAATTTTTAGCTCGCAACTTTGATTAACTGTTGTTTGCTTTTCATTTTGTTATTATTTCTAAAAACTTCAAAACACGATCATCTCCTGATTTGTTGTATTGGCAAATCTTTTAGCTGTGATGGAAAAAATATGTTGTTTTGTCTTTTTTCAAGCCCCTGTGAGTTTACTGCACAAAGTAAAGTATTCCACAACAAATCTGATATAATTTATACAGCAGTATTGACAAGGAGAGCTATTTTCGGTCATGAAATAAATAAGTGGAAACATCAAAAAGACAAAAAGCTTTTTTGACCTTGACAAACTCACTGACATCTGCATTGTTTTTTTTTTTTCTTTGCTCTGTTTATGATTAAATAATTGACTGAGTTTTTCTTTTCTGCACAGAAACCGTGTGTTGAGAATGTCACATGACAATGGTTTGGGTAATGTGCACTGGGAGCTGGCTCTGTGTCTCCTGTTTGCGTGGGTGATATGTTACTTCTGCATCTGGAAGGGAATCAAAACCACTGGAAAGGCAAGCGACTTCGTTTGGATTTAATTCAGAACGTTGCATCAGGGTGTCAAAGTACGCAGCAGCTCTGTATAGCCTCTCCTCTTACTAATTCTTCTTTAATTTATTTATCTTTCTGTCATAGAACTACAGTAGATTCCTCATAATTTGCAGTCGTTTTATATGAAGCATCTCTTTCGTCAGATCTAATGCCTCCATGCTCTTCAAGTTGAAAGTGAGTTAAAGATCCCTGTTAATCCAAAGTCTGAGATCTAAGGTCTGTTTTTTAAATAAAAAAAAACAACAACAAAAACCCCATTAAACACACAAATTTAAAAATAAAACCAAAAATAAACCTTTAAAATAAAACTGATTACGATGAATGATTTTGGCCATCATTTACAAGAAATTATGAATGGTACAATTGTTATATTATCAACGTTGGAGATTTTCTCACAAATTCCACTTTGGTTCTTTTTCACATTCATTGTTTGTTTTTGCATAATAGTGCTGGAGTGCTGGCTGCCAAAAAAAAAAGAGCCTCAATGTGTTATAACAAAGACATTTTCACCAGTAACATCTCATGAAAAAAGCTTTAATATTCCACTACGGTTCAGCCTGAGGGCACAACAGCAAGAGAAAGAACATGCTGTCAGAAGCTTTCTGCAAAGTTCATATGTTGTCATCAGGAAGCGATGCTTTAAAACGATTGATATTTTCCACCTCTGTAACTTTGGCTAAAGAGTCATCTTGTTTTCTAACCAGCTGACTATTTTCCCGCTTGAGCAGATAGTAAACATGTATTTATACATACCAATTTGCCTACTTGCTTTAATAAACTGGTAATATCCTTTTTTTTCATAGGTTGTGTACTTCACTGCTACATTCCCATACCTGATGCTGTTCATCCTGTTTATCCGTGGAGTGACACTCCCAGGAGCAGGAGACGGCCTCAAGTATTACCTCAAACCTGACTTCAGCAAGCTCACTGATCCTGATGTAAGGAATGACTCTTGTAAATTGCTGCTTTTTTCTTCCTTTCTTTCTTTTTTTAAATTTTTTTATAAAGTTTGTTTTTCTCTGAAGCAAAATTCCAAACAGAAATTTCAAGATGCACAGCAATCCCACGCTCTGCGCTGAAGCACAGTCCTGCTCTGTTCCGAACACACACACATCCCTTTGTTGGATTAAACTCTGTTAAACTCAACATCTTGTTATCCTGTAACGCCCACTACTTTCTTTCTTTTTCTTTTTATTTTGTTTTTTTGCTGACTCTCGTTTCCTGTTCTGAGACTTGGTCAGAAAATGGAAAGCGAACCCAGCATCCTCTTCACTATGATGTTTGCAGAGACATAAACATTCTGGAGTAAAAAAAAAAGAGTTTTACTTTGGGAGTTCAGACACGTGGTTTGAGGCTTAGCCCAGCATTCCCCTTAAAATGGATAAATGTTTAATCCATTTTACAACCTGACCCTCAGCTTGACAGGCCGAACTATTGCCAAAAACTTAGATATTTCAGCTATTCAAACAAAAGTGGTACTTGCATAGCTTGATAAAATGTAGTGAAGTACTTTAGGTGTTTATTTAATTGTATTTTGATGACTTAAAGCTAATGGAATCCCAAAGTACATTATCTTAGAAAATTAGACTGGAAGACGAATTTGTAATCCAGAAATGTCAGTTGTAGCATTAAACCAGTTGTGTACTGAACCCCAACACATGTAAATGTCTCGTTCAGCACATGGGCACAACTACTCGTCATGTATTCACCAATGTGGGTGTTCATCAAAGTAACACCATGGGAACACTCGATAGGAATCAATGACTGAAGAAGGAAGTCCCTGACTACAAAAAACCCCCCACCTATTTTGCACCAAGATAATACTGACAAGTCTAATCATGGAAAACGCCTTTAAAAGCTGCATGTATGTCTTTTTGGGCTAATGGTCAAATTTGGGGGGGAAAAAACTGCAAGTGCATTAAGAATGTAGGCAAAAGTTCTGTGTAACTGAGCACATTTACGCAATGCCAGATGTTCACAAAAACCAGACTAGTCTTCTGAGCCTCACTTTATCATACAAGCATGTGTTTTTGCTTGAACTGCCTTTTGTTCTGGCCTGTATCTGGCGTGTTCTGAATGTAAGAATGTGTGTCTTGTCACTGTGCCTGTGTGAATCTGTAACGAAGGGAAGTAGAAAGCATTTGGTCTGGGGTTGCGTTCGAAAGTAAGACAGCTGATGCTTTGTGCAGCAGCAAATTTGAGGATCTTTAGCTACAGATTTAGACTCCCATTTTGACCCTAAGGCAAGGAAATCGCTAAGCCCATTGTGAATGCTTAAGAAAGGGTCTGTACATTGCTTTGGAAACTCGCCAGTTCCATGGTTTGATGTTCAAGAGCTTTGGAACTGTCAATATTAACCAGATACTGGCAGAGAAAACAGACGGGCATGTAAACAAATCCAACACAACAAAAAGTAGTTCAGTGCTGTGTTGAAATACATCGACTTTGTGGTTGTAATGTCACAAAAGTTTAAACTGTACATGGCTTTTAAACATGTTTCATTATTACTGCAAATTAATGTCAACACGTAGCCCCTAAAAATGTTTAAACTAATCCTCCCACCTTCTCCAGGTGTGGCGTGACGCAGGGACGCAGGTCTTCTTTTCCTACGCTGTGTGTCAAGGAGTCCTGACGGCTCTGGGAAGCTACAACAAGTACAACAATAACTGTTACAAGTCAGTGTTGTCACACCCAAACATCGCTTTACATTCACGCACTGTAACGTCGCTCGCCTAACTTCTGGTTGTGTTTCAGGGATTGCTTGGTGCTGTGTTGTCTGAATAGCGCAACTAGTATCTTTGCTGGCTTCGTCATCTTTTCCATAATTGGATTCATGGCTCACGACCTCAACGTTCCCATAAGCAACGTTACAGCCAGCGGTGAGCCGACTGCCCCTCTCTCACACCATCTGTTACTCTTCTTCCCAACACTTTACTGGCAGTGTGTTTATCATAAATTAAGCACTAGTTGAATTCCTCAGCAGTGGCAGTAAGCAATGATCTCCACAAGATGGCACCCTATGCTTAAATGACATTTTAAAGACTTTTTTTTTTTTTTAACAGATTAAAATTTGCTCCCCTGCAGGTCCAGGTTTGGCCTTCATCGTCTATCCCAGGGCTCTGTCGTTGCTTCCCGGTTCACCTTTCTGGGCCGTGCTCTTCTTCCTGATGATTCTCTTCCTGGGTCTCGACAGTCAGGTATTGCATTCATTGGAGTCGTGCGCTAGCTACAGGCCACCCACATCATCACTGTTAATAAGCATGTGAATACAATGTTCACCTCACAGTTTGTGTGTGTGGAGAGCCTGGCCACAGCCATCACAGACCTGTTCCCAAGCCGTCTGAGAAGACCAGGCGCCAGGGAGATCCTGGTCCTGGTCATTGCAGTTACTTGCTTCCTGTTGGGGCTGCCATTTGTTACAGAGGTGAGCTGAATGCTAAATATCAGCACTATTTATCCAATACGTTTTCTTTTCCCCTAATTGAGAGGGACGAAGGTGATGCAGGAATGCTAATGGATGACTATTGAGGTGTTCATTTGTAACATCTCCCCTGTTTTTAATGACTGGACTCCATTTTCAGGGAGGGATAGGTCTGTTCCGTATTGTCGACACCTTTGGTCCTAGTGGAACCAGCCTCCTCCTCATTGCTTGTGCAGAGACCCTTGTTGTTTCCTGGATTTATGGTAAGCCCCTGGCTGGCAACATTCCATAATGATCGATTAATTTGCACAGTAATGACAATGAATTACAGATGCTCTTTGTCCTTCTCCATATTAACTTGTTCAATGAAAAACTTATGTAGTTGCATGAATTAAAATGTATCCTACCTATCAGTCATGACAAAAAATAAACACAAACAAAAAAAACCATTTGTCATCTGAGGGCAATGAGATGAAAGGTTTAAGATATTTTTTTAGAAGTTTCACAAAAGATTTTTGTTTGAAATTTAAAATCAGAGCATTTATTTTAATCACCTAATTTCTTTGCAAGCTTGTGCATGAGATTCTAACAGCCTGTGTACTTTGAGATAAAACCCCCTACTTTTATTGCACTGCAGTAGATTTTGAGCAAAAATACATGGTATGTTTTAGTAGCTTCTCTTCAAAACTAGTCGCCCACCTGCTTGCAGTATTCATCGTTTTGAAACAGCATTACCTTAGACTGAACTTTAGTGCATTTTTTTAGGTTCCATTTCTCGACTATTAGTGTTTTTGCCAACATAAATCTTTCCAAGCAGACTTTTTCCTTCCTTTTTAACCAAGTCCACTGTCTTTGCCTTGTTATTTAACACTTGGCAAGTCCTTAATAGCAGGGTGCTGGACTTGGATTTTAATTTCTGCATCCTTGAGCTATTTTTTTTATTTTTTTTACTGTAACTAACTATCCCGTCTGACAGAACAAGATGTCCAGAAAAGGACCGGGAAAACAAAGTAATAAAATGTCTCACTAATTTATTATACAGGTTAATATAATAAATTATATTTAATAATATTTTATTAAACATTACGTCTTTTTGACCAGCTCCCATAGGTTTATTATCAGCAGTTGTCCTAGCTCAATGGATTTAGACTGGTCCTAGTTTCTTCAACTGTCAGTGCTCAAATAATCTGTTTATTTAAATGTCTTTCTATAAGGAATCTAGTGCTATGCATGAGCTGATATATACCTCTTCTAAAAATCTCATTCTGCAAACCTAGAGTGCGGCGTTTTATTTCCAAAATAACTTCCTTCATGGAAACTGCAAACTGATGAAATCGATCAGATTCTGCAGCGGCTTTCTTCTCCCAGTTTGAGATATTTGGCCACTTGATTTATCCCTTCCAGTCCTACACTTTTTCTTAGACATATTCTCTCATCTAAATCTAAACGAAACCCCTCGGTTTCCTTCACCGCGGAGATGTAAAGACGTCTCGGGGTTGATTACTGTATCACTTATCGAGTGGCGACTTTGTGTGCTGTTTGCAGAAAAACAATCTGCGGATGTTGCTCCATTCAGACGGTCTCTAATATCAGTTCCCCTCCTGTTTCTCTCTATGGTAGCTTGAAGCGAGCAGCTCTTATGTCAAATTCCCATTTTCCTCATTCCCTCGCCATTTGCACGATTTCTCTGGAAGTCGTTTTTTTCCTCATTTTGGGTGGCAATTCGCTGTAAATTGGCAATACGTGGACGTGCATTTTAATGTCCTATAAATCCAGTCCATAATTACACTTTGGTGTTTCCTGTTTTTTAATATACATATATTCTCAGTACAATGTTTAAAATCAATAATGTTTGAAGGTGGAAAGATATTCCTTTCATTATCCACTTATCACTTTGTAGGCGCGGATCGTTTCTATGACAACATTGAGGATATGATTGGGTACAGACCGTCCCCTGTTCTAAAGTACTGCTGGATGTTTGTGACCCCACTCATATGTGTGGTGAGTTTTCCTTTATGTGTGCATTCCTACTTTTGCGTCAAATTGCACTCCTTTTCCACCTTACATTATTTTTGAATGGATTTTAATTTCCATCTCATGTTTTGCATTTTGTTTTTAATACCACAAAATAGTCATGTAAAACTTAAACTTTACTGAGTATGTTATAAAGGTAGTTTTATTTTGTAACATGGGATTAATAATTATTAAAAGGTTCCGTGAACTAGACTCCATAATTGTCAGTAAAAACAAAAAAATAATTCTGGAGATGCACCAATTAGAATTTTATGGTCAATTTCTGGTATAAAGTTTTGAAATATCGATACTATTTTTAGTAAATTTTAAAATGCCTCCAGGAACTATAATATAGGAAGATATAAGAACATCATTTAAAAATATTTTTTAGCAGAAGTTGTGAGTGAACAGTTGGTTTAAAACAGGTTTTATAATTACTTCTAAAATAAAGACAACATGACTCTCAACTTGATATTTTTTACACTCGATTTTGGTAATTTAGTTTTAAATTGCTTCTCTTCTACATTCCTTTTGCATCTGGCTGTGCTACAGTCCACACCCTAACTTAACTTTTGTTGTTTTTCTCAAATCCGAGGTTACAATGCTGTATAACTTGTCAAAAGACAGCCCACTGAGTGTGCACGATGAACTGTTTGGATCGTCGGCTTCTACAATAGCTGTTCTACTAATTGCCACTCCACTGATATGCAGTCTTGCGTATATTTTCATCACTCTGTGCAGGGTGAGTAAATGCAAACCCCGTTTGATTAAGGTTAGGTTGTACCGAAAGGGTCGAAAGTTGGATTTCGAAAGGTTGTATCATCATGAAACATCTTTACACAACAATTCAATGACATTTCCCTTCCCACTGTAAGGATCCATACAACATGACCACACCATCTAAAGACCTGCGACAGGTTTCCCCCGATAAGCCGGTTCTGACGATGTGCAATCTGGTCATCTTTCAAGCACAACGGGAGCCAAACAGAAATCTGGAGTAAAGAAACATGAAGACGGCGGAGGAATTGACAAAGTTTGGCATTAAGTGATGATAATAAGTCTGTATTTCATAATAAAATATTGCCAATATTTTATTAATGTGCAAACAGTTGAGGGAGACTTGTCTGTTATCTAAATGAAACATTTACCTTATGTTTTACCTTTTACCATTTACCTTAAATTAACTAAAAAGTTTTTTATGACATTTATTATATACAATTAAAGGGCATATATAATAATTCTCACAATGTTTTCTAGTCAAGTGAATTCAACCTGACTAGTTATATTAATCTGCAATGATCTGGTGACCTGTCCAGCATGTATCCCGACCCTCACCCAAATTAAAATTTATGAGACTTGATTTTGATATTTTTTTTTTTTGGTAAAACCCAAAAAGAGGATTTCTGACTATTTTATCCATCATCTCAACGTTCGATTGAGACAGGTGTGAAGACCACAATATGTGGATTAGACTTGGACTGAGATGTTCTACGATGATTAGAGTGCACAGTGCCAAATTTACCATTTGGAACTGTTACCCCCTAAATTTAGGTAGAATTTCAGAGCATAACACATTCCATCACGAGGTTCTGGGAGTTTTTAGCCAAATCGAATATAGCATCATGTGGAGTGGAGTACTAAAGTGCAGACAGACAGATAGGAGGTACAACGGCCAGAGTGCTAAGTTCCCATTCCGTCCAAAATTAATAACTGGACAACAAACTGAACCAACAAAGAGTATTGGAACCAGAAGGGGGACAAATACTGTGGAAACGGGATTAATAGAACAACAACAAACAAAAAAAAAACAGGTGTGAGACTAACAAGCAGAGTGGGAGCAGCTTAGTGAGGAAACCAGCAAATTGCGTCAATGAAATGGAATTGAGAGCGAAACAGGAAGTTAACACAAAGACCAGAAACTTGGCAATCTCCATACAGAACACAACTTAACATAAGAGAGCTTCAAAAACAACAAATAAATGACTAACGAGCCATTAATTACATCCAGTTTTTATGGAGAAGGGCTGCATCTAAGAACTGCAGGATGTTTGTCCTGAAGGGCTGGACTTGGGGATTGTTTGTCTGGACATTTGGAGAATACAGGAAATTGACTTCTGAAGTAGAAAACAGTCAGTAGTGGTTTATGCACACACATACAGTACATACATAAGCATTTGTACCCTTGCCTAAATGATACTCTTGTACAATGAGATCCTTTGTAACATTTCTGCAAACTAAAGAACGCAAATTTGTGAAAACACAGACAGACGAACTTAACTTCAGGATCATCTTTTTCCTGATGATATGTGAACAAATGAAAGCTAAAATTTAAAGCTTCCTCAACAAAGTATTAGTATTTTCACAGTTATGCAACCATGATATTATTGCACCCATCTATTATTTTTTTTAGATTTCTCACTAAATAGATTTATTCATTATTTAGTTAAACTGTGCAGTAAAATGTTGCAGGTAATGGCCAAAAAGTTTTCAAATTTATCCTGGTGTCTTTTGTTTTACCTCATAAAACACAGCATTTTAACAGCGCGTGAAAACTGCTCAGTCACTCTGTGTTGCCGTTCGTGTTTACACTTAATGCAGATAATTGTAATTAACTTTATAAACTCTATTAAAAGAATCAATAAGTCCAATATCCTGTTGCTGCGTTTCTCTGCTTCTGTGCCCATTGATTCCTGACCACACAGGATTAATAAATAGAATCAGTGTATCCCCCCCTGCAAATCCATTCCTTTCACACACACACTTCTATTCTGTTGTACGGTTTCATTTTGGTCTAAATGAGGATCCTGAAATTTACTTTGATTATTTTGCAAAACGGTAAAAAAAACCAAAAAACTCTAACTTTTGAAGATGAACCTATTCCAAGGTAATACCGGACGCAGCCATCTGTGTGATCCGAACCGGCGTTCAATTAACAGATAATTCCGCTCGACTGTCTTCCCCCGCTCATCACCTCTGATCTCAACACTGTGACTCGTATGACATAAACTGACTCTTCGTGCTGGAAAAATTGCAAATTTGCCAATGAATCAGTTGAGTAGCTCGAGTTAATGAGAGGATGAAAATCAACAAGAAGCTCCCGGTGTTCTCTCGACAGCTTAGAACTCATAGGTTCATTCCCACACAGCAGAATCAGCTGCAGTTCAGTATGTGATGAAACAAATCCTGTTATTTATTATTAGCATTTCTGATGATAGCTCTTTACATAACCAGGCACCATTTGAGGTGAAAAGCTAGTCATTGTAGTCAAAAAGCTGAAACCTTTTATCCCATTCCAGCCATTAGATGGACTGATATTACCAAAATGGGCAATAAATAGAAGGGTAAATTGAAAATAAATAAATATATTTAGGAAATAAATACATACGTATTTGTTCTAATCACATATTTGTCATGGAAACACCACAGCATGGTATTGGCTCCATGCTGTGGTGGTGGTGTGTTCAGGGTAGTGTTAGATTTCCAAAACACAAAATAGTTGCATGTAGGCATGCAAGCATCTCATCTCATCAGAGTACCTTCTTCCACATGGTTGCTCTGCCAACAGATAACTTTCTATTAAGCATTGAATCTCTGCAGTTCCCTTTAGAGCTCTGAGTCTCATGGCTGCTGCAGTGATTGAGGCAGTCTTCGACCAGCCTTTGAGTTTTAGCTGTGCTAACTCTTTCTATTCTTAGGTTGTAGACTGAATGCTGTCTAAGACTGCCGAATGCAGTTTGCATCATTTCGTAATAGATTTAAGAGAAAATTTCCAGTTGTGATTGTAAAAAATATATATAGAATATATGCACATATCCTTTTCCTTCCACTTCTCGACTATGCGCTGCATTGCGTTGGTCTATTACATAAATCACCCTAAAAGTACATTGAAATTTGAGATCACTATCAGACAATATGGACCAAAAGAAATGCGAACAAAGCACCGTAGGTTTCCACTAGCCACCCCGCGGAATGAGAATGAGAATCCAGAGTTACTTATTGAGCTCCCAGTCTGCCTTATATTTTAAAACAGCTGGTCATGTCAGAATGTCCTACAAGCAACATGTATTTCCTGTGAATTTCAGAGTAAATGTAATAAACCAATCAAAACAGCCTCTGAGTTATGGCATTTTCTGGGCCTCTGTCCAAAAAGCATCTTAAAACAGGGATTGTAAATCCATTTTATGAGACTACTACAACCTAATGCGAGGTTCCTGCACGAGTGGACAAGGACAGGGCATCTTCTCAGAGTCATATTGGAAAAGCCCGGCTTCAAAACCACTGTACTAGCACATCTCAACAAATTAGAATATTATGTATCAAGGTAATATTTCTTGCCATATTTTTTACTGAGTTATCTCAGAAGTTGGGAGACATCAGATCCAACAAGGCAGATAAAAAAAAAGGTAAAGTGTCTGAGACATACAGTAGGATAAGCGTGGATGGGTTTGAGACATCTGTAATTGCTGCGGTGTAATTAAAGCAGATCCGGATGGATTGAAGGAGCAGGCCAGTGAAAGATCTCCACAGTTCTTCTCTCCCAATCTTCAGAGAAGCTAGTGGAACTTTACTGGATTCAGATATCACACCAACTGTAAATGCAGACAATTCAGTACGGACTGTCAGCTCTTTTATCTTATGTGCTCTGTCTTCTAGTTTTGCTTTTGTGTCTGCAGCAAAAAAAAAAAGAAAAGAAAAGCTTTTCTCTGTGTCCTACGGGCATTTTCCGATTTCTCTGTATCTTTTTATCTGTTTTTCTGCTTATCTACACTGACACCAGAGCTATGTATCAACTTTCCCAATTTTTATCTCTTTTCATTTTGCCTCTGAACCAATTTCTATACCTTCCCTCGCTCGCCTTCACAGAGATTTCTCATTGTTCATTCTTTCCCTCTCATTACCACAACCGTTCTCTCTCTCTGCAGTGTGCCTCGCCCCTGGTTCGTCCTTAACCTGTGGAAAATGCATGCGGCACGTGTCGTCCTGCAGCAGTACGGGATGGAAACGAAGGGAATATTAGCCTCCTATCTATGCATGCCAATTGCCTCTGGGGGTTCCTTGCTTTATACCGGCCACCACATCGATTCGGAGACCACAACGTGTGCTGTGAATTAAAGTACGCTTGCCAGGAGGCCTCAAAGACAGCATTTTTCCACCCCACTTTTTTCTTTAAGTGAAGCTGGAGGTACATTTTCACATTCCTGAACTGACAGAACACAGTGTTGAAACCAGACGTTTACATACACTGTTTAAATCACACGACTGTTTCAGTAACATTAAATCAGATTTAGTTTTTTCTTGGTTCAGGTCAGTTGAGATCACAAAAATTTGTTTGCATTTGATACTTACTACTTTCTTCAAAGTCAGAGGTTGACGCCAACAAAGATTTCTAAACCTTTATGAAACTTACGAAGCCTAGTTGATTATGTTATGGCTATGTAAATTTCAGATTGGTTCATTCATGACATTTGAGTGAAATGGAGGCACACCTTTGGATGCAATTTTTCTTTAAAAAACAAGAAAGAAAAGAAAAATAACTTAAAATATCTGCTTCCTTGTACATTTTTGTAAAATGAATAAATTCCAAAAAAATAGAAAATAAGTAGGATAAAAAAATAAAAATGAGGACTTCCTCATGTCTGGATCATATTTAGGTTGTTTCCAAAAGAAGATGTAGATCTAAGCTGATGAAAGACAGAACAATTAATGGGGAAGAACAAGCGACATCGAGAGCCACATTGTAGCAAAAGACAACCAGTATTTAGGTATATGTAGTGGGTCCGATAAAACTAAAATGTAAGTCTTTGGTCATAACGACCACTGCTACTGTTTGGGGAAGAATAGGGAAACTTGCAAAGCCTGAGAACACCATTCCAATAGTGAAGTACGAGGGCGGCAGCATTATGTTGTGTGGGAGTTTTGCTATAGGAGGGACCAGGGGGCTTAAAGAGAATGCTGACTGGAGCGGCCTTTACAAAACCCGGATCTCAGACCCAAATTTGTGGGCAGAGCTGAAAAGTTGTGTACAAGGAAGGTCTGTTGCATCTGTTCTGTCAGGAGGAATGGACCAAAACACAGCAAAAATGATTTTGAGTCATTTAAAAAAAAAAAATGTTTTGATAAAGTTTTAGTTAAAAAAAAAATCTGTTTCTCTAATTAATAATGTAGAAAATCTAAACTGACATAAAACATAAAAACTTTTTACAGAAGGAGGAAAATGCGTACATAAATATCCCGTTCCAGCCAACTAGCATAAAATATGTACAACTTCCATAAACCTTGCTGAATCCTGCCCAGATTTTGTTATCTTCGTAGCTCAAACCTAATTCAAACTTCCATGAAATTCTGTCCAACATCCCTCCTCTGTCGCCCCCCATAATTGCTCCCTATTATTCTAGGCAGTTGGCGCTCTGGATGCATAATTAGGCTGCATTGATCGTGGGATGCTGTAAACAAGTTGATGAAGATCCGTTTTGACAACTCGAGTCCTGCTCAGTTATCATCACTTTGGTCCACATGGGCCATGAACCTTGCCAGAGATTATTTAAAAAATATCTTCTTTTTTTTTTTGACAGCAATGTTTTCACATAAGTGTAATTATCGCCTTTAATTTGATTTTAATCTTTGACTTTTGAAACCTGACCAACAATCCTCTTTCTCCAGCATAACAATGGAATGTAATGATGTTTAATTAGCTTTTCCCTAATAGGATAATAATATAGAATATTTAAAACTGGTGATCATAAAGCCAAGAAGTTACCTGCCTGGAGAAATAACAGTCTCATATCTACATCAAGTAATTTTATTAAGGATACTGTTGAGCTGAAGGTAAAATAATTAAAAAGAGAGAAAAGCCATTCTAGCCTGTGGTCCATTATAGTTAATTAGACTTTAAGTACTGTTCTATTCAAAATCCCTTTGCCTTTTACGGCATGAGTAAGCTCATGTACCCTAAAACGGTTCAGGAAGTACACATGATAGTGGATGAGGATTGTGGCCTATCTTTTAGAGCACATTAGTGAATTATTTCATAAATAATGACACTTTAATGCAAATTTGGCACTTTTAACAGACTTTTAATGCAACTTTTAGAGCAAATTTGCGTTAAAAGTGTCATTATTCACTGAATGACACTTCATGACATAAACATTCATAAAGACTCTTTCATGTTCATGGCATGTTATGTCATGTTTATGACAGTGTCATATGCACGCCCCTTCAAATAAAGTGTTACCGAAACATTCTACTTCCACTTCACATATCCACTGCTTTCTGTTGGTCTGTCACACACAATCCCAATAAAATACAACGAGATTTGTGGTTGTAGCATGACAAAATGTAAAACAGTTCAATGTGTACTTTTGCAAACCTTGTATGTAATAGTCGTTTATTTAGTCTGTGCTTTTATATTTGGATTTATGTGGAAAAATTGCTGGCAGAACACGACGCCAAATTGGTTTTGGCATCGTGTTTCGATAATGCCAAAGCAACAACTGATCTCGGGAATGTTTTATTATTTTTTTATAGTGATAAAAGTTGTGCTCATTCTGTGTCCCTGGCCAGTCGAGTCACATTTACCAGTCTGATACTGGCATGACCTCATTTGAGCCCATACATATCCACTGCCTCTGCCAGCTCCCACCACTAGCTTCATTTTTCCAAACTCCACGCGGTCTTTCACTCATCAGATCCTTCTGTGCAAAGGGATGCCATGGTAACACTGCTGGCAAGAGCTGACTGCAGCAAACGCTAATCCACAATGCCCAAACTCACATGGCTGCAAGAATCCCCCCACCAGAGTTGACCAATTGACGTATTGCATTTCCCAACCCTCCAACTCCCCCAGGGCTGCAGGGCTTCACCAGTCACACTGGAGCTGTAATCAAAGTGGATAGGTCGAACTTTATTACCAAGCGTTCAATACCAGCTGCAGGATCTGCCACCTTCAAATGATTGGACACACTAGAGAGTTTCAAAATCCAACACGGGGGTCCCAGATATGTTGGTAAATCATCGAGGCCTTTTGGACTGATGTGAATCTTTTCATGTTTGTCTTTGGATTTGTGATACCGGAGCAGCTGATGTGGAAACAGAAGTGGATGACTTAACGAAGGAGCTGGGGAGCTAACAGGTAGGATAGACCTCTGTACGCTGCCTTCTGCATGCTTAGCCTGTCAGTGTTCTCGGCTGAGGGAAGATAACATCGTGTGTATAAATTGTTCTTGAATAAGAAATAAAATTGCCAATGAAGGCCTCACAAAACTCAAATTTGGCTTCAAATGTGAATTTCAGTTTGAAGCTGCAAAGTTTGATTGTCTTCTAAACTATGCAACCTGTGTCAAACATCGTGGCTATACTTTCACAAGCTTCGTTCAATTGTTTGCTGGAATTATTTTCCATTGTTCCGAACAGTGAAACCAAGTCATGTTTATAGAAAACATTGCTCACACATACACCTTTTCATTTCGATGATGGTTTTGTGATGGCCACTCCAAAACATTGAGGGTTTTTTGGGGGGTTTTTTGTCCCTAAGCTACGTTGAAGCTAATTTGACAATATACTTTGGGTCATTTCCTGTTTGGAAGATCAATTTGCACCCAAACTTAACTTTCCATCAGATGTCTTGAGATGTTGCTTTAATATTTCTAAATTTATGCTCTGTCCTCATAGTTCCATCTATTTTTATGAAGTGTTCTTCCAGCAGCAAAACACCCAAACCAAGATGATGCTGACACACCGGTACTATGAGAATTGTGTTCTGAGGCTTGCGAGCTTCCCTTTTTAATTCCCCAAACTTAAGGTTTGGAATTGTGGCCATTTTTTTAACTTGTAAACTGGCTTTTTATGTTGCTTTTGAAGAAATTGCTTTTTCTTGGCTAAGTTCCCTTTCTGTTCATGTCTGTGCAGGAATCTTTTTACTCTGGTAATTGTTAATCTTTTATCCACTTCAGACAACATCTTCTAAATGATTTACTTTACTTTCTTCTGGGGCCAGTAGTTTTATTTCATATACAGTACAGACCAAACGTTTGGACACACCTTCTCATTGAATTCAATTAGAAAGTGGACACAGTTTGTTTGTTTGGACACACAGTTGTGTCCAAACATTTGGTCTGTACTGTATATCTTGACTAATATATTAAGATTTTTCCAGGATCTCACCTAAGGAAGCAGCGCCTTAAAATACACTCAGGTGCCTCCTTTTACCTCAAACCCAGAGATTTTAAATTATTGACATAGAATCTTCTTGACTAGTTATTTTAGAGTATTAAAACTTCTGAAAAAGGAGAAATAAAATCTCCAAAACAAATCTCTCTGTCATTATTCTGGACCCAGCCTGGAGTCTTTATGCATAAAGCTTGCATATTGTCCCTATGCATGCATGTGTTCCAGCTCCTCCAGCTCCCTCTGACCTCTAAAGCATGAATATCGGGTTAATTAATCTCTTTCAGTTGCACTTAAGTATGAGTATTTGTTTGCATGGTTGTCTACCCCGTGTGTCTTGTGTTGTCCTGTGATAGAAAACTGACCTCTCCAGGGACTACCTCCCCCCCGGCCCATCGATTGCCGGATTTTGTGATGAGTCATATTGAAACAGTTAATAGAGGTCCTAACTGAAGTAAAAAAATAATAAATGTTTTAATCTGATTTGATGTCGAACAATGAAAAGGTTGTTTTGAACAGAATGTTTTTAACTCTACGCTGCAGATAAGTCATAGTTCGGTGCAGAACGCCCTACTGCGGGTGTACAGCTCATCAAGTGATCCATAATTAACCTCAATTGCATAAAGCAATCTGAACAATTTTTAGGTCAGTCAATATTTGCAAACATGAGCAGGCCTCACAAGGGTCAGGCTGCTGCGGGCAACATGTGGGATTATATAACAGCAAACATAATTAGTGTGAATGCGTTGTTCTTCAGAAACAGAACCGTAGACTTGGTCTTGTTCACATTGTTTTACTTAACTGAAATGTGCAGGTGACTTTATTAAGTTTATTAGTACAAGATTTCTTTGAACTTTAAACCCTAATTTCTACTATATTTCTCTGGTTTTGGACCAATTCTTGATATTAGTTGTAGTAAACCAGTAAAAAACATGGGGATTGGTAATAAGACTAAGGATAAAGATATATGGTAATGTGTGGTGAACAATTGCTTTGATTAAATCATCTATATTATCCTAAAACACTATTAATTGTTCCATTATTTATACTAATTTTGCCACTTGTGATATACAGTAGCTGTCCACAGATTACTCTCAGAAAATAAAACAATTACTGTTGGAAAGTTTAAATCTCCTATATATTTTATTTATATTTTAATAATTGGTGTAAAAGAAAGACTTGTCAAACACAAGGAGTTTTAAATAATTAAACATACAGTGATTGATCAAAATATTGACCAACAATTTAGGTATTCTTGTAGTCATTTCTAGATCATCTACCAAAATAAAAATGCAGAAATTACTGTTGAGCTTTCAATTAAAAAGTTTGGTGTGGCAGGCTTTAAAAAAAATCAAGTTCACAAAAGGCTTTCTGTCCAATCTCACAAAGCTTGAGTCATTTTTTCAACAGGTAACGGTAAAATTTCAGTCTCTAGATAGATGGACTTGTACCTGCATGTAGAAAACATAAAAAATAAAAACTGAAATCCACATATCATTATCCTCCCACCTTATAAGTTTGCAGTACTTTGTGTTGATTTATCACATAAAATTCCAATGAATTACAGAGTGGTTTGTTATAATTACCTTACAAAATGTGAATGCCCATTTTGCAAAACACCGTTTGTCAAAAAACAAAAAATGATTTGAAAGTTTAATGTCAGTCTTATTTTTACATTATTGTTGATATTTCTAAAGTTGTACAGAAAAGGTGTAAGTAACGTCTTAATAAAACTTTACTTGCAGCACATCTCAAGTCAGTCCAGATCCAGGCCTAGTGTAACAAAATCCGTCCAACATCAATACTCGGCTCTATCCCTGGTCGTGAGGACAACAAGCTCTCTGACCTATCTGGACCGGAGCGGTCCCACGATGGGGAAGACCGGGCAGACTACAGTGGACTTAAACTCCCCGTCAGAGGTCAAACAAGCCGTCCCTTCTGAGGACCTGGTCTCCACAGCGCCCCCTGCAGATCAAAAGAAGGAAAAGGAAGTTCCTCCTGACAGGGGAAGCTGGAAGGGGAAATTTGACTTCCTGCTGTCATGTGTAGGATATGCCATTGGCTTAGGAAATGTGTGGCGATTTCCTTATTTGTGTGGCAAAAATGGTGGAGGTAAGAACAAACTGGAACAATGACACTAGCAGAACCACTTTTGTACAAAAAGGCATTATAGTAATAATATTCTTTGATGCAGAGGCTCAAGGTTTAAATATCTGAATTTATAATGCTGGAATATTTCATCCCAAACAATCATAGCAAAACACAGAATTGCCCCTTTAGGCCAAAGCTACTCCTTTCAGCTGATATTTGATTCAAAAGATAATTTGATTGGAAGGCATTTCCTTCTTCCCTTACCATTAAAACCTTCCCAGCGGCAAGACAAAGACCAATCTGCTAAATTTGAATTATCCAGAAATTGAATTTAACCTATCCTCTTGTGTGGAAATAAAATAAGAAGAAATAGAGAGATCTACGGGCTTGGTTTAACGAACTTCAGAAAAACAGTGTTAACCTCAAGGATTACCATGGCAAGTTTTCATTTCTTCTTGGCTTAAAATGAAGGGAAATTGAGGTTAATTTAACCAGCACTCCACATACTCTTATCTGTTTTGTTTTCTTTTCTTCTTCAGGAGCCTTCCTGATCCCGTACTTTATGACCCTGGTGTTTGCTGGGATACCTCTGTTCTTCCTGGAAACAGCTCTGGGACAGTTCACCTCCGTGGGGGGGTTAGGGGTGTGGAAGCTCATTCCCATGATGAAAGGTAATTCTCACATTTTACATAGATATATGAATAAGCTTTAAAAAAAAACAACAAAATCAAATAAGTCTATCTTCCTAGTTACCTCAGCCTGCCAGTTTGCTCCCCTTCACAGCTGCTGTCCATCCCCTGATTCTCCTCCGCCTGAACTCTTCCTCAGGTGTTTCTATTTTCCTCCCATTAGCCCAATGGTTCCCTTGTTGCTGTCCTCTCCTTCCTCTGTGCATTTATAGATCTGGTTTCATTGTCTGTTGCTGACTCCTTCTATGAAATGTACTGTTGTATTTGTTGTTCCAGTTTATGTTTAATATAAAAGCTTTTTGCTCTCATTAAATACTTCGTCTGCGTTTTGGTCCAACATCAAATCAAGGCAAAACAGCTTCTTATTAGAAAGCACATGAAGGCCTGGCTCATATTTCCCCCAAAAAACATTCTGATTACGCTCAGAAGTTTTGGGAAAAATTCTGCACACCGATGAGACAATGCTTAATATTTCTGGAACCTGTTTCAGAATGAAGACATTCTACTCACAGTCAAAAATTGTGGCAGTATGAGGTTGTTCTTCTTCAGGACCTGGATGACTTGACCAGCAAATCAAACTCTGAAAATGGTTTTGGGATTGACCTAGTCAAAGTATGGACTATGAATTTGTAAGATATTGTGATAAGACCTTAAACAAGCTGTTTAATTTTGTTTGATCTAAAATATTTAGGCAGGTAAAAAAAAACAAGAAACCTTTTTTTTCATACTGTATTTTTGTACTATGTTTTTTTTCATAGAGTAGCTTTGACTTATTGTGTCTTACGTAATTTTTTTCGTTTTTTCACGGGTTACGGTTGTGTTTCAGGGTTGAGGAAAAATCAACTTGAATTGATTTTCAATTCATCTTTCTCGATGCTGAAGTTCTCTTCATGTTCTTCTTCTTCTCCTAGGTGTTGGTTTGGCTGCTGTTGTCCTGTCGTTCTGGCTAAACATCTACTACATAATCATAATTGCCTGGGCTCTTTACTATTTATTTAACTCCTTCAGCTCGGTAGGTTTGTTCATCACCAATCTCGGCAGACAGAAGTTATTTATAAGTTTTAACTATATGTATGTTAATAAAGACTGGAAGGAGTCAAGAACACATCATTTTTTAACATGCTTAATAAAGCAGGACGCTGTTTTAGGAGTCACTGATTTTTCTTTGTCTTTGGAAAAATGTCCTCTTTGTTCAACCCAACATCCCACTATGTTAAGTCCCACAGGAGTCTGACTGGGCTTTTTTGTTCAGGAGCTGCCTTGGCAGAGCTGTGATAACCCCTGGAACACCGAAAGCTGCTTCTCCAATTACAGCCTGACAGACACCACCAACCTGACCAGCGCCGTCACAGAGTTCTGGGAGTACGTTAGCAGATTTAGACCCGTCCAATGTGCCACCCGACAGATAGAAACAGCTAAAATGACTATACCCAGCCTGTAACTGTGTATCTGCAGACGTAACATGCACCAGATGACCGACGGTCTGGAGACGCCGGGAGAGCTGCGCTGGCCTTTAGTGGGCACCCTGGCGCTGGCCTGGGTTCTGGTCTACTTCTCCATCTGGAAAGGGGTAGAGTGGACGGGAAAGGTGAGATTGCCTCATGAAACCACGACAGCTTGAGTTGGTCACCTTTGTGAAAATACCTCTTTTTCCCTAAAAACATGTTTAAATTTAGCTTTTTCATCACACATAGTCATTCAGTATAGACAAAGATATCTTGAGTCAATAAATAATGCATTTTTTGAATTAACATATAATTTAATAAGTGAAAAAGCTAGCCAAATCCACAATAATAATAATAATAAAAATATCTGCCCCCAAGTTAAATTATGAATTCCTTGTAATTAACATTCTTTGGTTGAATTTTATTAAGCAACCCAGGTCTGATTACGGCCTAACATATATATACATAAACCTCCAAAAGTGCTTATTTTTATAAGTTACCTTGTCTTGTATTGAAAAGTTTTTCGTAGGCCCAATAAAAAAATCAGAAACACCATATTATATACATTTCATGGCACTAAGTGTTGTATTTGTGATATTTTGATGAATATATAAACATTTTTTACTACAGAAATGTTATCCCAGCCAGCATGCCTACATGGGCCCCATATGGGATAAATGAGGGCAAACAAAACAATATGGGTCCCAAAATGTGTTGTCTCTGGTTTCCATGGTGACCCTACATGCCCAGATAGACATTTGTATTTGATGTAGGAACAAAAGTTTACCTTAAAAGTTATTTTATTTAGAGATAGACACTATCAAGATAAGATTTTCATGAATTATTTATTTATCTATTCTGACTCTTTATATAACAGTATTGAACCTGAAGGATTACATTACTGTTGAATTTCCTTGAGTCGACAAGACTCATAACCCCCAACAAGTCCTTTGACTTTACACTGGAACAGAAATAATTGCTTGAGGGAGTCTTTAGCTCATATAGCTTAATGATTTGGATATAAAAAGAAAAAAAAAAGGGAGAAAAAACATCCCAGCCTACTGCCTGGAAATTAAAATTACTGCAAGTTGAAGCAAAGTATGTGAGGAGAAACACATTTACACATTCACTGCCAGGGATAATTGGATTTTAATGTGAGGAGCCTGAGAGAAGTGAGAAAAATGGATTCCCTCCAGGTCCTGGTGTTGATGGACATTACCAATTAGACGTAATGATTATGCAACAGAACTGCAAGTCACGTTTCACAAGTCCTGCGGCCAAGAAAAACTGGAAATATTTTAGAAAATGTGTCCTTCTGTGTTATTCCATTATTCACATATTCAAGAAACAGGACTTGCGGTTGTGCACATGTAGAGCCCTCAAAGTAAGAAGAACTTTTCCACGTCTACAAACTATTTCTCTCGCAGGTGGTTTATTTTTCCGCCACCTACCCCTACTTCATGCTGTTCATCCTGTTCTTCCGCGGCGTCACGCTTCCTGGAGCCATCGACGGCATCCTGTTTTACATCACTCCTGACTTCAATAAGCTAATTCGATCTGAGGTGTGGCTGGACGCAGCGACTCAGATCTTCTTCTCCTACGGATTGGGCCTGGGCTCGCTCATCGCGCTCGGAAGCTACAACACTTACAACAACGACGTCTACAAGTAGGGACAGGAGATCTAAGTTTTAAACATCTTTAATAACTGATATCTTGTTTTTCTCTCTATTTTCTTTCAGTTTCATGGTTTCTTTCTTTTTTTTCCCCCCATCCTATCTCCTCAGGGACTCTATCATAGTATGCTGCATTAACTCGTGTACAAGCATGTTTGCTGGGTTTGTTATCTTCTCTATTGTAGGATTCATGTCCTACATCACAAAGAAACCAGTGCAGGAACTGGCAGCGTCGGGTACGAAATTGCTCAAGTTTTATTAATGCAAATTTATGACCAGATGTAAAAATTGTTTTGGCGAGGGAAAAAAAAAGAATAAAAGTGTGATCTGAATTACATCACAGGTCCGGGTTTGGCATTTCTTGCCTATCCTCAGGCTGTCACCCAGCTTCCCATGTCTTCCCTCTGGGCCATCCTCTTCTTCTCCATGCTCATGATGCTCGGCTTGGACAGCCAGGTAGAAAAATACAAGTTTTTTTTCTTCTAATGTTTTTGGGGGTCAATTTGCAGTTTTTGCATTTACTTATGTGTGACCCAACGTGGCGAAAAACTGATGGCATTTTAAACAAAAGAAGAATCACGTCTAAACTAAATGTCATGGTAATGATTTAATTTGAATTCATTATAAATCGCAAAAATACTGATGATATAAAAGCGCCATGTCAGAGGGGAATTTATAGTTATCCAGGAGCCAAAGCAGTAACATAAAGCATCTTTGGCTTCATTTGTAAAATGTTAATAGCTCTTTGCAAAGCGACTAGTGAGTAGATGTTTCAACACCACATAAAACAAAGGTTTAAAAAGCATTAACATAAATTCATCAGCCGCTTTATAAATTACAACAAAAAAAACGTTTCTCTCCAAGGAGAAGCAACATGAAAACTATGAAAAACGTAAAATGTGACAATTAAGTCTTGAAAGGCGCTGGCCAAGTTCCTTGTGTGTGTAGCATGCCTTCTGAGTCATTTCTATTCACACTTTGTTGGCTAGTTTTGCACAGTTGAAGGATTCATCACAGCCCTCATGGATGAGTATCCCTTGGTGTTGAGGAAGAGGAAGAAGCTCTTCATCCTCATCGTTTGTTTCATCTCCTTCGTCATTGGCTTCTCCAATATCACTCAGGTGCTTGTCTGGGTATTCGAGCTATTTCACTAAGCAATATTTTAAAAGCACAGCATTTACACAACATTCATTTGTTCAAAAACACTGGCAACGATGCATAGAACGTTTTAAACAAATTAATATTCCATTGCTGACGTAGTGTCTGCACAATCTCGTTTAAACTTTTCTAGTCTGGTCTGGTTACTTTTTGCATTATTGTGAAAAAAAATAAGATTTGATCATTTTCAGTCTTTTCCTTATGTCTGTTTTGCTTTAATGTCTCAGGGCGGTCTGTATGTGTTCAAGATGTTTGATTACTACTCTGCCAGTGGGATGTGTCTTCTCTTCCTTGTCTTCTTTGAAACCATTTCCATATCCTGGTTTTATGGTGAGGATACATTCTGTTCACATTTTTGCTGTTGACAATGAAAGCGTTTTGAAATCTGCTGGAAAATCTACAGCTAACATTAGTTGAACGGATCAAAGTAACTGTTTATCGCAGACATCACGGGACTTCATCCCTTCTCTTTGGTCACTCTGTTCTCATTGCTCCTGTTTTCTTTTGCACACTGCTTGTCATGTGACAGGAGCTGAACGATTTTACAAAAACATTGAGGACATGATCGGTTATCGGCCGTGTGTCTGGTGGAAGCTTTGCTGGCTCTTCTTCACGCCTCTGATCTGCCTGGTACGGGAACCATTATTGATCGTAACCTTTTGTTGCTCAATAAACACGTCATTGCTTTAGTTAAACTTTTTTCTTTGAAAAGATCAATTCCCTAATTATATTGCAAACTGAGGAATTACATAATTACCGAAAATGTTGCGTTTCTCATTGGTAATTGGTATGTCATCTCAAAACAATCCAGACTTTGCATCCACCTCCATCTTTGCTTTTTTGATCAATCAACTAGAGTATTAGTTGATTTGAGGACATAACTAATTCTACTGATCAAAAGAAGTGTAGCTTTTTGAACAAATAAGAGATTATCGTTGGATATTTCCTGTGAGATCCCTCTGAGGTCAGTGTTGGGTTCTAAACATGTATGTAATCTGCACAGTATCAAATAAAATATTTGTTTTATTAGCAGATGACACAAATATTTTGTGCCAGTGGCAGGACTTGAAAAAGTCTTCAATGTAATTTAAAACATTCACTTTTAAATTACACTGTAGATGAAAGATCTATGAGAAGTGTTTTGCCCGCATGGGAAATATGACAAACTTGTTGAAGATGAGGAGCTTTTGTTTAATGTGGCTGAACAAACATGACATTTTTTACCAAATCAAGTCAAGTAGACTGAACACAAAATGTTGAACTACATGTATGAAACAAAGAAAGAGTAAAGAGATAACTAGAAATTAAGTTTCTCATATAATTTTCACCCACGACAATTTAACAGTGTGATATGACTATAATGATCAAAGTAACATCTACTAATAGTTTTGTCTTTTCTAGGGGGTCTTCACCTTCAGTGCCTTTGAAATGACGCCCCTGACGTTGGGGAAGTATGTGTATCCGCTGTGGGGTCAAGTGATTGGATGGTTTATGGCTTTGTCTTCAATGATCCTCATCCCAGGTTACGTGATCTACATGTTCTGCACTACCAAAGGCAGCATCAAACAGGTACATCTTCCTGCATAAATGTTTCCAATTCATTTTTTAGAAGATGAATTTTCATCGCATGACTTCTAGCACAAAGTTTCTGCTTTCGCTGAATGGACACATGCAATTCAAGCTTTGTTATTTATCCATTTACATTAATCTCATTTGATATAACTTTAAGGAACTCTTCGTAGTCTTACCAGTGGGCGATTAAACTCTCTTTTACATCCGACAGCGTTGGCGGAAGATGACAACTACCCAGGAGGATGAGAAGTCATCGGGGCTGGAAGAATTCACACACACAGGAAGCATGGATGAAGCTCCTGTGTAGCCAGGACTGCTCAGGTTAAACCGTTCTGACTGCCAGGACTTAATGTGATCTCTGCTGAAATGTAAAAAAACAAACAAAAAAAACAGGGCAACAGAAATCTCTAGAGGAAAAGCACTTCACTTGCTCGACTCCAACCCACATTGTGCTGGAAACCTTTTTCGACATGTAGTGGACATTTGCATTTAGAAGACTCTGAAGACAAACTGAGAATTTATTTATGAATGAAACTGTGTACATAACCTGCATGTACCCTGTTATTGGCTACAATAATGTATTATACTGGGGTTTTATGGGATTAAAACAAAAACACGAAGTAGCACATCATTACAAAGTAGAATAAAAATCATTAAAGGTTTAACTTTTTTTATGAATCAAACATAGGAAAGTGTGACATACATTTGCATTAAGCCCCTTTTACTGTGATACCTCTAAATAAAAATTTGTGAAACCAACTGCCTTAATAAGTCAGGTAATTAAAGTATTCCTGTGAGTGATTTGATGTCAGCATTTGTACCGGCCTCAGAGGTTTGCTAAACAACGCTAATGAACAAACGATACCATAAAGACAAAGGAACACGCCAGCCAGGGATAAAGTTGCAAAGAAAGAGTTAATCATAATTTTAGCAAAAAGTGGTTCAGTGAAGTATTGATCCTGGGGGACTAGATACAAAAGCACAGCAAGCGGTTTTGATTTTCATAAAAATATTTTTTTGTAAAAAAAGTGTATATTTAAAAATAAATAAATCAAGGGATATGGACAGTTCTACAAGGCACTGAATTGACTTTTGCTATAATGTGTTCATTATATAATTCTTACAAGTTCCACAGGAATACTGGAGTATTTCCAATTTAATTTAAATGTAATTTAATTTTTTTTAAAATATGTTTAGGTTTGAATTTATGTATATGAAGAAATGTTGTTTCCAATGTATTCACAATATTAGAAAACTAAACACAGTTGTATTTATAAGAAGACGGTATGTGGTGTTAAAACATGCATCTCCAAAGTACAATTTTTAAAACACAAGTAACATTTTCTAGCCTTTTGACATTCTCAGAAGTCTAATGAGCAGATTTATCTCAACCTTTAAAGGCTGCATTACAACCACCTACAGGTAGCAGAAACCTTTCTATTAAAAGGCTAATAAAACAGAAACAGTAGGTCCAGGGCAAACCCATTTGAATAGCCTTGTTTTATGTGCCAGTTTTGGTGGTGGTGTCTGGTGCATGAACAGGTTGCAGTTAAAGCCAGTACAGAAACAAACAAAAAGCATAACAAGGAGGATCTGACTAGAACTTACGAAAACAACACACAGACAAGAGAAAAATGAAATCGCTAGGAGGTGGGATCACTGGGATTGGAACCAGGTGAGGCCAATTGTCTAAGCAGAAGAAGCGGAAAACAAACTGGATCAATTACAGAAAACATTAAACACACAAATAACATGAGAAACTATATAAACCAAACACAAAACTTATCAATACAATAAGAAAACACAAACCAACCTTTCTAGTATGAATGGATAAAAGCTCAATTTAAGCAAAAATTGGGTAAACACCAAAAGGAACCACTGAACTTTATATATATATAAAATGTACAGATCTGGAGATGCATACTTTGAAACGATGAGATTTTTGTATATATGGATAGACTGTACTTCAGCTTTTCATGTCACTAAAAACTAATAAAAAGAAACACCACATAAATGCTTTCTTCAGCATTGTTTTACCACTGAGGATAAACAAGCTACATCCTGATGGTTGTAGTCAATTCAGAATATGTTGTTGAATGTTTATCCTCAGAATTCATAAAGGGTTCTATAAAGTGTAAACTTAGTTGAACAGAAACCACAGTTCATCAAAACGTCACTCTTTAGATGTTCGTTTTGAGCCGCCAGCTTTCAGGACAAAAGCTGATGTCATCGTCTTTCATAGTGACTAATACTGTTATTTAAAGATCAGTCTGACTGCTATCCACTCCTTAAACACATACAGTATGCTATCTGGGGATAATGTTGATAATTCATACTCGTAATGTTGTTGCCTGCTTAGCAACAGTTAGTGTTAAGTGAAAGCTGCCCAATGTGCTTTGCTTTTCCAACTTGGTCTTTATAAACAGCCACTCGAGGCGCACTACTGTGATTCTGGACCTTAAAAAAGACCTGGCTCTGGGAGGCCATGAGTCATAGATAGATGAACCAAAAGCCAGAGCCTTTGCATCACCATCTTCACAGGATAGCTCAGTGTCTGAAATCAGTCATGTTGACCATTACAAATCTATTTAAGTACAAGATTTAGCGTCTGCATAACTTGCCATTGTACTCATTGCTATTAAATCCAATAATTGAGCCAAAACCATGTTGGTGAATTCACTTAAATAATCTTTAATTTCAAGTTGATATACTGTAAATACAGGTAGAGGAATGATTCAACTGAGGGAAAAGATGGTTTCACCTGTGTAGCCTCAAACATGTCCTCCATTTCTACACTTTTCTACATGGTATTGAGCAAACACAGTGATCGATAGGCCATCGAGATCCATTCGTCATTAGCTGATGAAGGTGTGCACTGGTATGACAAAGCCCTTTTGAAAGTTTCTTCCTTACATGTTCCATTTGCTACACTTTCAAAATGCTACATTGAAATTTGCACTCGAATCCAACCACTTAGTGTGTCTCGTGTTCATGTTTATTGCCCCGCCGTCAAATCTGTGCTCCGAAATTCCTGAAACACACAATATTCAAACTGAGGAACAACAACGGGTTGGTTAAAAACAAAAGGGGAACATGGAACAGGCGACTGCTCTGTCACGAGGCACTGAAACTTACTGTTTGTTTTGAGTCTTTTGAGGGTGTTACCTATTAAAAACCAAAAACATTACTTTTCTTAAACATGTCACTCATGCCTGTTAAGTTCAAGCCTTTTTGGAATCAGGGTTCAGTCAATACATTGTCAAACCAATGCCATGCAGTACAAAAAAAAAATAAACTATCAAAAAAACAAGAAAATCCATCCTATTATATCTAAAAGTTGTCTCAAACAAACAAATGAGTACAATCATCATAAACCAGTGTATAATCCAAAACATTAGAACTCAATGTAATCTGCTAAAATTCATTACATAACTGTTGAAAGTGTGTTCCAAGCCAGTAAAAATATTAAACTAATCATCGGAGCTGTTCATTCATTTTGAAAGTGCTAATTCCTCTCATTGCATTATGAAACAACAATAAAAGCAATCAGTGGGATGGAAACAACGGGGCGGATGGATTTGTTTAGAATGAACACTCATCAACTCTGCCTACTGGAACATAAGCCTACTTTTTTTTCTATTTTTGTCTTTTCACAAGGTGAAAGTCGTGGGGCGGGGGTGGGACAGAAAGATGATGAGATAGAGACCTTCCCGCACAGGGTGTGTGATTATAAATCAACAAATCAGACAGATGGAGGTCAGATGGGAGCATTGTTAACTGAACATCCATTCCACGGTACCTGGTGGGGGCTTATATTTTAAGAGACAGACGCGCATGGGCTCGGGCAGCTGCTGACCTACTTCAGCAAGAAGGACGCATGACGGCAATGGCAATTTGAAAGAGGCTGAAGGTAGCTTGCATGTCCTCCCCAACTCCACTCACATGTGGTATTTACAATCTAAGCTGAGGTGAAACAGAAAGAGATCAGATAGTGCATTCTTTTTGTCCCATTCTTAATATAAGCAGTAAAGACAACAGCACAAAGAGGAGGGTTAATGCCATCATTTGCAATAGAAGCTACATGTAGTTCTTGCCTCCCCCCTCCCTTTGTCCTGGAAAATGTCAAGTCTGAAAGGTCATGACGGGAGAGAAAACAGTCACGAGAATCCGAGATGGAACCTTGGGGATGTGGGAATGTACAGCGCAGAGAGTTTCGCAGATGAGCAAGCGGTAATCCACCAAAGGGAACATGGATGGTGGTAGCACAAAGACAAATAAATGTAAACACAGATTTTAACATTTGTATCTGAAGCATCTTTGCGTGATTTCATTTAGGATTTCCTGAAAAGGGTACATTTGACAAAACTGCAGCGGATCACAGTGTGTTGTACATATAGTATGTTACACGTGAAGAGATTTACATAATACCCCTTTAAAGTATGAACCTACTCCAGCAGATTCCTTCACACTCTGACAAATGGCCTTCAAGAAGATGAACCACCTTGGATTAATTGAATTTGGTTCACCAGTAGCCCATTTTCATGGTTGTCTTTCATTCCTATTAATCTTAAATGTTGATGATTTATGACCATGGTTCTCAAACTGTGATACAAGTACCACCGGTGCCTTTAGTTATTATTTTTGGACCTAAAGAGGAACGATCTAGAGTCAATGCACAGCTTCAGTTATTACAACTGAAAACCAGCGATCAGGCCCGAAACCTGGGAGTAGTGATGGACTCTGACCTGAACCTCCAGAGCCACATAAAGACAGTTACAAAGTCGGCCTTCTATCACCTGAAGAACATTTCCAGGATTAAAGGACTAATGTCTCAGCCAGATCTAGAGAAACTCATCCATGCGTTCATCTTCAGTCGTATTGATTATTGCAACAGCGTCTTCACAGGTCTGTCCAACAAATCAATCAAACAGCTGCAGCTGATCCAGAATGCTGCTGCTGGCGTTCTCACTAAAACCAGGAAGATAGAGCACATAACACCAGTTTTAAAGTCCCTACACTGGCTCCCTGTAGCTCAAAGAATAGACTTTAAAATACTGTTGTTAGTTTATAAATCACTGAACGGCTTAGCACCACAATACATTAAAGATCTGCTGTTGTTGTATCAACCTTCCAGACCTCTCAGGTCTTCCGGTTCTGGTCTGCTCTGCATCCCCAGAACCAGAACCAAACGAGGAGAAGCAGCTTTCAGCTTCTATGCACCACTAATTTGGAACAAACTTCCAGAAAACTGTAAAACAGCTGAAACACTGACTTCTTTTAAATCTCAACTAAAAACCCACCTGTTTAGGATTGTATTTGAAATGTAATCAATTACAAATTTATTGATGGAACTTGACTTAATGCTTTGTTTTGATTATTGATTCTATGTTGCTTTGTGTTTCTGTGTTTGCAATTATGTAAAGCACTTTGAAATGCCTTGCTGCTGAAATGTGCTATACAAATAAAATTTGATTGATTGATTTAGTGATATTCAAGGAAATTTGCAAAGTGCTGTGATGTAGGCCATTAAAAATCCAACAGTAACCAACATAAGCAAGTTGAGTAGAGTTTTTTCCAGAAACGTCTCAAAATTGAGGTGCGGTGGAAAGATTTTTGTTAATTCCAAGTACAGACTAAAAGAGTACCTATTACTGGTAGCTACTTACTAGTGTTCAAGTTTACTGTGTTCCAGCTCCATGTTCAAAAACCAGTCAGATTGTTAACCAATATTGTGAGAGACCAAGCTACTGGTCACTTGCAGTGTTAGTAAATGTTAATAACAGGGCTGTCGATGATGTAATCCGCACTTACAAAGAAATCTAATCAAATTAGCGCATTAGACAAGTTTACATTAATAAAGTGGAATGACAAAGGAGATAAGAGTTGAAGGCATGCTGGAAACGAACAGAAAAGCATAGAAACCCAAGAAAAAGTTTAAATCTGTCAGCATTTAGAAAGCAATGCTGCCTCTTATCAGTTAAGGTTCATATAAACTGATATCATAACTGATGGCCTATGAAAAGGTTTTGCCATTACCAAGGTATTGCACAGGAATCATCACATAAGACCTTTTCAACTTTCTCGTTTCCAAATGGTATTGGTTACATTCATATTTCAGAACTTCTGAATTCAAAAACAAGTACCATTGGGTTCATAATCCGAATCAGTGGCAGTTTTTCCATATGGTATGTCATTCTACTTCGTCACAAATTTACAAATTTGTACATTTGTGCTGATTTATTGACAATTGGATTACTTAGGTTGTTTTTCAAGATAATTCTATAATTTGTTTGATTGTCCCCAAATAGTACAGAATAAAAGATTTAACGAAATTAAAATCATAAAAAATAATCAAAATGTCTATTACTACTACTACTTTGAGGTTCAGTTGGTCAGAAATTAACATCTTTTCCAGCAGAAATTTGAACTTCACCTGACCTACTTGTGACTTTTTTCAGCTCGAGTGAGAAATTAAAATAAATATGGGGCACAATTAAATTCTGCAACTTAACCTGCAGTGTAAATGAACAGTTTTCCAAATTACATAATCAAACTCAAAAACTCCCAAGTCCTGAAGTATTGTTGTTTTTATGTGTGTCAATGTGGAAAGCTTTATTATGGTGGTACTTGTTATAAAACGTTTGAGAACCACTGGTCTATGTTAAACAACCACTGAGTGTTCTTAGGTGATACAGACACAATACAACGGAAGGGTGTATAAAAAAAAACACAGCTTTTCACAGAAAAACATTTTGCTTTTTAATCTAGCGGAGTTGAGAGGAAGAGAAGGCCCTCCATCACATAAATAAGTCAGCAAAAGCGCAAATGGCTAGAAGAGGACCAAAAGCACTACTATCTTAAAGTATTTTTTCTGCTTTTTTTGTATTTATCTCTTTAAGCCCTAGCATTCAGTCAAGTGCAAAGAAGTCATTGTTTAGTGGAGGCATATGTATTTTTGGCACATGTTTTCCATTAAGCGTCAGTTATACACGCGTGTGTACATACAGCACAGTAAGTAGGCGTGGGGTCTGGGACAAAAGGAAGAAAACACAAAAAGAAGCAGGAGGTCCTCGGAGTGTTGAGCATCCATTCCTGGAAATTATCACAAAAAAGTTTCAGGGATTCATTTGTGGTAAGAAGTGAAGAAAGAATCCATCCCCGAACTAAATTCAGTAACTATAGTTTCTATTTTCCCCTTGCGAGAGTTAAAACTGACATAAAAGTTATAGAAATTTTTTAAAACTACATAATATTTCAAAATACATGAGCAATCGAGTAAAACTTTATATATGTATATATATACACATTTATATATATGTATATATATGTATATATATACATATATATATATGTGGACTTTATTTATCCTAGTCTGATTTAAAACCTTTATTATTTTAATATTTTCTTTAAATATATGCATATAATTGGAGTTTTATTTTCCCATTATAGCTCTTTCATCTGTATGTATACAGTACCTGTACATTATGTACAGATGGATCTTAAATCGGTCTAAGGTTTTGTGAAATTATGTGTCAATTTATTTACAACATACTCCGAGAGCCGCTAGGGGTCCGGTGTAGACTGAGGCGGGGGTCCGGGGGTATGTACTGGTGTGGATGGTTGTAAGGTGGAGGCGGGGGAGGCAGCGGGGGCTGGTGCCCGTCATTTCCGTATGAGCCGTCTGGCGAGCGGATGGGGCTGGACATTGCAGACTGGCTCAGTTGGTGGTACTGGTAGTGGTGGTGGTGGTGGTGGGTGGGCGTCTGGCTGAGGAAGGCCTCCACGCGTCCGTGGCCGCTGCTGTCAAGCATGATGACTTTGACGATCTGCTGGCACTGGATGAGCGCTTCGGGTCGCAGGTCGGCCACGCTCACGGCGGGTTGGTGCTGCAGCTGAATGGGGATGTGGTGGGCGGGGGTGCTCGCCGCGGAATGCAGCCGCGGGTGCTGAGGTGGAGGCACCGGCCCCTGTGTTAACCCCTGCTGGAAAAGCAGCTCCCCACGTCTGTTAAGAAGGGTCGCGCTCTCGGGGCTCTGAGCCGCACTGCTGCTGAGCTGGTACGTCTGAAGCCTGTTGTGAATTGACACCTAGTTTAGAAAACAGCCAAGAGAACAGCATCAAATGTTATAAAACTGGTTCCTCCTCTACCATCCGTCAAGCGTTGTTGTGTTTTTTTTGTTTGTTTTTTTTGTGGGGGTGGCAGCACATTCACACACACACAATCACACAGGGCATGCGTAGGAACTTAGGTGTTGGGGATTAGTGAAGGTGTAAAAGCACTGTGACTCTCCTCACTCCACCCCCACAGGTGTTGGGAACAGGAGATCGGATGCTGGGAAGACCAGTGTGTGACTGGGGGGAAGGAGAGCAGTGAAGGAAAGAACGGTACTACGGGAGGTGCCCCGTGGTTCCAAAGGAGGACACTGGGGGGCCTCCTGTGTCTCCCTTCCAAACCACTGTGTGGCACTATGGTGACGGTGGACACTGGGTGCAGGGGGAGGGGGCACTTCAGGGTCGAGGCAACCAGAACATAGACGGAAGTCATACGAAGAAGAAGAAGAAGAAGAAGGAGAAGTGGAAGAAGAGGACAGGAGGTGAGCAGGCCCACAAGCACAGATGTCTACAGGAAACATTAATTTATAGTATTACATTTCTCTCTAAAATCTAATCAAGTCCACTGAAATGAAAAGCTTGCCACGAGATGCTAGCCATGACTGTATAAGGAAGTTTTAAATTTTTTTATTTTTGGAACAAACTGTCCTAGTTTCTAAGATGAATGTGCCTCGACAGCCAGTCGCTCCCCACCAGCCCCTGACATTTACTGTTGGGTGTATGGCAGATTAGTAAGAAGGTAGCTCAGACCAAGAAGGCTGACCTGAGGTGAAATATAGGACAACAAAACGCACTGGAGTCAACTCAGTACATAAATGTATCTAAAATTCCTCTACTGCTATTATTGAACAGCATAGAGGCATTGCACTTTTAGATTTAAATTGATTATAGTTCCTAGGTTAATAAAACACCTACTGAGATGGAAACAAATATGTCTAGCTGAGCATGTCATGTTCCAAAACAATGAACTTTAGTTCATTTTTGGAGGATTTAATAAGCTGAACAATGCAATTTAAGGCATAGCTCTAAAGCACAAAGAAAAGAATACATGGTTTTCAATGTTTTTTCAGAAATATGTCACATTTGTAGTCACTTCCTTCAATCTGATACCCCTAAATGGAACACCGTACAATTGGCTTTTCAACTGGAAACTGACCAAGACATAAACATGAAGTTAAATTCAGTGTGCCCCTCTAGATGTGGGGGAGACGTGAATATGTGGAGGAAAGAGCTGTCATTGGTTGAGTTTATAACTGAGCTTTTTGGCCTACGTCCATAAAATTTTAAGTTGAAAAATGAACACTTCACGGAAAGAGCTGAATACAAGAAAAACCTAAAAGAAAACCTATTAAAACCTGCAGAAGAAGGTTCCCTTCAGATGGTCAGTAACTCAAAACATACAGCTGCAGCTGTAAAGCAACGGATTATATTAAAGCATATACATGTGTCATAATGACCCAGTAAAATCCAGTCCTAAAGACAACTGAAAATCTGGAGTAAGACCTGATGACAAAAATAGGAGAAATTGATTTTCAAAGATGCTTTTCATTCAGCCATTTTGCAAAGAAAAATGAGCAAAAATGTCTCCATGTGTCAAAAGTTGTTTCAGAAAACTCAAACATTTTGTAAATTTAAAAAAATAATAATTAACTCTGGGGAGCTGAATACAAATGGAAACCATGGACTTTTATTTAAAAAATGGAAAACCTTGTATGTTTTTCCTTGCTCTTAATATGTGCAACTTTGTGTTTGCCTAACATAAAATCTCATTGAGAGACTTTAGAATAGAATATAATAGAAGCTAACAGCAGCAATGCGGCCAAATGTGAAAAAATGAAATCACACTTTTGTAAAGAGCAGGAACTAAAAAGATCGACGGCCTGAAAGATCATCAAAGGGCTGCGCGGGGGGAAAAAAAACAGCAGAATGTCAAGATGGCCCTTGTATCGGGCTTTCGTACTCCCACCTTCCACTCCACAGCCACGTAAAGGATTCAAAAAGGTCACCTGGTCCCTTGAGGACATGCACTTATGGTACAGTAGTTGGTTTGCTCTTTCCCTTGCACAAAATGTTTCGCCTGAGACGTTCCTGGCAAAAGGGTAGGTGGGGGGCTGACTCTAGGTCAAGTAATAGTTAAATTTATCCGTCTGTATATTCTCATGTTAATTAGGGTTTCGTGGTGAATGCCCTACACTTCAGAGTACGTAAATCTAATTAAAACTTTTGGACAAAGAGAACGCATATTTGCTATGACTTTTATAACCCTTCCACATCACCATCTCAGATGAAGTTTTTTTTTATCAAATAATGTTGAGTGACCTCACATGCCCGCTGCAATTTACCCAGTGACACTCACTCACTCACTCACTCCTCAGTCGCACCTGCTTGACGCCTCTAGTCCTGAATACGTGATTGGTCCTGGTGCTTCCTCCTATCTCATCCTGCCCTAATGCTGAATCCACTGACTTACCTGCCGTTGGAAACTTTGACCCATCTCAACGCACTTACCTCAACTGCATTGAGTCCGCTTCTTTCATCTATCTCTGTGTTTCCTAGAAAAGGAGGGGAAATGGGCGAGTAAACAGCATGTTGATGGCAAGATTCATGCTTTGTTTCCAGCATCTTAATTTTAAAGTTAAATATTTAGACAGAACTAAAGGGAACATTTTATGAATATTAAAGTGGAGAAATTTCCTCAGTGGGGGAGTAATATGGGTCGGTGTTAAAGGGGCCAATTGGGATGTAGTTACAAATCAACCTCCCTCTACCTGCTCTGTGCCTACAGCACAATTTGCAACCTGATTGCAAATTGTGCTGTAGGCACAATTATTCTAGAATAATCAAGAATAATTGGTTATTCTTCATATAATCAATTCTTCCTGGTTATATGAAGAATAAAATAAATAAATAAGTAGTAAGTTTCTCCAGCTCATTTATTGTCTTTGCAGCATTATTATTTTATTTTTTTTACAAAATAGCTCTGTCTTGATCCTGATGTGTTGGAGATATATATTCATTATTATTGCTAAAGTGCAACCAAACCAGTTTTTTCCCTTGTATTTAGCTTCTTCAATTATTCATGCATTTTATTCTTCATGCTTTTAGACTTTGCTCTCTTTGATTAGTTCCCACTCTTTTCCCCTTGGTTTGTAGTTTCTCAGTTCTTCTCTAGCATTTACCATGATCTTCCCTCATCCTGCCAGTTTGCCTCCTTCCACAGCTGTTTTTCATTTGCCTCTGATTAGTCCTTCTGGACTGCTTTGTCATTTCCACCCCTGCCTCTGTATTTAAGCTCTTCATTTTCTCATGATTGTTCACTGGATCGTTCCAAAGTTGCTAGTTTCTATTCCAGTTTGAAATGTGTAGGAAATGTTAGCGCGATCAGATGTTTTCTTTATATTTTTGTATCGCAACAGAATTTCACACAGCTTTTAGGATTAAACAGTGATAGAAAATATTCTCTTCTTAAACATGCAAGAGGACAATTTTTGAGGAGCTCTCTATAAAAGCTGACACTAATCTGCAATCTAAAGATAACTCCATGATTCCATACGTATACAGCACAAACATTAAGGACGTTGTTAGCATCCAGAAATATAACAAAAATGACAAATTCAGAAGTCCATAATAGATATTTCATCATTTCTGATGATAGTCACCTATTTGAAAATTTACCTTGCGTTTCTTGATGATGACTTGTATTTTTTTAAAGCAGTTCACTCTCTAACACACACCTGACAGCGAGCCCTGTTTGCTGCGCAGCTCTAGCTGTGTCCCATTGCTCTTAACTGAATGTGTCTTGGCTCCTTGCTGCTTTTCTAGCTCCCCTGCAAAGAAGAAAAACAGTCATCCTCGTGAGATAAATTTCAAAAAATGATGAAGCTGACTGGTGGTGTCAAAGAAGGAAAACATTAACCTGCTTACTAATGTCTTTCAAAAGGCTGTTTGAAGTTGAGTTTATACTCAACTACCCTTACTCTTTTATTGCCTTTCCATCCCTTCATTATTTTGATTATATTTAGTAACCAAGATTATGTACTCTAACTTCAACAAAGTTGAGACGCTGGCTTTTAAGGTAGGGAATAAAATCCACTGCAGCTGTTCTGCAAATGCCTCATAGTTTTAGTTAAAGAATATAAGATGTCAGAAAGCATTATAAAGATATATTTAAAAAACATACACACACATCGGACATGAGAATGTTGTATACATTTATACACATTCTCATCTTGAAATAATGCATCAATCAATGCATAATCATGTTTTGGACTGGCCCAGTCAAAGTTAATGTTCTGTGTATGTGCGCATGTAGTTATGAGTAATGGAATATTTGCCTGTGCGGGTTTCTTTCTTTTGTAAGAAGTATTAATTGCTTTTGTTATTTTTTTTTCCCTAGTTCCTAGGGATAAATAACCCTTTTCTTAACTTCTACCTGTCTTCACATCTTGTTCATCTTTATTCCCTCGGCTGCAGGCCATCCCTCACTGTGAAAGGTAAGGCGGTTGCTTCAAATCCCAGCAGGGATGCTTTCTTTGATGCTCTCTGCCAGGACAGATTCCTGATGTGAAGGCTTTTCATACGTGTCAAAGTACAGACAAGGTAAACTGTGCTATTGTCTGGAGACTTTGAGAAGCATCTTACCCTGTCCAGCCTAGTTAACTGCCACAGAGTTTTGTATAAATTGAATGATTTATTGATTTAGGCAATTTCTCTGATTTGCATGTTTTTTTTACAACAATATATGAGGATAGTCTTGCTCACCAAAAAATGTCTACTTTGGTAAAATTTTAAGAAAATGTTGCAGGGTATGAAGAAATGATTAAGTAAATGACTATAAACCTGATCATTTTCAATTTAAGAAGCAACAACAAAGAAACTGTTGTGTGCATAAGGTAAAAAAAAAAAATCTTCCTATTCATCCAGCACAAGTTGAACAAAGAGTGTTACTACTCAATTTTAATAGTGAACAACTATCTCTGTGATAACACACTCACACTCGATGCGTATCTGCTCCATCTCTGACACCTCTGCTATCGATTCCTTTAGGTCTTCAACAAACTTGAGCAGCTCCTCTGCACTTTGGGCACAGAAGTGGAGCACCTGCTTCTTGTCTGAGCCGTACGGGGAGAGGATTGTGATTCCATGAGGGTAGTCTGTGGAGTTCAAAAGAGATCGGTTCGCTCTCTCAAAAGTTGGGGGGAAAAAAAGAGAAGCTAAGGTGTTGCTGCACACATAACCAATCGGTTTCAAGTAAAAACTGAAAAACTTCTTATTTGCCAAAGTTCAAAATGTTCCCTGGGTCTATGTTGATTCTGACTTAACATGCATTTTTATTCAAATCATTAAATCAGAGATAAATGTATGCTATATTTATCCCACCGCCATTAACAAGACATGGATTTAAAAAATAGCATATCTAAACCTTCCAAAACATTTAATAGCTTATCAAAACTGGTTGTATACTTGGAGGTCACTGCAAACATGCCCTTCAAGTCCAGCAAATGGAAAGGAAATATATAGCATTTGTTGTTCATGTGCAACATTTATATGCTTAAACGAGTTTCACTGGTACATGTATCCTCATGTGTCTAGGCTAAATGAGTCTCAAGGTATTGCTTTAATGCAACAGGGGTCTGCATGTCATGGCCCCAAACCTAAATGGAGCTATTTGCTGGACGCTAAAGCAAATGCATTTGCAAAATTACATTTTCTACTCCACTCTCTCCCAGTTATTTTTAAGTAGCCAGGACATAATGGTCACTTACATTCATTTTCAAAAAGATGGAACTGCATGCCAAGTAGGCCCAAAGCTTTGCAGAAAGTATAGGCGGCAGAACTTTTCTTCTTTGGACAAAGCTTCAAAATCTGCAAGAAAAAAAAACAAAAAAAAACGGGGGATGAGCCGCTTAGAAACTATTTAAAACTATTTGTCATTTGAAACTAATTTAAAGGGCAGACAGCCCATATTAATGTTCACCCTAACCTTCGAAGTGTCTCTAGCTGAGCATCATTTGAATGACAAATACCTCTGTGGCGAACCTACATCATAATGTATTAGAGATGCTGCGAAGCTTTTTCACCGACCTTCCAAATAGAGAAAAATGAGGCAAATCTGTCTCACAATGATACTGTTTGGTATAATTTTCCAGGCAAATGGTATCAAACAGATACATCACGTTGGCACTTTAACACCTCATGACATGTTCAGTTGCTGGAACAGGAGACAAATTAAATATAAAGGCTGTCTTTTTTCCTCTTTGGGAAGATTTTTCAAGGTAATTCCTACGCTGCTTTCTGTTGCTAGAAAATGTTTCTCTGGGAAAAATACAACACCTGTAACTTTTAATTTCAGCTAAACAAAATTCAGATTTGATGTCAGCAGCTAACATGTTTCAGCAACTACTTTAAATAGTCTTTTTGACCTCCATTCCTGCAGATCCCAGTTACTTTTATGCTTCAGTGGTACAAAGAGGGGAAGATGGCTGCGCTACTGCAGTGTTTCTCGCTGAACTGGTCGGTACTTGACGTAATTATTAGCGTAGTTAGATACTTTGGATAAATGATCCTCATGTGTCTCCTAATGAGAACATTAATTATACCCAACATTAAAAAATATCACTCAATGCTTCACGAAACTTGGAAATTTATGATCGGCTTCTGTAACAGCTCTGCAGAGGGCCAACCTTTTCTTCAGAGGGTGCGCCACATTTGCCACCATCTATTATTAGAAGAAGCAGCTCAAGAGTTCTGAGTTATAAAACAACATAACAGTTGAGAAGCTTTCAGAGGAGGTGGTGCATTGCAGCTGTCACAGCGAAAAGAGCAGCTTTAATGTTTTTACGGGGGGGAAGCATGAACAAGCTTTTGAGGACAGAAAGGAAAGCAACAAGACACTGAGAGTCACTAATGATTTTTATTTTATTGAGAATACTCTATACCACTACCTTACCCCCCATATCCAAAATGCCCCCTTCCAGATGTTCTCATTGCTCATTCATGCCTCAACTCTTTTTCCTAGTAGTGCAATAACATAATCTTTGTAGTAGAAAGCAACTAAAGAACAGACTTCTTGTTTGATGAAAGATTAAAATATTTTGTGCTGGTTCTAAACATTGTTTACTTGGATGTCAGCTGAAGTGGCAAATACAACACAAACCTCAAAAAAAAAAAACACACACACCCAATGCACAATTAGTAGCACCCCTGATGAAGGTGTGTTTTGCCAGCTGTTTTTTTAAAAGGCATCCTAGGATAAATACATTTCTCTCCTACCATCTGATGTCAACTTGAAGAATTGGGTAAATTTCACTGGAGTACTTCCAGGTGGGTCTGGCATTATACAAGTTTAGAGAGTTACAGTGATGGAGGACTCCTCTAAGACAAACCTGAGATGCAGAATACACTAAATCTAAAAAGACTCTAAAAACTCTGGGGCAGTAATCTTACCACTATGAGATCATTGAAGAGGAAGACTTCCCTCTGGTGCGCCGCCTGTTTCTGTGCCTTGTTGACGTCTGTTACCTCAAAAAGTCGACTGCAGCACACTAATCTTCTGTGAGGGACGGAGAGAACCTGAAGACGTGAAACGGGTGTCTTGTCAAATGACTCAAGAGGGTTTCGGGTGATTCAACAAAACAGATTAAGAACCTATGCACCCTACACGATATGTAATCTCAGAAACGGAGCATGTGGGAAAAGACTGGTCTTATCTCTCCAAAAATACCCAGAGATCTTAAGTAAAATTTAATTGCAGCAAAAACTAAAAATGAATGCTTTAACACAGAATGGCAAGGGAGCATACAGAGCATGCGGAATCAGACTATAAATTTGGTATGTTTTGCTGGGCCAACTGGATAATAACCAGAAAGTTTGTCCAGTTGCAGATTTAGCTGCAGAAAGCATCTGTTAAACTGTCAAGAGGGGAACCTTGGCATAACTTTTACTGATGAGGAGGAGCAACAGCTAAAAGCGTGCAGGCTGATAATGTCCTTCGGGCAAGACTGCAGTTTGGACATTTTAGGCTCATCTGGCCGCTGCACCTGCAGTGACCACTTCCAGGGTTACTTCTGGCTGAATACAAAGATGCTTGACAAACTGTTAACCCGACAGGGAGAGCTCAAACCTCAAAATTACAAACCAAAACAATGCATTTCAACACTTCCTTGTAATTAAATGTCTATGTTTATAGTGCTAGACTCTTGCACAAAACAAATGAGATCAGGAAACGCTTATAGTCTGTACATTTTTTTTTCTTAAATTGTTGCTATTCCTCTTTTGAGCTTTACGTGTCTCTCCAAGTTTAACCAGATTATGGCTCAGATATGGCTTAGATCCAAACACTGTTATATTTCACAAATGTTTTACAAGGCAGCTATGAAAGATATAAATTGGACATTGGAGGATGGTATAACTGTGCTAAAGAAGGGGAAAACTTGATCAAAGTCTCCCTCTTTTTATGGAAGACTGCTCCCATTGGCGAGAACGTTCACTTCCTGTCAGGACAATCCATCATTGTTTGGGTATGACAGCACTCCTTCTATAATCTCATAGCTACTCATCTATCACTGAGAGACTGAAACGGCACAAGCCAAGAGGGTATGTGCAATTATTTAAAGTCAGTGTTTCAGTGTCACTTGGAAAGTTGGGAATTTCTTGACATTAAATCTTGAGACTAATTAAAGCAAGAATTTATATCTTCGTTCATCTTTTTGTGATTACATAAAATGGATGAAAAAGAGAAAATACTTAAAAAAAAAAGGGGGGATGAAGTTGACTGTGTGCCATTAGTTTCACATATTTTTAACTAATGTGACATTTCAGGGTCTTAGTAATGGACTTACTAAATTGATCAGAACCACAGGACCATGAAACCCCTATGAACATCTCAAACCCAGATAGATGACACCGCTATTGTTTTCTAATAGCTGGCTTCTTTTGCACTATTGGATATCTGACACTTAGTGTAATTTTTAAATAAAGATGCGGGATATCTGCTTTCCACCTAAAATTCAAACAAAATCCGAATTTGTTTTTTTGATGCTCGGTGTAATCAGTAAAACCCAGAAACAATGATTACCAGCGAAAATGGTAAAGTCATTAAATTAAAAAGCAAAACGTTCTTGTCGTTGTATCTTCATCTGAGTTCTTCTGTCTAAAAAAAAAAAAAAACCTCTGAAACTGTTCCTGTACTACTTCTGACTCTTTTCTTCAGACTTCAAATGCTTTTCTCCTTAAGCTAACTGATTAAACCCAGACCTGTATAAAAACTGTCAGCTGTGCCAATTAGGAAAAAGTAATTATTCTTTTCTTAAAGCTGGTTATGTCTTATAATTGCATTATTGTAAATCTAAACCCATCATTTGCAATAAATAAGATGAAGTTGGGTTTGTTACAAAAATCTGAGTTCCGTAACATTTATTAATGTTGCCAAACTCCACAGGGAGCAGTTGCATCCCCCATATGGGCGCTGCAACAGCACCCTCCTGTTAATTTAAACCATTTAAGAGGTCCAATGATAGCAACGGCTAATGACGTATCTAGATGAAGTAATGACTTGTGTTAATGAATGAGCTGTAGATGAGACATTTAATGAGTAATAAATGTGGTAAGTGATTGTGATAAGGGCATGAATAATGACTGGGTTGATTAGCACAGAAAACGTTCCAGCAAAACTCGATTTACTTCTCTGGCCAAAAGTTTGTCGGAAAATATTTAAACTTTGCATCCTTACCGTTTTCATCCCTACTATGGACTGCTCAACTTTGGAGACGTAGGTGACGTGGTCTTCATTTGAGCGGAGCTCTCTCAGTTGTATTCTTTCGTAAATCCCCACCACCATGTCTTTGGGGATGTCTGCTCCATCGTCGACACCTAAGATCGCAATGGGCAAATGGATACAATTTATTTTAACAATAAATCAAATTAATACAGTATTGAGTGAATCTTCTTCAATCCAACAGCATACTTTCTTTTTAAGAACTTTTTCTATCTCCTTAAATAATAGTTAAGGGTAATTTGTGAAGAGGTTAATTGGTAGGTAACACTTTGCTCTTAGAATATTTGATGTCCAGAACATACCACAGCTCAAAAAAGTAGTTTGACAGAAGTGAAGCTGCATGTCATTAGGTTTAATGTGTGCCCTCAAAACGCTCCCTGTTACATTAACACAACTGTGTTCCTCTGTGTGGTACGTTGGCTTTTCAATGGGGCAGGATTTGTCTAAAGAAAATGAAGCCGCCAGGCCACAACTGATGGCAATGCCAGTGAGTCACGAAGGGCCACTGCTGAGACTTCACAGCACATTACGGCATTGTGGGTGAAAAGGAGATGGCCACAGGGAAATGTGTGCCAAGTGTCAAATTAATACAAAACAGTTTCGCTCCTACATTATCTATTTCTTGGCTTTTTTCCCCAGTCCTTCCTGCTTTGTCTCTGAACTCAGAGAAACTGAGCGTCACACGTGACAAAATCAAACTCTGTAGAAAACCCTTGAATATCAGAAGGAATAACTTAAGTGATGAAACCTTGGCACAAAACTTCATCCTTCTTTTTATTTGTCAAGAAGGTCACTAAAAGGTCATCTAAATAAAGATTTGTAAAGACTTTACCACTGCCACCCTAATTACCTCCTAACCATTTGAGTATAAAACACTTAGTCTATTTACTGTGTTTTACAAATTGGGGATACCACAAAGTGAGACTTTTTTGGACATCTGGACTAACAAAGATCAGCCTGAAAGACTTGTCAAATGTGGACTGCATCACGTTAAATGAAATAGACTTCTTGTAAGTACAGCTTGTGACCAGAGATAGTTTATTTCTGTTTGTAAAACATCAAGAAAATTGTCTGGCACCTAGACCAACACCAGACCTGACAATCTCTGCATGTTATGGTATATAGTCAAAAACATAATCTGTTATATTAATTTCAAAGTAACAGTTAGTGTCTGATAAGTAGTGGAAGCACTGTTTTAGGTTAAACTTTAAGGTTATGGGTAGGGTTAGTTAAACTCTTGTTTTCAAAATGCCAGTTTTCAAAATTGCTTCTGCCACATAAAATGAAATAAAGAATAAATGGGTTACACTATTTGCAAGCATACAAAAGCATAACTAAATCATATAATTGCACAGCGTCTTTGCAAAAACAACTTAGTCTGAAGAGAGTTGAGCTAACAACTGAAACAGGAAGGCAGCTAATGTGGGAAAAACACCATGCTAAAAGAAGCGACAAGCATATGCTATGGAGGTCTGTTAAGCCCATCTCTATTAAAAGATTAAATTTGTAATATTATTAGTTTCCTTATGCAAGAAGTTATTGAAATGCAAAAAGGGTGTGCACCAAACTACTAGATGCAGACATTTTTGCAAGATACAAACAGGATTCATTCTGTACAACTGTGACACACTAGATTAATTTCAGAAGTTAAGATTATTATTGCAAACTTAGTTAATTTATTGCTAAATGAGTTAATAAAGGTTCCACCGTTCATCATGACTGCTGATTTTAGAGGCTTAATCCCATTTCACCCCAGCCAGGTAGCTGAATGAGTTGTTCTTCTGTCAGTGTGCGAGAAGGACAAGTGGGGACAAAAGGTTGAGAGGCAGAATACAAAACAAAAAAAGACACCGGAGTAAACAGACAACATCGCATTGATAGGTTAGATAAGATGATGCATGGAGAGATGGAGGGTAAAATTTAAGCAGAAGATGAATAGAGAGGCCAAAAGAGAGTGGCATATTTTAATTTGCATAAGATGCTGGAATTGATTTTCCAAGTTAATTTGATTGTGAGGAACAGACGGGATGAATGTACTGAAGTTGTTCTGCATCGACCTCAGCAGTCCCTGATTGATTACGCGGAGGGAGAGCTAAACCACGAGGCTCGTGTCTCTTCCTCAACATGCACTGAATGAGGAGTTGTCTGCATACCGTAGCAAAGATTTACAGGTGTTCTTTGGTTTGTGTCACATTAAGTTAATTTGTGGAGCTTGTAGGATGGGGGGGGAGCATAACCCTTATATTTATCTCTCAAATTTATGCGGGCAGGCTCAACTGAATGCAAACCGAAAAAGGTTGGACATTTACTTCTGCTGTTTTTTTTTACTTTCAAATTTACTGCCTTCTTTCAGAGCAAGAGTCCACAGCAGGAAATATGATAGAACACAGAGAAATTTGTGGGGAATTAAACTGCTTTCTTGAATTACAGTAATTTTAAATAAAATTTAGGCATGCATATTTTCACTACTAATAAAGACATTTATTACGTTTTGCTTTACTCTTTATCCTTGCTTATTTGCTGTGGCATTATCACTACTCTAGCAATTAGCGTAAATTAAGGGCACAAGCTTATAAAAAGGCAGGATTTAATGAGTAATTGATTATACTTGCAGAACAATGTCAAACTGACATGGACAATGGCATTGAGAAATCCTCCTGATCCACACATTGTTCTTGAATATATCTAGAGAGTAACATCTACTGGTTAACACATTCTGAATGCAACTTGTAATTTCTGGTATAGAAAACGGTACAGACATTTCTAGTTGTGTTTCTCTAGTTACACACCTTGCAATACTGGCTAATTTTCCCTATAAAAACTTGTGACTCAAGTTTTAGCCTCCAACTTGAGTTGAATGCACATCACATACTTGACTTGAAAACGTAGACTTTGGTGTTAGACAATCTGTATAGCATGCAATCAGCAGTGGAAGCAAGCTGCTGTGTAAGCTACAGACTGCGGCTCTGACAGCTGCTGTGCATATATTACTGTGATAGGATGCACTTATTAGTCAGTGATGTTTATGAACCGTGGACTGATAATGTATCTTAACAATCTGTTCATGTTGGCTGTACACCTCCATAATTATGACCACATGGACATCTTTCCAACTGAACACAAAATAAACATAAGATACCTCTACCGTTCTGGCATTGCAGAGCCGCTGCCTAATTGGAAGGACACCAAAAATCCCCCCAAAATAAAAGCTCTTCTTGCTCTGTTCACTCATAAGATTGATGTTTTCTGTCATTTACTACCTACACTGCACCTGGCTCATTGTGATTTGTGTCATTCATGAATGGCATTGTTAGTTTTAACTTGATAGCAAGCTCTTAAATGCAGATTTAGAACATTGTTTGCCAATATTTCTTTATTATTAAATATTCTGACTCAGAACGTGGAGGAGAAAAACCTCCAAATGATGGAGAGAATTTCCAAATTCATTCAGAAATTCAGCATTAACAGATTTTAAACTCTTTTGGTTATTTTTCTTAGAGCATAAATTCATATTTGTATTTCTACTTACATAAATATTGCACTATATCAAGTTTCAATGACTGCCTATGACATTTTTGCCTGGTGAATTCAATGTTAAAAGGGAACTGTTAAATGCATTTGTGCTAAGCGACAAGTCTGAATTCCTAACCTGCAGTACAGAAGAGTTGTTGGCAGAATAAGGTGGATGAAAACACATTTTATGTAAATATTAGACACTTAGACTTGAGTTCAACTTGCCTCTCAAACAGGCTAAAATTGAGGGGGAAATTATGTGTCTCTGCAAGACTTATGAATACACAGTGGACCAACACCAGTGTGTGACATGACTCCTGAAATCATCAACAACTCTGAAAATTTCACACAGGGACTCAATCAAATTGAATTCTGTGCCTTTTCATTCGTCCTCCATAATCTGAAATTCTGATTTCTAAACAAAATAGAGAATATACTTTCATCTAAAAACAGGACTTTGAACTACAATTTTTCATTAATATATGCTCAGAGAGAACACAGCAAATTGAGGTTTTACTTTTTTTTTTTTTTTTTTTCCAATGACGGGGAGGCCTCCTACTGGTTGACAGATTTTGTTGAATTCTACAAAACAACATTCTCAAGGCGTCTTTCAATCGACACATGGTCAGTTCAAAATGTCCTTATGTAGATTATTCTTTTTGAATCAAGTTTTGGTGGCCAAGAGATTAGAGGAAGCAAAAATATTTAAGAGTTTTATCTATGTTTTTTCTAGAGGCAGACTGTCTAGATTACTTGTGTGATCAGTCTTTCTAAAAACCTCCCTATCTTCAGTTTTCCATATTCCCATTCTGTGACGAAGCTTATTTAAAAAGTCCTAAACCAGAAAATTAAACATCAAGAAAAAAACGGCTTCCTTTTTTCAGAATTTGTTTCAGGATCTTCCCACAGCATGAAAAATCCAGCTCAAAAACACTTTATCTTCTGAGCTTAAACACATACACATCATCAGTCGCCTCCCCGCTTTAACCGATTATGTGGACTAATTACTGTCATTTAACTCCCTCGGTGTGCTTTTTTTTATTTTTACAAGCAGCTTATGTGTAATGCCAGGCCCCTTACCTCGCAGATTACGTATGAAGTCCTCCAACAGCATCTTGCGGTCTGGCTTAATGTTGGGGCTGTACATGTCGGTGTTGAGGAGGATGATGGCAAAGGCCAGGATGAAGATGGTGTCTGGGTTGTGAAACTGCTGCACCACGTCAGGGTTGCACATACAGTACCTCTGGCTGCGGGCAAAAAAAGGAAAAAAGAAAAAGACATTTCCAGATAAGAAAAGGAAGAAAATAGAATTGCAAAAATACTTGCATACTCATATGAGAGCAGTTTTCTAGTACCGTCTATGGGCGGAAAAGTGCACAGAGATGAATAAATAAACATGAAGGACAAGAAAAGCAGTGAAGATGAAATGGTAGAAGAATATTTAAAACCAAAGCCTCCTTTCTCGGTACGCTACCAGAAAACTATTACACACGCTGAGCATTAGAGTGTCATACCGAAATAAGAGTTATGGCTTTAATTTTGCCTGTGGGCTCATCTTAAGCCGTCAGCTGCCCCTTAGCAGCAATGAATTTCACAGTAGGTGAGGTTGGGGCGGCTCTGCTTGAAACAGTGCCTCTCTGCGTGAACACTTTTATCCCCACTGGATCCAAGTTCTTGCATCAGCCACGGATTAAACAGAAAACCGAGCGCAAAAACAAAAACAAAATAAAATCATGCTCAGTGTTAAACATTGATGCCTGTTTTCTTATAAAGTATTCTTAAACATTTCCTCCTCCTGAAAACAATTCGCCTTCAATTTCTTGGTAGATGGATTAATAAGGGGTTTCTGTGATGCAAAGGGATTTCCTTAATGAGGACTGTTTTCCAAAAAGTACAGCCTTAAAACGAGAGTTAGTCTGTATGATAAATAGGTTCCAGAAAAAAAAGAACATAAAACTCCTGGATATGTACTGATAAAAGGGAACCCAAGTCCTTGAGCCACAAAGCCTGGACTGCAAGAGACACCAGCCTCAGACTATAAATAGAATTTATATGGATGAATTGTTGGCCTTCTTCGGCTCTTTCTCCAACAACATGGAGAACTTTTGACTTTTATTTGACTTTTCACTGTGAAAATTAGTTTTTGGCTGATTGTATGAGTCTAGCTCATAAAGCTTTGCATGACTTTGATGTTTTCAACAAGGATTTTTTTCATTATCTTCATGATTATGTCTACAGTATTTAAATTGTTTTCCTTCTGCTATCTCGCCTCATACTGTCTAATGATCTTTTCTTTTTTTTAACACCGTACTTAGATTGTGCTCCTGTTTTGGTTCTTTTAGATTTGACACAATCAGTCACAAGATCCTCTTGTCAAAACTCAAACAAGTTGTAAGTCTTAAAAAACAGTTCTTCTATTATTAAAATTATATTTGTCTTTGGGTCTTTTTTCTATGTCCATAGGTGACTACTACTCTTCTTCACCCTCAATGTGTTGTGGTGTACCTCAAAGGCCAATATTAGGTCTTACCCTTTTTCTTTATACAGTTTAAACTGGCTTTGAGTTCAATCTTTAGAAAGTGCAAAAATGTTCTTTGTATTCGCACTGATAACATCCACATTTAATTTGGATATTTTTACTCCACCACAGCCACCATTTAACTGTCTTGTTGAAGGACAACACAAATCATGGATGTATAAAACAAGTCAAATAATGCATCCCCATTGTTTCATAGTCATTTTTATGGAACAATTTCAAAAACGGATGGGTGCTGAAAGCATTAGTCAACATACATTAACTGCTGCAATTGCGTGTGTAATCAGGAGGGTAAAAACTTTAATGAGACTCAAACTACCAGAAGTACAAATAAACAGTTTATTACTGCAGCTGTTACTATGTTTTATATGCACACAATTCTGTTCTTGGGGAATTGTGACTTCAGGGTGCCTTCTGGTTGATTGCTGAAACATGGAGCTTGGCTGTTTTTACATCAGACATGCAATGCTAATGGATATGAATATTATTTTTCTTGTTTTTTTTTTATGTTTTTTCTTTTTTTTTATGATGCCCAACAGCTGTAAAAGTCTAACTCCACACAGCTAAGTGTTAAAATCTCATTAGCATAATGGAAGTACTTGGAAACTTTGTAATTGGTGATGTGATACTTATTAAATAAAAACTCAGAGAAATACTGGTTTAGATCAAAGCATATTAACATGTTAAAATGATCGATATGAGAAGACTGAATTGATGCAGTTGACAAAATTCTTGGATTCTTGTGCTGGTAGTTTGTAAGGCAGTTTAATGCATCTTAGTAAATTACAGGACACAGCATCTACTGTGTACGAACATTGATGAAGATTTACCAGGAGAAAAAGAAGCGAGGTTATGGGCGTCTACTGTTAAGTTTAGATGTAATTTTAATCTAATACATTTTTGCATTTGTATTCAAGTGAGATGATTTAACTGGACCAGAGAACAGCTTATTTGGAATTAAACTTTTCAACAGCTTCAAAATCAGCAGTTGCTATTGAGATATGAAATAAAACAGCTTCAGGTTGGAATAATTTATAACGTGTACATATGTAGACCTTTAACCTTAGAAGATCTTTTGCAGATCGTTTGATTCACACCTGATTAAAATGTATTAGCTGGATGGGTTTTTGTATAATAATCATAGGGAACTAAAATATTTTGCCATATATTTGCCTATAAATTGTCACTTTTGCTGCTTTGAGTCTGTCATGCTTCAGTGTGTCGGCAAAGAAAACAACTAACCCAAGACGAAAATGTCCTGCATGATGCTTTTCACAACATGGATTTGTGAGGCCTCATCGTTAGCCCTCGTAGTTGCCTTCTAACCTAATGTCACATTTCTGTCTAAGATACATAAGTCATTATGTTTTCCTGGGGAGGTTTTGAGGGCAAAATTATCCACGCTGCATAATCTTTATCTATGATAATGAGGCTCAAACATAGAAAATCACCAAACCTAGACTCTCCGGATTGTTTACTGTAATGCCAGAATTGGAAACAGGAACAGAATAAATCTGTGGTATTAGGAACAGGTTCATATTTGCTCATTCATTAATCTACTAACGCAGCAGATACTGAGGCTGCCGGCTGCCTTTTTGGCCCCCCAAACTCCACCTCTCTCACTGCTTCATTCTTTAGCGCTGCTGCTTCAAATCCCTTTCACTTACTTTGGAGATTTCTGTATCTCTCTGTGTGTGTGTGGAGGCATTTCAAAGCCCCGGAGCACGGAAAGCAGGCACAGAGAGACAGTGACGGTTATGCAATACTGGTTATTTATAAACCATCCTCCCCCTTTCTTTTTTTTCCTCCCCTTTTTCCCTTCCTCTCTCAATTTGTGTGACTCCCCTCCCTTTTTTTTTTTTTTGCTCTTAATGGCTCGCAGGCGCACCTGATGTCCAAGCATTTCTCCTGCCAACCTTTCACCCCACGATGACAATTTGTTTTCCGCATTGGGCACCTTGACAACTGTGGCAGATGGCTGTTATTACAAAGGGGTTACAACAAACAGCGCTAACTCGTAGTGCCACGACTGCACTGCAGATCGTTACTCTTTCCAATACATGACCAGAAACTTCCAACCGGCTGGCTAAAATGGGAGAGGAAAAAAATGTGCTGAATAGCATTTATATCCAAATTATTTACATAATACAAGCATGTTTTATGGCGTTATAAAACATAAAACCCATCAAACTGATTCTGTAGCAAACGAACTTGGTTTGCAACTTGATTCCGTTAAATATTAAAATAATACTTAATACCTTAAAGTACTTCAGTTAATCTTGGCTCAAGGGCATCATTTACCTTTTATCGCACACATATCGCACAGCCTTTCAATTTAACAAGGACATTGTATCAAATATGTGGGGTCTTCCTTCACAGCAGTATTGTTAAGCACATTGATTTTTTTTTTTTTTTTTGTGCGCTACGGTTCTAACAAAACCCACTGCAGTCATGCCTCGCCCTTACCAATTTAAGGGTTTTCATCATGCCTAAAATTTTTGATGAAAAAAATTTCAAAATTATATATCAAATCTCCCAAAATTACTCCAAGAAGGTTACAAAAGAACACAAACATCTAAAGATCGGCAGGCCTCGCTGGTCTTAATCGAGGGACATAATTTACCAATATGAAACACATTTTTAAAAAAACAAAAACATGACATTCAAATGAATGAGAGTTTTGAGAAGATGTAGATTAAATTCCACAGAAAAAAGGTTTAATCCAATTTTTTTTCTTGCCAAGGCAGAGATCCTCCAGATTAAACGTCTACAATAAAAGATTAAAAACCACATTAGTAAAACATGAGATGCTTTTCAACTAAAGTCCAGATAAAACCTAAAAGCAGATGTCAAAAACATCCAGTTGGAAAGATTAAAATGGTACAATGGGCATAGAGAGAGTTCTAAGAAATATCCACATGACATAACAGAATGCAATGCACTATTTACTGTTTTTCTTTGTCAGTAAGAATTATACTGCCATGCTTCTGCGGATGTTTCCCTTTTATACGAGCTTTCAGCAGCTAAAACTTAATTGTTTCAGTGGAACTGTCATGCTAAGATGATGTCTAAACTTAAAAAAAAAGTCTTTAAAAACTCCAAAACAGATAACAAAATCTCTTACCTGAAGGCCTCAATAAGACGTTCCACCTTCTGGGCTTCTCCTTGGACGCGGATGTGGGCCTGAAACTTTCTCAGTGCTTCATCCAGCTCCATACCTGAGAAGTCCATCTCATCCACCACACAACTGGAGGGCATCGAGAGTAAAGGATGGGGTAGAAGCAAAATTTTTTAAAAAAGAAAAAGAAAAGGAAAATGTGTTTAAACAGTTCATAGCAAAGTGCAAATCAACCTGATCAAGTGTTGTTACTTCTCTAGCAAACTGATCTTCAGAGTATTGAAGAAGCTATCATACTTCTTGATTTTTTTTAACCCTTACTGAATTTTATTGGGATTGTATCGACCAATCAAAATGTATTTTGATAAATTATCTAGTTTAGCTTTGTATGGTTTATCTTAAAACTACTCACACTTTTGAAAGTAAATTATTTTCTTCCATAACCGTTTCTGTTTTGAATGCAGGAACAGTGTGTCCAAAATAATTGACATCGCAGACTTCTGAGGCGCGACATATGAAGTACGAAACTGCTTCGAAACCTCGTTTTGGGCCTCTGATCCCTACGGTTTGCTCTACTGCAGAGAACACTGCGGCACACGCACAAACACACGTACACCGTGTTAGTATGGATCACGAGGAACAAAGGGAGTTAATGAGCTGAGTGCTTGAGTGTGACACATGCTGCTCCAGCAGAAAAAGTAAAACAGCAGACTTTACATCACTACTGCACACAAAGCATCGAAACTGTGAATCATCATTCTTTGAAGGTGTTCATGCAGCTGTTTATTTTGCAGGAATAAAAAAAAAACACAAAAAAACCCCTCCTCGACACAACACAAATATAATAAAGGAATCAGAACACCTAAAATAAATTATAACAGAGGAAAAAAATATGAAAATGCTTCAATGAGATTAAGCATGAGATCTCATGTTTTCTCATAGAAAACATGAGATTATTTCTCTCTTGGATTATTATTGTAGAATTCCCAGGTTGATTGGTAAAAAATAATTAATCCAGTCTTGCAGCAGCCATTTTGATATTCACTACAAAGATGGAAGTTCATAAAGTCTTTATCTGTCTCTAGCTGCCTTATCTTTTCTTAATTATGCTGCAATAGCACGCCCAAATTACCCTTAAGTGTAATAACCAGGCTGACAAATCTAATATAGTTGTAAAATGAGGTCTCTCTAACTTCTCATCTGCTGACTGTGATGGAGAAGGATTCAAAAGAAGGAGCAAAATTTATTCAACAAAAACAGTATATGGTGACATGTCTGTTATGATCCTTGGGTGTTTGGTTTTCATTTGTGTTTGTTGTTTATTTCTGAAAGGTCTTTCCACATTCAGTTCCTCTGTGTTAGAAAGATATTGCCACATATTTTTTCCCATTAGATGTAGTTTCGCAAGTATTCCTTTTGTTCTGTTCTCTATGTATTTTAGTTTAACCTCTGAATCGGTGTTAAGATATTTTACCTTTTTGTAGTTTTCTTTGTGTATAGTTTAGTTCTAGTTTGTTCATTGCTATTGTGCAATTTAGTTGGGATATCTTTTACTAACCCTGACGTGTGTATGATTTCAGTACTCTTTATATTCGTTCTTTGCATCATTTGGATTATACTTGCACATTAGAATAAGGCGAAACATTTGTTTATCAACAACGTTTAGATGAATACTGATGTCTTGAGGAGGCTAAGAACAGATTTCCACTACCTTGGAAGGCAAGCCAGAGCCATCAGTCATAACCGATACCCGTTCTTCTGAGGTTGAAGAGGTGACCTATGTGATCGCCTGGGAGCATTTTCAATTTAAAAAGAGCATTTTAATACATTCAAAGGTTAAGTTTACACTGAGCTGGATGTGATCCTCCTCTGGATGCGCTGAGTCTCTCTGGTCAGCCTCTTCATGACTCACTTCCTCTCTCCACCACCTCTCTGCCTTCTCCCTCAGCTGTCACTCTCTATTTATGTAATGGCAGATGACAAGCTGTATATAGCCTAAGTACATCGGCCCTTTTCTACGCCTTCTGCATGCACGCTCTGAACTAAAGAGCAAACACGCACATAAATTTGTAGAGTTGCCACCGTCATGCAATACTTGGCACAGATATTGAAATGTGTCCATTTTGATAGAAAATGTTAGTTCAAATATAATAGCAGGTGTAAAAGAAGAGGAAACGTATATGACTTTCAGCAGCCAATGAGATGTCAGATAAAGAGGTTCCAGTTGTCCAACCAAAAACATGTCAATTAGATGTCTTTAGTGTACAACTTTTAACTATTAACTAATAATTAAATTGACTTAAGATGCTTAAATATTTTTGCTATAGTTTGAGAAATACACAGACAAATTCCCTTCATGCACATACATATTCAAAGTCCATAAATCACCATGAGTGATTTTCACATTAGACCACAATCGCACACCCACTCTCCTGTGACTACACTTTACAGAGAGTGCTCTCACACACACTTTGCACTCTTCTATCATGTTCCTGTTCAACATCACCTCCCTCTTCACATGCATCTGCTGTTTTCAGAGCCTCTTAAAAAAACAACAATAATAGCACTTCCTGTGTTTATATATCTTTATGTCAGTTGTGAAGAGAAACTGTCTGCTAGCTGAATTGGTGTCTGAAGCCTTATGAGCATAATTCCTGTTGAGAACCATGAGTGACTTTTTCAGGAAAGTAGATGAGTTAGCATTAGCTATCTGGTAGAGAATCTTCCTTTGGGAAAAAAATTATTGAGTCAGTAACAAAATAAGATTAAAATAGATACAATTTATTTTTTTAAAACTTAGGGAGTTTGTACAAAAATCAGAGACGAAGAAAAGGTAGGAGTTAAGGCAGTGGGTGAGTTACAACCACAATGAGGTGATTGACCTGGAATTACATTTACACCATAATGTGAGTCATGTTCGTTTGTTTGTGTTTCTGAGAATCGTATTTGTTTATTTTTTATTTTAATGACTAATACTACTGATGACAACATGCCTGCTGACTCAAAACTCAAGACTGGCTTATGTGTATAATATAAGCCTTAGAATGTAGTAATATATTTTAAGGCATTTTGAAATGTTTTTGGATCTAGTAACACTAAATCAAACAGATTAAAATATATAAGTGGCTTAAGAACCATTAGTGTGGTAAAATGTTCTCTTTGGACACTAGCAAAGTTTAAATTACATTGTGGCTTATGTCTTAGTCAGAATGAATTGGGACTGCCCTATGGGTTTCAGGACTTACTTCAAAGACTATTAAAACATTGCTGAATAGCAAGGAATTTGGAAAGTCTTGAATTCTCTGCTACAACTGTCCTCCACAGGCAAATAGCACCTCAACCCCACTGCAGAAATTGGGGATTCATAGACTTAATTATTTATTCTGCATTTTTCTATTCACTCCAGAAGGCCTTTCCCGAAACAATTCACATCCTGGCTGACTTTTAAAGTCTTGATGCAAATCTTCATTCCCATGGGAAGAGGTGTGAACTGGCTACAGTGATAAGATTTTCGGAGATCTGCAAATTTTTCTGGATAAGTCAGAAGATCTGCAAAAGTCTTGGTGAAGATGGCAAGAGATATCAAGAAATCAAGAAAGAGTCAGATGTGGCTTGCTGAGGTACAGCATAGAATGTCACACTATAACTATGCACACACACCTCTTTAGTAACACAATAAAATTTACTATTTGGTCTAAGTTTGACTGACAGCAGCCTGGGAAAGCAGCGGCATAAAAGCAGAGTAATCATTGCTTTTTAGTGACCTACATCTTATTGGAGAATAACTTGTAGTCAGCCATGAACGTGAATAGAGACCACACTAAAATGTAACCCGACCAAAGTTAAATATGCATGCATACCCATGCTGCTTAATGCACAACAGCTGTTGAGCAGCTAATTAGACAGGATGCTTTTAAACTAATGAACACCGCTTCCAAAAAATATGAACGTATGTAAGGTTGATGAAAAGTAACGAAGTGCTTGCACTGTAGATTTTTAGTACTTGATGGTATTTTGCTGTAGCTCAGAATAATAGTCTGCTCTGCCAATAAAGCTTTATGAAAGCTTTTAACTGGTTACACCAAAAAATACTTTAATTAAAGTGATACAGAGAAGAGGTGTTCATGCATACACATTTTTGTAAACCTGTTGTAGTTCTTTACTGTATGCATTGGTGAGTTTCACAATTCATTCACTTTCTGAATATGTGGCGTTTTTACTCATATACACAGTGTGTAAGTATGTGTATTACAAAATAATACACGTTATTGAAACTCTAAGATTATAGCCAACATGAAGGTAGGCTGGTTGAGGCTGCTGGTTGTATTAATCCATCTAATCAGCTAAGATCTGTCAGTTCATTCCATGTCTGCCAAACATGGAGTGAATCTGCAGATTTTCTGGAAAGGTATTGAACATGTTGTATTTTTCAATGTCTTGTACAAACACATTTTTTATCTGTTTCCTAAATAACCCCTGCAAACTCACAGTAAGCTCATCAGACAGACTTATTTGGCCACCTGCAACATAATTTCACTTACATGTTTGACTGGGAAAACAGTCTCACCCTTACATATAATTTTGAAAGGTAAAGGATTTTGCCCCATGAAAACAGCTTTGGACGTTTGAAGCTTAGGCCTGATTTTTCCAGAAAAAATCTGATGGTTTACGAAACGTTTCTTAAAATATCAAAGGCCGTCTCGTTTGCTACTCACTCCAGGACATCTCTGTTGAACGGCTTCTTGCTGTTTCCTAGGAATTCCCCAATCATTTGTCGACTGAGGCCCTTCCTCTGGAGCAGAAAGTGGGCTACGCCGATGGGCGTGTCTGGGATGAAACCGCGGGAGATCAGGAACTGAAGGCCTTTGTCAGGGTTTCTGGGACAGATAAGACAGAGAGAGAAGCATGCCAATTAGGAGGAATTCTCAGATGAAAATTTGCAGCTGGAATATAAATCCTAATTACTTCAAAGATATGATTTGCCCTGCACCATACTGTGTATGAATTAATGGCAATAAGTCATTTACTTTAGATTTGCAGTTTAGAAGAAACCATTTGGAAGTTTATAGCGGACACATTTAATCTCACACAAAGTGAAGAGGAACTGCATCCTTTAAGTTTTCCCTTAATGTTCTTGACAGAAAAATTAAAAACATTAAGTAAACATTAAGTTTTGAGGGTCTACTGTTAAGTGTGTGTGGAGATGATGGACAAAAATCTAGAAAATTCAACTAAATCTGTTTAAGTTCTTTTAGCTGAATGAAGAAACATTCATCATTACTGAAAACAAAGAAAGTGCAATAAATTTACCAGACATTGCTGGAGTTGTGACAATTATTTCTGACATTACTTTCTGCCTCTAACATGAATATGGATGGAGTAAATATACTTAGACTTTAGGATTCAAGTAGATGGCACAGAGCTGTTTGTGTAACTGCATGTTAGAGAATAAAAATCTCAGAAGTGGTGATAACTTTTAAAAATAAAAATAAAAAGATTCTTTGATAAATGGAGACAACGTCTGACAACATGTGATTTGTGCTGGGCTCAAGTTTATCAAGATTTTAAAAAAAGCATAATTTTTAAACCTGAAATAATGTTCCATTAGTCTGCTTCTATGATTTAAGTCTTTGACATTAAATGGCAGAGAGAGCCAAGGTGATCCAAAGCTATGTGAACAATGGAATAATGGAGAGCTTTTACTTGCAAGCACACAAGCTGCATGTGAATGTTATCCTGCTGGGGACCTTTATACAGACAGAAAGAAAATGTGAATGCATTAAAAGCTATGTAATTAATTAATCAAAATTAACACACAAGTCCCAGTCGTAACATGATGCAAGAATCAGCCTGTGTTCAGACAACATACACATATGATGGTTATACTATGCCCTTAGTAAAAAAAAAGTCCAGTCTGCGATCCATTTAAAAGATTGTTTTTCGCTGACAGCGTAACACATTATGTGAATATGAATGGAGGAGTGATATCTCTGCTTTTAAAACCGCTTTAAATGTAGAAGACATGAGTTCCGGAGATGCGAGGGCACCATTGTCACATCTTTTTCGTTCCTGTCTTCATGCAGTGTTTAAATCACAGCTGTTTCATGCGTATGACCATGTGTGCACCACGGTTAATGGGTGTAGTAGAGCGCAGGGAGGATAAAAAGCAGCAAAGGAGTATGAGGAGGAGGCTGGACGAGAACCAGACAAAGCAGATGTCCGGGAACAGCGGAGTAAGGGAGGATGAACATAGGAAGGACCGTCGCAAAGCATCTGCCACAAAAGCCTCATCAGCGCTCCCTCAGCTGTTAGCTCACCCTGTCAGCTGAAGGTGATGATGTCTCGCCAAATGAATTTGGCAGATATCACTCACTTGATGTTTGCCCAACAACAGATGGATCACACATGGTGATTATTATTTGCAATCAGGAATGAACAGAGAGGAAAAGATTGGAAAATTTGAAGGAGATGAATGATGGAGAGATTTAGATGAGGGTGACTGTTTTCATTGGATAACTGCATGCCAGCGTCGACCGATTCCTGCAATGCAAAAGTAATCACTTTCAGGTGAGCACAGCATGTTGGGCATATTTATTCCATCCTGTAGCACAAATCTGTTTTTTTGTCTGCTTTTATTTTATAATTCACTGTTAAATCTTTCTCTTTGGTATAGCAGCAATGTTGATATTTGTCACATTTTTAATATGTTTCTTTAGATTTTCTTTCAAGTTGACACATATGGCAACAGTTAAGAATCATTGTTGTTGTTTTCATTTTTAAGATTATTTACCAGAACGCATAGTCATCCTCCTGCTTTCACTAAATCAGAACAGATGCAAAAAGCGGAAAGAACTCACTACGGAAAAAAAAAACAAACTGTAAAAAAAATATGGGGCAACTAAAACTATCACAACTCTTTCTGCTAATCAACAGCTTAGTATATAAAAAAGTCTTTTTCTGACCTGACATCACAAATATGAACATGTAAAGTTTGCCAACTTCTACAAAGACCTCAACTTGGACCACGTAATTTGGTGAGATGAGACTAAAACTAATCTTTTTGGATGAAAATAACTCACATGGGTATGATGTGAAACAATGGAAAAATTTATTAAAGCTGTGGGTCTGTTTCTGGAAAAAGCAAAAAGAGAAGGGACAAAACATGCAGCAAAGATTTAAAGATTAGGAGTCAAATAACAAGCAACTGAATCAAGGACGAATAAACTTGCCATCCACTCTGACCTACAGGAATATTATAAATAAAAGGTCAATGGCTCCTGCATATAAACTAAAAATGGGTCGTCAATGGGTCTCCCAACAAAATAATGATCAAAAATATATGGCTAAATGAACACTACTACAAAATCGACCTTCCATGTCCATCTCTACAATCTGATCCAAAACAAAGTCAAAGCTCAAACACAATTATTTTTTAAAATATGGTGTTTTCCCTCTGAATAAATATACTCAAATGAAGGTTGGACTTTTTTACATTTTTATGTGTCATATAATATCACTGTAATAAAATACAATTAAAATTTTTACACATCTTTACCTATGGAATCAGCAAATGGGATGGGTGCTGTATAACTAATAATTTCACCTGCCAAAAATAGTATATATATGATCCTAAAGCAGCAAAACCAATCCATAGCAAAGAGAACAAAATTATGAAACAGAAGACAATTTTAAAAAATTGTAAACCAGAAACTGGGTAATGACAAACACACAGCAAAAAAATAAATAAAAGTACAGAAAACAAGGCACCATTTTACAATAATAGAACTTAATTTTAGATAATGTTGGTGGAAGAGTAGACATTTGATACTAGTCTACTTTTGTAAAACAATTTTTGACATTATGTTTTCCCTGTAGCAGTTGTACTTTACCTAAAACTACTGCTGCATTCTTGGTTTTGTTCTACTTTTTCTAAAAGTTGCGTGCCACACCTCTGTGCTGCAGTGCCGCAGAGTGTTACAAGGTGGAGACCCTCGTAAAACTGGTTAGTCAGCACAGCAGGGACACTATGGAAGTTTCATGTACACAAGAAATATAGGCCATTAAGCTTTTTTTTTCTCCATCTTGGTGTGCTGTCATGAATAAACACCCCCCCTGCCCTCACACACACTCACACTTTATTGACTTTCTCTTAATTGCCTATGAACAGATGAACTGCGGCAGCACATCATATCTTTTTATGACTCACACTAAACCTCAGCTGTCAGCACTGTATGTTGTCTGTTTCACCAGAGGCACAGAGTTCTGTGACTAACCAGAGACAGACTGATGGTTGGTTAGCATCGCTTTGCGTTTTCTGAGCGGCACCATGATTGCGTGGTGTGCTTGTAAACATGACGGGGCCCAAAATTAATGCAAAACGCACAAAACTGCTCCTGTCCGTCAACGGTGCCGTCTCACTAAGAAGTACTTAGTGAAATGGTTAGCTTTTCCTTAAGTTCATGTAAAAGTGTTTTGAATGAATATCCACATTTCCTAAACTTTTCAAACAGTTTGCAACTGTTTTTTTTAATAGCAGTGCATGTCAAAGCCCAGGATGAAAATGTACATAACAGTGAAGTAGAAAAGAATATTTTTACAATTAAAAAATCTAAAGTGTACTGAGTCGATGCTTGTTTAGCTCACCATTGCTGCAAGCATTTTGGGGACTGATGTCTGTTTCACCTTTGCACAACCAATAACTACTCTTCTGTGCAAAATGCTGAGATTTGATATAAGACATCTGTGAACACATTTTGTATTTCTTGGTTTTCTGCTCCTTCCATCTGACCATATTATCTGTCCCCAGAAAAAGATTAAATCTGCTAGGACCATTGCTTTTGTCTATACTTATTGTTTATTTTAACAAGCATCCTCAAACCATTTTTGTAGAATTTTTCTATGAAACTTTTGTGCAAAGCCTGAGCATAGACTTTGACCCATGCTACTGAGTTCTAGGAAAAACTTGCGCAGATTCTGGTCCTTCTATAATTTAGCCCTTATTTAAATATTTTACAACTCCTACATATTTAGTGTTAGTTTTCCTTCACACAGTGTTATGCATGTCGGTCAAAAACTTTAATTTTGAGCTTCACAGCTAAGAGATGTCCACTGAACATCTCCCAGCTGAGAACTAGATGTCTGTAGTTAGTTAGGTGCAGACGCACCACAATGTTTAGATTTCTATTTCTACTTTTAAAAAATCCCATATCATTTCGCTCCCATTTCACTTTACGCTCCATTTTATTTTGGTAAATTACATAAAATCCTAATACAACACATTGGAGTCACAAAAACGAAAAAAAGGTTCAAGACGGATTAGCATTTTGGCAAGTCACTGCTGTTGTTGCCATTTAGAATTTGTTTCTAATCGGTTCCTGTTAAATTTACTTTGGCTAGATCAGGTGTTGCGTTATGTTTTTAAAGGATCTTTTCAAATGTTTTATTTATTTATTTTTTTCCTACATACTCCGAGCAAAACGAGAAAAAATGGCACCGAGTTCTGGGAATGAAGAATTAGAACTGCTCCCTCTGTTTGACATCTGGATTTTAGAGTTTGTAATTATGCGCCGGGTCGTTCGGCGCTGGGGGCAGAATGATAACACAGTCAAGGATTGTGCGTGCATAAACAGACACCCGCTACTTCTCAATAAGTACACACATGCAGTCAGGTTTTTGTGAAGCACTTGCCTCCTGATGTGCAAGATTTCTCTAGAGGAATCTGGCATGCTTTGCTATGTTAATTAGCCCTGCTTGACATATGTACTTAATATCTCTTTCACACACTCGCTCTTCACATTGATATTTCTTTAATTCATGCAGTTCTGATGGTGCTTCATTTTCATCAAGATCCAGGTCTGCCACAAGTTGCTCTAATGGCTAATCATTGTGTTCACTACACGAGCATGAAGAGGAATTAAGAGCATGTTCGATAGGTGTTAGATGGGAAAGGCGCCCATATAAGAAATAGTCATAAATGTCACATATCTTCCCGCTGTTGTTGCGCAACACCCCCCCTCCCCCTTCTTTCTCTACTCTCTCACTCTCTGCTTCCTCTTCTGAGAGGGGAGATGTGCTACCAGCTCTCCTTCTAACGGGTTAATTGAGTTTCCTAAATCTGCTGGGATTTACCCTGTCCAGAACTGAAGTAAACTCTGTTTAAGCTGGTTTCGAGAAACGATTCGCCTGGTTATCTGACGGCCTACATCCAGGTGTCCCACCCTTCTTCCCCCTGTGAATTAGCCAGACTGAGCAGCCTACAGCCAACTAGTTTCACAGAGCACACCTGTTAATGGTCGCTCGTTCTCTATTTTACAACTTGCATTTGTTATTGAACCAGGTAGGTTTTAGTGACTCGGGCGAGTCCCAAGGATGACGTTTTACATTTGGGCTACCAGAAACCTAAAAACATTTTAAACTTTTTCCTCTCCAGAATCAAACATCATAGCTATTTTACAACCATCAAAGAACTTTAAGGTGACTCATTAACTGAATGTCCACAACATCTTTTAGATTTTCTTTATGCTAAATATTTTATTAGTAAGGCAGTTTTGCAAGGGTCAGTACAGCTTAATTCAGTAGCAGAAATAATCAAATAAGTAAAATCAATCATCTAGTCTATCTTTCCCTACTGCTGACACTGAGAACTAAAAAAGGGAACCTTTGAGAGAGACGGACGGAGTTTGGCGTTTCGAACCCCAGACCTGGCTTGATGATGAAGAAGGTGATGCAGCAGGAGGAAGATGTTGATCAGCGAAGGCTGGGATCTCTGTAGGTCTGATGAGCTTCTTCTCCGCATGGATGCTGAGGTCACACAGGATTTGCAGGAAGGAAAAAAGGCACCAGTTCTTCTTCTTTGCCTTTGTCTTCATCTTTGTCTTTGGGGTCTGAACCCAGCCGATGAGAGAAGTGCGATTCAAAGCCACAGGTTGTGGGCCTGACGGGTTGGTCTCCATGAGAAGGACAGTCTTCGGCTCTGTGGCCCCGGCTCTTCTTCAGCTGCAGAGTTCTTTGTCCATCTCGATCTTGGCTCGAAGCTGCCCGGAGGATCCAACAAAAGGTTCCTCTTTTGCACCCACCTTTTATAGGGTTTATCCACCCCCCTGGTGTGCCTGCTGTCTGCTTAGACAGATGATCTCATATCCATCACTGTCTTACAGACATTATGTCCTAATGTCTGTGCTAATGTCTCAGGGTTGCTCAACCTCCTGTGTCCATTGCCTGCACGACATTTTCTCTAAATAAGGCGTTGATCATCTCTGCTCTCCTGTTAGTTCCCCTTTTTCCCTTAATCGTTCACCTTTCACCTACCATCTACCTCCAACATATCAGTGATGTTTAATTGCAGTTACATGTTTTACACCATTTCAAGTTCAATGTCAAAATCACATTTATATCACATTTATTTTCTTTAGCTTCTCTGATTTAGCATTCATTTATGATTTTATAACCTATTAATTACTCTTATTATAATCCTAATGTGAGTTATTACAGATGTTTTCTAAAATGAAACCAAGAATAATACATGATTCTAATTATTTAATACTAAAGTTACAGTTACTTGTTTTTCTTGTAAGTGTTCCCACAAATGTACGTGTAAATATTATTACAAGTAAACCATTATTAATATAAGTATTTTACTTTGAATCTTATCAAATTACTCAAAATGTTTAGATTTCATTCTTTAAACGTTCATGCTTTAAAATAAGGAATAGTCTCAGCTATTTTTATAAATCTGCAGGCTGGAAACTTACTTCCTCTTTTTCCAGGAAACCTGCTTTTCCTGTTTAATGACTCTTTCTGACTGACTATGATTTCTTATGATTAGATAGAAAAAAGTAGAATTAAAGCAAAGTTTGCATGAGACAAAAACAACACACACAACCAGATTTATTTTATTGACACCTAAGTCTACTGTTGGGCCTTGATGTCACTTGAGTGATTCATTTTAAAGATAACTTTATTTATTATTACTGTTAAACTAAAATCTCCAGCATGGGGAAGTGGGATGAGCTCGGATTTTCTTGACACCGCTTTCTTGCATTTCTTGTGTTGAAGATTTGACACTGCAGCTTATTTTTGTCATTGTCATTCTCGCCACATTCAGGAAGAAAACTTTATCAAGGGGTCTTTCTCTCAACCTTTTCCCAGTGTTGTTTTATGTCTCTCACATCTCCTCTCTACTGCTGCTACACTCATCCGTCTTTTTATTCTTGGAAGAGCTTGCACATAAACAAAAGCGGATATAGACATTTAATGAAAACACTGGAACTCCCTCTCTTTATGTCACTTTATATGAAAACGCTCGTTAGTTCGCTTTGCAAACATTGTGCACACAGATTTGGGTTTTAGCGTACCTCTCTCCTCTCTTTGTGTCTATGTGAGCTTTTTTGTCTGCATGATCAAGCAATACTAAAGTTTTAGCCCAAAGCAAACGCTGCTGTTTAAGATGCAAAGGATATCACAGTGCAGGTAAGAGGAGGTGGAGGATATGAAGTGGTGGAACTAATAAGTATTAAGCCCGATTGCCTTTCTATCTCTCATTCTCTTCACTTTTCATTTTTTCTTACTTCCTTTTTTTAATCTTCTTCTACCCTCTCAGTCAGTTTATTACAAGTGGGGTTATCGCTCAAGGTTTTTGATCTAGGGGATATAGACAGTGTTTGTAAAAAGGGACAAAATAGGCATTAAAAAGGTGATTGACAGCGCTAAGACCCTCCTCCTGGCTCTGATTGGTTGTTTTTGACGGAGCAGTGTATTTCTCTAGATGAATCAAATGAGTAGGCAGAGGAGATTGATTTATTCTCACAGATTATCTGTCTCATATTATACTGTCATGACATAGTCACAGTTTTAACAAATATGTTAAAAAAGAAAGGGGGGGGTTCTTTTGTAGAAGTTACACACTGTACCTTTAAAAAGTAAGCAGCAGCAATACTTGTGGACTGATTACCAACGTTTTCTTAAGCAAAACAACTTCTCTTGTGTGATAAAAACACAAAATGTGTCCTAATTTATAGTTATTTCTCTTGATATGCCGATAATGATTTCTGCAGATGGATGATATTAACTTACCATGCAGACGTCACTGAAGAAAAGTCATGATTGTATAAATGACCCAGTGACAAAAACAAAACAAAACATCAAACTATAATTACTGAAACTCTGCTAACACAATGTGAGATGTAGACACCAAATGCAAGGGTATATAAAGGACATGGATTTGATCTGATTTTTTAAACAAAATGGAGGGTTGAAAAATATTGTTAAAACTTATGTCTACTTTCCTTAAGGGAGGAATGATGAAAGTTAAGTCAAAAGTTTAAATTAAAATAAAGTGTAAAAAAAAAAAGTGCGAAATTGCTACGTAAAATTAGTCTATTTCTACATAAAAAGAAAACAAAAACAACTGTTGTCTTTTTGTCACTACTTTTCTTGTTTCCGTCTCGCAGACTGCAGAGGAAAATCCTGTTCTTACTTGAAAAGGTTATTTTATATTTTCTGGGGTTTTACCCTTCCGGCTGCCCTCAGCCTCACGTCAAGAATGACAAAGTCAAAACCAGATAAGAACCTCGCAGGGCACGTCACAGTCAACACAGCTAGGTGTTGACAAAGTGGTAGAGAGAAATGGGAAAAATATGTTGGCATGGTGACTAAAGGAGATGGGGCTAGCACTGACAAAACCTGTGATGCTAATACCTTGAGACTAATCCTGTACAACGCATTTCATATATGTCCAGTTTTGTAGAGCAGTTTTTTTTAGCAGGGATCTTCATTTTGACACATAAAATTACTCTTTATTCAGTTTACACTACAATAATTTGGGGTAAACTTATATAAAAAAATTAAAAAAAGAAACAAAAAAATAAATAAAAACAAAGTAGTGAAGTGAAAGAAAAGTTGAAAAGTATCTGTCATGGTAGAATTAAGTTATGGTTGTAAAAAGTCAGAATTATCTTTTTCTATAATCCTAACATTTTTGGATGTGATGCAGTTACTGAGCGGAAAAGCCAGCTGTTTTCAGTATCAGCGTGGTGGTTATGAAGAACAGAGATATGAGAAGCTTTTTAAAGGAACATATTTTCTCAGGTTGTGAGACAGTAAAAGAGAGCAAGACATGAAGGTGATAAAATACTAGTTGAACAGAATATAACACATGAGAGCAGTTTTATCCTATTGATCTTTGAGAACTTTTAAGATATTTTATAGAGCATGTTGGATTTGGACAAAATGGCAGCTTTTTGAAAATCTCAGAATCAGAATCTACATTACCTTGTGCACAGATATCCAAAGAGTCCCTCCTCTACCCCCAAAAAATAAAATCTTTTTGTGGCCTTTCAATATCTGTTTATTAATAGAACAAATGTGGCCCACCAGCACAGGCTATTAATGGTACAAGAAGCTTTGTGAAAACTACTTAGGGTGAAATTATCACTGCCAAATAAAAATATTAGATGCAAAGTAACTCTCTTTTGTTCACCATGTTTCATTTTGCCTCCATTATAATTCCATGGTAATTACGACTAGAAATCATCCAGCACTTTTACTCTAAAGCAGACTTGGGCGCATCCATGCATTAAATTTGTCTGGACAGAGCAAGAGATTTTTTTAAAGGGTGACCCATATCCCTGTCTTGTTGTTTTAAAAAGACCAAATATTTTTTATAGATCCAGAAAATGGATTTAGCATATATTCCTCCAGTATGGGCATTGAAAACAATAAAAATGTATGTAACTAGCATGAAATATTTAATCAATGGCCCTCAAAATATTCGATTTTATAAAATATTGCATCTGAGCAGTTTTGTGCCATTTTACATGAATTCATACCTTGATGAAAATTGTGATTTAATACAATTGGGCAGCTCTAGCACAAAGGAACAGGCACTATGTTCCACATCTAGTCCAAAGCACACTTTTAGCCCTGCAGGGAGTGCAATATTGAATGAGACAAAGCCCAGTGCCAGCAGGATATAATTGCCACCTTACTTTGGTGGAAACCTATGTGGCACGTTTGCACATATTCCAGGTTGATACTGTCTCTTAATGGTTTCTCAGAGCTGTCAAGTCAGAACAAAGAAAAATGTGTAAATTGTTGAAAAATACAAATCCTAGCATTTATTACTTCAACAGTACTAGCAATGTTTTTAGTTTTTTTTTTTTTACTGTGCATCTTGACAGATTTTTGAATAAAATTAAGATCTATTTTCTGGAAATATCAATGCAGACAGTTTTAAACATTATGTGGTGTTCAAGAATTACTTTGCCCCAAAACCCCCACAATATTCTTATTCCTATCGTGTCCAACATAAGCCTGGTGTTCAAACTTCTTCCTACACTCCTCTGTCTCAATAACCACAATGTTCACATCTGGTAGTTTTTGTTGGATTTCCCTGTACAATGGGGATCAGAGAGGAAAAAGTGCTTTCCTCTGCTCTTTCCTGTCCAGAAGGCCTTATTACAGTTCAGGTACATATGCAGGAGGAGTGGAGTAACAGATTGTTCCATAAATCTTCCTGTTCACACAGTGTTGAATGTAATAAATCTGCTGTCAAATTTCTTTTCACTCTTTTTCAGTTCATAAGAATTACATAGAAAAGCTTGAATATTCAGAATATTCACACAGAATATTCTGCACAAGAGGAACAAGTGAGCCTCCCACATGTACAGTTGTAAAAATATTCACATCCCTTTTCCTCTTTTCGTCACAACCACAAAGTTATTTAAATGTTATGTGTGGCAACAGAAGGTAGAGTATAATTGTAAAGTGAAAGGAAAATGAGACGTGATTTTAAAGGGGCAGTATCCTGTAAAATCGACTTTTTTGGCGTTACATCATGTCATAATGTTAATCTCAAATCAAAAACATATCTGGGGTTTTGCTTCTCTCTTAAAGAGACAGAGACCCAATTTCAAGGAGTCATATTGCTAAGTCAATCATGTTTCTTTTTTGTGTAAAAAAACATAACTTCTTTAAATGACTTTTTTTACAGCATTTTTATAACTGGAGGTAACATAGTGGCTTGATTGCGCTCTAAAATTGCACCATGTTTGTGGAAAATATAAAATAAATTGCTTCCATGTATGTTTTTAATGTTTATGTTTAGTCATTCCCTTTGGAATGCAAGAAAAAAATCTAGAAAAGTTCAAAGGATGTTGTACAATGCACTGTAATACAAAATATTTGGTCTTTGCATTTTAGAAATAGGGCTAGGGCGCAGTTGGTAGCACTGTTGCCTTGCAGCAAGGAGGTCCTGGTTCGATTCCCGGCCTGGGGTCTTTCTGCATGGAGTTTGCATGTTTTCCCTGTGCATGGGTTCTCTCCGGGTACTCCGGCTTCCTCCCACAGTCCAAAAACATTAATTGGTCTCTCTAAATTCTCCCTAGGTGTGAGTGTGTGTGTGCATGGTTGTGTGTCCTGTCTGTCTCTGTGTTGCCCTGCGACAGACTGGCGACCTGTCCAGGGTGAACCCTGCCTCTCGCCCGGAACGTTAGCTGGAGAAAGGCACCAGCACCTCCCAACCCCACTAGGGACAAGGGTGTAAGAAAATGGATGGATGGATGGATTTTAGAAATATAAAAACAGTTTAATAAACTTTATGAACCTTACACAAAAGTCAAGATTTAAACTGCTCTACCATTCTAACATATTTTAGTTTTTCTCGTTAAGTTGTTCTAGAATTCTAATGAGATTAAATTTTAAAATGAAAGAATTTCATAAAACTCATCACTCACAGATTGAAGAGGTTGAGGCCGATCCGGTACAGGCGTTTCCGCATGACGTCGGTGGAGAGCGTGGGGGATTTACAGCTGGCGGGATTCTCACAGTGGTAGCGTGGAAGGCTGAGGATCATAGCCTGCAGCGCCTCTTTGGATGAGGCCTCAGATGTTGAGCGCGCCTCAGTCGACGTGCTGCTGCTGCTCATCTGCTCCGAGCTGTTGTCCGCCGTCTCCGAGCCACATCTCTTGACGTCAAGAGGCTCCACCATAGGAGAGCTCCTCGGCAGCATGGGCTCCTGTGGAACGGGCTCAGTCGGTGGAGGAGGTGGGGGTGGTGCCACCTCGTCTATGCTTTGAATGGCAGACATCTTATCAAGGGGGGTGAGGGGAGGTTGGGTCTCATCATTCAGCTCTTCTTCACTTGGGGGAGGGGCAGGAAATTCAACTTCCTGTTCATCTTCTATTTCTGTCTCTGCTAGGGGTGGCGGGGGCTCTTGAGGTGGTGGTGGGGCGTCTATTGGTTCTGTGGGGGCCTCTGGAGGTGGGGGCTCATCTGATAGTCCATGTGTGAGAGGGGCCGGTGTGGAGTTTGTTGTTGAGGAAGTGGTTGTTACAAAGGTGGAGGCCCCTTGTTGAATACAGCTGCCAAGAGTGACTGAAGTTGATGATTCCATGACTGAGGATGAAACTCTGAAGTTCTGGCTGTCGATCTGCACTGTTACATCCCGGAAGGCCATCATCAGCTTACTTGCACTTTTTGACAGGTCACTTGGGTCAACTGGACCCTGATGAACTGCAGCTTGTCCCACACTACCACCTTCGCCGCCCCCTTCCACACCCGGAGCGGCCGATGCTGCTGCATTGAAGGAGTCGGCGCTGAACTGATAGGCGCCGCCTTCTTGCAGCGAACACATGGTCTTCAGGCTCCAGTTGCTGAGTGCGTCATCAATAGACTTTGCCAGTGACTGGACCTGTTCCGTGAAGGAGTCCTCCAGGTCAGTCAACGTGCTGCCAACCGAGGCAGGCAAAGACGGCGAGCGCACCAAAGGAATGCCTGCCAAGTTGCAGCCTTCTGCCAGGGCCCGTTCAGCAGAGAACCCCTCTGTATTTTGCACACGGACTTTTCGCAGGGAGATGCGTCGGGGCAGGCGACTCTCCAGGAGAGAGTTGCGGATCTTCTCAAAGTTTTTGCTGAGCTGGTACTGGCGGAAGGCAGTCTGGATCTTGCAGGCAGCACGGCGAGAGATGAGGTGGCCGCCGTATTTGTGCTCTAACATTTCGATCTAACAAAGACAGAGAAACATAGATGAGAACATACTTAATTGTTTCGTGTTTTTAACATCTTAAGAAACAGAAAGTCATCTGAGATAACCTGTTTAATAACAGGCTGAATCCATTAATTATGACATTTGCTACCTAGGAAATGAATATTTGGAACAGACATTGCAAACATCTATTTTTAAAAAATTGAGAATTACAATGGAATGGCTTACATCGAACTACTTTCGTGTGTGCCAGTCATTTTAATCTAATTTAGGCAAAGCTTAAAACTTGATTATTACAGCTGCTGTCCATACAATCTGTTTCAGTTTTACCTTTTGTCAAAGAACAAAAAATTTCAATGTGATGAGCAGAGCTTAGGAAGAAAAACTCAAGAAGATTTATCGCTGTTCATACCGCAAATTGTGGCTCTGGATTGAATTTACTCAAGGGGGCTGAAAACAAAGGCGTGCCGCTTATTTTTCTGTTAACGTACAATGATGTATGACACTGCATTGGTCTGTAGTATGAAAGCCTAGTAAAATCCTAAAGTTTCAATGTATAGCAACATGATATCAAAAGTTCGAAGGGTATGTGTGACATTTTTTGCAAGTCAAAAGCTAACGGCACTACTTTAGCAATTTTCTCACAATATTTTAAACAAATCTTTATAAGTGAAGTGCAAACATAATCTCTACAGTAATGCTGTCATAGCAAAATTGTCTGAAACTGATCAAGTCATTTCTTGACTTGTGAAAAATGACTCAAGTAGTGTAGGAAATGGAAAATTGCCATTCTCATCTGGCAGCTTCTCAAGCACTAAATGAAACCTCTTTAAAATTCCTAAAACAGTGAGTCTATTGGCATCTTTTGAAGAGCCCAGAAATAAGTGCTTATCTTGCCAAGTCACTCTGAGATCATTTTCATTCAGTCCTGAACTAATGTGATTTCTAGTTTTGTACCAAGTCATTAAAGGACACGAGTGCAGAGGAGATTTCAGCCTTGACAGAATTGAATTGAAAGTTGACGAAGTACACGTTATCAGTATTTCTAATTGGAAATCTCTATTTACAGAAAAATGGGAGTTGGCTTAAGAAACTAGAAATTCATTCTATTCTTTCACTTCTTGCAAGAATTCAACTTTGCTTTGGTATCACAATTATGGGCATAAATGAGGATTAGTTTGGTGTACATAAAACAACCCTCCTGTCAACTCAACTTGTAACTTTGATCTTCTTTTACTTAAGTGCAGGACAAAGTCACCACACCAGCTTGGGCACATTTCCATTAAGCGCGGATAGACTATAATGGCCCCTGGGTTAGCAATTTCTGATAAGTGGCCAGCTCAACAAGATGCTGCTTCTGGCATTGTCATTGGAAGAACAGAAATCACATGTAAAGCTCTTTAGAAAAAGTAAATGACACTGAAAAGCCATCTCATCTAGCCTATTTACATTTCTCTGCAGAGGCTTTGTGAGCAAAGTGAAACGTACGGAGAATATTAAGGTAGTTTCTGAAAAGAACATAGGCCTACAGCTCTACTGTATCTGCAGTAGCTGTCATGTCTGGTCAAACTCAGTGTGAATATTTATCACTTTTTAACTGAAACTGCAATGTACTGTGTGCACTTTATTTCCAAATAAATTCTCCTTCAGGCACTTTATAAAATGTGCATTGTCATAATAATAATGACCTTACTGTTTAGAGAAGGGTCCCTTATCCAAACCAATTCTGCAAAACATCAGCTGTGGGGGTGTCCTTGAGTCCAGAGATTAGTTGTGTAGTATTTGATTGGATGTGGCAGTTGATCTTATTTGCTTAGCTTTCATTTTAGTCTGGGCTGGGAAGCATTTGGTCCATGTTGCTTTCTTTACTCAAGGGTGGAACTGATACTCTTGGTCATTCAAACAGAATTATGACAACTAAGAAGAACAAAGATATTACAGTTGGAGAGAAATGTGGATCAAATCTGATATCATGTTGACACAAACTGTATTGGAACGACAGATGGGCAGCAGTGCAACTCAAATTGCTCTGTAGCTTTGTCGACTGAGATTTCAATGCTCTTTTTTGCATTTTTATCCAGCATTGCAGAAGTTTCACACTAAACACAGCTGCTTGTACTACATTCTCTTTATCTTGTTTAGCTAACGGTATTTAACATTCTGAACTAAAGTCAGTTAGCCTCTTGAGGGATAAACTCTATCTTCTTAAGTATTTCAATGTAAATATTGTAAACTTTAAGGCAAAAAGTTAAAACTTTTAAACTGATATTGGGTGCGTGCCTGTGGAAGTCCCCAACAGATATCAACAAAACATAAGTGTTACCTTCTACATAACAACTTAAAATCACGAGTTACTAAGTGAAGTCCTCTTCTAATTTGCATATATATTCATCTCTATGCAAGTATAATCAAAATTTCAAAGGCATGACATGTAAGAAAAGAAAACCCTGGAAATTTTTAAGAACTTCAAACTTTTGACAATTTTTTATATACATACATGAAACAGGTCCAATTCTTTTTCTCTGGTCATTCAAAGACATCTTGTCAGAGTTGCTTAAATTTTATTTTTTCTATCATAATTGCATTTTTTCCCTAAAATCTATCTGGTATACTGCACATGTGCACCGCTGCTACAGAGCTGAAGCAACTGGAGTTCAAATTTTACGGCACTAACTCAGTAAAACTATGTAATCTAATGTGACGCCATGCAGATGCTTCACTCACCTTGGCATGCAGCCTTTTGAATCTTAAAGTAAAACGGACGGCGTCACTTACATTAGGATTCATTTGGCTAATAATATTTTGATTACTTGAGGCTCTTAATGGGGCCATGAAATTTAATTTTCAGTCAGTTGACCATATAACGTGATGGAAATGATTTAAGTAATGCATACTCTACTGTTACATGAGAACACCATCAATCTCAATACAGTATAAACAAACCGTTAGGAATCAAACTGCATCAAAACTGCAGAATAGATACTTAATGGATACATCAGGAATTATTGTTCTACACAATCCCTTTATTTCCTCAGGTTTAGACCCACCTAAAATATATTTTGAAACTCCCACATGGTGGGCAGCAGGGTCATTTTTCTTACAAATTACAAATACTACCACAAATGGTTCAGGAAACTTTTATCTTTAATTAATTGACTCATGTCATTGGAAAAAAAGAATTTTATCCCTTTCTATTTGTGAGCGGTAGAGTGGGTAGAGAGCGTGAAGAAAGAAAAGGTCATACAAGCAAATCGACAGATGAAAAGAGCACAAGACACATGAAAACAAGTGTGTCAAAAAGAAGGTCACATATACAAAAAGGGGTTGTGAGACAGATGACCGCACCAAGATTGGCACTGTTAAAAATTCACCCTATTAGCCCCCTGTCAGCTCTACTTGTGATTACTTCACTAAGCTGTGATGGGGAAAAAGATTATTTTGGTAGCACAGTCATTTGAGGGAATGGCAGTCCTCTGTTTATCTGCTGTTTCTAAATCAATCTTGACAGACAGATCAGCACCATAATGACCTCCAGTTTCCCTCTGAATGAGAAATGAAAAGGTGCTGAAAAAATAATAGCATGCAGGTTGGGTTTGCATTGGTAATTCTCCTCAAAGTTAAGGGCATGAATGAGAATAAATGAGAAAATATCAGCAAATTATATTAAAAGTCAATAATGACTTAATTTGAAATATAAATATCTAAAGTAAAGGACACAGGTCTGTAAGCTCTCTTTACCACAAAACATGACATAATGGGTTACAAACTATAATGAAAAAGATTTCCCTGTAAAATAACCTTCTCCGAAATGTGTTATATACCACCTCAAAATATCTGCTTTTTATGGGAGCATTCTGTGTGTCATTTTCCACTTGAACAGGCCAAAATATGAACTTAAACACTGCCCCTTTAAACTGTTAACTGGAAAAGAACTAGATCAAGTTTCCTCCTTAAATAATGTTGAGGTAGACAGTCTGTTGCAAATAAGGCAACACACCATTAGATCCCACATGCTCCAAAAAAAGACACATAAAAAATAATCAAAATGCAAAGGAAGGATTATTAGCTTTCAAGCTCATGCAAGCTGTTTTTGCAGCAAAGAAACATTCGCATGATTAATGACATGATTATGATTATTTAATAGTAATGGGATTTAAGGAATGCTGACTGTAGTGCAAATCAAGGATGACAATGGAAAAGGTCACATGTTATCAGTAGAAGGCAGACATGTTTTGTTGGTACATTTATGGTAAGCAGAATTAATGACTTAGATGAAGTGGGAGATAATCTTGAAACGCATTTGAAATGTATGTTTTTCATTTACATTTTCCTGAATTTAAGTGAAACAGAAAGTAAGATCAGGTCTAAAGTGACCCATAAGAAACACTCGCAATTTATATTAAAGAAGCAATTTGATGTAGATATTTCCAATTTAATATTAGTTGAACTGCATTCTATTCACTTGATTGGTGTTGTTGGCTTTCTCATTCCTACATGTTGCAAGAATCATTGCTTACTATAAAAATAACTGGAGTGAAATTTTAGTAATACAAATATTATCACAGTTTTGCTTGAGTACACTTGTAAAATGTAAAACTGCATGTTTCGTATGTTTGGTTACATTAGATTACGTTTGCAAAGCACATTAGAAACTAAATTTAAGAGTTAAAATTTAAATTAGACATACTTGTATGACGTGGTAAGTGAACAGCAAAGGGAAAACACAACATCTAAATGAAAATCTACACACTTAAAATATATTCAGTTTAGAAAGATGTCACATGTTTCACGGTTTTAATGCTCAGATTTAAGTGACTTAAACAATCCATCACCAGGTTCTTCCGTGGCAATAAAGGTATCGCCTAGCAGATCCAATTACTTTGACATTGATCCAGATATCCATCAAGTCCCTACCCCCCCACGTGTGTGGACAGAAGATCAATCCAGGCGATCGTGTATCTCAAGCCTCGTTGACAGGGAGATAGTAGAATAGAGGGACTCTCAGATCTGAGATTAAAAGAGCGAAGGGGGGAGGTGACTTGAGGCTAAAAGAACTTTGAGCCTCGATTAAAGGAGTGATGAGGGAGGAAATCCAGTCAAAATTGAGTGAATAGAGATGACAGGGGGGTGTTGACAAACCATCATTCACAAGTACATTCTACAAGTTTCAGTGGCAGCTCCATTAGGAGAAGTGAATCTTGTGATTTTTATTGGAGGAACTCCAATAAAACATCATATACCAGAGTATATGATATGAAAAATGCACATTTGTCACTGAAATATGTTTAGAGGATTAGAAACACTTGTTTCCAACAGCTACTTTTTTTTTTACTTTTAAAAGTAAAACTGGAAAACTAAGCAGAAAAAATAGTGATGCCCCAACCCAAGTTTACATATTTAGATTGGGGCCAATCCAATATATGGGCAGAAGGAACAGAGAAAGTGGAATGACAGTCTTTTTATTAAATTCAACTCCTAGTATTTCTTGTCCTCTACTGCGAGTGATATCATCAATTGCACCCCCACTGTGTCTGAGTAGTTTTTATTTTTATACAATCACAGCCTATTTCTGTGCGCCTATCTCGTAAGACTTACAGGTTATTTTATAGCTATAAAATAAGTGTAGAGTGTCTGAAGAAACTCTACAGCATTTTCTCATGGAGCTCTCTGGCTGTTTTGCACATTGTGTTCAAGGTGAAAAGGTGCAAGTGCAAGGAACAGCACAGGAGAAGAGTCATTAAACAAACACACAACACACAACACAACACACAACAAACAGAAAATGTGCATGCTAATGTTAGCTAAGCACTTCAGAAAACAAATCCATTTCCATCAGTGGAGGCAATGACTTTTTATATAGAAGACTGTAGTTTTATGTGTTGAGCCAGATGTGTTTAAAAACAAAGTGATGAAGTTTTGTGCATTTCATCTGACGGATTGTCAAGGCATAAGTGTAGCTTACTCAACCGAATTCATTCCATCTGGGAACACTATATTGAGGTTGATTTGCAGAAACTCTGTCAGGGTCAAACTACACTGTTGCCAAGAAAAACAGAAAAGAGGGACAGCAGCATTCTGAGACTCAATGGTGAGTGAATTATTTAAGTGCTACACAAAACTAAAATAGACCACGTAATGCTGATAGAACATAGTGTTATTTTACTGGATGTAAATGGTACTGATTTTATTGACGCAACAGGCTAGAACTCAGTAGGGATTAATGTCTGTTCCTAAATCACTCAAATCATATTGATGGCACAGAAAAACAAAAGCATGAAAATCATCAAAGCTTCAAAAATGACTCTCCATGAAATGCTATTGAGTGTGTTTTGAAATATATTCCATAGCAAAAGGGAGGGACTGAAAGGGATTTGAAGGAAACATTTTTGGTCAGTAAAATCAATAAAGAAAACATTTGCAGTACCCAATAGAAAATATTTGGACCATGCCAACTGGACTAACTTTAACCCGCCTTACCTGCTCGAAAATCCATGGGCTGAAGAATGTTGTTGAGAGGAATGATGATGGAAATGGATGGTAAATGTTTAATGGCTCTTGAAATGGGGATGATTATGCGATGTGGATGATTTCTGTTCCCCTGGTGAAAAACATGATTACAAGACAGACCTGTGAACATGGAAGTCACTGTACAAATACAATTATTTAAAAGAAACTATTAAAATGCCTTAAATGTTGTAATTGACTTAAGTCAGTAAAACAAAACTGTTACACTTTTTAAATATTTTGAAACAGAGATTTCAAGCTTAGCTCCACAATATCAAGTGAAGATGTTGATGAAATGATGGCATGACAATGATAATGTTATGATAGTGGATAAACATCCTTAAAACCTGTTTTAATTATCCACAATAACCAGAGGAACTCACACAAATAGAGACAAATATCTTATTAAAGCAAATCAAATATGTTATCTAAATGCCCTGGTTATCATTCAGAAACTGAGCCACACCACAGAGTCTGACCACAAAAAGTAAAGCAGACACAAGCCAACACAATCTATCCACCCCCTCCCCACGCCCCAAAACATACCAACATAACCCCCATCCCCAGGACAACCGTACCTGCTTGTTTTTGAGGTCAAGCGAGAGCTCATAGTCAGAGGAGGCGGAGTGTGAGCCGGCCCCGTTGCGCTGCACCCTCAGGGGTGAGGCTGTATGATGTAGACTGGCCCTTCTGCCTGCACCGCCTCCTTTTGCTCCTCCTTCTTCCTCATCCTCTTCCCCTTGCGTTGGCTTGCCTTCGCCGCTCTCACCTTGCACCTCATCTCTTTCATGTCTTAGCTTTGCCTCAGCAACCTCCTCTGATTTGTGATTCTCTGCCTCAACAGCCATCTTCTCCTCAAGGCAAGGCGACGGGGCTTCAGGAGGGTCCTGTGGCGCGGGATTGGTCACAGACTCATCTTGGGGTGGAGGATCAGGCTCTGGTGAAGGCTCGGGTTCAGGTTCGGATTGGGGTTTAACTTCCAACTGTGGCTGAGGTTCAGCCTGGGGCTCTGGCTCATGCTGGGGCTGTGATGGCATAGTCTGGGGTTCAGGCTTTTGCTCCTGCTGTTGCGGCTGTTGCTGTGGTGGTTCTGGTTCTGGTTGTGACTGGTCCTCACCCTGCGGCTCCCCCTCACCTCCCTTCCCTTCCTGCCCCACAGATGAGTCCGGGGAAAGTTCATCGCTGCAGAGAGGAGGAGAAAACGCAGAGTGAGGTTGCTGCTGCATCCGTGGTGAGCTCTGACTTCTTCTCCAGGCTGCCTGGGTTTAGAGGTAAGGTGACCTTTGTTTGTGTGTTTGATCCCTCACTTGGCTACCAACTGTGTGCAGGGCCAGCTCATCTGTCTACAGCTGCTCTGCTACGAGTGTTTACCTCGTCTGTCTAGACACTGACAGACAGTGAAAATTAGCTAGAATATAAAGCACAGAACAGCTAATAAAACCACAGAGCATAAAAGCACTAAAAGCAGCAAGTTAATATTTATTACAACGAAATCTTCAGAGAAGAAAATGTGGAAAAAAAATCAAAAACAAAGTAGTTGACAGCCACTAGTGACACACGCCCACACACACGGACACAGGGGACAGTCATGCAGCTTATACAAAGTTTTTTAAGGAATTTTGTGCTTGTTTATCTGAAAATTGCTACTCATGTGTTTTTGTGAAAGGAGGTATTTTGTGTTGAAATGGTGTGAACAGTTATTTCTAGAATTATTCCAGATCACCACTTCATTTTTAAAAAATGTTATCTTATAGGTGGGGGTTAACGCAGTATGTAACTAAAGGAGTCTACGACAGGTTTAAATGTAAATATATAGAATATGTAAACCTTCTCTTTAGTTGTAAGAAGAGTTGCATCGACACCAGCTTGCAAGACTTTATACACTTGAGGAAGAGCACAATATATGAAAACTCAGAATTTTTATTTTCACTTTGTATAAATAAAGGAAATGGTTCATAACATGTAATCTCTGTAAAGCAATGCATTCTAGGTATGACTAATCTTAATATAGCCATTTTCATGCATGTGTAATCCTGATGTGTTTGTATTGGCAAAAAAAACAAAAAACACTTTTAAATCCCTTAGCTCACTTTTTTGTTAGCAGCTAGCTTGTAGCCATCACCAATATTTTTGTTGTGTTTATCTTGTCTGCTACACTGTTTTTTTTCTGTCTAGTATCAAAAAAATGTTAACCCTATGAAGTCTGATAAACAATAAATAATAAACAAAAAAAACTGTACACATTACAAATTAAACTGTTTATTTGGTACTTTTAATCAAAATATCTAATGTCACCAGGTCACTGTGGACCCATACAACAAATCAATGCATGGGTGTGCATTACCTTCTTCAGGAAATTAGAAACAAACTGAAGTACTTATTTTTGGACCAAAACAAAATCAATCAAGAATCAGCACTCAGCTTCTATTTAGGTTTTGTTCAGGCCAATATGTTTTGCAAGATGAGAGATATCCCTAAAATGTTTTAAACCTTTACTTTTAGGTTTACATTGTGAAAGACATTAATTATGATAGTAATTACATAAAATGATACGACTGCAGTCACTCGACAAAAAATCTGAAGCTGACTATACAATACAATGTGTGGTTCTCAGGAGGATTTCTTTCAATGTAAAATCCCAATGTAAAAATCTTCATCAAATTTCTCAGTATGCTGGTATGAGGAGAATATATTCATGAGCTTAAAGCTCTGTCTGCTTATTCAAAAATTAAGTTGTTGGGATACAGAAATACAGTCTGCTCTGTTCATATCCAATTCCAGGTGAGCGCTTTTCCTGTGCAAAAATAGACATGTCCGGGAAAGACAATGCATCTTTTAGGAGGAAAGTGCTAGTTTTAGCTGACTGCCTCTGCTTCCAGTGTTTGCGTGCTTTCGTGTAGTTTAAATGTAGCCTTTCCTGCATTTTTCAGAAGCACCTTCTCTGGCAAGCCACAATATGATAGAGTAGAACGTGCATACAGATGGATTGTAGTAGGATCCTGATAAAGCCATTAAAATGAACATTTGCTGTAAAATAGGCGCACATATTGAATGCAGTGACTGATAGTGCTGTGTATGCATTCACATCTATATATATACACACAGTCATGTGTGCATCCTCAACTTTTCAATGGCAGCTTCACTATCCCCTGTCAGTCATACTCATCCTTCTCATCCATTTTGTCAAGCTTCCTATCCTTCTCTCTTTCTAATCTCCTGCACACACATGCAGTCTTCCCGATATTCCTTCATCCCCCAGGTAAGGAGATTGAGCAGTTCCAGGTGTCAACGTGACTGATGACGTGAAGACAAGCCCTGGGTCTTGCCTCTCTCTCTTTCTCGCTCTCTCTCTTCCTCCTCTCATTTTTTCATACATCACTGCTCAAGATGGATGAGACCAGTGGCCTCCACACTTTCCATCCAGAACACAATTACAAAGTCCAACATCCCCTGCTATCTCTGTTATGGCTACTAATATGCAGGTGGCATACCAAGGACTTTAAATTATCTCTTTGTGGTTATGCCATCTACCAGTAGGAGAACAGACATTGATGTCTGTAATGCTAAGCAAATATTAAATAGAGTGAATTAATCCAGGCAAACAATCATAATAGATTTTGTGAGATAAAGTTAGATTGGCAGCTGAAGGACAAAGCAATTTAACGTAACAGCAACTTCACATAATTTTATCTCCTAGATGTAGCAATATTAAAGGGGAAGACTGAGATTAAACAAATGCTGATTGTTATTCATGTTGACATACCAGCAAGGTAATTATCACTGTAGTCCAGTTAGTTGTTACAAGAAGTTAACACTGATTTCTTGAATCCAAATGAAACCATAATAGAAAAAGGTCCACATGGATTTGGGAAGCAAAGTGAGTTGACTCTTGCTTCAAGAGAAGAAAAAGAACCGGAGAATGTTGACCCAAAGTCCTATTTTAGTATTTGGAAACCAATTTTCTTGGTTCCAAAGAAAGATGTGTTAAATTTCTACAGCCATTGATGACTTGAGGAGACATGTCATCTGCTGGTGTTAATAAACTATGTGTTATTACTCAGACTTAGCATAATCTACACAGAAATTTTTGAGCACTTCATGCTTGCTTCTCTTGACAAGATTTATGGAATGGTGAGTTAATTTTTCAGCAGGAATTTGCACCAGCCCTAACTGCCAAACGTACCAAAAGCTGGTTCAGTGATCTTGGTGTTACAGTGCTTCATGGGATAGAAAACTGGTGTGACCCGAACCCTGTTGAGAAAACATTTATCCCTACAATATAATTGGTTCAATTTCAATGGATTGCTGCTGGTGTTTAAGTTTTCTAAAAGACTACTTTAAGTAAAACAAGTATTAAACTGTTTGTTTTCCACTTGTTACACTCAATCAAGTTCAGCTTTCCTAATTTGTAACAACAGGTTCAAAAGTATTAAAATATAAACAGATGGTAATGCCATGGTGGTTAATTTTTTTAATGCACCAAACAAAGCCTACAGTTTTATTTCAGTACACTCAGCTCATGTATAGCCACCAAACAGCTGCTGTAGAGTGAATACAGGTGACTGCAATAAACTCAAGCGCCACTTCATGATCTTTATAGGGAAGCCGTCCTGATTATATTTTCAGGGTGATCCAAGTCACTGCAGACTACTTTGACTTTCATTAACCTTCATCATTTTCGCTGTGTCATCACCACAGTGATGAGATGAGCAATCGGACTCTCTGACCAGAAGGGTTGAAAAGGTCTAGCCTCTGGTGGACTACAGCCAGGAAGCTGCTGAAGAGGGCATTATGTGAGTAAAACTACATCAGCACAAGTCATTGCAAATGAGATCCCAAAAGAAGCCACTCGTTATATCAGTTTCATCTTGCTCTATTCAAGAAAATAACTTTATATTCTCCCAAAATGGCTGAACAGTTTACATGAAATTTATCTGTAGGAAGCAAGTGTCTGTGTCTATTGTCTGCCTAGCAAAGTGAGTCCTTATTACCAAGCGAAATTCAGTTCCTGTCACTTGAATTTCCTTTCACTCGTTGCCTCCCAGAAGTGTTTCTCACACTACTCTCAGAGAATTAATCAGTTCATCAGGCGGAACATAAGGGCAGCATGAAGAGCAGAGGCTCAGCATACATAAGATATTTTTTCCTTATAATGTAAGCATAGGTGTGTATTTACAAAAAAAAACATTGCCCTACCCCATTACCATGCCTGTAAGCAGGAAAAACACTACTTGGTGTCAAGCAGAAAATATAAGCAGTACTGAAACCCCACAAAAAGGGTTGTACTTATTGTTTCAAAGCTTTTCCTACTGAAAAATCCATGACAAGCACAGCAAAACACCTGATCTGAACTACCTCCTTTGCAGACTGCAAATCAGTTTAATTCTCCTAAAAAGGGTTTCCTTGTGATAAATATACTATAACATGCACAGTCAGCATTAAGTAACTAAATGCAAAGGCGAGCACTATCTTACTTGATCACCAGATCAAGTGTAGTCATTTTCCCTCTTCAGTAACTGAGTGGATAGCATCATTTTATCTTCATTAGACTTATTCCAAATCTGGCCTACACCTTTGCAAACCAGGGGAATCATCTATAAATTATGGAGATGTTCTCCACTGATCACATTTAAAATTCCACCTCCTGGTAACAGGTGGCAACAACAAATGTCAATGTCAGCATTAGTTCTATGACAACCGTATCCTTGAAAGCACCAAAAGTACCAGAGTCACCTTGAAAGAAGAATCATTTAGAAAGTACGCTGATTATTTTCATGGCTGGTTTCCAATTTAAGTTGTATGATGACTCTGAAAAATTCACCTTATTTATAAGTGAGTTTGTTATCAATAAAGGTCTGTGATGTAGCTGGTTTAACACATGTTCTGACAATAACATCTATAGAGCTTTGAGAAAATCATATTTCTTTTTAATAGAGGCAACATCACTGTGTGTAAAATAGAGAAAAAGCTGTCTCATATTAAAACAACACAACTAGTTTATATTGTAAGCAGTCCTTAACACTTTAAAATAGCGATTAGCACAGTTAGCACAAATAAAAAGCTGTCTTTATTTGTACTTTAGAGAATGTAAACCCTTACATTGATTTTGAAGATGTTAAAATGACTTCCTACAAACAGCATGAATGATTAAGCCTCAGTGGATAAAACATAGCAAGACTGCTGTAATACACACAGCCTTACAGTTATCTGGTAACATATTATGCTCCATTCTAATTGAACTGAGAAGTCAGAATTTCTGAGCTCCAGTTGAAAAAAGAATAATAAACCAAGAACACCATAAAGTTGGAGTCCTCAATCCAGGCTATTGATGCTGCACATATTTAACATGTAAAAGTTGGAGAAATTAAATATTTACTTGGTATTCTTTTGGGTTTTATCAAATTCAACAATTTGCATGGAACTGTAGTCTGTTTGTGAGCATATTTATTTACTGTCTGGGTGAATAAAATGTAGAGAATTTCATTGTTCTGAGCTTGTGGTGCTAATGGGAGTGTTTTCATATAACATCATCCAGCTGTGTGCATTCATATTGGATTTAGGAAGCTTGAACAAGCTTTTGAATGGCCCGATAAAAACCTTTTTCCCTCTCTCTTTCAATAAGCTGTCAAATCAAATACATCAGCCCCTCATGTATACATCCCTCGGTAGCAAAGCGCTTTAAAAGAAGCACCTTGTTTTACAGCTAACAATAGCATCCATGGAGTATCTTACATACCACCTCTTAAAAAACAGCTGCATACCCTGGCTGATAGACGTTTTAAAGCAAAAATAGCTATTACATGTTTAAATCATGAGATAGCTTTTTTCCACCCTTTCTTCACAGTAAAAAGGCAGTCTCCAGACTTCTGTAATCCTTAATGCACACGCTAAAGGCAGTTTAGTTCAACACAAATTTGTTGTCTGTACTGCAGCACAGCCTTAATTGTCCAAATAGATGGTAGATAAAACAAATCATAATTATACAATATGAAGATGACTTGTTCTCACCAATGAAAATTCATCTTGAGTAGACATGCAGTGATGCATGGTTGGCGCCATCCTTCTTTTCTGCTTGCATCTTGTGATCAATCTTAAGGTCATGGATTGATTATACAGAGCCTGATCAATAGTGTGCCCTATAGGGTTGGAGGGCATGGCTCAAAAATAGAATTGTGTAGCAAGAAAGAGGTAACGAGAAACAGAGATGGACAATAAAAGGCAACGCACTCATAATACTGAATCTTTAAATGAAATCCATACATTCTGAGCAGCAGTCATAAAGATGACCAAGAATGGAGCATGTCATGTAAATCAGAAAGTCACTCTTTGCATTCTGAATCAAATTGAGATTATTTAATTTTTTAAGATTAAATCAACTTAATCAACCAGAATGGGTTCAGAGAAGTAGTAAAGCATGGAAGATATGCACAGCCTAGCACAACCACAGGCAATTCCCTTGCACTACCAATGAAACCTCTTCCGAGCAGCAAGACTAAGAAAACAAGTTGGGCTGGTGAAATATTCAATACACGGTCTCAAATAGAATCTCTTCAAAATCCGTTGCCCCAGGTTGTGGGTAAAATGGAAAGTGAGAGAGAAGCAGCTGAGATTGCACTAGAGAGCAATTGTTACCACTCTGCAGTTGTAAACAGACACAATTCAAGGCTCAAGAGTCATAAAAAGGAGCTCAAGGATACAAAATGAGGTACATCATTTAAGGTCAAAGAAAATCATCTGTAAATCTGGTGTTAGGTGTCAAGTCTTACATACCGAAGTATGTTCTTGCACAGTACTTCTTGAGTCTCTCTTTGTTTTAGCACTAGGAGCCCATTTAAAATATTTCACATCAAGCCAGACCACAAACTTTGTGGCTGTGAGATTACTGAAATGACCTTGAGGTAACGTGGGATTGAAGTAACTCAGTGGGGTCCAAAGTCAGTCCTCCATATTTTAAATGTTCCCTAGTTTTAGACACCTGAATCATATGAATGGATCATCATCTTCTTTCAGAGTCTAATTACATACAGAAGACAATAAAGCATTTGAAACAGCTTGACCTTGACAACTGGGATTGGACACCCTTGATGTAAACATACCGCTGTTACACTTCTGAATTGCCAGTTAGGTATTTGCAGAGCTGCACTGGCTGATATGTGAGTTGTGCATTGTGGTGTATTGATGACATAAGGTTTCAAGACTAGAAGAGGTCCACTCCTTTCCTCCAGCTGCTGCTGCGTCTGAACAACAAAGCAAACAAATTTTTGCCTTAGTGCTCCCAACCCCTGGTCTCTCCTGAGTGTTCATGAGCCCTTTCCAGCCCAGCACCACCCAATGCATCCCCAGAGTTTCTCAGCAGTCTACAGCAGTCTAATGCAAGATCCACATCCAATTCTGTGACAAACTCTATTTATGCAACCTTCATCATGTGATGGCCATCTTAGTCTTCTTAATGCTTCATTTTCATTACAATCCTCCCCATTATCCTTTGCTGCTTGCACCGCTGATTTTTTTTTCTACTCCTCCATCTTTGGTAGCTCAAATTTAGCCTTGTCTTCCTGATCCCAGGTCCTCTGAAGGGGTCAAGGACATCCTGCTTCATGTTCCTGTTACCAAGTTCAACAAGGGGTTTGAGAACATCAACCTCTTGTTCCTATTCCTGAGTTCTTTGGTAAGGGTTTCTGGTGCGAACCACTTCTTGTTCCTGTTATGAGTTCTTAGAGGAGGGTTGTCCAGGTTAACCCACCTTCAGCTCCCGAGTTCTCCAACAAGGTTGTTCAGGCAGACCTGCCTTCAGCACCGGTTCCCAAGTTATCTGAGGAAGTGTCCAGATGGGCTCGTTTCTGTTTCCTGATCCTGTCGACCTCCAGGGTTCCTCTACCTTAGCCACCGCCAGCCTTTAGACCTCCTTCACCATCACCGCCAGTATCCTGACCTTGATCTTGTTTTTTGTTTTGTTTGGGACTCTCCTATTATGATCCTTGGGGTGTGTACGTTTTGGTTTCTAATCATTTCCTTTTTTGTTGACTTATGAGGTTGCCATTTGCCATCCTAACTCACGATCATATACACCATGGATTAAGACCCTGGTCCTATACGGTAATGTTGAATATAAAACACATATTGCAAAACACAATGTAATAGTCATATTCATCCAGAATCACTACTTAAAGTGAAAAATATTAAGTTGTTCAGGCAATTCTGTAGCAATCAATTACTTTTGTATTTGTTCATTACTTTTCCGTTTTGCATATTGTGATAAATGCTTCATATGGCGCATATTTTGAAACAGACCACAGACCAATACAATATTCTTTGTAAATAACCGTTGGCTTTAATGTGAATAATGATCTAATGCAAATTAGAGACACATAAAAGCTACCATTCCCACAAACTCAAACGACCATGGAAGATGTAAGATATCGGCTTTGGTCTTGGCACCATTCTGATTAATAATTTTGCCAAACTACAAAAGAACATGTTTCTTTTAAAATCCAAATAAGTAATTTTATTAGGTTTTGGCAGCAGGTGAGATACTTACTTTTTAAAACTCGTCTGAGGAGAAAACACATTTCAAAAATTAAATGTATCCATGTTAACGATCCCTGTCATTTTCTGATGGTTGTGTTTCAACTCCTTACTCATGTCTGGCTACACATCAGAATCCCCAAATCTATTCTTTAATGACATAGCAAAGCCAGATTTTTATGGATGCCTGATAAAGAAGCAGATACAGTAGCTCAGTGTGTGTTTGAGAGCAATAATGCCTAGAGAAAAGATGCAGCTGCTTCTGAGAGAGTAACAAACAACTGAGTTGTTCCCCAAGCCCTGGATAATTTTTGAAAACTAATTGCCTATTATGTAGCCCCATCAGGGGGATATAAGTGTTTTTCCCCCTCTTATTTGACTGTCTTTGTATTTACCACACATGAGAACATCCTTAGGCAGTTTTGTCATATACAAATTAGAGTCTGAGTTTGCTTTTTTCAAGCAAAACAGAACACCAAGTTTGATACTTCTGAGATCAGATTGCAGGGCCTTTATGACGTGGAAGTCTAGGAGCTTAAAAAAACGGATGAAATCTTAAATATTTAAGTAAATTTTGTGAGGTACAATTCTTCCCAACGATATAGATTAATCTGAAATTTGTAGTATAGATCCATATGTGTATTTACTACTACATCAGTGAGGTCAAACATTGCAAGGGACTAGGGGTGGGTAAAATAATTGAAGAATAGATGCATCGCAATAATTTCACGCAAAATTCATAATCGATTAGGGGGCTCCTCAGAATCGATTCACCTCCTGACACGTTGGGGGCGCTGCGAGTTTGGTTACTGTGCTGAGCACCTGAGCGCATAACAACAGTCATGGCGAGCAGCTGTAGAAAGCTAACTCCGTCAACTTTTAAGTCAGATGTTTGGGCTCATTTTGCTTTCCCGTCTAAATCTGGAACTCAAGAAGTCGACAAAAGCAAGGTAAGTTGTGCCAGAGAGAATTAAAGTATTGCAGTAACACGACAAACATGCGCAACCACTTAACCAGATACCACGCAGATGCACTACAAAAACCCGAAGCACAACCTGTTGACTCCAAACAGACACAAATCGACAAATCATTCATCTCTAAACTTCCGCCAAGCTCTGCCCGCGCACAAAAAATCACAAAGTCTGTAGCCGTGTTTATTTGCAAGGACCTACGACCGTACAGTGCTGTTGAAAACAAGGGTTTTAAGAATATGCTAAAGATACTCGAACCACGCTACGCAATACCAACACGTAAATACATGACAGAAGTCGCTGTGCAGTCACTGTAGTCAGCCGTTTTGGAGTCGTTAAAGTCGGCCGAAAGAGTTGCTCTGATGTGTGATGGCTGGACCTCGAGAGCGACCGACCCCTACGTAACCATCACTTTTCATTTCATATCGAACGAGTGGGAATTGGTGTCAAATGTGCTTCAGACCAGGCCCCTTCATGGAAGTCATACTTTGTTGTCATGCCAAGCTAAAAGGTACCTTTGCATCCCAGGCAGTAGTGTACCTGCTGAAAGGATCTTTTCCACAGCAGGTGACATAGTCACAGCCCAGAGAAGTGCATTGAAGCCTGAGCATGTGGATCAGCTGCTTTTTCTGAACAAGAATCTCCACGTGCCCACTTAGTCTGTAACCAGAAATTAAGAACTGTACTGTTACAGTACAATTCTTTATTTCTGGCTACAGTACTATAGTTCAGTTCAAGATATGTTCAAAAATTAGAGGTTAATCACTACATGTTCAAAAGCTAAGAATGTTTACAAGCACTAAACTTTTTCAGTGCAATTCAGTTGAATACAACCCTATGATTTGTGTTTAAATCTGCACTAATATGCACAGATGTTATTGAAATGCATTTTTATTTATATTAGACTTTCAAGAGATAAGCTATGCCTAATTTTATTTTACATGCACTTTATTTTTTATTGTTTATTAAGAACAGTTTTCTACTTTAAGCACATTGCAGAAAGAAGTTTGTTTCTTTGCTCAGAAATGTGATGTTACAGAAGTCTGTATGAAAATAAATATTTTAAAAATGTCAACATTATCTTAAATCATTTGTGTCTTCACAACTTTAAATCAATATCGAATCGAATCGCAACAGCAATAATCGAAATCGAATCGAATCATGAGGTTCCTAACAATATCCAGCCCTACAAGGGACTATAGAATTTTGATTCACAGTGCATAATTGAAGAGTCTCCATTAATTTAATCTTGTGTGACGTATTGTATTTTCACATTCAACTAATGGCTGGCTTGTAGACACCACTGATACAAATTGCTTCATATATCACTGGTTAAAGTGTGCATTTTATTGAGGCAAAAAGATAATGGGATATACATGATTCAGCTAAAACCCCACTCGCTTTGTCATTCCTCCCACAGTGGTTATGATCAAAGTGCTGCTTGCCTACCCCAATTTGACAGTCCAGCTGCATGTTGATGTGAAAGTTAAGCAACGAAGCTGCAAAAACCTTAGCTGTGAATTTAGCCTCTCCTCTGAAGAGAAAGAACAGCCATGGCAGCATAGATGTAAATTACATATATTTTCTGTAATGTATAATCTCCAAAGCATGGTTGGAGAATGATGTAGTGAGAGTTTTACATTAATTTTAGGCATTCAATGAATTTTTAAAACTATATTTTCAAGGGTATGATCTTATGTAATACTGCACCCCCAGCTAAAACTTTAATAGCAAACTTAATATACCTAAAACAGGAAAACATACAAAGATCAGTCTGTTCAGTATTTAGCACAATATTAAATCCAAGTTTGCTTTTACAATCTTTTAAACATTTGAAAATATAGTTTAAGAAGTTTCTGGTCATTCATAACATTTCAGATCAAAACCCTACTTCTCTTTATCTCTGAGTCCTCTTCTAATCAAACACAGAGCGGGTAAAATGGATGAAAAGATTGAATGAATACAACATGCAGATGACCTGGATACCTTGACTGATTAAAAAGAAATAGCACTGGACTAATCCAGTGGCAGCTGGACCTCACATCACACGCAGGAATCAAGTAAGATACTAAGTTGGGACTTTTTTTGGAAAAAAAAAATCAGTAGTTAAGAGGGAATGAGTTAAAACTTAAATTTTTTTTTTTTACCCCCTCCAGGGGGTCTTTTTGTGGGCTCTAGTGTCCCTTATATCACAGTAGGCTGACAGGAAACGGGGAAGGAGAGGGGGGAAGACATGCGGCAAATATCGTCGGGTCCGGGAGTCGAACCCGCGACGGCCGCGTCAAGGACTCAAGGCCTCCAAATATGGGTCGCGCTAACCACTATGCCACCACGGCACGCCCTTAAAACTTTAATTTTAGCTAACACAAAATAAAGATAAAACGCTAATTTTTGCTTTAACTATCTAAAATTATATGCTTGTCAGTTCTCAAATTATTTTGTGTGTCGGCCAATATGGAGTTTTTTTTTAGTTAGTGTTTTTGTAGTGGTGCTTTTTTCCGCTTGCCAGAAAGTCTATTCACATCTTTTTTTCCGTAATTTTTTCAAGTGAATATCAATCATATTTCCAAAGCTTTTGCAACAGAAAATAATCTGTGATTTGTTGACTTAAAGGCATTTTATACAGCACAATTCAATCTGATTAAAACAAGTCTTTAACAAGCCTACTTCCCCTGCATTTTGCAGGGGAAGTAGGCAAAATGCTCTAAAATACATAGCAGTACACATGCTCAAAAAAGCTCAGCTTACTTAATTGAGTCAAGCACAGCAGAGATGTTGAGGTTGTAAAACTATAAAGAGGATATGAAACAAATACACAAATATGACAAGTACACTATGTTTTTGCTGAAAACAGAACTCAGACGATTAAAGCTGATGTCACATATTTGAAATCTTGCTTGGCAATGGTAGATCGCCACCTAAACCTCCCAAGTTTCAATTTTGGAATGTCATAAGAGATGGTACCCCTCTACACCACGTAGGCCAAAATAAGTACATAGATCATTTTAAACACTTCCAGCAAACACCTAGTGCTGTCTATTTTTCTAAAGAGAGTTCCCAGATTATATGGGAACCCTCACAGTAAAGTTATTTATTTCCTTCCCCATAAACCTATTTTGTCACCACTGCTACAAGCTGCAAAAGAAAAAAAAAAAAAAAGAAGTGAGGGGAATATTTATTGTAAAAATGGCACTGAACCAGGAAAGGCATGGCCCAACACAAGGGCCATTTTTCACCCTGTAGCACGTTCTCCATTATCTGTCACTGTTCTCAGACAGACAGACAAGCTCATATACTGCAAATCAGTCTCCCCTCGTCGGTGAAATTAGTTTCAAGGGGAAGTAAAATAAAAAAGGAAGAAGTTTCATTTTGTTTTTCCATTGGCAAAAAAAAACAAGCAACAAAACGTCTGATGATGATGAGTCGAGTTGTGTTTCTATTGAGACTGCAGCACGTGTTCAGCTGGTATCCTATCACTAGAGTGATAAGAAGAATTGGAAAAAATTCAATTACATCTTGCAGAATCTGTCTGTGCTGGTACATGTTTAATCTTTTTCTCTGACAATGGTCCTCTATAAAGGGGATAGACTGTTTGAACATGAGCAGGCCTTTTGGTAAAGTCAAAATGTGAGAGGTCCATCTTGAAATGAGCTCGCCGTACCTCTACAGTCGCACTGAAAGTGCAGCAGCATTTTAATTATAGATTAGAGTTTCAGTATACTATCCTTTACAATAAAGGGTCAAACTTTAAGTTTTCCAAAAGAAGTTACAAAAACTAACTTTCAGCTTGGTTTTCTTCTTTTTTTTCAAAAGATTTATTTATCCTAGACAGGTATTTCTGGAAATGTTAATGACATAACTCCCACATGATGGTGAAGTAGAGGAAAAAACTAGTTTTGAACAGGTGGTAAAATACAAATCTGAAATCTTTGGCTGTTTGTGCTTTAGGTTTTCACTTGTTTTTCTGTTTGAAATTCATTCACAAATAAATTAAGTTCATTCTTTTCTGTCAACATGAATGAACTTAGTTCTTTATTGTGTTCTGATTTGTATATTTGGTTTACACTCTTATGTTTGTGTTAACCTTTCTTTCTATGGTCAGTAGAACTTTTGTTTTGTTATTCAGCTCTCTCTATGAGTTAATTTTTTGCTCATTGGTTATTTTCCCTCGGTTTTCCCTAATCTGGTACTTCCCCAGCTACATTACAAAGTGATGGAGATGGCACAGTGTGACTCAAAATTTCCAGTTTCAAACCAAATAAACACATACGCTTTAGAAGTCAAGATAATTAATTCACGGTGCTCCAAAGCATGACAGTTAGAACAGAAGCTGTCCTCCCTAATTCTCTTTTCTTTCCTTTCATCAGCATTCAATAGTGTGAAGGCTAGTCATTAATTATAATGTAAAGAAAAAGGACAAAATGTCAGTTTTAACAGAACAGAGTACTCCATTTAAAGTGACACCTTAGTAGAGCTGAAACACGCTCTTGTATCAAGCTCACTATTTCTTCCATTTCGTTCCAATCCAAAACTAACCCCCAACCTGTATTTTAACTTCCACTGGCTTTCATCCCTGTCATCCACATCTCTCATTACGCTGAGTGAGGCGACGGTGAGGCAGAAAGCCTCGTCAGCAGTTTTGCATGTCCTCTCCCCCTGCCTCTTCCCCCTGCACCAGCGCCTCCTCTCCACCAATTTCCTTGCTGATGGACCGTCAAGAGGCTGTCAGCAAGCCACAAGAGGGGAGGACGAGGGCAGTACGCGGTGATCCACTCTCAACTTGACAATGTCGCATGGGACACCTAACGTCCCTTCAGAGGGAGAAGTGGGAAAAGACTGTATCCCTTAAGGTCACCACAACTGCAAAACATTTCTTTTTCATATTGTTTCTCCCAGTGCCTGTTTAGTGAATGGATTTCTTGCTCTCCTACAGTCTTTGAACTAGTTCAATATGTAAGATTACAAAACATTGATAAGAACGAGTTAAAAATAGAGAGATTTTTCTAGGATCTATTAAAAATGTCTTGATTAAAGATAAATCTAAATTTAAAAAATATTCCTCATGTACATTATTTCAAGAGAAATTTCCACCCAAACAAAAACAATCAAGTGAGTAAGTAAATCAGGCCCCTATGTTGTGCTGTAACAATGTTATGGAAACTGATATATTAAAAAAAGACATGTACATATTACTGACATAATATGCTGGGGATAAGGGTTTAGGTTGGAAGTGGGGCTAGGGTTTTATCATTTTAAAACACTGAACGTTGATTTGTCTACACCAAGGTTGTTAAACTCATTATCTTTTAGGGCCATATCAAGATCGAGAATGTCCTCAAAGGGTTATGGCAGAATGTATTGATAAAACATGAGCAAATGGCTGTCTCATCATTCGATGAGTACTTCTTAAAGTTAGAGAATATTGATAATCTTTTCACATTGATGTCATTTGGCTGCATACAGATAAAAACTGCTTTGATTTAATTGATAAAATATTTAAGCACACAATCGTTATCTTGAAGGTGACACATAAAGTACTTGGCCACTTTGGTTTGACACACATGGTCTTCAAGTGCATGAAAGGCCAAAACGATTTCTAAAAATGGGGATTGTGCCGAAGCCCCTGAGCTGCAGGGGACATACAATTTTGTTAGATATAGGAGTAACCTTATTAAACCTTGTGAAAAATAACCCTTGTGTTAAATAACATCAGTATTGTGTTTTGACAAAGTTGATTATTAAAAACAATGGTCAACATTTATTTTCTTACTTTCTCGAAATGGTTCCAGTAATAGTTTTTCATGTTAGTAGTTATGTAAAAAAAAGCACTTTGGTCCGAGTGAGACCAGCTGAAGCCTGCTGAGCAGGTAGGGTGCTCTGGGGGAAGCTTCCTCTCTTCAGCCCAGGGTTGTCTTGCTTTTAGGGACTTTGAAGACCATCTGGCAGTCAGGGTGACCAAACTTTTGCTTTGGCCTGCCCTGAGGGGAGCTTTAGCAGGTATAGGTCAGTGCTATACGTCTCTTCTCATTCCTCTTTTGCCTGGGCTCTGCAGCTCCTGTGCTTTGCTGCGAACCTACCACTGTTTCTGGCAAATAACTATTTTGTGGGGGAGCCAAGTGTCTGTCTGCCTGTTTGGAGCTGCTATGGGCTTTGGGACTTGAGAATACCTGTCCTGCGTTGCTCATGTACACTGAGTGTACAGGGCCTCTGCCCTTCTCACCAATCTAACAACTTTGTACCTCCAGGTGACAAATTCATACACACACATTCTCCAGAGACTCTCACACCTCCTCCTCCTACACATCTATACACATAATCCAAATGGCTGAAGGTCATACAAATACAAGTTCTCATTTCACTGATGTGCCCTGTCTGTGATGCCAGACGCCGTCTTGACTTAAGTTAATCTCATACGATATGGTCTTTGTACACCTAACTGCCCTGGCACATGTAGGCAACTAGCTGCTCCACTATGTCATACATTCACAACCGCTGCTTTAATTGCATCAGCGGTTACAAACAAATTGTCTGCAGCATTCGTTTTTAATCAACAGAATAATTTTATGAGTTGGATTTTGGTCAACATAGAACTTTCTCTTAGGAGATCATAGCCATCTTAGGAAGGCTATGTTTTAAGAACTGAATTGACTGACGATTAGCTTGATTCAGTGTAGCAACAGTCACATTATACATAAACTACACAGTAATTTACTGCATAATAAAATCAAGAACAAACAGGGGCAACAATTAAAAAAAAACATACAAGGGTGAAGATTTAGCTACACTGATTGCATGGTCCCTAGATTGACAGAGTCCCTACAGGGACCATGTTTTGTTTTTTGGGGGAGTTTTGCTTACATTTAAAAGTAAAAGAGAAATGCAATAAATGCAGAACAAAAAGATCTGTTATGCTGCGCCCTTGGTTTTAAGGTGAGTTGGTAAAAAGAACAATAAAAGACTAGCAGCATGGCAGAATAAAGCCAGATAAGGAATCTATCCTCTTAAGAGTGTCTTCTCATTTGATCCTTAAGACTCACTGCCCTGTATGAAACAAATTCTCCGTCTCAACTGATATCTGGTTTCAGGCCGTCTCTTTGCCCTTCGTGTTACCTCTTAATGCCCCCATTCTGGATTCTGGCTCCCTTTTTTGCAGGCCAGATAAAGATGCAGACTGTGTGTGGGCATGTGTATCTTTTTTTTTTTTTCTAAAACTGCCATCATTTACTTCTTTACAGCTTAACTATGAGATTAAAGTTGACTAATTGGATGGGGGACATGGGATGAAATCATGGGCAAATGGCCATAAGCATAAAGGTCAGGACAACATGTGCAGTCATGTGGGCAGACAGATGTTGTGACTGCTTGGAGCTTCTGGTTCTCATGAGCACACCCTGCTGTACAGAGAAGCCAACTTATTTTATCCGTCGTTGGAGCTCTGGGCAATTTAGATAGAGGGTCAGCTACATGAAGAGAATGGATATTTATCCCAAAACATTATGTCTTCTGTCTTGGCTGATTCTGTCTCATACATTTACCTACACACTGGGGACATGTTATCGCTCCATATTCAGACGTGAGTTGAGCTATTGACCAGGCCACAGATTGGAGCTATGGGCACTCAGGGGCCTCAAAGATGATGGAAACTAATAAGATGGTGAACCATTAAAGACAGCGGGAGAAAGGAACAAAAGGAGGGAAACAGAAATGCAATCTCATCTTTTGGAGAGATTTGCCACTGTTTTCTAAATCTTTATCTGAAATCTCAAGAGCTGCTCGTAACCAGAACACAGGACTGATCTACAAAGGTGAAAGATCTGTGCTAAGGCTGAGAGAAAGAGCACCACAAACTGGTCCTTTTCATTTGAAAAAGGTTGAACACGTAAGCAGGGGGGGGGGGGAGTAGATTTATTCCTGAGATTTTTCACCAAAATAGCTGCAGAGAATATTGTTACTGGATAATAGGCGTAATAGCTGCATATCTCAGAAAATACTGTGGCCTTCTGTTGCTGTGTCTGCAAGGACAAAGGAGGAAATTCTCAGAAATGATGGAAATCATTATTCACCTTGCTTTATATAATAATGTGATAAAACATGTTCAGAAATTCAATTCTGTAGAAGACTGGCTGGGTTGGAATATACCCAAAGGAAGGTTTTATTATATTGTATTAGGGAAGCTTTTAAAAATATTCATAATGGCGAACATAACAGGCGCTGTGGCAATTTATTTTAAACCCTGCAGGCTGACAAAATCTAAAACAAGTCTCAAGCAATGATAACTTATCACAATGGCATCATTAAAGACTTTCTTTCTTAACCTGATTGTCCTTTAGCGCCACAGAACACCTTATACAACCGCTCTGCCTGGCTGACTCATACTCCTGACTAATACACTGGCTTTTATGTGTGCAATCTTCACAGTCTTCTTTGAATATACTTCTTTCCACAGTTGTGTGTGTGGGCGTGTGTGTGTCGGTGCGTGTGCGCGCGGGGGTGGGTGTGTGTGTGTGTGTGTGTGTAAAAGAGGACAAAATTACCATTTTTTTTATATTCAAAAGTAAAAGGATGGCTGATTGTGGTCTCTAAGAGATACAGTCACTTTCAATATTAAAATATGCATTCCAATCAGTCTTGATTATCAGATAAAAAGCACCTTTTAGAAATAACATTTTAGGAGGAATTAAACATGCTTTTCATCAAGCCAGTATTTCTGTATTATTATTTTTTTAATATTATAAACTCAAACATTGTGTCTTTATTTACTGCAAGCAGAAAATCGTCATAACCACCAGAAATGAAAGCTTTTATACATCAATCTGTGTGTAATCTATGTGTTGTGTTCCACTTAATAAATTCAGTTACGGAATGTTTCAAAGTTACTCGTATTTTTTTTTTATGTATTTATATATGCTTAATCATTTGAAAACGTACAAAAGCAACTTTGTAACTTTGTGGAAATCTTCCCTGCGACACAGAGTTAAATTAAGTTTTCAACACATGCTTATGTCAGTAGATGTATTTTTCCAACAGAGATACTCGGCAAGAAATTTCCATTACACATCAGTAGCAGCCAAAGTAATCCACACATACAAAAAAGTCTAATGAACTTAGTTCATATGTTAAATTTGATTTGCATGGGGATATGCATTAAAAACTTGAAGATGCACTATGACAGAAAGTCACCAAAGCAGCTGATTCAAATCCTTATTGGATAAAAAGGTTTCTCATAACCTTTTTAAATAAATAAAAAGGTAGATAAAAAAGTTTCTCATAACCTTTTTATGCCAAGACTTTCAGGAGAAACTTTCAGGAGAAAGTCTTAGCAAATTTCTGCTTGAAATGCCCTGATATCATTGGTTATGAACATATTTCTACATTTTAGAATGTTTTGGCCAAATGCAGAAGTAGAAAGGACATAATGACCTTAAACCAAATATGCACAAGATTTCTGCCAAACATTTTGCCTACTCAATAATGCACTGGGAGAAAAAGTCTGATCATACAAGACCAAAAATGTAATATTTTAGATGTCACTGTAGACTGGAAAAGGATGAATGTCACTGCGAATCATCCCAGAAACTGTAAACCAACATTTGGAGGTGGGAACATGACGGAATGAGGCTGCCTTTGAACATAGGACGTAATTGTAGGAAGAATAAACTGAGAAAGTAACTGAAAAATTCTTGAAAAGAAACTGAAGATGAAGAAGAATTTTAAGTTGAACATTGATTTCAGACACACAGCCAAGGAAGCTCAAGCTATTTCCAGAAGAAAATACATATAGGCTAGGCTTGACTTGCATCCAATTGAAAACATATGGGGAGAAGTGAAGATCAGAGTGCACAGAAAGAAGCTCCTCAAGAGCTGAAAAAGATTTAGATTGTTTATGTGCACAATGTGTCAAGATCAAACCTGAGCAATAAGTCAAAATACTGTCTCAATACAGAACATGTCTTTAATCTGTCAATAACAACAAAACTACTTAACAATGTTGGTAAGCGTGCCATTCCACTTTATTACATGCAACTTTATTTATTTATTAATTGGTTTGATTTTTGTATTATTGGTTGGATATGTTCACTGGTTCTTTTCCCGGCTGTAACATCTGCCTCTTATGTCACAATACTGAGACAAGCCTTTGAACACAGAAACAGCAGTAGCTGACTTGCAGGAATATAGCAATATAGGCAAATATATTTGCCTATATTGCAATATATACAAAGAGCAGTCCTCTTTGTATATTGCCTATATAGATTCTTCTCTCATGCGTATAAAGAAACGAGCCAGTGAAGGAAGCGCAGATGTGCCGTCGCTGCTCTGCTTGCATAAAAGAGACCTTAGGGTGAAAATAAATTAGTTCAAGGCATCAATTTAATTAGAAACCACTCCAAGCTCCCACATTCTTTAAAGCTCCTTTCTTATTCATTCCCTGTAGAGGTTTCAAATATTTGGATGAATTTAGGCTACATGTGTCCCAAAGAATGTGTTTTGATGGAAATAACCAGAAGCAAAAGAAACAACAGCTAAATGGTGGGACCCCAGAGGATAATGATGTTGATCGTGCTTCTCTGATAGGCCAGAAGCCTAACTCTAAAGGCCCAATGGAAGATGACAATAGAAATAACAACTTTTGCTTCGTCTGGGTCTGCAGCTTTTTAGGTCATGGCAGAAGGGGAAAGCAAAACAGGCAATCTCTCTATATTCAAAAACCTGGTTGCTTTCTTTTCTCCTGTGCCTTCCGTTATCATGACAACAAAACAGCCAGCAACCAAGGTCACTTGCTCCAGATGAAGCAGCATGACGGCCAACGCCACAACATTTACTGTATTGCAGAAAAAGGCATAGACAGGCGACAAATATTAAATTATGGAACAAAGAGTTCAAGGAAACTGTGGCCGGGGGTATCGCTCGTGAAATTCAATTCTCAGATGGACAGGTGAGCCTGATGGAGAGAGGAAGAAGAGCAGAGGGTGTTTTGTACTTTATAACAAGTTAGTCGGCTAACACGTGTGGCTGCTGCACACCTCAAAGCGGTGAAAAAATGCTTCAGTAATACAATACTTTGCAGAGGTATTCAAGCTACTTAAAAAGAGCTTAAAATAACCATTAAGCAAACATAGGAAACATCTGGAACTAAAATTTAACTTGATGGCCAACAAGTTTCAGGTTATGTCTCCTGTGCATCCCAAACCATCATCTAAATGATTTTCACCGTTTAAATTTCTAAAATAAATGATGTATCTTTTAAATAGCATATTTATGATCTGCCTTTATATGTTCCTGCGATGTTTTCTTGCTTTTATCTCCCTAAAATATTGCAGATGGTAAATATTTCCCTTAATCAAGTCATTTTCCAGAAGCTCTTAAGACTGTAGCGATCAAAGTTGTTCAGATCTTATTTGGCAGATAGAGACTAAGTTTTCTCGTTGTTCTGGGTGAACAAAATCAGCTGTGGATTTCCTCAGTGACCCTCTCTTAGGCCTGCAAAATTACTTCATGTCATGTAGCCTGATGACAAAACATTCTTAGGTTTGGCGCTGTAATAGAACAGGAAAAAGTTAGTTATTGATTTTTTTTTTTTTTTTGTCAGAAAGACTTAATGAAAAAGCAAAATTGGACAAATGTTGTACATCACTACTTTTTGTACTTCCCTGAGGAAAAAACTGTTTCATGAGGGATTCCTTTTTTTCTAATACTATTTTTTTTTTTTTTCCTTTTTACTTGGATATAAACTATAAAGTCCTTATTCAGGCCACTTCAAGCTGCAGGACTCCAATAATTATGTCAGTTTAATATCAAATAAAGTCATTAATTATAGAAAAGAGTGACATAATTAAATTCATTACCAACAGAAATGCCATAATTCTTTCTACTTTCTTCTCTCTGTGGGTCGCTGAAAATCCTTTTTAGAAGTACTTATGATCAAGGATGTTATGACCTCGGTCTCTTAAACCGGATCTGGCTACAACCCAAATGTTTTGTCCTTCTTTTTACGTTTCTCTCAAGTCATAATTCAACAGTTGCTAAAAACACACCTCTTATTCTCCTGCCTTTTAGCATTTTTATACTTAGTCATAAAATGCCTAGCATTAAATTGTAATCATATGCTTAAATGCGTCTTTTGGATGGATGCCTTAGCAGCAATTGAGGACATGATCAAAAAAAAGCCTAAAAAAATTATGTGCTCATCAAGATGAAGCTTTGTGACGTTGCAAGCTAATTTCCTTTCTGACTAGCTAAATGGCAGATTGTGTATGCTAATTAGGATAGCTAATTAAAGCGCTGGTGTGCGCATGTGTGTGTGTGTGAGGCATTTGGTTAGGAGGACCACAGGAGGGCTAATTTTAAGGGGTTTGAAATGATGAGCAACATGTCAGTCTTTTTGGGACCTGCAGAGGGGAAAGAGTGAAACGTTTGGCAGCTTTGACAGGACAGAGCATCGTGGCCAGAGTGGGAGCCAACACCTGCCAAAGGCTGACTGAACAGTTTATATTTAACTATGTGGCCAAAAAAACCCATCACAATGCCGTTTTTCTCAGAGGACTAGAGTGAGTCAGAACCAAGGAGCTTTTTACCTGCATATAATTTAACCTAAGAAGAAAAACAAACTTATACAAATCTTAACGAGCTCTAGCATCTAAAGCCACTCACTTGAATAATCTTTCACTGAAGTCAAATTGTTTGAGCGCTCAAGTTTACAGAGCAAGTCTGAACATTTCCTCTTGTTTGGGTTTTTGATTTTTAAAAAGGGACCCAATTTGAGCAGCTTAAAAATTAGTCTTTTACATTTTAAAAGGCTGCAGGAACCCTGTAGTATGAGCTCATTATTATTACGCTCCAGCTAGTCTGCTCATTACCTTTTAGGAAGTTCAGTTTTAAGATCACAGAGACCAGACACCCACCAAGGTTGCAAGTTCTTAGCTTTCCGGTGTTTGCATATTTCTATGGCTCTCCAGGGTTAAATTCAACAGATTCAACTCTCAAAACAACTACAGGAACACCAAGCTGAACAACAACCACTTTTGTTAAGATGGCGAGATAAACTTGGATGGTATTTTAGATTGGTTGAATGGTGCTTAAGTATATATATTTTTAAATAAAATTCCCCCTCCTTTTATTAGGTTTCTGGGCTCCTGTTTGTCGACTGCAGCACTTCTGTTCTGTTTTTGCAGCAAAGCAGAAAGCTGAGCCCCGGCTCCCCAGCGGTCTTATAAAGGTAACAATAGAACTCCCATGTGCAAACGAAGCAGAGCACAGCAGACGATGGCCCACACAACTAATTGAAAGGCTGTAGCCATCTCAGACAATCAGCCAACTCCATCTGCGATTATAGATGTGACGTTATGTGCCGGGATACAAATCCGCCACTGTCTCCAAACCCTCTGGTGCCCGTTTTAGACCTGGCGATGGTGACCCTGATGAGCTTTCGGCCTCCTCTGGGTGCTCATTATATGTGACAGCATAAACCTGACTCCTCTCTTTTCAGCTCAAACTTTTCCCTCTTTTTAATGATTTCTCACATACCAAGTTGGGTCCTTTTTCTGTTTCTACCTAATCCAACAAAACAAAAGGACAAAAACTCAGGTGTTTACCAAAAGCAGCATGGCAATTGGAGCAGCGGGCTTTTGTTGCAACTCCTGGTTTTGCCCTTTTCCAAACTGACCCCCTTTGACACGGAGGCTGAAATTATTCGAGCCAGAAGCAGCAGTGCAAATGAAACATCATCATGATTGCAATCTCTCTGACATGTCCAGTGAGAGAAAGAAGGTTTTGTTGCGTGTTAAAATGGCAGTGGTGTTGAGCTCTCTCTTTATGTTAATGAGGTTTAGTTCAGCATGAAATATTTCAGTTCTGCCGGACAACAGGATAAATCCAGTTTTTATACATGTTCTGAATCCTATGCATTACATGTTTCCGTACATTCACAATAAAAACCTTAACACCCACATGAAAATATATTATTCAGTATGTAAGAAGTTACTAACACAACCTAGCATCAACTGTCAATCAATGATAATCCCAAATGTTATTTTCAAATGAAAATAGGGCTCAAATTCAGTTTAGAACAACTACACATTTTGGAGCGAAACATTCATTGACGCTTTGCTAGCTTGCAAATACAGCAAAAGCATTTATGGAAACCATGCACTACGCATCATTTCTATGGCTCATTTTAAATTTTATTAGCATAAAATTTAAGTCAGTATTTGTGAAAGGTGCTAGAAGTCTTTGATATGCTAATTCAGAGATTTGCCCTGTGAAAACATTAAAACGTTCTGCACAAGTACAAGTTGGTAAAATATCTCAAGATTTTGTGCAATCTGGCCTTGATGATCTGTTACAGTGTTATATGTATTCCTTAACTACAGTGCCTTGCAAAAGCGTTGATACCATTTGGATTTTTTCCTATTTTTTTCCACTATGCAACCATAAAGCTCAAAATATTTTAAGTTTTATGTGAAAGACCAACACAAAACAGCGCATAATTTTGATGTTGAAGGAAAATAGTGCACAATTCTACAAATATGTTCCCGATAAAACCTTAATAGATTATCCACAGCTGTTCTGTAAAACCCTTGGAGACTACACAGCGTACATTAATCAGATATATCACCATCTCTGCGGTGGAAAACAGTGGCTGCAGCATCATGTTGTGATATTTTTCTTCACCGGGGAACGGGAAGCCGGTCAAACGTGACCGGAAGATGGATGGAGTTTAATTACGGGTGGAAAAACCTTTTAGAGGCTTCGGGAGAGTTTAGGCTGGGATGGAGGTTCATCTTCCAGCAGGTTAACTGGATCTAAACTCATGCAGGTTTAGATCAAAGACTACTCATGTGTTAGTCTCAATCCAGGCCTAAATCTGTTTTAGAATTCTCTTCATACAATTACAAGAAGTTTGAGTTCTATTGAAAAGAAGAAGTTAAGAAATTCTGTCTTTAAATGTGTAAATCTGGTGAAGACCTCCCCCACAAGATTTGCAAATGCAATTCCAGTAAAAAGTGATGCAATAAAATACTGACTCAGGAAGCCAAATATAAATTCATGACAGATTTTTCCACATAGTATCCTTTAAATCTCGACTAGAAACCCACCTGTTTAGAGTTGTATTTGAAACGTAATCAATTACAAATTTAACGATGGCACTTGACTTAATGTCATGTTTTAATTGTTGATTCTATGTTGCATGACTTTGTGTTTTTGTGTTTGTTATGATGTACAGCACTTTGAAATGCCTTGTTGCTAAAATTTGATTGATAATAAAAAAAAGTATTATTCTTCACTATTATTTTTGTGGTGATGTTTCACTTAAAATCTCAATTAAATACATCAGGGTTTGTGGTTGTATTGTGACAAAATGGGAAACAGCAACACATCTGCAAGGCGCTGTATATTAAATTGTTTACTGCATGCCATGTTCACTGCAGTGACACACGGCACAAACACACACTAACACTCACACAAACAAATAAGACAGGGAGCTACAGGATGCCTGATTACTGCCAAGCCAAAGCATGCAACATGATAAGGTTTTTTTTGGTTTGTTTGTTTTTCACATGAACACAAATGCATTACATGTGTCAACAAGAAGGCTCACCAAGTTTCCAACATGGGAAGGACCCTATTCTACACACACTGATGCACTATGACAGTCTTAACACATATTAGTAGACTTTACCAACATGGAAGTATTGCACTTTTTTTTTTTTTTTTGGAATCAGTATGACCACATTGTGGAGACAAGCCCGAATGGAGTGAGCATGAGTGATGACGGATGCGATGAGGTGAGAGGGGTGGTGGGGAGGGAGGGGGTGCTGTGTGGAGTTATGTTGCTGGGATGTGGGGATGCCACGTGAAAGGATGATCAACCAATTACTGACAACAATGCGGAAATACAGAAAATCAACCTGAACAGAATACAGCTTTCTAAAAAAGAGATAAGACGCAACAAGAACAAAAAAACCCCCCAAAACAAACAAAATAAAAAAAGACAAAAAACCACAAGCTGCTTTCTGTCTCAGCCCCAGGGGGTCCTGCTTTGAAGTGGTTTGCTTCAGAGGTTGCCAGGGGGACGTTTTAAAGTCTTGAAAGTTACTAAGGACCTTGTGCTGTGCTCTTTGTTTGAAGCCTTTGTTAGTGGCCTTCAGAGCACAAAACAATTAGACAACACAACAGCCCGATACACCTTTTATCAAGCAAAGTTCGACTCAATAAACTCTGATTGATTCGCGACTTTACATCCTTCACGTCTCATCTATCTTGAAATCACCTTCCGCGTAAATGAGCTGTCTGAGCGTTAAGAGCGACAAATTTTTGATTGGTGTGGTGCAGAGGAACACCTCGAATTTGACTTGGTCTCCTCAAACTTTCCCTGCCTCACACTTTCTTTCTCAACCTTTTATGCCGCATAGGGACATTGTCTAAGTCTACCGAAGACGCCTGAACAATGGGAACACCTGCTCCCCATTTTTAAAGGGAGGGAGCAAACGTTTTTCTCTCACAGATTTTTTTTTTAAGTAAAGACATCTGATGACAACCTGCAGTCACACAAACACATTTTGTACATTTTTGAAATTATCTTACTGTTTGTTTTTTTTATATCTTTGCTATTTCTAATAATTGCACATTATTTTCTTATGTTGTGAATTTACTTACTGTATAGTATTATATACTAAGTTCTGTTTTAATAATTTTGTTTTTGTGTAAATCTGCGTGCTCCGTGCTGGTACGCCAACAGCAGTGGGACAATAAAAGTTATTTCTATTCTGTTTTTGCTCTTGTTTAAATCCTATAGCTGCATTAAAGTGTTCCACTCCTCAGCTTATGTTTCTCTTTTTCTACATCCTAAAAGACATTAGAGTCCTAAAACTCTAAGTTAATGCTTCTCAGTTCTTACAAAGATTAGGACCTAAAAACGAACCAAAAAAATCCATTTAATTTTCCCTTGAGTTCTAGATTTCTTATTCTCCTCCCTTTCTGCTGCTGTACTAGTTTTAAAACATACTCTGCCCAATGTACTGTAAGAATGTATATGCAGGTAAATTAATTCACATGGCTAAAAGCCAAATAACTACGCCAGACCTTTCCTTTAAAAAAGTGCAAGTCTGACCTCTTGAAAGAATATGAAAAAGGAATCAAAGATATTTTGGAGATGTTTTCTTTTTTTTCCTCACTGTCTTTTTTGGATTCCAGTAGCTGTTTTGTCTTATATGTTTTATTGATCTGCTCTCTTTTTACTAATCTCATCTAGAAGAATTGATGATTTTATGGAAAGGTTGAGAACTGATCCTTCAGATTGATTTCAAAATTGTGTGCTTGATTTTTTATCAATTCCGAGACTTAAAATAGCTTAAAAAGTTGTTTTTTTAAAATCATTTATGTACACATAATATGAATGTGTAAGAAATATATTTTGAATTTTGATTTGAGCGGGTTTTAAAAAAACTTTTTTTTTTTTTTTTTACATCAGTTCATGCAGCTGGCTGCACACCATGCAGGCCTATAAGTTTGTTTAAAGAGCGTCTGCATCAGCGTTCGTTGGTCTGCAGCCATTTTGCCACTTATTGTGTCCAGCAGTGCAAGGGCTATGATTTGCTATCAAGTGTGTTTGCTTATCCTCTGTCCTCTGCCAAGCTCGAACAATGCAGAAAAGCAATCCTATGAGAAACCAAAGTCTGCGACAAACAAACCATTTTCGGGTGAACGGCTTAATTGCTATTGATGTGCTTTGGCTGGTTGAATGCTATAATTTCCAGTGAAACTCGGTAGGTGGACTGCACTTGTGTAAACAAAAGTGGAAGGCGAGCAAGCAGCCAGCTCTGTCTAAAAATGCCAAGACAATACCTGCATCTAATTGCATGCAGAATTTTTGAAATGACCTAAAAGTAATTAATTGTGAAAACTTTAAAGGAATGTTATTTAATGCAATATTTTTGAATTTAGAAGCACAAAACCCTTTCGAAATCTAAATCTGTGGAAGGCTTCTTCCGCCATGCGACTTTAGAGACTCAAGAGAGAACTCTGGCTTTTCCTCCCTGCAAGACCTTGAAGCGTTTACAACCACTTCAACTTTAGACACCACTTCTGAGGCAGCTGACTGGACAAGAGTTTAGCTACTGAAGCACTGCTACTAACAGGATGCATGAGAAGAGGCTGCAGTTGAGAAAAGGATCTTAAAAACGGAAATTAAATAAAGGTGAAAATCAAAACATTTGTGAAGATGTTACTGTGAGGGGAATCCTCTTACCTGGGGACACAGGCAGTGGAGGTCTCCGCCTCGGGGGCCTCCGGGGCTGGGCAGCAGAACTGGTGAAGAACTGTTTGGTTGCTGTGTAAAAAAAATACAAAACAAAAAAGACAATATCTTAAGAGGGTCCTATTGAAAGAGTCAACTTGTCGGGATTTTCTCTAATAAAAACAGGTTTGAAGCAGATCAATTTCCCTTTTTTTTTTTTCGGGCTGTGAAACAGAAAATATCAGCAGTACTCAATAATTGCAGTTGTTTATGTAGGCGTTTAATCATGAAAAAAATACACCAATGCATTATGAAAAATTACTTAGTTGATGAAATTTGTGTACAAAATCAGTAAACATCTAGCAAGAATGAACATGCTGATATAGTCTTGAATGCAAAGGGCAATTTGATGTTGTTCTTGAAGTATTAATTGACCAATCAATGCAGCGCAGTTAACCACCTACAAGAGAAAGCATACTACAAATAATACAATTAATAGTTGCAACCATAAATGAAAAATCCGATTTTTGTCTGAAACTGAGGACTCCAGTCTACACAACCACAAGTCACTTAATTTTAGCGTGGGTTTTTCTTTAGCCAGAAAATATCTAAAAAGCAAAGCTTTCTTTACTTTTAAATAAGCTCCGAATGACATAGCATAAAAAAATACATTTCCCTTTTGACCCATGTTGGTCAAAAGGGAAACTTATACAGGACATTTGAAGGTTATCAGAAGGAAGCAAGATCGGAGATTTAATAATAACTTTTTTCCACAAAGAAGTGAAAAAAGATGGTGTTATCTTACATATTTGTGAGATTGGCTTTCAATAAATTAGCCACTGAGAATCCCCAGGTCTTCTGACAGATAAAGAAAGAATAATTAATTTCTATTCTATTCTAAAACAGGTCTTATTAGGATAATATTCAAAAGAAAAAAAAATACACAAAGGCATTTTCTAATTACAGACCTACTGGTGCAACAGCTTTTCTGCACACATACAAGTAAATATTTATATTTTTTGTGAAATCGTATATTTAAATTAGTTGGGAATAAAGTGAGTCATCTCTATAGCTTCAAAGCATTGTTAAAATATTCAGCCATCAAACTGGTGGTCTCTGCAGATGTCCACTCCCAAGGGATGCTCAAGTGGAAAGAACGCGGGTGTAAAATTTTCATGCACGCACGAGAAAGCTTTCCTTTTATCTCCAGTTTACGCTCTCTCCCTTTTAGACTGGACACTGCCTCGCATTTCAAACGTTCATCCGTCCCTTCGCTCGGTATCAACCCCCCCCCCCCATCGTTCTACTTTCTTTCTGCTCGTTCTTTCACGCTGATTTTACATCACTCTCTCTTAGAATCCGCATCCTCCCCCTTCTGTTGCTGGGTTCTACAGACAGCCTGTGTTGTGCTAAAGAGGAATATGCTCAATTACTCTTTCTGTCAGAAAATGTGGCCAGCCCAACGTGTGCTGCGCTGTGTCGTCATGGGGACATAGAGGAAGGACACAGCAGGTGAGAGAAATGAGCATGCACAAAGGGTGTTGTCAATTAATTACTGAGAAAAGTGATGTCTTTAGGTTCAGTTCACTAAACCTCCTTCTCTAACCACCCTGATTTGGTCAGTAAAGAGTAGCAGTTTATCTCACAGAGAATGGCAAGCATATTTACTCTGCAAGCTGATAGAAAATTCAGCACATCCATAAAAGCAACAGTCCCTCTAAAAAAAGCAGGGTAGGAAAAAAATAAATAAATAAAACTAAAAATTCCAGAGAAGGCGGTCACTGGGTGTTTTCAAGCAACAATGGCTGATAGTCCAGGGAGGGGATGACAGGAAATTAATTTTCATTGTTAATGTCTCCTCTAATTGTGTTCTCTTTAACAACCATGACACTGCTGTGGTTAGTTTTAATGGGGGTCCAGGACACAAGACAGTCTCTGAGGGAACGCAGATTAGTTGGAGTGCTGGAGCAGTGGAGACGCTTGTGGACTATGATAAAGTTTGCATATGCTGCTCATCGGCAAGGAAACCCTTCCTCCTGAACATATACAAATGTGAAAAGTTGAAAACAGCTGAAATGTTGATCTTCTTTTGTGTTTCAAAATTAAAATTTTTGCTGTAGTGGAATTAAAAGAAAATTGCCTTGCTGCTCTGATATTTTAACATGGAACCATACTTTGCTCATGTAATATATTGGAGAGATGAGTTGGAAAAAAGGTTCATACATGATTACAATTTATTTCTTTCCTAGACCCCAGTTCGAAATTCCAAGGTTATAAAATCCTGCTTTGCTGCATTATACCTGTGACTGAGGAGGCTGAAGAAAAAATACCTGAAAACAAAAGTAACTGGAAATGACAGCAGTAAATGGACAAAGAAGAAACATTTGGCTAAATCAATCCATTACTGACTTAAGGGTCAAAGACTTGATTTTGAATATTGAAACTTACAACAAAGAAATAAAAAAGTCTGCCTCGTAAAGGGCTATGTACAGTAAATCTGTCATGTTGTCAATGCCTCTGGTGTCTAATGGCTGACATTTATATAAAATCAAAATTCATTTATTTTCATTGTACATCTAAATGTGGATATAAAAACTTCCTCACACATGTTTTGGTAGCATGGTCTAGTTTTTGTCAACCACTTTACTTTTAGTTCTACTGCAATGAACTCTTTATTCTTCGTTCACCTTGGTAACCCAGCCTGAGTGTGTGCAGGATTTTTTAAAATTGCATTTACTTCTGCTTATACTGCTTATTATAATTGCACACCTCTATTCCCAAGAGTCATGGGCTTACATTTTTGAATTTCAATTGCTATTTAATTGATAGCATGGATACATCTCTCATATGTGCCTGCACTTATTTGATCAAAAGCAGCAATTTAACCAAGCTTGCATCCAGCTCTGCATTCATCCCTCAAAAACCTTTACAACTCACTAAATAAATATCTTTCTGTTTCCTTAGTTGCTCTTAATGAAAAACCCCTAACTGTGACGATCACACCCATAAAGCTTCAATATTATTTCACCAATTATTCCACTGTAGCCTGAAAAGCTCCTGGCTCTTTAATTTGTGTGTTGTCTCAGTCCTATACGGGTAAAGAGACTCTTAGACCTGCTTAATCAACCACAATGTTTAATTAGAGGTTATTATTCACTGGTGCAGTGGGGTTAGGAGAATTTGAGAATAACACACACATAGACGATGCTGAGATACAGACAAATCTTGCAATTATATGCACTTTGGTCAACCTTGAGGAAAATGGGTGACTCACTTTGCCGAATTTGGAGGGGAAAATTCTCCTCCCGGGGCAGTAATGTGGGCAAAAAGACAGAGTGAACACTTTTGATCTTTTAAAGCCCTTTTATTCATCGTAACTATCGTTCCCTGCTTTGATCTTTCTCTCTCCTCAATTTGCTTTGTTTCAATTGCCGTCTATCTGCTCCCATCGCCTCCATCTTTCCGCACAAAACGCTTGCGAGCCATTTATAACTGTCGCGGTTTATGGCCAGGCATGACCTTCAGTGGAGCAGCTGTTACAGAGACAGAGCAAAAAAAAAACAACAAAAATGTCTCAGTTGTTACAAGTGTGGAAAAATAGGTTGTTCAAACAGAAATTAGACTAAAAACTGTGATGTTTAAGATTATCTAAATTTGTCTACATCACGTAGCAACAGCATGTTGACAACTCCTATATTTCTATTTACAGAATTTGTTTTTTTATTAGTAATACTCAACCTCCATTTAAGCAGAAAGTCCCTTGAGAACTTCCTGGCCTAGAAGGCACACTGCTACAAGCTAAATCTTTCACATCAAAAATACATAAAACAAAAGAAGTTAGAATCAACATAAAACATGTACAAAGTGTAGCTTAGAAAACAATTGCTAAGCTCATCAGTTACAAAAGTCAGTGGACTATTTTCTCAGTGGATTTGAATTACAAAACCTGCATAAGTAAAAATCCCTGACTTGAGGTTTTTATGCAAAGATGCACACTCGCGCCCCAAAACAAGCATTCAGTTTTGGTCAATGTTATCACTGGGGATTAAACTGAACTCGCATGATCTGCTTTCTGATTTTCAACACCCCTTTCCCATTTACCCCCGTGGACCAAAACACTGCATCTAAGCTTTTATAAGCTCCTCCACACACTGCATCTGGTACACACAGAATACAGTACCCTCCCCACTTAATGGCACTTCTGACAAAAATGTGAATATGTTGTTTTTTTAAAAGAAAATGTATCTTTAATAGCATTTGCATTATCTCACACTAGAAATACCGCAGTTCTCCAACTGTTAACCTAAAGGATGTCTCTCTCACTCCCTTAACAAACTCTTTGCCTTGCATTCAAACAAATATGTTATACTTGAAAAAAATAGAGAGCAAAATTCTCATATAGAGATGTACTTGGGTTTGCTTCACACACAAGCATTTTCTCTGACTGTAGCTTTATGATAACTCTTTTTTTTTTAAAAAAAATAATCATTTGAATCCAATTTATCTAATTGTCTAATTTTCTATTTGTTGTATTAGGTATATGGTTTTATTACGGGTGGAAATCTCTGATCTCTACCAGATACGATACACATCTGGATTCACAAGCTACGATCGTCCAATACATTTAACATCCTCATCAACCAGCGATTCAATTATATAGGATTTACTTCCTCATCAAGATGCCTCTCGATTTAAATGAACTTAGCTGAAAAATATGTTTGTTTAAATAATTTTTCATTAATAAAAATGAATGAAGCAATTCAAATTTAAATCATTTATTAATGATCATATAATCTTTGCGTGGGAAATGTTTGAGGGTTTTTTTTTTTACATTGAATCCTGATGCATAATATAATGTCGTGTCGTCAGTTGCTATGGCAATTATGAATACGAATAGTTTTGAGTTATTCTTCTGCGTTATTTTTCGCTTTGCTGTGGCCCACTGCATTGAATTAATTGAATTAATAGTACCTACATCTCCAAGTTTCATTTAGTTCGCGGAATTGTTCTACCGCGGCAGCGTGGCTGTGGGTGGCATAGTCTTTATGCCCTCCAGCGTGGTGCGCATGCGTGAAATTTCCAGACACACACAAAAACCAGCAAGGGGTATACGGCATCTGTTATGGTTTTTGCACATGCGGATATTAATAGTGTAATATCCGCTAAAAAGGGATGAAATGCTAGTCTCACCATGCGTGGAGCTGAAGGATGAAGAACGACGTGAATCTGCCTCGGAAGACGATGGACTGATTGGCGTCTCCACGCTGATTCCATGTCGCCGTTTTAAGTGAGTGATAAGGTTAGTCGTGCTTAAAGTGTTTTCAATAAAGGGCGAACATTTTGCAAATCGTATTTGCTTTATCAAGCTGTCCGTTTCTCTTGTAAAAGCCATAGTGTGGAGGTCAATATATCGGCTCCGCCATTTTTGTTGTGGTAATTAAGCCCGCGCGCCTACCCGCACAGCTTTTTCCTCTTCCGGTCTACAGGAAGCGCTGGTTGGTCAATAATTAGTTTTATTTATTTATTTATTTGCATTTGTACATTAACATCGAATTTAACCGATACAATGAGGTAAAATCCGGTCTAATTAAAAATTTCCTTTATAAAGCACAGAAATTTAAAGCTGCCTTACCGATGCATTCCTATCACGCATGTGCATGTCCGTGGATCGATGAAAACCGGTTAATATTCCCATCACTTGTATTAATGATGGCTTAAGCATGGTGGTGGATTAGCTTGAAGACACGCCCCTAACCTAAATCTCTTCTCAGGTATCCAATTCTTCAAAAATACATAGATTTTCTTTTTTGGACGCCTGCCATTTCAACTCTTTTTGTAAATTTGTTCAGTAAGCAAAATTCCCCTGAAAGCTTCATGTCAGCACAGACTTGGTCTGTACCAAGCGGCTTAACCTGCTTTTTGTAAGTGAAACTCGGGAGAGCTGGAGATGGACCAAAGAGTGAAACCTGCTCTCCCAAGAGAAAGGCCAACAAAGGAGAAAAAAAACCTTTCATGTTCATAGTCAGACAAAGAAATATTGTCAGAAAATCTGTTATATAACACTTCCAGAACTGTATTTCTCTGTATACACCAGAGCAAACTATAGATTTAAAATCAGCTCCCTCCAAATCTCTGTCAAATACGGGGCTGGCTGAAATAGTCTTATTCAGAGCTGTAAATCAGTGTTCTCCTCTTAACACTTTTGGTCAGACAGCAATAACTCTGGGTTTAGACAGATATAAAGGAGAATGAGGTTTCAATACACTGCATTTTTTCAACCACACAGTGTTCTGTCTGGGAGGAGTCCACAAAGGAGGATGCCAAATTTTCTAATTTCCAAAGATGCACATGCTACATTATTCTGCAGAATGGGATATTGCATTATTATTTATTTTACTTTGACAGTAATTTATTATGCTAGCTAAAAATTAGAATGATCTAATTTAAACTAGCCCTAATATCTAGTCTTTTTAACAAACCCTGCAAAGACATCTGTACACTAGTACAGTATGGTTTTGTGCTTTTCTATTTTTAAATTACATATTTATGTTGTTTAGAAAAATATATAATAATTCAATTACTTATATGTTATGCAAAATACCAGTTTATTTTTTTCTGCAGCCTTTATGTTTGGTTCTGTATTTGAAAAGCTCCTTATGACAACTAAAATCTTTACTGCCACTGATGCAGTTTGAAACATGCACTCATGTTTGTCTCACTGTTTTTTTCTCTAAATAGACAAACCAAAAAGGGACAATGACAGCACTCAAGGCAAAATATTTTCTCTCCACTTTTCTGCTATCAGTGCCCAAGCATACAGCGTCTATTTTACAGAGGTTCGTCCACCAATAGGGTATTTACTGGCCAGAGTGCAAGGTCAGTGCTCGACAAGGGCCAGATTTCAGAGAAACAAACTTTGAAGCAGAAAACAAAACACACTCCTAACCTTTTATTATTTTTCATGCCTAATAGTTCTAAAATACACTTTTGTGGCACAAAAAGCACCTTGAAGACCATGTCCTTTTCAAATGAAAACTCTATGAAGATAGCTGTTTGATACTGTAACAACAGAGTGATGTTGTAACCAGAAAAGTCTTTGTTTCCTTGATGAAAAGGACACCTTTTCAAACAGGAATGTCTGAAATGGATGTGTGGCTGCAAAAGCCAACAATGGTGCTATGCAGGCAAAAATTACTAAGCCTCATAGGTACAGTGTAAAGGCCTCATATCTCATCAGAAATAAAAAGTAATCTATAGTAAATGCCTCCTTCCCCAGGAATATTTGTCAGTAATGTTTCTATGATTATGCTTAGAACACGGGGACTTACAATTGTTTTCATTTGACATAATTACTGTATTGCTTGTGATATTTGAATTATTCTTGGTAACAGTTAATCAAAGAAATCGGGGTGCTGAGCTCTGTGCACAAAGCCAGAACCAGAACAGAAATGGCCCATCCTTATTTGGATTGGCAGTTAAAGAAAAAATAATTAAATGTCAAAAAGGGATCTGTTTACATCAATTGCATTGACCATACGTCAGTCTTGATTAAGAACCCTTTATTTGAGTCATGTTTTAACAACAAGGAGTGGGACAGAACAGTGATTTTCCTTCCAACGCAGGAAATAATAGTCAGAAATGATATGTTGATTTGCTGTATCTCCGTCACGCTGATTATTTGGGACCAACTCGACGCTGGCATCGTCGGTATGACGTCTCCCACAGAGGACTGATAATGATTTATGATGAAGATGAGCCAACAACGACAGAAGATAGAGAAAGAAACATGAGTTTGCATGTGACTTCCAGCTGGTGTCTACTATCAAAAACATCCAGATGCTCATGTTAAGCGTAAAGCTACGCCATGTACAAACAGGCCTAATTTCATCCAATTTGTATGAATAATCAAAGCTATATGCTTAAAAATAAAATCCTGAAATTTCATGGGAAGGTGAATTCACCAACTGCTGCAGTAAACAAACTGTGTAATTCTATTTTAATTAACAGATTTTGCATGTGCAAATGAGTGTGTCTTTTTTTCTCCTTCTTCTTCTTCTAAGCCAAAGTGCAATAAAGCATAGCTGAAGCTTTGCTGAGACTGCATGTGATCTGCTGAGAAGCCCGAGAAAGCCAATTGGACATGCAGTGCCTGCTCTGATCGGCTCTGCAGAGCCTTCCAGCCTCATGTCCACGACTTTGAACATTACTCAGGACCTTGAAGTTAACAACACCTGACATTTCCTCAGGTAAATGCATGTTTGTGCAGAACCATTTCAGTTTGTGTTTGTGATCGGGATTATACTCCAAACCAAACTAAACATAAAGATGAAATGCCTCACCCTACTATTCTACAGTATTTATGTTTAGTGCGTTAGTCTGACATTTAGCGGAAACTGATATATTCTTATATACACAGTGTCTTACTTAAGTGTTTATACTCCAAAAATGTAACTATAAAGCATAAGTTAAATAATGTTTTGGGGGGGGGTTTTCTCCCCAAGATCACAATGGTAGGTGGAGCAGAAAGTAGACTATAAAGACCACAAGCTAAGGTTTGCAAAACTGCTCGATAAGATAACACTGGGCTCAATCCAATAAATAAATAAATATAATGGGCCTCAAGAAGCAAACAAAACTGGTTTGGGGAGGCTTTCTTGTACAGTTGGAGCAATCTGTCCCAGCATAAATGAATCATCATTTGGCTGGAGCATTTTAGCATGCACAACAACAGTTAAGGGCTGCAGCTGAACCTCAGGAAGCCACAATGCCAGCACTTCACGTCAAAAACTTCAAATGGCATATGCAAGTATTAGGATCAAATTTAAGCCTGGTAGATAGTTTTCTTGGGTTTGTTTTTTTTCATAAAGCGAGTTTTAAATGTCATATTGCTGATGGATAGATTGCTTATTAACAGACTCTTCCATTCAACGTTGCAAGAAGATCACGTTTGAAGATTTTCATCTTTAAATTTGTGAGATCACAAAGATTCGGACCTGTAAAGATGCTCAGCAAGCTCGAGTGGTAGAAACACAGATTTGAGGGCTAAAAATCCTCAGCGTCAATGTGATGCCAAAACATTTTACAGTTTATACGGGCAAAGATGACTCACCATCTGTTCACAGTGATGCAGGGCAGATTTGCTGCCATTTGTACAAAACACAAGCATAATGTCTTCCTCTAAATCATGTTGTGACTTGCCAAAAAAATTAACAACTTAGCACATTTGGGTTAACTTTGCTGATGGATTGCTTGAGTCATCTATAAGGCTTTAAATCTTGAATCAGTTGTATGTTTGCTCGGACTGTACTCAGTTCCCACAAAAAAGAGAGAAGTACAAATAGAAACAGCTCCAACAGGAGGCCATAGTGAGCCCAAAGAGCCTATCCCTATTTGAACACGCACATGCACCCGTACATATATGCACATATGCAAGAATGCACAATTGTGCGCATGGCCCAAAACAGTGACAAATGCCTGTTGAGGGATTTTCACCGCTAAGCCCCAGGAGGTGAAATCCCTTTGACAGATGGGAAGCTGTTTTTCCATAACAGCACATTGCTCCCTGTTTACAAGAACCTTCAGAGTGGAAGCTCACTGATTACTGACAGGAATGCAACAGCACACTTCGTCCCCCAAGAATTCCAGCTCTGCAAGGTAAAGGGCAAACAGTGGAGTAGCACACAGATAAATCATAGTTTGATTTTTAGGCTTTAGTCATCACACTGCATGCATCAATAGTTTTCTGATGCACTTAGGAACTTTCAAGAAATTACAATAAAATATCATGCACATCTAACATTAAACAACTGAACAGACCAAGTATATGATAAAACTGCATTGACTTATTTTACACAAAGCCAACTATTACTGCTCAGTCTGCAATAGTCTGGCTTCAATAGCTGGTCAAGGTCAGAGAGGGGCTAATGGCAGCACCCACTGTATGTTGAGAAAAGTAAGAACACTGCATGTATTCGCCAATCGCTGGAGACTTCCAGTAAGAACATGAAATGTTTTTGGACTTGCTACTTGTCACTTAAAAACAAAAAGAGCTGCTAGCGAAGCCTGAGGAATCAGTAAACGTTGCTACAAATTTGCAACAAGGGATCAGCCTCCGGAGGAGAGGAAACAAGTACCAGTCTGGAGACATTACAAAATAAGCACATACTTGCAACGCAATTAGCTTTTATTACATTTATTTGTTTTTTTAAGTTATATTGTCTTTGTGATCGTTTGGAACCAAAATTATAATGAAATGAGATGCTTGATTAATTGCGGAGTCCTGCACATGGCCAGTAAAACTTTGCTGAATGTCTTTGGATTTTGACCAATTACTTTTTATGGCCGTTAGATAAACAAAACAAACAAATACTGACCCAAAAAGTGTTGCTCTGATTTCATCCCAGATAGTAAGCCATCTGTCCAGTTACTGAGAAATATTATTTCAATGTTAATAGCATAGTTTTTTTTAGATACATTTTTTTCTGTGTCTGAAGTTAGGTAATTGGCAATAAAACTACTTAGTTTAAGTTTCTTTAATCTTGTCTAATGCATTAAAAAAAACAAGCATGAAAAACATGTAATACCGATGTAGCAGTCCAAACCTTTCTTTTCTAATGTTGATGTAAGATAATGAGATAATAAATCTTAAAGAAAATGTGCCGCCCTATTGTAGTCCATTGCTTTGCAGTAGGTTTCATCGTGTGAGGAATCCCATAAGCGTAATATTGTAGTTGATCTGCATTTTTTTGATCGCTAACCTTTGTTTTAACAGTGCTTACATTTCGCTTGAAACGGAAAGTCGAAGCAATTGGAAGTGGTACTGTTTTTTTTTTCTTCTTCAGAACACCGTGTTTGTGTCACTCTTCCCAACATACTTGTCAGTCTCGGAGTAGTTGATTGCAAGTTCCTTTCAGTATTTACTATAACAAAGTTATTTTAGCATCTCTTGGTTTACAAGCTTGAGCTCTGATGATTCCTGGGTTGTACATGAACATCGTAAACCAGTCTGACACAATCTGAGGTGACAGTTTGGATCAGCGGGTTGAAACTGGGACACACTTGGCTGCTTCAAAACGACAAAGATCATAAATATAAATCTCAACAATGTTGAAAATATGTCCTTGTCTGTGCCTGGAAACCAAACAATTTAAATAAACTTTTCTATTTATGCCAAAAAGAGAGGTCAAATATTCAGCCAGAGTTATGGCAGAAGTTTGTTGCATATGATTCAACTGCAACTTGCTGTGGAACATTTATTTAAATATTAGTGCGGGTGAATGTTTGCTTCTAAGATATATTCACAACACTGTGCAAAATCCAGAAAAAAATGCACATCCTTTCCTCATTGACGGTTCAAATGCATCATCAAAATGCTCAAAATGTATTTATCCACATGACGACTGACTGTAAATCTATCACCAGAACTGCTGCAGGTCTTTTGCTGCATACAGAGGACGACCGACAGGAGCGTGCACGGCTCAACTCGAACTGATGTGGAGGGAAATGTCATTTTTATGACATTGTGTTTACAACATGCATCACAAAATGCGATCCGATTGCATCGCGCCGCACGAGTCGACGATGGCGTTCTCATTTGCAGCCACCACCGTGAAATATGCAGATTACACATGAATGACACACTGTTCTGATCGCTCGTTAGGCCTGCTGCTAATTTGCATGCGGATGAAACTGAAATAAGGGAAGAAATGAGATAAACTAACCTTCAACCAGGAAGAAAGCAACTCAGTGTGCAGGCAATGTAACACGACTAACAACGAAAACATAAATATCCTGAGATGTAAATGCCGTGTTTATGCACAAAATGATGTGTCATTCGAATGACGTTTCTGTTTATTTCTGTGGCAATAGTGTGGGAGCGTTGCTTAGAGAAACGTGAATGTTAAAAACCCAATTTGGCATTTTTGATTGACTGAAAATTATAGCGGCCAGGGATTCGGGGAAGAGGCTGTTTGCAGTTTAGCCGTGAGGTAAGTAGGGCAACATTTGGGTCCCTCAGTCCTGTGGGGCTTTGCTGTGGAGTTATTCTGTCTTTCTGTAATCTGTCCAATTATTTGGCCTGTCTGTCATGCTGCTTCCTGTGAAGGTGCAACATTAACCCGCCCAAATATTAAACAATGTTCCTAATGAGTTTTTGAAGCTTTCACTCAAGATTTATGAGGTAGGTGTCCTCAAAATTCACACCGCAAGTTAATCAAAATGTTAAATAATATATTTATGACGTATTTCTACCAGATATCAAAGTACTTGTGCCCTCTGTTTAATGTAATTAATATGGTATAAATAATGTTGAGGTGCTGGGTTGTGTTTTTGTATAAAAATGCAATTTAATAAAAGTGCATGCGATTACCTTTACGAATGAAAACTCTCTAGAAGGAATACAATAGCAATCTGGAAAGCTGATTCTGAAATTATGTTCTTTTTTTATTATTATTTGCAAGTAGTTTCATTCCCCTTCAGGGCCACCATAAGCACAGCTATCCCAACCAGGCTTTAACAATAAATATATAGATATATCTATATATACAGTATATATATCTATATATATATAGATATATATATATATATATTCCAAACACTGGAATTTCATGGCCTTTTAACACCCCAAGACAGGAATAAACACAAATAATCACGCATGAACACACAGTTGTATAACAGACACCTGGGACGGTCTCTATTTGTCCCCCCCACTCTCCTCAGCCGGTGCACGAAGGCAGCTAATATTGCAGCACAGAGCCAGGAATCACCCGGCAGCTACATCCTCAGAGAAATGAAGCAATTTAAAAGTACTATCCACCAAATGTGATATTCATAATTTGGGCTGCGGCGGCAGCAGCCCAGTCATAACCGAGCACGTGTGGTTCCCAGGCGGACGGAGAGGGAGGAGAGGATGAGGAAAGAGCAAAGCCTTGCAGGACTAGAATGTCTGGGAAACCATTTAGCCTTCTTGAATCCGTCTCCACCCATCTACTTCTCACTGAATTCCTGCCACTGCAGTACAGAGATGAAAAGGAGGATTTCTGTTAGGCTCCAGAGACAAAAAAAAAAAGAAAGAGAAAACCTACTGATAAAATGTACGTTTTCTCCCTTTGCAAAAGGTGACATTGTGCCATGTAAATCATTTCCTACTTTTCTAAAGGTTTTACTTTTAAGATGTGAGTCTCTAATTACATCTATTATCATAAATGGAAGAAATCTGGATGCAATTACATAAAAAAAAGGAAATCGTTTGAATTTCTCTCGTAGACTGCAACCCACTTCCTCCATTATTATTATTATTATTATTGTTGTTATTATAGTCACAGTTCTGATTACAGATGCTCTCAGTGAGTGCCAGCTGGAGACATCCTCGAAGTTCCTTATTGTCGGAGAAAGATGTTGAAGCTTTTTCCCTTTAAAACTAATCTGAGGAAATGTGTTTTGTAATGATTTGAAAGCATAATTTGCTTGAAACATGATTTAAGCAACTGTTGCAGCCAAACTCAGGCGAAAAATGATACTCTTACAATGACATAGCAGTAGAAATCACTGAATTTTAAGAAAGGACCAAAATATTCATATTTGTACAAATTAAGTTGGAAGATAATCTTTTATTGTTTTAGTTTTGAAAAGGCAAAATATTCAATTTTTGATTAAAATCACTGCATTTCCAACACTTTGTATGGCATTGCACTCTAACCATGTTCCTATTTGAGTCTTTAATAATAATATGCTAATTTCTTTGTCTTGATCTTTTTAGTGACTTCTTGTGTTTTGTTCTGTGCACTTATTGGTTGTGACTCTTATTTTAGCGTCGGTCGTTTCCGTCTAGGTTTGGAGTTCCTGTAGCGTTTTTGGTTCAGCTTTCTCTTTGGTAATTAATCATTTCCCCTCTGCTCCCTGCTCTGCACTGTCTCACAGCTGTTCAACATTCCTCTGATCAGACCAGGGGTGTCAAACTCCAGTCCTCAAGGGCCTGTGTCCTGCAACTTTTAGATGTGCCTCTGCTGCAACACACCTGAACAGAATAATTAGGTCATTAGCAAGGCTTGGAGAATGTATCTACACAAGGAGGAGGTAATTAAGCCATTTCATTCCAGTGTTTTGTACCTGTGGCACAATTAAAAACTTCAGGACACCGGTCCTTGAGGACTGGAGTTTGACACTTGTGGATTAGACTCACCTGGTTTCAATTACACTCCCAACTCCTCCTCAGTTTATAGCTTCCTATAGTTAACATTTTTAATTGCTAGATCCTATATTTGCACTTAATTCCATGTTCTGTTCTCCTCGTGCCAAACCTGTAGGTTTTCCCCTTTTTTTGTCTTTAAATCCTGATCAAACTGCTTCTCCTGAGTTCCTGTCAGCACTTTGGTCCTGCTTCAGCACCCAGAATGACTTGCATTCTTTTGGAAAGATATGCAAACTCAGCTTCCCAACACTGTTCACCGTTTTGACAGACTTTGATCTCACACTCATCTCCTAAAGCATCTGAAATTTTACATGGATCAAAGCTTAAATGAAATTGGCCTCTCTTTGACTGATTGTAATTCAGCTCATTCTTCCAAGTTAAGCCAGTTCTTGAAATTGTTCTGTATTCTGGTTACTTCCTGATGTCACTTTGCCAATTTATTGTTCTGTTGCTTCTCCCACCACTGCTGTCTCACACCTGACCTTTGCTGATTGTCATTCCTGCTTCTGTTACATGTTATGTCCTCCCTTGGTATATATTCTGCCCGGGTTGCTTTGCACCTGATAATTTGATGTCCCTTGTCATTCTTTTGCCCCACTCTGACACATTTTTCATGAATATTTATCATCCGTTCCTGCAGCAGCTAGTAGTAAAAGTTCACTAAGTTCTTCAACTGTCTTCTTCCTACTTATGAATCAGGTCTTTCTCTGCAGACCATGAACTGTGAATGTTTTGCTCAGACCTAAACCCTCGCAGGTTTTTGTCCTTGCCAAAGGAATCGACAAAATGACAGTATGTTACAGAAACCAATGTATTTTAAAGGGATTTATATTTTGTGGACTAGCATAAAGTAGAGCATTGCAGTATTTCCTAAGGATTGCTCCTTTATTTAGATTCATATTCTTGTATATACCTGGTACCTGACCCTTCCCAGATTTTTAGTTGTTAAAAATTTCAAAACCTTCTTATTTCCTTTGAAATCCCAATAAAATATGTTTGTAATGTAACAAAATGTAAAAGTAACAGAGACCCAAATACTTTTTAAGGTGTTTTATGTGCTGCTGATCTATTGATAGAAATGATCTTACTTCTGAATGCCTGCTGTTCATAGTACCTCATGATCTAAACTTTATCACTGATCTGAGAGGATCAAATGATTTTGCCTTTGCACCAATCAGGAGCAAGTCGCAGTAGATGTTAAGATATGTATTTGCTGAACTTCCTCATCTACCTGCTGCTACTGCACATCCTTTGAAGAAAACAGGTGCGTGAAGGAAATGGCAGAGGAGTTGCTGCGCATTCTGCTTTCCAAAAACAGGGTGGGGGGGGAAAGAGGGCACGTGGGGTGCAGAGGGAGTCACAACTAGTGTGGAGGAAAACAGGCTGGTTGCCAGCTGGCATGTGCCCTGTTAACAGTTTGCATGCATTTTTGTGAGAACAAGAGCTTAACATGTCAACGAGAGCGTGTAGGAGTTAGCAGCAGCAGTAAGACACCCGGAGCTGCAAGGGAATGCTGGGATTTCCACCTCAGGCAACGGGATTGCTGCATATCAGACGCTCGCGTGGCTCTACCTCTTGTACAATTACTGTCACTCTCCTGAACACATGGCTCAGCTCTCACACGCTGAGTTTTACACTTGGCAGCTCTAAAGACGTACACAGAACAGGTCTAAGGGCTTCAGTCCAGAGACTGGTTAATTGGTAGAAAGAAAAAAAAAAAACACGGTAAGACATACTGATTCAAACTCCACAGCTGATGCTTGTAGCACTTAGCTGATGAAGGAAAGGACAAAATGGAGGTGGAAAGGGCAACAGGTTTGAATAAAAAAAGACATCGAGAAAAAAACAAAACAAACTCTGTCACTGTAACGTGGAGGCAGATAATCAAAAGTCAAAATTGGAAAAGAGAAAGTGAAAATTATGGAATAACGCACAGAATTGGGGGGGGGGATAAAGAAGAGAAGATGGGATTGGTGGCAACTTGCTTCAGATAAGTGGAGCCTTTTGAGAATCCTTATCAGACTGAATAACGCAATTGCAACACTTCAGACGTCTCTTCCTTTTTTTCGGAGGGGGAAAGTTTTGCCTCATTCCAGTAAACAACTGCTCAGAGCTGGAGGCAAGCCTTGATTTGCATTCTTCAAATTACGCCACTGCTGAAGATGATGAATGTGTGATGGGCATGAGCAAGCATTTAATTTTTCATTTGGAGCTCTGCAAATGGATGCTGTGCTCCTTTTTAATTAAATAAAAAATATATAGTTGGTGTAGAAAAATGATGCTTAAATCCTTATGATGAAGTATTATTTCTGTTGATACTCGTTTTCTCTTAGTGTGATCTGACTTTGCCGTGTGGCATTTTCAGTGAAAAATGAAAATAGACAATCTTTTGCCTTTCAACAAAATTGGAGATAAGCCAGTTTCCCTTCATTTCCAATTTTCAAATCTGTCTTTTTATCTGTCTATGGCCGACCAGAGTCTAAATATGGAATATTTATTAAATATATAAGACTAACTGTGGAATGTTTGATTACATGTGTAATCAGACATGCATATAGGCAATATAAAGCACCAACTGCCTGCAACATTCACTTTGTGCAACACAGCCGATTAAATTGTCAGTGTGGCTTCGAAACAAAAAGATCAACAGCAGTGGCAGTAAATGAATTGATGTGATATTATTACTTAATTTTATGATGTATCATACACTTTGTTCAAAACTAACTTGTTGAAAGATTTCATTATGTGCAACTAAATAATGGAAATTGAGATTTGTTGATAGTCACTTCAGGAGTTCCACCAGGTTCTATACTGGAGCCTAAGTTATTTAATTTGTACATCAGTGATATTTACAACCCAGTAAAGTAAAAAAAATAAATTTAACTCACTTTGCTCATTATACAACATTTTTTGGTCGTAAACAAGTTTTGATCAACTAAAAAAGTAGAATTATAGTCTTGAAGTGAAGCACACAGCACTCAAGAATAAATTACACAATACAAAATGAAGAAATTGAAATATTTCCTGGACTTCAATTTCCAAAGCTTATTACTGATCACATAAAAACCACATGAAATTCTTATCAGCAAAAAATGTAGATTGCAATATTCCAAACGTAAATGTGTTGTATGAAACGTATCAAATCAGTAGGATCACTTGAATTAATAAATAATAATTAGGTAAAAAAAAGACAGCGTTTTTTGTTGGGGGTTTTTTACCCACACCTTCTTTGGTTACTTTGGGCTTATGTTTGATGGCTGAGTTGTTTCTTTGCTCTTTCTCTTCAGCAAAAATGAAATCTATTAGACGCAACCTACAGCGGGGAGGATTGCAGAAAATGTGTGTTCTGTATCAGCTCGCATACATTTTTAATGAGCTGCTCATTGCAGTGATTCTCCAGCGAAGGGAAAATCCAACAACTGCGTTGCCATGGCAAAGTCAAATGAACACACATGCCTGATTAGTGAGTTTACATCATGTCCTCGTGTCCCCCGCCGCCCCACCTTGAAGAGAAAAGCGTCACTTCTTGTCTGCAGCGACTTACTATCTTGTCATAACCGGATCAGTGCTCTATGTGGAAAATGATAAAGCTTCATCGCATCTCCAGTGTTTCATTTGTCACTGCTTTTACATTAGGGTAGAGCAGAGCTGCTTGAGACTATCCCTCTCTCTCTGTCTCATTGTTCATCATCCCTCAGAGCTGTCAAGTTGCATTTTTTCTTTTTCTTTTTTTTTTTTAAAGAATCCAGACGGTCCTCCTTCTGACATTTATTTTACATCTCTCGTGCTGTACCTTTTTGTTTGCATTCGTCATCCTGCTGTGCCTGCTCTCGTGCCCCATTTCTGACCCTTGCTCTTTAGGAATTACAATTCAATAGCTCGATAAATTGATGTGGATTAACGGAAACAGTGGAAATGCGGCTGAGTGAAACAGATGTGGCTTGGAGCACTGCGTGATGCGAGTGTGCGTGTGGCTCTGGCTGAGGCGATTCATGTGACCTTGATAGAGGCAAAGAACATTCTGCACCATGGAGAGTTCTGAGGCGCACACACCAGCAACCAAGAACATTCTTATGTTTTGAAAAGCACAAACCTCACCAGATTAAAAAACAAAGCATGTAGAAATATATTAATATTTAGATGATATTGAATCTAATTCACACAAAAGCACTCTATATATGATCTATTTGATGAGTGATTTAAATCGACCAAATTGTATTTAGGAGCATTAGAGTATAGGGGCTTGAATACGACATGCAAGCATTCCCTCAATTTTCCAGGAATTTTCTACTTTCTCTGTAGCTGACAGATTAATCTGCACTGCTTCCTGGCAATAAATAAATTGAGACTGGATGGTTGGCATTTTGAAAAATTGCAACACAAGTGCTTTCAGCCCCTCTGCGTCTTCTGAGAGGTCGCTGCGGCGACACATGAACACCTGCTAATGTCTTTCTGTCTTAGCGCTCATTGCTTCCAGGCACTTGAAGTTTCCCTGGAACATTTCCATGTCGGTGTCCTAATGAGGTCTAAGTCTCTACAGTCTGTATAACACAGCTCTATGAAATACCCAATGAAAGTTTTGCTTGAGGTTGTTTGTGTTATTCTATTTTTGTTTTTTGTTTTTTTTAGAAGTCTGTTTGCATTGTCATCCCTTTCTATGAACAGCTGCCTGAGAGACAGATTGGTTTTAAAATCATTTCTAGTTGAGTGGTGTGAACTAGAAAAAGAGAGCAGAAGATAGCAAGACTGAAATTTTTCTGCAAAATCATAAAAGGGGGTAAAAAAAACACTTTTTTCTGCAAGGTTCTTTTTTTCATAAAACATTCACGTAAAATATTTGGCATGCATTTGCACAATCGATACAGAGCGTGCAACTTGTTTAACAGAGGAGTGTTGTGAAAACAGAAGCAGGGCTCAAACCAAAAAGAGAGAAATTTGAGGATGTTATGTCTTTGTTTGCTTTCCTTAAATGTGATCCGTTACAGTATAGAAAATCTGAAAGCTACACAATGTATTATGGACAACAAAAGAGTAAACCTGATCATGACATCTATCTTTTGCCATAAAATAAGCTATGAAGTCTTTTTCAGCACTAATGTAAAAAAAAATTCCAGCTGGTGCCGATTATAAGCAGCTCCATCTAGCTGCTTATAAATCAGAAAACGGACTCCTTTTCGTTATACCTGGTTTGTGCACAACACATGAGAGCTACTTACTCTGCTTTCCTGGCCAGTCCAACCGAGCGGCACAGAGTGCTTGGAGTCTGCGGAACCAGAGACTTGCAGCAGGCGCTCCTCTTGTCGTCCTCGGCGGACTCGGAGCCGGCTTTGCTCACTTTGGGCGACTGCGGCGAGGTGGGGACGAGCTGCAGCTGCTGCGGGTGGTGGGAAGACGGCGCAGGGGGAGTCGGGTGCTGCTGCTGAGGCTGGGCTGTCTGATGGACAATTTGCTGTTGCTGAGGAGGCGGCGGCTGCTGCTGCTGAGGCGGCGGCAGCTGCTGGCCGAGGTGAGCCGCTGCCTTGTTGCCCGGGTGCTGATGGAGGTGGGCCGGCGCTTGGGGACTGGCGCTCCGCTGATTCGGGTGGTGGTGGTGGTGTTGGTGGTGGTGGTGATGCTGAGAGGGCGGCTGCTGGACGTAGAGGTGGGGGTCCCGCAGCTGTCGGTTCTCCCCGATCAGGTCCTCCACCTTTCGCTCGAGTTCGTCGATGCGTTGGCGCTGCGTCTGGATCAGGCTCTGCTGGTTCTGGACGATGGTGGTGAGTTCCTTCAGGTACAGAACGGCTTTCATCGGATTATCCAACAGGCTCTCCATTACTAAGAGTGGGCTAGCTGTGCTTTGTGACGGGCTTCCTCTTCAGCTGGTTCTGGGGCAACGACGCGTCGACTGCGGGGCCTCCGGACTGTGAGCTGTCTGTTCGGGATGCTGTAGCGACCAGTCTCACGCCTCTCTCTCCGCTCCGGCGAGCTGGGTAGGCTCTCTCTGCGCGTCTGCCTAATGAGGATGCCAGAAATGGTGCTGATGCAAGTGGCGGATGAGCATCAGCAGAGTGCGGAGGCGGAGCCGTAGTGAAACGGTGATGTCAACACGCAGCGCCGACAGGAAAGCAGCAGAATTCGTTTTGGTTTTTTACTGTTTTTTTTTTTTTGCATGTTTTGAATGTTCTAAGCATTTCACTACACCAACTTCGGATCCTCAAGAGCTAATTCTAGCTGTTATTTCAAAAATATATTGGATACATATTAATGTGACTATTTCTTTTCATATGGCTGATTTGATAAGACATGAAATGATTACATGTTGGTCAGTAAATCCAATCTCCTTTGGGATTGTCTGTTTAAAAATAACCTAGATGGTGATTTGACGTAACAACATCATTATCAGGTTTGCGCATTTGACAGAAATGTGAAAAGTCTGGCAGATTCTGAAGTGCAACGCTGCACGGAAAGGGTTGAGGATCTGTGCAGCTGTAGTGTGTTTAATATTTTGTCATAACTCCCTCAAACATCTATGTACTTTCTTTAGATCAACGAAGTAGCATAAAATTTTGAATTGGAAGAAAAAGAATAGATTTTTTCCAAAATGTTTTACGATCCTTTTATCCTGACATCTGTAATAGTGTTTGGCATGAATGGTGGTGTTCTGTGAAGACCAAAGAGGTTTGGTGAAGCATATTAGTGAACAAGCTTTTGGAGGAATCTGGCACAACTACAATCCAACCAATACATGTCTCCCTAAGAGTGGTTAGATGCACCCACCAAACATTGTATTTATGCAGGAGTGGCAAAAAGAAAGCTGTAAGTCATCATGTTTGGCGTTTCCCAAAAGCAATTCAGGTGACAACGGCGATCTTGGAAGAAAGCGTGTTGAGATTAACAAGATCTTCAGGGGATTCAGAAAAGGCCTTTTGTGTTTATAGATAAATAAATAAAATAAATAAAATCTTTATATATATATATATATATATATATATATATATATATATATATATATATATATATATATATATATTTATATATATATATATATATTTTTTTTTTCTTTTCTTTAACTAATTCAGATGATCGTAGAAAAGCTTCTGTTTTACCAGGAAACTAATAAGCAAACCAGACATTTTTGTGGTGTTCTGTTTGAATGCCTTCAGCTCCAAACAGTCCTTCCTTATTGATCATATTTTGGTTACCTGATTGCTGAAGCATTTGCTTATAATTGCATAATCAACTTTGTTTTTATGCATAAGTGGTACATAGTTGTGTAAGGAAGTGATGCATCAGTTTTAACATTCCTCTACAGGAAAAATTGGAAATGTGTGGATTTCCTCTGACACTTCCCACTGAAAAACCCTCAAGGAATCTTCGATAGATTTTTCATTTTTATGATACTTGTATTTAAGAAAAATAGAATTCTGGTGCTTGAGTATGATTTTTTTTCTTATTATTTTTGTTTTGCAAGTTTGATCAAGCAGAGGTACTCTTTCAGGGGTTTTTTTTCCTCACCTTCAGCCGAGAAAAACTTAAAACACAGTTGTTGTCATGCAAGCAAAGAACGGGCAGAAAATGGAGAGCTTGCAGAGTTTTTAGTGATTTTTACTGCAGGAAACCTTGGGCTGTTTTTAGCTGCACATGCTTAAACTGTGAGAAGCTTAGCACTCTGCTACCAGCTAAATGATTTCCGGCGTAATAAAGGTGATTGTTTTATTTTTCGAGGTCACATTTTCACAGGAAGATTTGTGTGCCACGATTAGTCCTAATAATCTCTAAATGTCAGACTATATTTATAGATTTCTATTTTCTCTATTACTTCCAGTTTCAGCAGATTTTTTTTTCTTTCTCGAAGCAGCATAGAAAGATTCTTGATGTGTAACACTCTGAAATATTAAGACCACAGAGGCGAGCCGGTGTGGCTGCAGCCAGGTCTCTCCTTCCATATGGCTCCTTTACAAGCAGCATAAAGTGAAAATAGGATGCAGGCTACCCGGAGCCAAAAAAAAAAGTTTCCTCAAGTAGGATTGTAGAAATGGAAAATGGTCCAGACGGTGACTTTGGTGCAAGGGTGAAATCTCACCCCTAACACCAATCATCCCAGAAGCGAGCGGGCCCTGGCGTGGTTGGATATCACTCACCAGAGCAGACATGAAAACGGTGTCAGCGTCTGAGATGCTTCATCATCAAAATCCTACTTTAACACGATCTGATATTCTTGTTCCAGTTTAAAACATTTGTTGCCCAAAAGACTCGAGTTGAAAAGTTTGTTGTCGTTCCAATGCATCGTCCTCAAGAACTTTACTCCAAAACTGATTTTCGACGGCATCGGCTCACTCCCTATTGGTGCCGTTGCTTCTCTGGCGGAAAGCACACCTGCTGAATTTCTTCTCATTATTATTCAGACAAAAATGAGTAGTGTTGTGAAACTTGGAGAGACAGAAATGCATGTTTCAAAAGTAGAAAACTAGGCCAAAAACAAAAACCCCAAACGTAGTACCCCTGTGTCTGTTTCACCAGATTTTAACTATTTTTAAAGGCCCTCTAATTACAGCATCTAGATTCAGACAGATCAACGTCTGAGAAATACGCCAGTCAGGAGCTAAATGACGCTCAAACATACTGCGGACTGTTTCTATGGAGCGCACAGCAGAGGGAGGTCCAGGTAAGATTCATTATTCTGTATTGATTCCCTCTGATGTCTCAAAGCCAAGGAGAAGATGAAGATAAATGAGAGAGAGATATGTTACGAAGACAGAGAGTGAGACTTGAGCAGTGAAAAGGGAGCTGGTTTTAATGTGCATATTTCCCACATTCTTTTTAGTCAGTGGTTCCTGTCGGCGTCAGCATGGACTGCAGTTTATAAAATTTTGAGTGGCTTATTGTAGAAACCGGGAAGAGTCCTTTGAGGAGCGCTAAAGAAGCTCTCAGGGTGTTTGTTTCTGCCATCAAAAAGCGACTAAAAGCCACGACTTTGGGTAAACTTGTTCTTTCGCAGAGGCAATTTCCAAACATCCTCTATTGCACCAGAACTATTAATAATTTGAAGCAGGCAGCTCACACACACACACACACCCACCCACGCACCCCCACACACACACCCCCACACACACACACGCCCACCCCTACACACACACACCAACCCTCCAGGGAGACCTAAGGCAACAATAGATTTCCCCTCTGTCTTGTCTCCAGAGTTTGGATTCCACTTGCAAATGTTACCATCTATTTCTTAGAATCGTTAGGAGTTTAAAACTGTGTAAGAGCCCATATTTTATTTTTTTTTAAAATCAAACTGCCGTAAAGCTTGATTTATTTTTGTTGTCATTTTAAATCTTCCACTTGAGTAAACAAGAGGGTTCTCTAATAAGGGTTGCATCTGGTTGACCTCTGGCCGGCTTCAGTGTCCAAAACCAATAGTCATCAACCTCCTCTTCCATAAGGAACATCAATAAGAAAGGAGAAAAGCGATGGCGACTATATGGTAGATTAACTCAGCTTATCAGGTTTGACAGAAACAAAAGTGTGGACTATACAGGGGTAACGGCAATCATCGATTTTGTTTGATGAGATAAAATGTACTGTACTCAAAGTTCTTAATGAAAATATCCTGTCCAGAATACATTAGGATTTTATAAGCAATGCAAAGTAACACAGTCTGTTTTCAAAGGTCTCCTAAAACTACATGATAGGTTATAGGTAAAAAATATATATATTTTGTTGCTGCACGTTTTATTATTCACCAGAACTAGGTGGGGAAGATGAAGCCCAGCCTGCTGGGAACTGCAGCTGCAGGTGATGAAACGACCATGAAACAGTTTTAAAGGAGATGCAAACTCAAAGACAGAAAGTCCTCTAAGCCAATCTGATTCCCATCTGCAGTTTATGAATTGTGATTAAAGTGTTTTCTTAGCAACAGTGCCACATTTACAGTTTAAAATTTATTTAGTGCCTTAAAACCTGTGTATGTGTAGTCTGAGGTGTCTGGCTGCATGGAAGTTTTTTCTCTTTTACGAAAATAAGAAATGATCTACTCCAGCGTAATTTTAGGTTCTTGCGCATTTCTGACATTGACATTTCCTACATGGTTCAGATCATCAAACAGGGATAACTTCAAGGAGCAGAAAATCAGTTTTCAAATTGGGATCCAACACAATTTGGCCCCATCTCAAAAAAAGGTCATGGCAAAACCTCGTAACTGCTTTTTCCTACCTTTGCCAACAAATGCTGCCATCAATCGGTTCCAAAAACTGCCAATGAATTGTTTACTTTTCGTTGGAGAAATTATATCCTGTTTTTTGCAGAATTGTTTTTTCTCAGTTACTTTGGAGGGTTTTCCAGTATGAACAACTTGATGTCATTTCACACACCTCCATCGTATTTTAGTCCAGAGAACGACTAAGACATTATTTGGGCCATCCAGTGTAAATCTTATATCTTCTTTGTATCATCGTCCTGCTATGTTGCCCAAGTGTTGTTGAACTTAATTCTACAAACTGATAGCTGGAAGTTAATGTTCAGGATTTTATCATAGACAGAGGAATTCAGGCTTCCGGCAATTACAGCAAGTCATCCAGGTCCTAAAGTGGCTAAGCTCCAGGACAATCATACTACCACCAACCGCCAGAAGTAGATGTGACACAACCTTCATTGCTTTATGAATTTATTAAATATTTTCCGAAAGTCTTCATTAAGATATTTTATAAGACATATGATATGGGTCTTTGTTGGGTTTGTTTTTTGGTCGGCAGTTGTTTTAGCCTCAAAACTCGCTATTTTTGCCCAATGCGTTTTATTATTATTGAATTATGAACACCAAATGAGGCAAGTGATGGTAAAGGTTGGTTTTTGTGGTTTTCTCCCGCCTCTCAGTAAATGAAATAATAATTTGAAAACTACATTTTATATTTACCTGGATTATCCCCATGAATATGAAATAGAATACATTGAATTGATTTATATAGTCTGAAACGGCGAGGTGCAACAAAACAAATCGTAAAAGAACAAATTTGAAACTGATGTATATCTGTATATAGGTTCAATGACATGAGGGAGCGAAAGCATATTACAGGGAACAAATTGAAAGAGGGAGTAAGTTTTTGTTAAATTTGCGCAGCGTGTATGTAAATTCAATTTCAAAGGTCACAGCTCTCAGTAGAGGTACTAAGTTTTCCCATATTATGGAGCTATTTTACCATGATTAGTGCTGCTTTGAGTGTCTAATAAAGATTTAGTTGTAGAGAGAGCGTAATTGGTTAAATGTGTGGTGGGGAACCAGCACCGTTGGTTCAAATGATTCACTTTTAGCTCTAAATCTTCCTAATGGCTCACATGGATATATATATATATATATATATATATATATATATATATATATATATATATATATATATATATATATATATATATATACAGTACAGACCAAAAGTTTGGACACACTTTCTCATTGAATTCAATGAGAAGGTGTGTCCAAACTTTTGGTCTGTATTGAGTACAGACCAAAAGTTTGGACACACAGTTGTGTCCAAACTTTTGGTCTGTACTGTATATATATATATATATATATATATATATATATATATATATATATATATATATATATATATATATATACTGTATATACGTATATATTCATGTGCTTTTCCATCACTTCTATCTGCTGCCTGTTTATGTTATTATGAATTAACCCTGGAGTAAAATCCAATTAACACTTCTTGACTAAGAAGAGCATTTAGGGTTGAGTGTGTTGAAGACTGTGCGTTTTTCTCTCTGTCTAAACCATTAAATCCAACAGTCTGATGCTATTAATGCAGTTCCAAGGCATCTTTTCTGTGCCATAACTCCCAAATATAGACTAGAGGAGGATTGGATTTGCCAAGAAGCTTCTTGCTCATCGCATAACGGCTGTAGTATGTGAACTTAAACGTGAGATGTCAGACTGGATTATTTCCAGTTGCTTTTTGGATTCGGTCTTTTATGTTGATGTTTTGAATTTGGTTATGATTGATTAAATATTGCCAGCTCTCAATACATTACAGAGCTGTGGTTCAGGTTGCATTAGCAGCACAGCCTAGCGCACCATAAATCAGAGCAGCCCAGCAGTGGCTGAACTTGAGGCAAATACCACCGATGTGATGAACATGACTGGAAGTAAAGGCTTGATGAAACACAACAAAGCATGGATCTCACAGCTAGTTGGTGGTTTGTACCAGCAGACCACCTTCTGTGTTACCCGGTCTCTCAGCTAATAAACACACCGCCCATGCTGTGCGCGCGTTGGAAGATTAATGACATCAATCAGAATCCTTCATCAGGCACAAGTACAGGCTGAAAGCGCTGTAATCTGTTTCCGCATTATCTTTGAAGACAAAATATGATTTCTTTTTAAGTCAAGACCTTTTAAGTTAGATACAGCGAAGTGAACTGGTACAGCGGTAATTATTTATTTTTTAAGATTAGGATAACACTTACAACTTTGTGAAAATTGTTTTAGTTTTCGTGTTATGAGACGTGACCAAAAACACGTCACATCTCGCCTTGGTTTAGACATACAGAGAGAGCTCTTTAAACTTCTCACCTCTTGTCTCACACAATAAGACCATATAGTTTGATAAAGTAGTTGTGTTTAGAAAGCTTAGCACATTTACGATTTGGAGGCCGAGATGAAAAAATCTTCATTCTGACATGCCTTCCATACAACTGGTTAAGATTCAGATACCATTTAATGGTTGCTGTGGAGTTTTGGTGATCCCAACATTCCCCCTTCGTTGCATTCACTGTCCCTGAGTTTTAAGAATCACATTGTCCATTCCTGCTTCGCTTGGTGGCAGAATAAACAAGTTATTGTCAGTTATTGCAAACTTATTGCCAAAGTGATTTTGTTAAAAACGATTACTTGCTGACTTTTCCTAATATCTTTATGACAATGTGCTCCTGTTGGATAAATGACTAATGCATTTTAAGGCCATGGTAGAGCTTGCTTTAACATGTGTGGAGGCTGGCATACTCCAACGATACACTGCGGTTGCAAACATCGCTGCTGTCATGCAGCTGTCTGCTGCCACCAAGTGGCTTTTTCCCTGAGTCTGCCTTGCGTTTGAAGATCCGTTTGAAGCATCGCATCATCTCTGCCTGTTTCCAGATTTAGCAAATAAGCCATTATTTGCTAAATAATGGACACCAGGGGTGTCAAACTCCAGTCCTCAAGGGCCGGTGTCCTGCAACTGTTAGATGTGCCTCTGCTGCACCACTAGAATAGAATAATTAGGTCTTTAAGGCTCTGGAGAACTGATCTACACAAGGAGGAGGTCATTAAGTCATTTCATTCCAGCGTTTTGTACTTGTGGCACATCTAAAAACTGCAGGACAGCGGCCCTCGAGGCCTGGAGTTTGACACCTGTGCATTAAAAAAATTATTTTTAAGTATTTTCTAACTCATTCTCACACCACATCTAATGTGAGCATCACAAAGTATATTGCATTTGAATAAAAATGCAATTACCTTTTAGCTTGTTTTAAACTATTTTTGTACATTTTTGATTTTACAAACAGTTTTTAAGAGACGTTGCCAAACATCGCTTTCTATGGTTTGCCCAAATTGCAATTTTTGTTTTGAGATACTTCTTTTGATGCAACATGTGTCTGTGTTGGGTGTACATTTTGAGAGTAATATGCTCATTGATAATGTATGTCAATGTTGGGGATGTGATTTAGACAAAATATCCCAGTTTTATGCATTTTAATTTACTCTTGAACCATTTACTCTGCACTAAGTACATAAAGAACATTCTTTCTTTGTGTACAGATCTTTGAACCAAATCTCTTTGAAAAATGTATTTTCCTACAAGTTAAATTCAAGATTTTTCTTCAGCTTGAAAGAGAGCAGCATCCCAGATCCTCACTGCGCAGAGGGAAACTGAGAAATATACTAGAGATTGTTTCTATAGACTGCACAGCAGAGGCAGTCACAGGTAAGATTCATTATTCTTCATCGATTCTCTCTAATCCCTCAAAGCAAAGGAGATGATGATGATAAAAGAGAAGAAGATGGATTACAGAGCCTGTTTTACAAGTCAGTCGGGTGCTTAGGAAGGAGACCTTTTAAAGTCCATATCTTGCACATTCTACTGCGTCAGCAGTTTCTTTGAGCGTCAGCAGACTGAGGTCTGTGAAATGTTGAGCTGCTTATTTTAAAAAGCCACAAAGAATCCTTGAGGAGTGAGACAGAGGCACTCAGCTGCTGAAAAGCAGCTAAGCCACAAGTCTCGTTGAATCATAGAGGCAGTTTTCAAACGTTCCCTGCTGTAGCAGAACTATTCATAACTGGAGACAGGCTGCTTGCACAGTCGCTCGAGGGAAAGCTGACACTAGTGGGTCAGAATTCCACTCCCAAATGTGTTAGTGTCAACGTAAACCCACACGCTAAATTCCACGTAGCCTTTTGCAAAAACCTCAAAGGAGAATTCTATGGGTTTTTTATGTTTTTCTTTGTGGTCAGCAAGAAGCAAGAAGTAAATTGTTTTGCCACAATGACTTTTTTTTCTTTTGAAAAAAGGAGAATTAGTAGAAAACAATCCCAAAAGTATAACTAACAAAAATTCTCATGCGAGTGTCGTCTCTGAGCTGGACTCGCATTTAGTAGAGAGATTCAGAAATCAGATTCAGCTTCTAGATCAACTTCAAACCCTTGAGATATTTAATTATCTTGACCAGGAGAGCTCATATAAGTTCAGGCTGCTGCAGTTCAATGGCTTATAATTTAAGTGCAATTATAAAATTTTGTTGTTTATTGGGACAACATTAGCGTATTTCTTTCATATGTGATGAAATACATGGATCCTCCATTCAGCTTATTGGATATTATTTCTACCGAAAAAAAAAATAAAATTACAATTGCACGTTATTTAAAAACTAATGGGTAAGAACATTATGAATGGAATTTTTTGACGCCTCGTATCAAAATTCCAGACTTCGATACCGTCTAGCGCTCCTCTGACCCAGTGATCTGGACGAGGACTCGCCTCTCTATCCCGCCCCGCAGCCAAAGCACCAATCAACACCTGACTTCAAACCGGCCCTGTTTGACCGGCCCGATTGGAACCACAGCTCCTTACCTGCCCGGCCGGCTCCGCGAACAAAGAAGCAAAAGTGGACTGTGGTTTTTGGGCAACACTGAACATTCCAGCATGAGAATGACTCCAAACACACAGTTACAGTGGCGATTAACTGTTTAGCTATCTGGAAATAAAACATGTTTGGATGGCCCCAATTAGATTCCCGACTTCAATCTGAGAATTTGTAGAGGGCACCGAAGATTAGAGTGACGACAACACGACTTTCCGGCCAGCAACTCTTGTAGCTCATTAAAAAGGACCCACGCCACACTTTTCAGATTTTTAATCACAAAAACCTTCGAAAAGCATTTCCACTCGTTATGCTCTGCATTCTGTTGTTACAACAAAAAAAAAGTCCCAATGAAATAGATTAAGGTTTGTGTTTATTATGTGTCACATTGTGGAAAGGTTCATTAAGGTATATTAATACTTTTACTAGGCACACAAAACATTTTCAGCTGCTTGGACACAGATGGACTGCTTCACACCTCGCCCCTAACAGCATGCGGCACAAAATTGAGGCTACATTTGCTGGGAACATGAGCGTGGCTGCTGTTGCCGTTGCTGTCGTGCTTCCAATGACACTCCCAGGTGCTAAATGCCACGTCAACCCGGCGACACGCGTAGGGGAAGCAAAGGACTGCAAGCAAAGCATAAACCAGCAGTTTATGCTTTGCACTCCAACTCGTTATTTCTTTTATCTTCCCCAAATACATTTTAATGCTTACTTTTGGTTGCTGAGGGAGTCACAACAAACATGGAGGTCACATTGCCGTCATGCCATCTATTTAAATCTGATGCATTTCTGGGAACACCTGTCTTTTACCCCTCCCTGATTTGTTCATTGTCCTTTTTATAATTCATCACAGCATCGCCGCGCTCCCTTTGTGCCTCGTGTAAACTAACGGGTTCCAAGAACGTGAAACATGATAAAGTCAGCTACAGATATGGAAACAGTGATCGTTTTTTTATTTAGCTCATCTTTGATCACTAAGTGTCATAACAAAAATAAAAATAAATACTGAGTTGCTACTTGTCTTAAAATGTTGCATTGAAAAACAACAACAACAAAAAAGCAAACAAAGATGCCAAAGTTAGCCTTCGAGTAAGTGTGGCATATTTTCTTTTTTCTCCCCGATGACTGTCCAGTTTTGGCTTCGACATCTCATTGCGCTCCGCCGCCGGTATCGAACATCTTCTTGCGGCCCTCCATGCCCGACATGGCTTCCACGTTCTTACGCCAGTCGCCCACTTCGCTGGTAAGGACCTGAGGAAGAGATCAAAACACTTGAAATATCGAGACGGCCTAAATGAAGCGCGGATGAATAAACGGAGAATCTACTCATACCTTGTCCTGCTTGACATCCTCCTTTTTCACAGACTTGAGGTTGGCCCTGAGGTCCATCGAGCCTTTGTGTTTGGAGCCCAGCAGAGCTCTCATCATCTCGTCTGCTGAGACCCTCACCTTCCTGAGGGCGGGCTTTTTAAACTTGCCTCCTAGATCCTGGACTTTCAGCTTCAACTCGTGGATCTAAAGCAAAATGTAGCAAAACATGAACATCCTGCTATAGTAAAGTATTTGCAGCGATTATATATATAAAAAAACCTTTTTTTCTCTTTTCCTATTTTCATTCAGAACCTCAAAACTTATGTACATTTAGGAAGAAAGAATAATTTAACAAATTATAACATGAAAATAAAATGCAATTTCATGATAATTTCTTTCTAAATTTACTGAAAAATGAAACAACTTAGAAATTTATATAGAAATAATAATACAAGAATTTTAATGTAATTTGGCTGGAAATCACATGGTTTCATTTAGTCGTTTAGATGTTCTCATTTCTGGGGGGGGAATATTTGCAGAAATTACATGAAAGATCGAAGATTTCCCAGTGAGCCGTGTGGTTGCAAACCTAGGTGACTGGAAAGTTCAACAAACTTAAAAACAGAAACTATGTCTTTAGTCTCAGGTTTTCTAAGTATATGTGTATAATTAAATATATTGCAAATGTATGTAAGACGTGACAAAGTAGGAACTTACGTCTTTGTTGTGTTTGCTGACTTTATGTTCGCAGTCATACCTCTCTTCATCCACAATGTCAATTTTTTCATGTAGCTGCTTGCACAGTTTCTGAAAGGGATATCTTCACATTACAGTCCAATAAATGCGTCTAAAAATAAACTTCATTTGGCATAAATCCCTCTTACTTGGAGGTCATCCAGCGACAAACCGGACAGTTGCAGAGGAGGCAGCTTTTCCTTCAGGTAGCGCCCTTTCTCCTCCTCCCGCTCCTGTCGCTCCCTCTCCAGATCCTCACATGCTCTTTGGAGGAGCAACATCTGATCAGAACAGTTAGAGACAATGTTGGTCCCAGGCCTGATGCAGTGGATTGCTTCCCCTTGTTTTTTTGTTTTTCTTTCACAATTGTCACACCTTCAGAGTAATTCTCATAAAGACAAAGGAAACAAAACAGACCGCTCAGGAATAAAGTCGCGCAGAAGTAAAAAGCAGGGTTGGAATACAACAAGCTTTGGTCCAAGCTTTGCACATCTAATGGTGCACTGTTTGGTTCACCACAATTCAAACCTGAGCTAGATGGGGGAGCATTAATCAGAGTCCAGGAGGGAGAATCTGTCAACTTCCAGCAAAAATAAATAGAGCATTTTTTGGGGATGAATGGCAAGAAGAAAGCTACTTTTTTTAAAAAAACTTCATCTTTGATTTGCCACAAGCCAAATAAGGATCAGTAAAGGCACAGAAGATGTTCCTCTGGTCAGATTAGACAAAAATTGAACTTTCAGGACCTACGTGCAAAAATCCCAAGCTCGCAAGAAAGCTAACACTGCTCATCACCCTGAACACATCATTGCCACAGTCTGGTAGCGGCAGCATCATGCTGTGGGAAGACTTTCCTTCGGCAGGAAAAATTAAAACGTGTCCGAGGCTGAAAATCGGCAGCACCTTTAAAGATGCCCTGCTTGTGCAAATCTAGTGGAGACAGCTTTGCAGAGACATAAAAACAGCTATCAGTGCAGTGAAATATGACTGATGAATAATAAAAACAGCACACTTCCAGGCTTTTATTTGTAGGTTTGCACTACTTTGTAAATGTCTATTACATCAAATTTTCATAAAATTGAAAATTTGACTTAAAGGGAATACTTTTGCAATGTATTGCATGCCGTTATTAATTCATCAAAATCACAGAATCTCTAGACTAGGACAAAATGTGAAATATCTGTGCTGCAGGATTGTGGGGGGTAAAAAAAACAAACAAAATGTGACATTTGAAACTTACTTTGAGGGAGAGCTTGCGGGACGCCGAAATCTTTGACTTCGGCTGTGGGAAATGAAATTCGTATGAATGAAATGTAGTTACGTGACACAATTTGTGCAAAAACAAAATCTTCACATTTCTACTAAAATCACACAATTTCAACATTTTTATCACTCCAGAATATTTGTGTTTTAAGCTGATCAAGATAGCTGTGAACCGCTTCATGTAAAGGGAATGCCTAGAGAAGCTCAACACCACTCGCTGCGGCCACATGTGCAAAGATAACACTTTATTATTAGGACGGAGTCAAGTGGAAAGCTCTCAAGGATGCCGACAGCAATTTTGACAGATAACCGCTGCCACATCTTTGCCATGTCTGTAAGGACAATGTGTCCTCTGTCCCATGCATGGAGGATTAACACAGTGGAACATAGCTGGCTCACCTTATCCCCTTTGGGATTCATGGCTGCACGTCTGCGGAGGGCCTGAAACGGCAAACGGGGACATGTGAGACTGCTTATCAAAACACGAGCAGTTTGGTTTGTAAGAGAATCACAAAATGGCAGCAGAAGTGGGATTTTATTACCTCAGTTTACCTATAATTATAAAAAAATCAAACACCTGGAAAGGAAACAAAACAAATCTTATTTCCAATTTAGGCTATTAATTAACCATGTAATTCAGGAAGATTAAAGCAAGGGCAAAAGAACAATATTTCTTCTGTATTTGGCTTCATTAAAAGTTTGGAACCCGGCATCACTATTGTCACTTGGACCATCTAAGCTAAATCAAATGTGTTGCAGTTCAAATCTTTTCAGCAGATTGATTGTGAATAACGCATACACAAGTAAGCAACAAAGGTGAGCTGTTACCCAAGGCATATCATTTTTTAATACAGAGCTCCAGATTTGCTCTCCTAAGTAGCCCGACGATACTTTTGACTAAATAAAAACATCAAAAACTAGCGATTGGTTGAGATTAAGTCATATTTTAAACAAACTCCAAAGCAAGTTTACCTTTGAATGGATGTTTGCAGACGTGTGGAGTCAAACAGCAGCTGCTCCAGACAATGGAAAGCTTTTTATATAAAGAGGGATGAGGGGGCGGACAGTAAATATAACGTCTGGTCTGAAGAATGTGCTGGCACGAGACCAAGAAGAGAATATCTCCTCCCTAACACTGTAATAGCGCCACATAGGGGGTAATGATCTATCATGAGCGCTGCTTTAATGATATCATCTTTTCCCTCTGGTGTATGATGTGTTTCACTCTTTTAAAGTGAACAACCACATTAACACACTTCTCCCCCATCCCACAAATTTATTTGGACTCAGTTTACAACTAATAGTCATCTCAAGGCAAACTCGTATCCAGCTGTTTGTTCTTAATCAAACTATCTAATTGATTCCAATGCAAAGCGTTCATATAGTCACATTCAGATTGAGTAGTGTACAATCAAATTCAATTTAAATTATGGTACAGTGCAGTAAGATTAGTTTACTAAACACCAATAGGTAAAGATCTATGTCCAGCTGGAAGGACTGAGTTATTACCAATCCTCCTGAGTAAACATGTGGTCATTTCTGGGAAGACAAAAAAAAAAAAAAAAAAAAGAAGAGAGCACACATAGTTTATAGGAACCATAGTGATTTTACTGAGCAAATAGATACAACCAATCACCGAAGCACTGCACCCAGAGTCTTTGCTATGGAAACAAACAAAAAAGAAAGAAAACAGAGCATATGCAAAGTTTATGGCAGCAATAACTCCATTAACGCCCCTTTGCTGGGAAAAGAGACGGCCGAACACAGCATCAGCAGGCCTGGGGTACCTTCAATGGCTCGATAAAAAGACAGAGAACAAAGGCGAAGGCAGCAAAAATTGCAACTAATTTCAAATAAATTTATTCATAATGAACAGAACTAGAACTACTGTTCATTTTCTCAATTAGTCTAGCCTTTTTTTAAAGTTTCGTATTTATTTTCTACAAGTGTTCTTCTAGCCAATCATCCATCCATTTAATATTTTTGTATATTTTACATCAAAAACAGCTAGATATTTTTGCAAAATATGTTTCAACTATTACTATTGTCTTTCTATTTTGTTTATGATGAAAATATTACATTCCCTAACTTAAAACGATTCTAAAATGATATTTAATATTAATAATAATAATAATATATTCTTCTGAAAATAAGTTGGTCAAATAAAATATGGGGGCAGCGTTGGACATTTTGGCCTTTGTGTTGTGAAAGGCATTCATTCATATGTTTCCAAATTGTCACTCAAAACATTTGTCTGCAATTTAACCTTTTAAATGAACTACTTTGACTCTCACTCACAAAGATATTTGATAGTGATATTTGTGTTAGAGGAGTGCTTCCTGGGTTTCTGCATGAATCCAAAGCTATTCTTAAACTAGCACTTTCTGGTTGAGATTAATTTCCCAACCCCCGTCTCCTTGTTTTGAAAAAATATATGTATACATATTCTTTGCATCAAATGTAAAAAGATTTAATTGGACATTTTCCGAGCACTGCTGCCTCCAAGCCAGGCTTTAAATTTGGAGTTGGCAATGTCGCCTCCATGTTTGTGTGGGCTGTCCTCAGGCATTTAGGCCACTTTAAATTGCCCTTTGGTGTGAGTGTGTGCATGCATAGTTTCATGTCTCTTAAACCCCAAACTACAGATTTGTTGTCTCTGTTTGCACATCTCCTTATCAACGCTTTTTAAACAATCAATGCTTTTTAAACGTTCTTACACCGATGCCATACTTTCAGTGTCATCATTTTGTGTCATTTCATAAAGTAATAAACAGAGTACTAACAACTGGAAGGACAAAATGACCCATAATTTCAACATCAAGTTATTAGAGACATGTTTTTTTTTTGCGTTTCAGAATTCCCCTCGAGGCACTCTTTGACCTCTTCGCCATAATAAACCCTTTTGTTCTGTATTTTCTATTTGCATCTCCTTTCATCAGTTCCTCGGCGTGGCATTGCGAAGATTTCAGAGCGCGAGCGCTAATCTTGACCCGAGCTGCCACACTATTTGTAAATCACTTAACCCCTGCTGCATCAAGTTTCTAATCTTTCCAGAAGCTTCCACCGGAATAAAGCTGATGTGAGCGTTAAGGTGTTTTGGGTAAACTGAGCACTGGCTTTCTTAGAGGAACACGAGGTGCTGTGATAAAAGATTACTAGTCAACAGACTTGTTAAGGCTTCTCAGAGATTAGAAACAATAATGAGAGCAAAAGATATTAGTTTGCATAATGCGACAAGCTCATTTGGTGTGTTTTCTTGTTTTCCTGTCCCATTTGTGATTTTCACATTAATGAAAGCTCATTAGAGTTTATTTTAATTTGGAGACATTTTTTAGTTATATTGTGTCGGAGATGTAAAGAGAACAACAACACCGGGGCCAATAAGAGGAGAAAAGCTGCATGGAATAACAAATGCTCTGTTATCCAGCGAACCTCAGCAGGTGGGAGAGCTATTCCTGACGCAACCCAACTCCGCTACTGTCACCACCGAGACGCATGTGTTTTTATGATGCACTTTGAAGTGCTGTTGCTTTAAGTTGATGAGTAACATTTAGAGTACGGACAAAAGGGAACTGTAAAAAAACGTAACATGAAACTTAACGGCTTAGTGAGTTTTCACTAAATTGCACACATGGGCATGACATTACATCGCAGTGGTTTGGGTTTTCTATTCATTTCTGAGAAAATTGAATCGGTGCAGATTTTAGGTCGTCCAGAACGCAACAACCCTCTAAGCACTTAAACGGGAAATGGCCGAAGGTCTTTACTCGTTTTGTGAAGACGTTTCTCGTTCTTGGCTTGTTATTAGGATGTTGGAGCATTAAACTGGAGCCAGAACAGTCCCACCGATGAGGCAGGTTAGGTTATAGGTCACTGAGCATGACCTCCATCCGGTCCATCGTTTGGGTTCTTGTCATTTCTGACATACTTCCTGAGTCACACCTGTCTCTGACACGAGCGATCCGGTCAGGTCCGTATTAAGGACAGTTTTCCTCAGACCGCATTCAAGACTGGCCTGTAAAACCTGCTCCAATGTGTCGATTAGAGTTTCTTTTTGTATTTATGCATGTCTACTTTAGTTTTTATATTAGGGATTTGTTTTTTTGTATTTTCTCTTCTTCTGCATTCTGTAGTTTTATGGCATTTTCATCCTGTTTTCCTGTTTGTATTTTGCCAAAAACGGTCAATTTTTACTTTGTTGTAGTCATTTACTTTCTAGTCTGTCTATAAATTTGCCAGTACGTTGTTGTATTCGTGCCACGCACACTTCTATGCCTTTTTTCCCAAACAAATAATCAAAAACATTGTTTTTAATTATCTAAATAGCCAGGCTTTCCTTTCTAATTGCCATATTCTATTTAGACTCCATTAATAAATACATCTAAGGTTATGCTTGTCCCTTGTTATGGTTATATGTGTTGGGTCTTTTTTGATCTAACACACCTTAAATAGATCTTGATTTATTATATCATTATTATTATTTTGGTACAAGTTTGCTACTGCTAACACTTTTCAGCTTAGACTTTGCACAAACCTTTGATTTGTAACTCCTCTGTCTGCAAAGCGCAGAGAACAGCTGAGACATGACTTCACCCAAGTGGCCTGCATCATCCCCTTTGCCACCCTCTCAACCTTGACTGGGTCGCCATTAATCCCAGCAGGAGCCGCGACCGCCCCTCATTTCTCAGCGCCTCACTTGGACGAGCCTCTGTTGCATTTAAACCGATCAGGAATGTTGTTGTTTCTTTTCTATTTATTTGTCTGTCAGGTTGCCCTGAGAAGCCGGCCACAGGAAACACTTTAGGCATGAGAACCTATCAATGTCAAAAGACACACTGGCAAAGAGAAAGCACAACTGGCAGCTGCAAGGTTCAGATTACAGTCGCCCGCTCTCTACACCTGCACTAATTTATACTTATGGAAATGAATCGGTTAAAAAAGGTCTAAACACAGAACCTGCTCTAAAAGAAGGAAAAGAAAATTTACATCTACTTGACAAAACATGGAAAGTTCTCTGAATTTCCTTAGTTGGCAAGCAAATTACAAATATGAGAACATTTTAACACTAGGACTACCAGGATTTTGAGAAATTCCTATCTCTACCAAGAGGGGCCAGATTGGGTATCTTCCTAGAGCTACCGAGAGAGGGCCAAACTGGGTTATTAGCATCCAAATGTGGCCAAACTGACGACTCTGAATGGTCTAATTAGCATCCCTGTAGATGAGCAGGGGGGAGGAGAGCCAAACTCACTACATCAACTTTCACGCTGATTGTCCTTGGAACAGGATAGTAATGGCCTTATTTACATAACAAAGGCGCCTCTTCACACCCTCTCTTGGAGGGCCAAACTGGCCCCTCTCTGGTAGCTCTAGGGACAGGGCCAAACTGGCCCCTCTCTGGTACCTGGACAAAGATTCCCATTTTGGGAATCTTTGGTAGTTCTATAGATTACACTGAATAATAAGCTGCTACAGACAGCGAGGGGGAAATTCCTGGGTTAGAAAGACTATAAAGCAGGGGTCTCAAACTCCAGTACTCGAGGGCCGCAGACCTACAGTTTTTAGATGTGCCACAGGCACAAAACACTGGAATGAAATGGCTTAATCACCTCCTCCTTGTGTAGATCAGTTCTCAGAGTCTTGCTAATGACCTAATTATTCTATTCAGGTGTGGTGCAGCAGAGGCACATCTAAAAGTTGCAGGACATCGGCCCTCGAGGACTGGAGTTTGAGACCCCTGCGATGAAGTGTCTTTAGAAGAGACTAAGTGTGTTATGCCGGTTTGGTTTGGCATCATTTTTGCGATTGCCGACAAAAGCCAGCAGAGGGCCTGAACGCAACACAGTTCAGGCTCCAGCATGAAGCCAAAGACCACAGCTTTTTTTTTTTAGTTTGAAACAAACGAAAAAAAATGAGTCAAAGTGACATGCTGCTTATCTTGCAACCCTCATGCTAAATCTAGAACAGAAGATCTCCAGTCATGTCAGCTTTGCTGTTGCCATTTCCTTTGAGAACATGTTTTTGTATATATCGTATTTGTACATTTCTTTTACCACTTCCTGAATACATTCGTCACTGCGCTGCAGATATAAAATGATGCTGCGCAACTGTTTTTGCAACCTTTTCCTCACTGATACCTCATAAACTAGACACTCAGTTTCAAAATATTGAGATGGACCACTGTGAAAAGAAAAGGCGAGAAACTCCTTACTGAATACATGCAGAGGAAAAATTACTTTACATGACTGAGTCATATGATGAAAGTTGAGCTTTTTTCAACTAACTTTAATTACTGGCTAAAAACTAATGGGTCACCGGGGTCATAAGTCCAGCAATGAACCAGATATGTCAGCCATTTGTAATGGAAGGAAAGTAACTGCTGTGGCTCTGCTGGTGTTGCATTAGAATAATTTTGATCTCAAAACTCAAGATAACAAACTAATGGATGCGACTTGTTTTCATTTCAATGGCTCCCTTATGTAGGATGGTGTCGGGCCAATGAGTTACAGATTACCTGAACCAGACGGAAATATGCAAACCATCAAACCACATAAGAGTCCTGCGCGCTGAGCTAATTTTATGTATATAGCACATATTCAGCAACCAGGCAATTCAAAGTGCTTCATATAAATTTGAGGAAATACAAACAAAATAACAAAGGAAAGCAAACAAAAAGTACTTCATAATTTATAAACTCATAGGAGTTTATCGGGATTCTTGTTCTGATAAAACTAAATGCTGGTTCTCAATGTTTGATTCTATACTTTCTAATTTTGTTCTAGTCTGTTTTTTTTTTTTTTTTTAACTAACAGGAGTTTCTGTATGTCTTGCTCTGATATTAAAAGTTTAATGCTACATATTGATCTAAGGCACAGGTGTCAAACTCCAGTCCTGGTCGCTGTCCTGCAGGTTTTAGTTGTGCCACAGGTATAAACCACTGGAATGAAATGGCTTAATGACCTCCTCCTTGTGTAGATCAGTTCCCCAGAGCCTTAAAGACCTAATTATTTTTATTCAGGTGGTGCAGCAGAGGCACATCTAAAAGTTGCAGGACAGCGGCCCTTGAGGACTGGGGTTTGACACCCCTGAAGGTAATGAATAGTTTCTCTGGATAAACTAATAGAAGTTTCTCTGGATTCTAAGTTTGTTCTAATTCCTGCTCTGGGCTGAGTGAAGGATAAAACTAAATGTTGTTGTTCTGGGCTGCTGAGCAGAATAGCTTAGGGGTTTGTCAGAGAAGTGAGTGCGGTTGTGCGTGGCGTTAACAACCTCGTTTGGGGGCTGATGGTGATTGAAATATACGGCGTTGGAGCGCATGCTTTTACTTTGAAAGCCACATTCTTTTCTCCACGTCCACAATTTCGTCCGGCTTTACGCACCTCCATCCCCACAAGAAGTACTTTGTCTTGTCGGAAGGGGGTTGCGCTCCTTTAGAAAGGAGGAGGACTGGCCCGGTTAATCTGGGCCGCACACTTTTCTTCATTTTGGGCTACAGCCGGGGCCTCAAGGAAAGCCCCGGATCCCGTAAGAAGGGTGGCTTTTTTAGTACTCAAGGTCGAGGAGGGGGGAGCAACACGGACAGAATGGGATGCTCCAGAACCTCGGGCTTGAAGTGGGGGCCCCCCGTCTGATTCTTCACAATAACCGTGGCTGGGATGATGGTGGTGATGCACATCCAGCAGAGCGCCAGATTCCCACAAACCCTCACACACTGCGCCACAGCCCCGCAACCGAGCGTGAGCCACCGCACGGACACACGCTTCTGCTTCTCCTGTAAATCAGAGCCCGTCTCATTCAAAGTCGGACTTCCAGACCGATGCATGGACCAAACCACCGGGTAACCGAGCAGCTTGTACCCCGGCTCACGCTCCTTGTCGGGATGCTGCACAGGGAGCAGCTCTGATCCGGCGATTTCAAAAGGTTTCTGACGCGCCGCCGCCGCCGCCGCCGCTGCTGCTGCTGCTGCTGCTTTGACACAAGACGGAGGGGGAAGATGTTGGTGCGATGCTGCCGGGTTAAGCTGTCGGTGTGGGCCGCTCTGTGCGTGCTGGTGCTCGGCTGGTTCTACGTTTTCCCTGCGTACAGACTTCCCAGCGACAAAGAGATTGTGGAGGAGGTGCTGGGACTGGGGGAAGCGTGGAAGAAGAACCAGACGGGTATCGATTTGTACAGGTCGGTTCCAGGCTCACATTTCTCCCTGACTCTCAAATACCGTTAGAGCTTATTTATCCTACATTACATTTGGTAAGGAAGACTGAAGAGTAGCTAAAAGATAACAGAATATATATATATATATATATATATATATATATATATATATATATATATATATGGTTCCACTGATTTTTAATTAATTTATTTATTTTGGGGGTTTTTTTGCATTTACGTCACTCTGAAATGAAATCATCGCTCAATGAATAACTTGTGGAATGTTGTTATATTTTTTGAATCTTTTTATCAGTCAAACACTCGTGGCTTTCTTTCTGGCCTACAATAGAAATCAAATAATCTTCAGAAAGTGAAACTTAGTGGCAGAAGTTCCTATAAATGTGTGGCACTTGCAGGTTGCTCTTCTTTCACATTTCCTTCTAGTTCACCCCAAACCAGCTCGACGCAGTTAAAATCTGAAGACTGCGTTGACCATTTCATGTTTTCGTCTTATCTTGTGATTTCTTCCTTTCTAGTTCTGTCATAGCATGGACCTTTTGATTGTTGTCTTGCTGGATGAGCCTTTGACCAACTAAGTGCATGCTAGAATGTGGAAGCCGTTTTTGGTTCAGAGTGCCTCTCACTTGCTTCAACTGTCATACCAGCTGCTCGAAGGCCTCTCTTTAATGTTGAAACTATGGTTTGTTTACTACAACCACTGTGAAGCTGTGGTTGAAGCCGTTGGTCTGTGATCTGCCTAACACAGAAGCTGGTAGCACTTATCCTTCATTTTTTGTGGCTTTGTGTTGGCCAGCTCGCTTCCTGTCAGCCTGTGGTCCATTTGATGGCATGGGGAACAACTTTTGACTTTCTTTGCAATTTAATCTTTAGAGAAGGATCATCACCTGCTTTCAAAGCTTTATCAACCTTTTTATGTATTCCTGAAATGTGCATTATTATTCCGTTTGGGATAGCTCAACCTTTTTTTTTAACCTTTGGAAGTTCACCACTTACCTTCTGACTGGTAGTCTTTAAATTTCAACCTTTAATTCATCTCATTTAAGCCAGTCAGTTCACAGAACCAAAACTGAACGAAGGCCATCCAATAAAGGAGGATGTGCACCCTGTGCTGGGCCTCTGTGTGGAGCTTTAAATAGATATTCTGTATGTCTGCCAGTATACAGAAGTCTAAAAGCGACACATCATGTTTTTCTTTTTTTAGGGGGGAGAGGAGTGTAGCGGGGAAAAGAAGAGGGAGGGTCATTACATATTTTAAATTCAGGAAGTTACATGAGCAATTTAAGTAGTGTTACATCTAACTGTAATGAGAAGATTATGAAACAAGAACATGCCTACAGCATTCAGAGCATCATTCAGCTAAATATTAAATCATACATTTTTATTATTTCCTGGTCTTGCAAGACATCCTAAATGTACTTTTTTTCACGTTGGCCTCCATAGTGGTCGGCCTGTGGTGTCAGCATTGGAGTTGTGCGTTTTTACCAATCGGATGTACCGTATAACCGTGTTTCTGTAATGGTAACAGTTTCCAGCTCAGCAACAAGCTTTTCAGCGACGATTACAAGACAACTGGCTGTTTAGCTCGCAACCATAAATCATTCCTGCAGCTGCTTGTGGCACAGTTTAAACCAAAGTGTCTAGAGGTCTTCAGAGGTCAGACTAACCCTCCCTTCTTTCCTGCACAGGAATCTGCTGACAGAATGTTGCAATCCGAGGTGGATGTTTGCAGTGACGAAGGAGAACGCTCCTATTGGCAAGGTCCTGTGGTACGATGGAGAGTATTACTACTCGCACACTGTCAACAACGAGACGTATTCGGTTTTTGTGCAGGTAAACCAGCATTTCCATGTGGTGCACTCTTTTTTTTTTTTTTTTCCCAGGGTTGCATGTTTAGGTTACATGTAAAATATTTCTTTTGCCACAATTTTTCCTGATGGAATCGTTTCCTAAGGACACATGAGTAACTTGGAGTAGATACATTTTGAGGTAGTTTCTCCGCACACTTGCTGCCATGTGAAGACGATGTGTTTTCTCAGGGATACTGACCCCTCCCTTCCTCCATTATGGAGCAGACAGTCATCCTCCGAGGGGAAGAGGATTACTCGCACATTGTCTTTGCGTGAAAGGGAGTCAATATGAAGCTGCGGGGGAACGGGTAGACGAGCATCCAAGGTGTCATTCTAAAGACGCTTAACCGTAATCGAAAATCAACATCTAGAATTCTACAAATTTCTTAATTTTGTAGTTAATTAATTATTTTTGCTACTGAGCAGTTTTCACCCTGCATTCACAGCTGCGTGGCTCAGCGTGTGCAGATTCATCTGTGAGAAACAAACTGACGGTGAAGGAGCACCACGAACTTTTGTGTTTTTCCGTGTAACCACAGGAAGCTGAAGTGGTTCTGAGACGTAGTGGAGGCGCTCCGGATGCATATCTGCACTCAGTATACCGGTTGAGGACCGTGATGAATATCTGACCCTAATTTGAAGTCGTTAGCAGTGCCTGTCCAGTCATGCAAGCATTGGGAGCTGCGGGTGAATAAATATAAAATGTGAAAGCAGTGAGAAAGTGACCTGGCAGGACCACTGTGCCTGTCTGTGCTGGTTTTTTTTTTTTTTTTTTTTTTTTTCCCCCCCCCAAGTAGCTGGGCTAATTCATCAACAGCTGCGAAGTTCTACTACCAGAAACCACTCTTTATTTGACTGGTGGACTTTGTTTGAATAGTTCTTAAAGCTTTTTTTAAAAATCAAAATGGTACCTCGAAATGTCTAAATCAGAGTAAGCGCAAAACCAGAACGTCTTCATCTCTGCACTCAGAGATTATTCTGCTAATTAAATGCTGCTCGTTATTATCTTGGTACAAGTTTTTTTTTTAAGCTCTACAGAAAATGCAAGCGGCTACTGAAGATGAAGTTGATGGAAGCGACGCCATGGGTGAAAAGGAGCAGTTGTCTTTGCTAATGTTCTGAAATTAGGTCTTTACGAACACAAAGCAGGATACAATATCCAACACTGACATAATTTATTGAAGGAAAAAAATACATATCAGAATGCAAAAACTGGTTAATTAGATTATTTGTAATTGATGGCAGGAGTGTACAACAACAAAAATAAATGCTGGAACCTAATATTAAAACATTAGCTTATGGGTGTGCACTTATGCAATGAAGTTACTGCAGCTTGTTTATTATTAGTATTTTCTTTCCAAGCAAATATAATATTTTTTACTTTGTTTATTCCGCTATGTAGTTAATTTTCACACATTTTGTTTCTGATTCTGACTTTCTTTGTGCTTTCCTGCTTTCCTGGTTTTATGGTTCGTTAGGTTTCACCTCAGCTTTCGTCGGTGTTAATTATTTTCCCACCTGTTTCTTGTCCCATTGTTTGTAGGGGAATTACAAAAAAACAGCAATTTGTAGTTCCCCTTCTCCCCCCTTGCTCCTTTACTCATTAGTTCATGTTTTTGGGAACAACACAGACACACAATTATCTATAATCCAAAATATGTTTCATGTTTATCATAGGGGAAAAAATCTTCTGAAGAAGTATCTTGTTCTTGTCTTTACATGCCATGGAAAAATGGCATAAGAGTATAAACTTCCGATATTCACTTTATGTGCCGTTTAGGTAGAATATTTAAATGTTTTTCAACCCTGGGTCTCAAGGCAAACTGCCCTGCATGTTTTAGGCATTTTCCTGCTTTGGCACACATGATTTCAGTAGATGGCTGATTAACAGGCTTTTCCTGAATTGCAATCAGGGAAACATCTACAACATGCAGGTCAGTGTGCCTTGAGGACCAGGGTTGGGAAACACTGCAATATTTAACAAGCCCAAAACCATACTGCTCTTGTCTTTTCAGAGCTAAAAGAAATTCTCTCTTTGCCATCTCCAAACAAAATCATACATGTGCGTGTGTTAATGTTGTGGACTTGGAACCTCTAACATACTGTTGAGACAGAAACAACCATCCATCCATCCATCCATTTTCTTCCGCTTTATCCGGGGTCGGGTCGCGGGGGTAGCAGCTTCAGAAGGGAGGACCAGACTTCCCTCCCCCCAGCCACTTGTTCCAGGTCCTTCGGGGGAATCCCAAGGCGTTCCCAGGCCAGCCGACAGACATAGTTCCTCCAGCGAAACAACCATCGCCTCAAAACCACGTCTCTCTACCCGGATCTTAGATATTTCAGGCAAGACACAAAAATGAGCCACAAACCAGAATGTAAAATCACAGACAAGACATTTATTAAATCAATACATTTGACCAAATGGAAACACAACTCACCCACAAACACGAACAGCAATAAGTCCCTGCCGGAGGAGGTCGTGTCTGAGTGCGAGAGTGAGGACTTCATACTTTTATCTCTCATCCTCGCGCCCCGAGACGTCGCGAATCCCTCCAACTGTTCCCATACACGCAAATGATACCTGTCAAATCCTCTCCTGCATAAAATACTCAACTCTTGGCTGCTAACCATTTAAGGAGTTCTGCTTTCTTAGCTGTTTTACCTTTTACTTCTGCTGCTAGAACATCCTGACTGGCTGGATCCTGTTCTGCCACAATTTGCGCTCTCCTTATCTAACTGTGGTATGCAAACAGGGTTATTCATCTTATCCTTAGCTGAAACCTTTCAAACTATAATGAGAATACAAGTTTGTAAAGGGTTCAACACAGTGTAGCAATATAGAGCATTATATTTGATATTCAAAATATGCAAAACTCACTCATGAGTATGAATGTACTTGATTACATTTTTATTTCTCACAATACTAAGTTTTGACAGTCTGAAATGAAAATCTTACTTTTTGCGAACCTTAGGGTGTGTGGGTTTAGTTATGTTTTTGGTTTATCATCTACCAATAACTCTTTAGCTTTGTTTCATCTAAGCTAGAGCGCTAACCAAATCCCCTCCCTGTCAGTTCGCACCAGGTTTTACTTCACACCCATCTGTACCTCCTTTATGTGACTACAATCATACACTGTTTCACCTTATGGACTTTGGGTTTATGGAGTAACATTTTAAAAAATATTTTAGAATTTTCTACCTAATTTTGACTTCAGCTGTCAATTTATTTATTTTTTTACTGGCTCTGAATAAGCTTCTCTTTATTCACAATTTGTTCTAGACCACCTATACTTGAATAATAAAAAGTAACAATAAAATCTCACATGTAATGTTTTTACAAATATTATTTTCTTGACTTTGTTTGAGCCAATGAACTATTAGAGATTTGAACCCTTGAGTGATATCTTGCTGGTAGATATTCAGCAGGAATGTCCTCTGTGTAACACCTTTTAAAGAGTTTAGAATTGTTATTTTTTTCTTCATTGAAGTTGCCTCTAGCATTCAAAATTAAATTTCTCTCTGTACTAGGGCCCCTTGTCTTCATGTTGCTGAGACAGCCACAACTAGAAGTACTGCGAAAAACCTATGGGACGTTTTTGTAATTTGTAAAAACCGTTTGATGGACTCCAAGTGATCCATTGAACATTCATTAAATGTCTCTTAATATTATTCAGATGAATTTGAATTTCTACAATCGCTTCTCTAAAATTATTCCATTCCTTTTTCTTTAAAGACTGGTTTCTTAGGGGCTGGTTTGAGCGTTATCATCTTGGTAAAAAGAATTGTCTTTAATTTCTACATAGGTCTTATACGATGTACAATGATGCGAAAAGCATTCAATAATAATTCTTCTGTTTATTTTTTTTTTATGCCGTAATTGATGTCATTAGTTTTTCATATCAGATGGAGATGACCAGAACAAATTCCAAAATCACTCTTCATATAATCCAGAATGAAAAAGCTATCCGAGCAACTCGGCCTGTTGCAGAAGGAAATAAATTAACTTATTTGGAGATTTGAGTTCAAATTCGCCAGCCGCACTCAGTCACAATTATTGACAGATTTGTTTAAAAGAAAAAAAAAAGATAAAATATAAATTCTTTGAGATTAGGTTTAAAAACTCTGTGTAACCCACCATGCCTCTATGATCTACAGAAATAGTCATTTCATATCTAGCATATGCAGTCTCGAGCCCCAAAGTGTGTACATGCTTAATGAAAGGTAATCATCCTTCTTCGGTTTCAACGCCAGTGAATCTACCAAACAGAGGTTATTGCAGCTCTATTTTTAGCCCAGGTACTGCACTTCCTGTGTGAACCTACTGTATATGACCTGCAGTGTGTTTTTCAGAGAGAAGAGAACAGGTAGTTATGTGAGGCAGATGATGCTCGTGAGTCCTGCCCTCTCTTTTAAATACAGTAAACTACCGCTGCTGTGATTGTGGGTCTGAACACAGACAACCAGCCATGCTGCACGGCGCTGGCAGCTGCTACCGAATCTGCTAGAGAATATGCCTTAAAGCAGCTTGACATGTAATTACAGGTTAGTAAGATGGTTCAAACAGAGCTTGTATACATAAGGCTTATCTTGCCGCAAAGCAGAATCCATCATTGATGTGATTGTGAACATTAGAACCTTATCAGCATGCTTCAACTTTCCAGTTGTGAGATGCTGGACTCTTATCTGTGATCTGCATTGTGAATATTTCGTCTGCACCGACGCAAATGAAAGTGACCAGCAAAGCTGATTCCTTCAAAGTGGTTTCAAAGAGACCCACGTCAGAGACCCAGATGCCGAACCGTACATCCTGCGTATGTGTTCTCATGCAAGTTCGCTGAGAGAGAAAGGAGGGCAGTTATTACCACCATGTGTCATCATCCTTACCTTGAACTTACAATAAACGCTGCAGAAGCAAGGTCTTTTCTGCATCCGGCATGTTTTGTTTTTTTTCGTGTCGTTTTCCACAGCTTTGCTGGCGTTCAAAACTATGTGAAGCTTACATAATGTCTGCACAGACAGCAAGTTTTATTAGTTTATAGTTACCTGCTCAAAGATATATTATAGAGATAACAGATTGTACTTCTTTAAAGGGACACGTAAACACAATAAAAATCTGAACTTGATCAATGTAGTTAAATTGAATTGTGACATTCTTAATTTGTTCAGCCTTTTTTGGCATCTTCTAAACAGTTTTGTTGTTGTTGTTGTTGGTTTTCTCATTTTTATAACAAGGCATGAAATGGCAAGACAGTTGTGAAAAAGGAAGAAAAAAGCAAATCAGCTATAACCTATATACTGTAGATATTTATCACAAGTTGGGAACAAAAATAAGACACCGTATGTTTATATCACATGTGCCACGCTGTTGTAAAAGTTATGTTCATGCTATTTCAGTGTTGTAGCAGTGACATAAAGACTTGGTTGCCTGTTAACCCGTCTGCGATCTAAAGAGACCCCACAAGCTTTTTACTCTGTGCGCGGTCTGGCGGTGTCGCACTGACCCTGTGTGTGCTTTTACAATTCTTTCTTTTTTTTTTTCAGATACTAACCTGTCAAACCAGCTGTCCTGTCAGACTTTAAAAATAAACTTTTCTGCTGGCGTAAAAATTCTGGGCTTAACCGGCGATCCTGTCTCAGTTAAGCTGCCGTAAAAGTCACCATAAATTTAAACTAACATGATTCTTTCCCAATGAAGTGCTTGAAGACATTTGTCCAACAGCTTACCGTTATGATGTCAGTTGCGTTGTGGTTATGTCTATCTGCGGAAAAGTGGTGCAGACTGCGTTTTATGTTTTTGCTTGTTTCTTTTGCCTTTTTCAAATATTTTTATGTCATTTTCAGGTCATTTAGGGGAGCGTCTAATTCTTATTTTCTCCAGAGATATATTGGATCTGCTTTTTTTAAATTCTTTTCAAAACCAGCAGAGGACTGATTGTATTACTAGAGTAGTGGAACATTTAACATATTTAGGAAAAAGGGGTTTAGAGGGTATATTTATTTAAAGTGTACATTTATTTATTACCTTTTTTCATCGGTAGATTAATTTAGAGACATGGTGCCTCTCGTCTGCGCCTGATAATTAGATGATTTTTTTCCACACATAATATGGACTTTGTTCTAGGAGGTTATATCAGTGACGCCGTAGGATTCATGGCTTGCATGATCTCAGCTTGTTTTCGGAAATCTTTCCCCTTCATATCTCTTTGGAGATTCGTCTTTCAGCGCTCCGGGGCTTTTGAGGGAATTTTAGCACAAGGACACATGCTCAACTGTATAATGACCTCAATGTTAGGCTACTGCTTAGAGAAAATGAATGCTTGTTTTGTGAATCTGCGCAACAGGTTGCCTGCTAACAAAACCATTTCTTGTTTCCTCCAGACCACCCCTCTGAAACCCCTGAAGAAGTGTGCTGTGGTGGGCAACGGCGGTATCCTCAGGCACAGCAAGTGTGGACGGGACATTGACCAGGCTGACTTCGTCATGCGGTGAGACGAAGAGACTTCTGGAGTCTACGGCTAAGAGTACATAAGAAAAACAGCAAAAGGGAAAAGGAGCTGTAGGTTTGGGGCCTGGTTTCACTTTATTGAAGCTGTACAGCACCCCATAACCCATTGAATTTTATTCTTTTGCTTATTGGTCATGGGTAATAAAAAAATCAAACATTTGAAATCTGTTGTTCTGCGCGCAGTGAATCTATGCAATGCACAAGATTCACTTTTTGAATTGAATTCCTGAAATAAATGTACTTTGTGTAACTGAATTCGATTCAGATTTCCAAATGGACAAACATAAAACATAAGCAGAACCAGCTTAAAGCGCGGAACTATTCAGAGCCCTCCTTTGGTTTGCGTGATTATTGCGTTTATTTACTCACGATTATTGCGTGAGTATTTTCAATCATCTGGGTTTGATTTTTGGATGAAAATGTCACTAAACTTTTGCACAAAATGCACATTTGAATGCCCAGTATGAATGGAGAGATGCAAAGACTGTGGAACAAAAGAAAATCCTCAGTAGCTAGTAGAGCACACATCTCCTTCACAGCTTGAATAGCGTGTGGCGTTTCCAAGACACACTCAACCTTTCACTCACTGCCAGCTGTGTGTAACTTTCCCATCTGAGTAATAGATGCAAATTTATGTTGTTTTGCAGTTTCCTGGAGCAACAAGTGTGAAACCATCAGTGCTAGAGAGTGAAGCCGTAATCACTCAAGTGTGCATCATGTAATTCAGTTTCTTCAGGTTCTTTCTGAGCCACACTGTACCCTAGACTTACAGGAGTGGTAGCCTGGGCCCCTGCAGTTTCAGGGCCCCTTTGTGATATTTGATCATAATGTTTTGGGAATTAATCGATGCTTTAAAAGGTACCACCCAACAATCAGGCCCCTTAACCTAGTGAGGGGTTTTAGTTCACTGAACCTTTGTGTAAAGAATTATCATGAAACCAATAAGGTCACTTACTCTAATTTCACACCCAAGTGCATCAAACATAAACTGCACCAGCAAGCTTTTTGAGACTCGACGCTCTGTTCTTTGTGTGGCAAAAATTTGCATGTTTTTTGTTTTCTGCTCTACAAGTGGAACTGTTGTCTTTCAGTTGCTATGGCTACTGATCTGTGTATCGTGTAGGTGACACACAGAGAGAGAGAGGAAAAAAGAATTCGAGTGGGTTTTATGTTATTCAGTGGCATTTCTGCATTATTTTCCCTTTGCTGTGCTGCGCTACACTAAATTAATAATACCTACATCTCCATGTTTAATTAACGAAATTGTTCTGCCACGGCAGCGTGGCTATGGATGGAAAATAAAAGAATTTTCTTTTTGCCCTCCAGTATTGTGCTCATGTGATAAATTTCCGGATGTAAACAATAACATGCAATGGGCCTACAGTATATTCATATTTTTAAGAACATGTTACATTTAGTTTCTTAACTTATATGAATAAATGTGTGTCTTTATGTTGGATTACATTAAAATAATTCTCATTATTGGTCTTTTACTCTTCTAGGTGCAACCTTCCACCACTTACGAAGGAATATTTGGAGGACGTGGGGAACAAAACCCACCTGGTCACCGCCAACCCGAGCATCATTGAGAAAAGGTAAAGCCGTTTGCTCGTCAGTCTGACTGTGGAAATGTACTGAATGTTATTGGTGATCTTTGTGTTCACAAATGAATGAAGTCAATGAGTTTATATTATGAAAGGAGATCTCGAGGTTTGTTTAGAGGCAGATGGAAAATGAAAGCTGCAAGAGGTTATATTATTAAGGCTACTGAACATAGTGTGTCAACGGTGCTACGGACCCAATCATGAAAAGTTAGTTTCACATAAAAATGAAAGTATATAATTATTATGATTATTATTATTATCATAATATTATTATTATGACTTTGTCTAGGACACTCCAAAATCTTCAGTTTGTTGCTGTTCATTTTTTGAGTGCTTCAGAGGAAAGAAAACTTGCTGGGACTTTCTACAGTAAACTGATAGCCAGACATTCTCTTCTAGGATTTTATGCTAGAGAGACAAATCCAGAGCTTCATGAATTACGTTCTTCAGGTACTGAAGTGTCAAAGCAACTCCAGATCATCACATGTTTGACTGACATCATGATCAGACCTGCAGAACTGTAGATATTATTCTAGGTTTTCTTTTCATGAGCTCTTGGATTAGTAGTTGTAGGCCAGTGTCAGATCTATAACCCGACATTCTTGCTGGACAAAAATAAGAACACAGGGAGACGGTTAAATTTCTTACAATTGAACGGAGAACTCTGCCCAGGGGTATCTCCTTATCTTTGTCTCCGGACCAGTTCTGATGTCCCCTCTTTCTTCTCCTCCTTTTATTGTAATTTGAAATCCCTGTTTACATAGCAGCTGCTAATTATCGGAGGGGCAAACAGCAAACCCAGCTGCTAACACACATTTATCTATCTTTTCTATACAATGCAATGACCTATCTTTCTGCATGTGAAGTCTTAAGCGCAGTTTCAGTATCATCTCTGGGTCACAAACTTCGACCGTTAGCCTTTGGGTGTTTCTCTGTCAGGCCAGCTCTCCGGGAGTGGCTGGCCTCTCCTTCCACTTTGGCATGCTTATCTTTTCCTGCAGACATTACTAAAAGGCACACGTTCTAGAAATAAACAGACATAGATTCTCACAGTCCTTAGTATAGTGATCTCTATTTATATAGTTTATTAAATTAATCCTATCAGCCAGCAACTAAAAAAAAATTGTTTTTATTAAATGGTGACTAGATTAGGCCTTTAATAATTTAAAGGCTTAATTAAACATAAACACAAGATCAAATTTCATTCTTAGTCAACATAAATCTATTTTGTGTTTAATTGCTCATTGCTTCACTTACTCCAGGTTGTTAATCTTACTTGCTGCACTGATGCATTTAGAGCAACTCTCACTGTTCTTCTTCAGATTCCAAGGTCTTCTCTGGTCTAGAAAAGCTTTTGTGGACTATTTGAAGGCATACGGCTCTAGCTTCATCTACATGCCAGCGTTCTCCATGAAGCCCGGCACCGACCCGTCGCTCCGGGCGTACTACGCCGTCACAGACTCCCATTCCAACCTCACCATGCTCTTCGCCAACCCCGACTTCCTGCGTAACGTAGGCAAATTCTGGAAAGCCCGCGGCGTTCATGCCAAGCGCCTCTCTACGGGCCTCTTCCTGGTCAGCCTGGCCCTGGGGATGTGCGATGAGGTGACAGTTTACGGCTTTTGGCCGTTCTCCATCGGACTGGACGGGCAGCCCATCAGCCACCATTACTATGACAACATCCTGCCCGGTAAGTGGTTCCACGCCATGCCGGAGGAGTTCGTCCAGCTGTGGCACCTCCACAAAAGCGGCACTCTGCGAGTTAAGGTGGGAAGCTGTCAACCTCAGAATGAAGGGAGTTAGAGCGCCTACCAACTCCCTAATGTCAGTGAGGTTATGATGAGCAGGAGAAGAGAGTTGGACTGCAAATTATCAGACGCTTGTGAGAATAAAGGTTATAGGGCCACATATTTCCTCTGGAAGGTACCCACACTGCACCCTTGATTATTTATTTACCTGATTTTCTCCAATTTTCTTCCTATTCGTGATAAAAATGTCTATTCCCTGACACACACAGAGTTTCCATACAGTCCCAAAACTTGCCATGCACCTGCCCTCATCTGTGGAACAGTGTGTGTGCATGTTTGTGTGTTTCCACGGGAAACCTCAGCTGCGAAAGAGAAAAGGGGGATGGATTTTCCTCTTGACTGACACATGTGGCAGCTGGATCAACCCCCATCTGAGTTACTGATGTAAGGAGGCAGAGGGAGCGAAGGGCCAAAGGGGAATAATATGCACTGAAAAGGCTGCTGAAACACAACAAACAATGCAGATAATGGTATTGTGGTTGCTAGTGGCTTGAAAAGAAGTGAAATTTAATTGAGCAAGGGGTAAAAAAAAAATTTTTTTTTTCAGGGTGTAATCTCAGTGTTTTTCTCAAACTGATTGATTCCAAATGGAGCTGTTATACAATGTAGAAACTGACTCATGAATTAAATCCCCTAGAATGTTAAGCCATGTTGCATTTTAAACCTTGAATCTAAAAGGGAAAACCTGCTGTTGTGTATCTTGTCTTTGTTTGCCAAATGTGATGGGTTTTTTTTATTATTATTGCTTTTCTTTAGGTTTTAATGTGAATTGTGTTTGTGGTACATCAAGGGGGGGAGATATTGTCCTGCCAAAACACATAGGTACCTCAGCTTTCACTCCTCTTTTAACAGTGATTACCTTTTTTGGTGCAATTCAGCAAAAGCAGGCTCCCTAGTTTGATCTAATCCACTTCTGTAGAGAGCCTTGCTGGAAGTCGGCCCCCTGGTTGCAGGACTGTACTTGTCAAGTGCCAAACCAGGGGAACAGTGGACTCTTTCATACTCTCCCGCCCAGTCCTTGTGCTGCTTGTGCTCTGAAATGAGGAGACACTGATATAAAGAGGGCACCGACAGATGAAGAGGACTCAATGGCACAAAGTGGGCTTTCAGTCAGTGTTGCTTCTTCCCATTCGATGTAGGAAACCTTGTTGAGTAACTAGTGAATCTGTTGCACTCGGTTATTGATCATTTTTGCCTCAGAGAACGGGCACAACTTAGCCTCTGTCCTGAACAATTGCCTTCAAAATCAAATCAAACAGACATTTTTGTGTAAACATGCAAAACCTGCATTATTTATTTATTTGAGGGTGTCTTTTTTTGTTTTGTTTTGGGGTTTTTTTCCTTAAAAATGTACTTTGTATATGCTGTTGTGCCATACCGGTGATGGTGCAACAATTGAGAACTCTGCATGGGGAATGCAGGATGTGAACCACAGTCCTCGCTGCTGGTGGTACCAAACGTCTTTGTAAGTTTAGTGCTTTATGTTCTTATCTGCTCCGTCTGTAAAGCTGAATAAGGTCCAGTGCCTTTTATATGAATTAGAGGAGAATTCCTTGTGACCTTCTCACTAATGTGACTGACGTGATCCAATTGGTGATGCTTACTTTTTCAGTTTTCAGTGCTGTCGAGAAAAACATGTTGACGTTTTTATGAATCGGTTATCATAAGCTTTTTGTGGCTTTGTAAAGAGATATCAATGACTTTAGCTCTCTACATTAAGGGGCGTTAATCATCATATTTGAAATGTTATTTTTTTTCGTGCTCATTTGCGTCCAAACTAAAAGGTGCCAGAAAGTGCTATTACTAATCCTGGAGTTTGAGACATTAGAAAATGGCCATCCAGAAACAAAGCTAAATTATAAAACTCAAATGCAGATTTATTGGCAACATATTATTGGTCAGTTTTTCCAGGGACAAAAAGAAAGTCAGGAGAAATGTTGTCTAAGAATTAGCTTGGAGACCCAACTGACTGGCACCCTAACTCAGGATTTAAAAGCACTCTGTGGCAAGCTCATTTACCCAGCAAGCTGCCACATTGGCAAATAACTGCTGATGGGGAAAAAAGTGCTAATTTTTATAACTCAAAATCTGCAATCATTCAGGTAGATTTAAATTCCTCCCTGCTTCTGACTAGCATTTTTCACAACAGAGAAATTCTTTCTATAAGCAAAACTCTGCTGTGATTGTGTAAACATAATAGCTGTAATACTAAGAAATCACATTATTTCTTTCTTTTTCTTTTTAGTGTTTTTTAGCTTTTAAAAAGGTATCCGTTTTTGACACCAAAAATTATATTTACCCTGAAAAGATTTCCCTGCAGAGTACCATCAGAGTGCAGGCTTGGTTTTATCTAAGAATCGTGTGGGGTTTTTTTGTTGTTTTTTTTTTTTTTAAGTGAACGTTACTCTGCACTGATAGATTTATGTTCTGTTTTCTGTACTGCCTTGCTTGTTAGCCTGAAATGCCAAGTTAGCGTGACCAATGATCTCAGACTCACAATAATGAGAAGAAAAATGGAGTTCTTTTTTTAATTGAAGACGATTCCTTTAAAGAGGACAGTGTATAACTAATGCCCAGCATGTGTGTTTGACTTTCTTTTGTTTGAGGTTACAAACCTCATTTGCTATGTAAATGTAACTTTAATGTGAATTATTCCAAAACAAACAGACAAAAAAAATCCTGAATAGTTTTTACTGCGGTCCATTCAACTTCTATGATTGTTTGATTGTTTTGTTTTTTTTAATCTGCATCTTTACTTGTCGTCTTCTGCCCAGTATTGTGAACGAATGATATGTGACAGTTTAACTGTAAGTAAGCATGATGACTTTTCAAAGTATAGGCGCTTTTGGGCCGTCGATTTTTCTCTTTTTTTTTTCTTTTTTTTTTTTACCACAAGCTGTCGGTAAAAGTCAGCCAGAACAAGTGAAAACACCTGCCTGCCAGCTTCATCTTTTTGTGGAAACGTGAAGTGAAAAAAATGTGATGTAAATTTTGGTCTTGTGGAAGAAGGGCAAATTAGTTTTAGATCTGACATAATTAATTGAGCTCCAGTCGAAGGTATGCTTCTCTTGCTACACTGTGAGCTTTGCAATTCACATAGCAAGAGTAGATTTTTGAATTATTTAAAACAGTGATTTTTAAAAAATCTCATTTTGATGTGCTAAAAAACCCATATAAACAACACATGTTCAACTATTTTAAGAAAGATATGGAGATAACGGTGCACTGCACAGAGGCAGTGCATTATTATTGCCGTCATCTGGAATTTAGTTGCTGCGTGCCTAGTTGTGAAGAAATGCTTAAAAACGGATCATTTTAGCAAATATTTGAAGCTTTAGATGATTTATTTCTTAGTTGCTGTGCTGGTTGACTGTTAAATAATAAAGCGGCTGTTGCAAACAACCATCTCACATTAGCATACAGTTCTTTTTAGGACTAATGCAATTTTACAGAGAGGTTTTTGGACATTTTCATATGTAGCTAGTTGGCAAGTCTTGGATTAAGGTTAGTATTTCTTTAAAACATGTTTCCTGTTTTAACCGCATTCTAGTGCATCACCAGCAGGTGGGGTTTTCCGACGGCAAAATCGCCTGTTTTTACTGTAAAGTTTGTAATATAATCTTACTGCTTAGTTGTTCTGCGGCCTAAAGGCTTTCCTTAAGACTTTGTGTATTCGGTCTTGAGTTTTACATTGTTTGAAGCAAATCAGGGCTTTTCAGCTGAGTCTAATAATATTGAATAAAGTGGACGAAGACGGGGATGTTTTGGGCAGGGATTCTAAATTGTAATGTACTTTATCGGTCTCAAAGGAATATTTAATCTTACTGTTACTGATTGACGCTGATCAAAGACGCCAACTTCTGCTTGAACATTAGACGTTGCATCTGGCTGATGTGAATGTCCCCTCAAGTGAGGGTTCTTTTTCCTCTTTTTTTGGTTTGTTTTATGTAAGAATATTTGTTACAAGTCATCTAACCTACGATGCAACTTGCTTACTTACATTAAAAGACATTTTAGTAACATCAGCCTGTTGCCTGCTGCAGTTCCTCCCTGTCACTCAACAGATTAATGTGTGCACAGAGGACAGATGAATAGAAATTCATTTACATGAGACTAAATACTCATACCACCATAAAACACCATTAGTTTGATGCAGTGGCTTTAAACAAAAACTCTTGTACATAGGCCTTTCACAAAGCCAGCATAGCTGCACAAATTTAATAGGTGATGAAGGAAACTTTAATTTAATCTGAAAAGGTCAAACAAAGTCCTTAGCCCTTGTCCAAGAGATTTGTAAAATTAGGACAAGAAAAAGATAAGTTTGCATGAGATGATTAGACAATAATGCAAAATTAGTTTAGTCTGTTTAGATATTTTCACGGGAGTTTGGAATAAGAAAACATTAAAGCCAACATCACAGTACAGGTTTCATTTCTAGGGTTACAAACTACATACATCAACTTATATTAACGCCGTTACATTGAGGCTGATTGAGACATCACTAGCCAAACATCATTGTCGCACTATCGGTATAGCTTTTTTTTTTTTATTATCATTTTTATTTTGTATTTTTCAGTTTTGTCAATTTCTTAACAACCCGCATTTGCATACAAGGTATAGATTGGCAAATTGTTCACCATGTGGCTTAATAGGGGCTTACTCTTTCAATAAATTGTAAAATCAGATTTATTGTAATTTAGCGTACATAACCTTGCAGTTTTAGTTATGGTGCTATGATAAATTGTGTTGAAACGAACTTGTCTGATCATGTCAAACGCAGTTAAGCCCAAGTGCAATGAGTCGTTTTGTAGGGTTCAGCTTCTACTCATGACATCTCAATGACATTTTTTTTTGTATTATTTAACATGTAAATGTTCTTTTTTTTTTCTTTGTCTTCACCTGAAGCATTTGATGCAAAATGAGGAAGGAGATCCACTTTTCAAAGATTTTTTTCCCCTTTGTACCACTTTGACTTTCACCCATTTTGTCCAGTTTGATGTCAGCAACCCGGCCTGAGCATGTAAAAATAAAACTAGAGGTTTTGTTTTGAATTGACTGTTTATGGCCAAAATAAAATAAAATAAAAAATTATCACAGAACAACCATAACCATGTAAAACTTCAACACCAGAATCAAATAAAAAGAAAAAATCTAAAAAAAAATAATATTTGTTTTCTTTTTTTGTTGCTTTCCCCTGAGAGTTTCCCTCATCCTTAAGGAGAAATGTTAAACAGAACCACATCTACTATAGGGGAGGATTTGCTTTTTCTTGCGTGGGCGCGCAGTAATTCAGCCAAACACACCTTCTGAGGACTGTAAGCGTTCACAGAAATCCACTGTGCTTTCCGCAGCCCTGTCTGCACGCTTGGCTTGTATGGGATATGAATTTTTTAAAGATGTCAGCAGAAGCTGCGCAGCTTTATCTCAGGCCTCTTCTGCTCAGAGCTTAACCTTTTCAGTTATGAAGAAACGCAGTTGACTGTCTTGTCCGTGGCACTGAGATCACAGGTTAACAACAAAAGGAAAATTAACTCCTTATTTTAACTTTCGTATGGCTTGATTACTTTGGATTGCATAAAGTACAAAAGTACACATGGTAAAAGTTGTTGTTTATGTCATATTGCATATTACAATCCTGTAGAATGTCAACTCACATTGTGTAGTCACCAAAACGAAGGTTTTCACACACCTCTGTTGCTATACCAGAGTTTTATGATCATTTCAAAGCAATCAATATCAAAAACCTCACTGTGGATAAAGATATATTAGATACATGAATATTTAATATTTCTATTGACACTTCTATACACAGATTCAGCAAATCAATGTTAGATTCAAGCTTGTCTGATTTTCTAAATACTTTTCTCTATTCCAAATATGTAGCCTTGTTTTTGAACTGGCAACTTATTTTAATTTGAGAGCACACTCTGGCACCTGTATGAAAGACTGCTTTCAGTGAGTTCTGGACATGTGGAGAGTCATGCCCTGTCAGGAAACTCCTGGTAAACATTATTTTTGGATGGTCAGATCACACCCCTTGGAGTCTGTAATAGAAGGCTGAGCAGTCCATAATGGCCGTGCTTTGCAGATTCAAAGTAAAATGATGACAGATTTAAACACAGACTTCAGTTTATGATTTTCCAGCTGTGATTAATTAAAGGCAGTTCCAAGCTAATAGGGTTTTTGCCTCGATTAAAAACAACTGTGTTTTCAGAGTTTTTGCAGTTTTCTGAAAGCTCGTTCCAGATTAGAGGAGCGAAGAAGCTGGATGCTAATACTCCATGTTTGGCTCTGATTCTGGGGATGCACGTTAGACTTGAATCGGAAGACCTAAGTGGTCTGGAAAGTTGGCATAACAACAGAGCTGTAATGTACTCATATGTTCAATCAGATATTTGTATTTCAAAGTCTCCTTTCTGCCAAAGATGTATGAATGCATCAAGTTCAGAGTGTGCTTGTGTTGGCTGTTCAACCCCTTAACTGTCATGATGACACCATTGCCCTCATGCACCCACTGACTTACAGGATGACAGCAGGATTTTACGTGCCGAGTCAAGCCGAAGCGTGTCATATTGTTGTTTTGTTTGTTTTATTTTCGTTTGCTCCTCTGTCTTGGATGTTGAAATCTCCTGCAGTGATTAAACAGTCCTAATCAACATGTGTTACAGATTGCTGATTACTCCGGACAGGAAAATCCTGTAATATCCCACTGCAATAACAGGAACATGATAGAAGGACAACACTCGAGTCAGCCTTTAAACCCGACATCTATATTTTATCAAGCTCAAACTTCCACAGAAGAAATATTAGTCACTGTGTTACTTAAATTGCTTTATTAAACATTAGCTCTGTCAGGTCATTTTTAATTGAGTTCATTAGCCATTCCTGGGAAAATCTGACTCTTAAATATTGTCTGTTATTGCGCAATAGCCAGCCCCGCCCTTTCCTCACAACTCTCCTGGGCTGACTACTGACCAGTTCTCTGTCTAACAGGTCCGGAAAATCTCTAAGACCTGGGTATTACCCTAGAGGAGATCTATGAGAGATAATCTGTTCAAACTGGTGGCGAAAGCGATTCGTCTAGCTCTAACTACCTCCAATCCAGAAGCTACGACCCTTTACAGTTAAGAAACAATCAGCTGAGTAGCCCTCGCAGCTGCATAATCCCCATAACCACTTCTGTTAACGGTAGCTCGCTTCCTATCATATAACTCGCTCTTGGAACCGGCTAGATTAGATTTAGTGACTTGGATATAAGTCCCAGGGTCATTATTTACACTCACCAAAGGAAATTATGAAGCCTCCTACTTTCTGGAATCATGTACATTAGTTTTACCTTAATTAAAAGAACTGAAAAATAGTCAAATGACTCAATTAATTCCAATGTCCACCAACCTCATTAGAATTTTATAGTATGAATTTATTAAGCACGCTTAAGCAGGGATATGCGACATACAAATCAATAATCATTTGCATATAATTCAAAAACAGTGTAATAAAATTTACATGTACAATCATACTACCCTGTCTCCTTTCCCTAACTTATGTCGCACGTTCTAAGATGGAATTTTAGGGAGCAGATTCAACTCATACCCAGACGATGGTGGATCTTTTGGCAACAGGAGTTTCTAGTATCCTTGGTCGAAGTCTTTGTCTTGTGTGGAAAAATCCTCCTTAGGAAGGGAACAAAGTAGAACGGGTCCGAATCCTTTTGCAAAACCCAGTTCCTTAACCCTTAGGGGTCTTTGTCCTTCCTCCAAGTCTTGTTGCAGAGGTTGCAATTGTTGGGTTGAGACGGGACCGATGGTCGAATTAAGAACCAGCGCTGAGGCGATGGGATCCAGTCCTTTCTTAGCAGCGTGAAGTCCGAGTTTCACCGTGGTTCCAAAGTGCGGTCCGTTGCTCAATCTGCTCTTTCGTGTTGTCTCTTCTTCAGCGCCGCCGGACTAGGAACAGTTGGTTCCTCTTTTCAGCCTGTTTTTATACACTTCTCTACCATATGTGTGTATGTAGAGTGTTCGGTCTACGTGACTTCCTGAACATCTGCTGCAAAGCCCCGATGGCCCCTCCTGCCTGCTGACTAGTGTGGAAAGTCCCGTTCTTCCCCAACCCTGTTGGTCTTAGCCAACTTCACCGTACCACCCATCCTGTGCGCCCTGGCCATCTGTTCAGAACCGCTTGCGACATTTCCTGTTATCAGGACCTCACCCATAAATTCCTCTTCTTTCTCTAACTCACTATATTATCTGTTACTATTCATTAGGCACATTCAACCTGTATTACTATGAAATTGATTTCAAATCATCACAGCTTTTGATATTCATTAACAATAAATCACATCTTTCACTTATTATAAATCATCAGACATAATCATCTCATTGTTGTTGTCGTTACAGATCATTACTCAGACATACATTTCAGAATGTTATTCAGTGATTACTTATACCCATATCATACATATACAATTAATTCTTATTATAATCAAATCACAAGATTGCTGTATTTTTCTCTCAGGCCTCTATACACCTTTTCTGCATGCACCCGAAAAGATCTCACACCCTATGCCAGTTTTCTTGACAATATTTGGGAATCAAAGTCAAAACCCATTGAGGGAGATTTCAACATCCATACTGACACCGTCCAAGACAGACGGGTGGGGGGAAAAAACGAAATGATACTCTCCAAAACTTGTTTTACTCAACATGATGAACAGGCAACATACAGCCATAGACACACCTTAGACATGATTATCAGTGAAGGTCTAAATATAGCCAAGGTCTCTGAAATTGACGTCACGCTGTCTAGTGTTGCGGGTGCCATTTACCAAGCCAACCTGTGACTTTATAATCTCACACACGAAGATAGATTAATTCAAGACTGGATTACAACTTTTGATTTCTTCTCTTTATTCTGCCGCTGCAATGTAATGCTTTTGTTTTGTTTTCGCTTGCATTATGTTTTATTACGTAAGGCCCTTATTCAAATAAACCCGATTTCACCAGAGACGACGCTGAATTAGCTGTCTCTCCTACGGACGTCTTGAGGTCATGTCATTTCCTGCTGTTGGTCATCTGGGTTTTCTCAAGTCCAAAAAAAAAAAAAAAGCACAGCTACTTTCATGTCGCATTTCATCCAACTTTAATGTTTGTAACTTTATATAAACCCTTAAACCAATGATTTTAAGTCGAGTGAAGCTTGTTTGTGCAGCACATTCAGCAGCAAGGCAGTTCAAAGTGATTTGCATAATAAAAACATAATTAAACAAAAGATAACCAGTATATTGCACTGGCAGAAGGTAAAGAAGTAAAAAAAAGTTCTAATCCAGACTAGAAATGATAAATGTTTCACTTATTGTTATAAGGGCTTTTAGCCTTGACTATCAGGAACTCAGTTTTACAATTTTCTGAAAGTATTAGATTAGAAAATTCTGGAAAATTAGATTAGAGCCGAATCTAATTTTCTAACTCGTTGTGTATGGCTTCTTCTGGTGCAGAATTACGATGTATATTTCACATTAATGACATAAGATCCTTTGTCTTTTACCTGGCGAGTCAGATAATTACATCTTTCGCTTAGAAAATTGTAACTCGGAGGCACTGACTGAAATATTATAGGCGTCTCCCTGTTTTCATTCAACCATGTTTCTTTTAAAAACCTAACATAAATATTATGCTCAATGATGAAGATTTATTGCACTAAATGAATGTGCAATAAAGCCAGTTTAATTGACTCAGAGGCAGATAAGCTTTCCATTGGAGGTTGTATTAGATAGGAGATAAATAAGCTGCATTTTTATTTTTTTTACTGGTTATGGTGTTTTTGTGTTCAGACTCATTTGGGCTGGTGTATTTACAGAGCAGAATGGCTGTACAGTAAACTTCTGTGATCACAATAAAGCTGAACTATGTCAACACATTTGTTTTTCATTTCTTAAAAAGAATAATCCAAATGAAAAAATGGATTAATGATATGCATGCCCTTTATCAGAGTATGCCAACCCACCAGGACTATTTTTGGTGGTAGATGCAGTGGCCTCGCCTGAGCTCTCTGTTCTCTCTCAATGCTGAAGGGAAGAAGGCATGAGGGAGATAACCTCAAAGAGAGGCTCTAGGATATGTAAATAAAAACATGTTTCCCCATAGGCCTCTAATGTCAGGTCTCATCATCCCACTGCAGGGTCCCACAGCCAATTAGGACGCAGGGCTGCACTTTGAAACCCTGTAGGATTTGCTCGTCACTTGTAACGCCTTCAGTGGAGGAATGATAAAGATGATCTGAAAGAGGGGATCGCCAGTCCACCGCTTCACTTAGTCTGAGCTTTTCAATGATCTCGTATAAAGCAAAATACATTTGCACTTAAATGTGTTGGTCATGAAAAGTTGATCCCTATAAAGCCTTGATGGGCAGAGTTTGGTGCAGCAGGCTTTGAAGCAGCAATAAACCTGCCTTTAGCGAACCCTTTTGGAATTGAGACGGGGTGTGATTTTTTTTTGATGACAGAAGCAGATGATTAAGAAAATAGACCTGTTCATGCATGCTGCTAACTACAAATTCGGTGGAACATCATCTGATGACAACCGAAGGGTTTCATTTTCAATATGTACAAGCAGAAAGAGAGAGAGGAAGAGAGAGAGAGACAGAGAGAAGTAGAAGGGCATCTGTCTTTTTCTGGGTTCTGGCTTCTTTCCTGATGGCATGCCAACTTTCTCCCTCTTTCAGTCTATAATGTAAGGCACAGCCAAGTCAAAGTTGGAGGGGGATGGTAGCAAAAAGCCTCAGGGACGCATTCCAATGGGTGATGGGTAATTTGGAAATGGCCCATGCGGCGCATCTGAGTGGAGCAGACGGATGTGAGCTTTACAGGCTGCAGTACAACTTGAGCCAATTTGGAAATTCACTGCTTGTGGCAAAAAAAAAAACAACAAAAAAAAAACAGTGTCCTAACAAGAAGACGTGGGCACACGGAATAGAAGTAATAGTAATTTAAAGAATATTATGTGAAGAATATTTTTTGAGGGTAGGAATTTGGAGGCATTGATAGAAACTTGTCCATTTGTTTTCACGCCCTCTGAGTTTGCAAACCGAATTCACAGCTACAGGTCAGCACAACCAGTGACTGACCCTGTCACGTTGCTGACTCATTGTGCTAAATATGTACTGGATGTGAAAACGAGAGATCACATTTCCCCGTTCTGTCCTCTGGGTTTTAGATTTAAAGAAAGCTGATATGGACTTAATTGTTAAATATTAGCCACAGTTCAAAGCTAATCAAGTTAGCTTCTGTGCTACTCAAATTAGCTTTGAACTGCAAGCAACGCGATGTTTGCTGTTTAAACGTTACAATGAGAACAGTTTTTTTTAAAAAAGCTTTCACTTTGTCATTTAATTTCTAATATTGGTCCGGTTTTCATTTTCTGTCTGAAAGTGATACCAAGAGCATCCAGTATCTCTTTTGTAGCAGCTGCTCAGAGTGAGCAGACGCTTCGTGCTTGGCAGGGAGTCATTCTGGGACAGAGGAAGAGGAACAGTGAAGTGGCTGCAGCTAAATGTCCTGTGGACCAGTGGAGTTGTCTCGTTCCTCCCTGACCAATGAAAATCAATCTCCCTTGTCAGTAACCGAGTAAGCTTTTTATGGCTTGAGCCACCAGTGTAAAAGATAAGATGAGATGGTTTGATCGAGATCCGCAATTACTTTAAAAGCTTCGGTAATTGGGACGCTGAAGACAAATGAAGACCGTCCATATCATACTAATTCAATTATATATTATAAACTGATATAAACTTCAGTTTAATCTGAAGTTTATATCAGATTAAACTGAGAGTCTATGCAAACTGTCAAAAGCAGAGCGTGTGATCTGAAGAAAAGAAAAGGCACACAAGTTTACCACTTCCAACTTTTTCTCCTTTCTTGATGTTTCTCTTTATTTGTTGGTCTACAGAATTTGCTCGGTCGTGACTGGCTCCCGACCTTCACTGCATGCCGTCTCAACAACACATCACTGTGCTCCAATGGAGGAGGGGGCTGAGCCCATGCAGTAAGCAACAAGTGTTCACAGAAAAGCTGCACCCTGCTCCTTTTTTCTAAAACACTTTTTCCCCATACAAACGTATCAGTTTGACATCCAAAGAAATAAAATTAATCCGTCTTGTCAACTTCCAGAATTCATATCCAAAAGTACAAACAAAACACTCATTTTTGATTTAAGCAGATTCTTAGTTAGGCATAGATTATCTTGAATTTGTATGTAGCACACACAGAACAGTTAGACATAACTGATCCCTCAACGGAGGAAAAATGCTTAATATCCTTGCTGAGTGATGAACATGAATTGGCGTGCATCAGTACCACATGGCCTAGTGGATCTGTTGTGGTTTGATGTGAATTTATGTTGATTAACTCTAACTATACGAGGGGTTGTGGTTGCACATCTACAGCTCCAGCTGTGATCTGTCTGTTAAGCAGCCCACTGCAGTCTGGCTGAGGACGGCACAAAATGGGCTACATTTTGCACAACATACACAAAAAATTTGTTCTATATTGCTATAGTGATATACAGTATATATGACATTAATGTAACTCTATAACAACCGGCACACTATCAGCAACTTGGATTAATGTTTTGAAATGAAAGCAATAAGACATGCAGTATTATTAGATATTCTTGTGTAAATACAGTGCTGCATTTTATTAGGAAGGTTATTAAACTGTGAGAGTCTCATTCTGCCTTTTTGAAATTATGCTCCTGTGTTTGTTCAAAAAGGGACACCTAAATTAATGCTTAAGCCTTTCTCTTTCCTGTATGCTCTGGTTCCCCTCCACCCACGGCTCTGTTCTGTCTCTCCCTCCCTTTGAATCACCGTTGTTCATCACGCCGTCGCAGTTATTGACCGAACCGTCTGAACACCCACACGTTGCTGTTGTTTGAGGCTGGAAGGTGTGCGGGTCTCATCCTGGCAAACAGTGGCCAGTGTGGGTTGAGATGCGGGTAGGTGGTCTGCATCAGACTTCTGAAGAGATTTCTAACACTTTCTTCCTCCCCCTCTTGTCCTACGGGAGGAGCAGCAGGACTAAGACTGAACTGGTGCGTGCGTGGGCGTGTGTGTGTGTGTGTGTGTGCGTCTGCAGAAGCAGTGGTCTTGTGAGCGTCAGCTTGGTCTGCTCCAGGATATTTATAGTTCTCATTAGCCACATCCTGCTCGAGCCACGGTCACAGCACAGTGAGCTGGAATTGTAAGAGAGAGATTTTTTTTTTCCCACCCTCACACCAGCAAACACACACACACTCGGCTTTGCACTGTACATATGGAGGCTGCTAACAAAAATGTACAGTACAACGACACGTTCTTCAAAAATAAAATCCCAAATTCCTTTTCTGCATGCAGATTTTAACCCACGTTTGAGACACATTAATACACCGTCAGAGCCAATCATTCGTCAGAGTGATAGATGGAAGCGCAGGCCGGTGCAGCAGGTGGTCCGTGGGCGTACAGACTGGAGCCATGCTAAGACCAGAAAACAAGGGGCGAAATGAATGGAACATGCACAGAGGGTTTCCAAGTATAATCTCCCTAAAAAAAAAAAAAAAAGAAACCGTCACAACGGTTGCTGACTGAACAACTGTGATATTGTACAGAGCTGGTCACTCCGTTGGCATAGCAACAAGTATCAGAGCGGAAAGGATTCCTCTCTTGCTCTGAGTACGAGAAGGAGGAAGAAGCATAAAACAAAAATCACGTTCATCATGACAAATTTCCCAACAACACAGTCCTTATTTTCACACTGAAGATTAATTAAAATAAGTGTACAAATAAATACATGTATTTAAGAAAGAAGCCCATCTCATCATAATTAATTTAAATGTGCCAGTACATGAACACAGCACTCAAAAGAAAAAAAACAATTTCTTTCTGTTTTTGTTTGTTTTGTCACGCCTGTGTATTTCAGATTATCAAATCACATTTTTACATCATGACTTTCACTTTTTCTGTGAAAAAAAAGCCTCCACTGCTCTTAGAAGTGAAAAAAAACAAAAAAAAAACAGAATGTGCAAGGGGGAAAATGTTTCTTTTTTATAGATGAAAGAGCTAGTTATGACAATATGCTTATTATGCATTTAACAAGTTGTGAGTTTATGCATTCATGTAAAAATAACAAAAAAGTAAAAAATTGCTTAATCAATTTTAGTTGAATTCATGAAGGAGTTTTACCTTGTCTGGAAACAGCTAAATTGGGAAAAAACTAAACCAATTTTTCATCCGTCTAATGCATGTACACTGCAGCAATATGCATAAATCCAAGCTGACTTTCAGTGAATGTCAATAAGCAATCTCTTAAGTGGACCATTTCTGAGTCTTGATCGCCCACCAACAGAACATTCTGTGAGTTGCCAGGGCAATTTATGGAAAGTGCTACGATGCTGCCAGGCTCGATGTCATATCAGATAAATACGTCATTCCTTATTGCATTTTCCCTTTTGTGTGAGCTTAAACAGGACCACTGGAGTCCCCTGGTAACTGGGAGCAAACCAAATTTGGAACTTTCGACCACAAATCCAAAAAAAAAAAAAAACAACACAACCAAAAGAGCACCATATCCAAAGTGAAACATGCTCTCAACTTACTTATGCTCAGATGAATCTAGACTTTTGGTGAACTCCTGACTAATTCTATGCACCGGCTTTTGACCCAAAACCCTCAGCCATCTGCAAGACAGATACAAAAAAGAGAAGTCCTCAACAGCAGGTAAATATGGAAACCTTTTGCAACCCAGAGGGCACAAAGAAGGCTTAAAATTAGCAGAATTTTTCAATTGACCTGAATTGTTTCCATATGAGAAAAGTTAAGTTTTGTAGACAAAACCAAGAATTTAATCCAAGAGAGATAAAGAGAACTTCATGGCCAAGATGAGGGATGATGACAGCTTTCTACCAAAGGAGCCCGAAGGCTGAAATCAAATTAAAATGTGGCTAAGTATGCTTGATGAACCAGATGATTGTGTGTGTGAGTGTCCTGCTCCCATCCTGGTCGCAGAGGAAATGTAAAATGGGCCAAGTACCTGTAAGTATTACTTTAACCCAATAATGCACACAGCAACAAAGGGACAAACAAGGACATCCACAGAACTGCATGCATCCTGGATACACTAAGCCTTCCTGTTCCATTTGTTACAACACCCAAGAGTCTTTGACAATTTCCAGTACAAAGTTCTCCTTCATTTTCTGTCTTGTGGTTATTTGTCAGAGGCAACGACTAATCTCCCTTTTTTTTTTTTTTGTCCAGCAGATTAAAAAGAAAGCAGCTCTTATCTTTAAAATAACATTTTACTCCGGAAGTCACTACTTTTTAAATCTTGTTGATTCCTTCAAATATTTACTCTGGCACAACATACTTCCTGTCATTTGAAAATTCAGAGAGCACAAAACCCAGCACATTTAAACCCCACACTACTGCCTAGTTGGTGATTTAAAGCTATTGACCTGAAATTTAAAAAAAAATTCTAATGTATTCAACATTATTTCAATGTTGATTCCAATCGAGTTACAGTCTGAACAGAATAACTCCAGCTGTTGCACTCCTCATCTGAAGTCAGCTACCAATGAACGTACATTTTAAACCAAGTCCGTGTTTTGTGTTTGTTTTTGTGTTTTGTTTTAGGAAGGTGATGCAGATGGTACTCATAACCATCTGCATCACTGAATTTTTTAAAGAATATGCTGAAGACATAATTTTGCAACAAAAAAAAACTCATGACGCAAAAGGAATTTGTTTGACTTTTATATCACTGTAGGACCATCTACTTTTTAAAGACTTCTGTTTTTCTCATAAAGAGGCACAAAAATAAATATGAAAAGCAGAACTGGAGCCTTGTAAAATTTCTGGTAAGCAAGTGACAGAAAGTTCCAAACAAGACAAATCTCAAATCTTTATACTTTTAGAATGACTTGAAAAACCTCAAATATCTCACAGCTGAATGTGAAAGTCGGTCATGTCAGAGACTGTATATTTCTGCAAGTAATTTCTTGTTATAGAGGGTAGGATGTTCTAACTTTGAACTCCACTGGGAAACATATTTTCCATGTTATATACCAGGCATAACAATACAAGTTTATTTGTACACAGAACTTTGCAGCAACAAAGTGTTTTACATGATGAAAACGTGAAACGTGAGACAAGCATCACATAATTGCATTGATATAACAAAGGACGATAAAGAAAAATTTTAATACAGACTACAATCAATATGTATTTATTTTTAATCGAAGGCAAAAAAAAATGGTTTGTAGCCTTCATTTGAAGGAGCTCAGTGTTTCAGCAGTTATGCAGTTTTCGGGAAGTTTGTTCCAGATTAGAAGAGCATACAGTAGAGCTGAATACTGCTTCTCTCTGTTTGGTGTTTAAGGCTTATTTATTTGTATTTCATTGCAGTTTGAAGACCAACACAAACTAGTGCATTGGAGGGAAAAATGAAAAATAAAATCCATGTTTCATTTTCTTCCTTTCACATGCACTCCTTTGCAAATGTATACTGTAGACCTACGTGATATTACTACACGTTGCTGTAGTAATATCTGGTAGAATTTACTAAAGTCCAATTTAAAACTCTTATCTAATCTATGGACTGTGTTGAAGTTTTATGAGTAGATATCTCATCTTCAACAAATAAGGAAATTTTTGTTGGCGATGAGCACAATGTGCTTTGAATGATCAGATAAATATTCAGATCTCCCAGTCTCCATGAGCGTTATGAACCTGCTTTCTTTTTGCCAGTCCAGAACAATGTCCAATCTTCTGATTGAATTCTCTCTTTGCCTGTTTAATGCTATTAAAAATGAGGTACAATCCATTGAGGTACTAATTGTACAGGAGAACCCATTTGGTGCTGTGTTTTTAATCGAGACTGTTTTTGGATTCTGCTGGTATCATTTTGTAGTTTCTGATTTTGTAGAAGTCAAAGGGATCCAACGCTTATCATGAACTACACAGAACCTTCTCCTGAATCATTCCGGCAGCGAAACCAGATCTGCTATACAGATCCTGAGAGTCGTCTTCCACTTCAGTACCACAGAGTCAGGGTTATTTCTGCTTTTCAAACATTGAATTTCAGCGGCAGAATGAAGAGAAATCATGAAAAGTTGTAATTCAGACCAAAATGAATCTATTTTCCAGTAGTTAGGAATCAATAGCAGCTCTAAACAAATGTTTTTTTTATTGTTGTTTTTTTAATCATTGATTTAAAGGAACTGAGTCTTTCAGGAGATTTGTAGTTTTTTGGGGATGTTTGTTCCTGATTAAAGGCATATAAAAACTGAATGGTGCTTCTCCATGTTTGGTTTTGAATCTGGGGATCTGTAGACGTGAACCAGAAGACCTGAGTCGTCTGCAAGGTTGATACAACAGAATACAAATTTTACAAATCTTTACACTAATGTGTTGTTTTACATCTCTACCATTTTTGACAAAGAAATGCTTTATCCTTGAGGCTAGTTGTGGGCCATTTTTGATCGTTTCTAAGAATATCTTGATTCATATGTGCAAATGATTCATACATGATTCATCTGTGCAAATGATTGCATCTGAAATGCAATCATTTGCATCTTATACGCAAATGATTGTTTTCTTTCAGTTTTGTCAATTGAGAATAGTTTGATTTTCATAGAAGCTTTTTGTTTTTGAAATGCACATCTTTAGTAATTTAAGCAGGTATTGCACTATATGACATGCTTTAGAATGTTGTGTAATTATATGAAAGTAGTTCTCAACATTCTGTCTTGTGATTTTGTAAATACATTGCAATCTGGTAAAGAGCATGCTACAAGTAATTCTCTAAATGAACTTGCAAGTCTACTTATAATATTATAACAAAGTATTAAAATGTAAAAAAAAAAAAGTAGATTTCAGTTATGGTAATTCATAAAAGTAAGTAACTAACTTATAGTATTTTTAAAGGAAACAGTAAGTTTAAAATCAGCATTTTTAGCCACTTCCAATCCTATTACAAAACACTTTTATGCAAATGATCTCTGGGACATATCCAAATATACTCAGAGTCCATAAGAGCCCTTGAGAAAAACATATGTCTGCAAGACATTCGGGATTAGAGCACAATGCGCTTCTATCATTCATGTATTTCCCCTCTGCAGCAATCACAGACTTCTTCATCATGTATTTTATTATGGGAGTCTGCCATCTAGCGGTTCATGAGCATAACATGAACCGCTATTTACCGCCTGATTTTTGTGGGCATAATAAAACAGTAGAGAACACTTGAAATTTTACCAAGAACTCACGGATCTTGGGTTCTGTCCTCTTTCACTTCTCCTCCAAACTATAGAAACACAAACTTGACTTTTATGAAAACAGAACTTTGGAGTCCAAAGCAACTGTGCAGTCATTTTTCTGCTAAACCCAGATTAGATGTCTTCAATACAGCAGAGGCTTAACACAAAATAATTGTACAACACTTTGGGATAGCTTTTAAAGCACTGGCTGCCTAAATTCTAAATCTGATTAATGTTTTCTTTCTGTGATGGTCTCTACCAAAACCACAGAAACAAACACGTTACATACATTACTCTGAGTAACAAATTCGCAAAATACAAAAAGTTTCAGTATATGAATATATTTTCTGAAATAACTACCTTTTTGATGCTGATATGCTAATTAATTTAGTTGTGTACCCTTGCAGTGTGGTGAATATTATATGCAAATAAACGCTGAAATGATAATAGTCCTGCAGGATTCAAGGATAATCGCCAGTTAGAGGTTTTCAGACAGAAACTCTTGGCGTGTTTGTCTTCCTCCACACCTCTAGAGGGCACTCCATTCTGCGACCCTACCAAAGAAAAGAACGGGGTGGTTTCCTCTAATCAAATGCAACGTTGTTCAGGCGTTAGCAGACATATCTCTGTAGCGGCTCTAGGGCACGGTAGTGGAACCGACAGGAGCAAGTAAAGTTACATCTGATATACTTTTGATGTATTTCTGAGAACTTTTTGATATCAAGCTGTTTTGGAATATTTTTTTTATTTCCGAGAGTTTATTTGGTCTCCGAAAGAAGCTACAAAACCTATCAACTAACTCGTAACAGGTACTGCAGTTTTCCTCGTGGCTTTTTTTTGTCGATTAGGAAATGTGTTTAGAGATCATGGATACTGAAACCACACAATTCCCTAAACCTGAGTGTCTGCGACATGGATTTACAGCTACGTGGACGCAGTTTTGTGATCCCAGAGCGGCGAAATGGGCCTTCGAGCAGAACCGAAACAACGCAGCCGCCCGGAAACACCCCAGTCAAGACCAGAGGTTAGCTCATCGGGCTAAACTCGGCCCGATTGTTATGGACTCTGGGAAGAAGAAGAGGAAAAAGGGAAAAAGAGGGTCCAGGAATGATGAGCGTGTTGCTGCGGCCTGTATGAATCCACCACCAGCCGGGGGGATGGCGCCTAGAAACACCACGCAGTATCTAATGAGTAATGTGTACGAAGACATGAAGATGGACACCGTAATAAAATCAGCTCCTGGTGAATTAACCGGTCACATCTACTGTGAGAATCTCTCTCCCAGTAGCGTGTCCGCGGCTCTGGACTCCTGCTTCGAGGACATTCTGGAATACCAACTCCGAGACTTTGAGGAGCTCTACGACTTGGCCTGGAAACCGGAATGAACTGGTTCACATTCCGCTGTGGAACTGCTCCGACTAGCTGTGCAGACTCAATGACTGATCACTAGGAAATGTGAAAGAAGGTGTGAAGAGTTACTATTGTAAATCTGAGATGAATGCATTTGTGCTGTGTTGATTTGTAGCCCAGCTCATGTTGTGTGGTCTGTTTCATGATTCATGGTTGGGCCTTTATCTGTCCCACAGCGGCGCTTTTGGACGCTGCCCGTCCGGTAGGGGGCGCTGCTGAGCTCTTCGTGGCGGCGTCCAGAGGAAACGACTAAACCGCGTACATCCTCAGTTCTCATCCGGTCCGCGGATTGAAAAATCCAGGTAAACCGGGGAAGTGTGTACTATTTGTTGCACTGCATTGTGATGCAGTACTCCCAACAGTCACTGTTGTCTGAGCGTTTTCCAGGTCTCCATTGGCAGAACACGTGACTCGGCTGGCCGAGAAGCACACGGAAGTCCGTTTTCACGTGACTGACAGACACATGGTGACGTTTACTGCCACTTCATCCTGACCTGTTGCGGAGAATAAAATTTATATGTGGTAATTCTGTTAAAGAGAATATTTAATAAATGCTTTATAATTTGTATTAAAATGTACCTAGTGTGGTTTGTGATTTTGGAAGCTTTTATGTTTATGTGAGCATATTTAACAGGTTTAGCTAAACTTGATAAACTTGCACACAAATATTACATTTTCAGTATAGCTAGTATCCTTTCACTTTTAATGGACTGGCATAGATTTTTTAGAGGCTTATGCTTGTAATTTAAACAGATTTTTACTATTAGATTTCATCTGGTACTGGCACACAAAAATAGCAGAAACATAATTTTTTTAAAAAATATGTCGTGTGTGCAGTTAAATACAATTATGTTTTTACAATACATGGTAAATTTTCCCTTGTGGAAAATGTGAAATTAAAAAAATTGACAGGAAGTAATGGTGCACAAAACATAAAAGTACCTTGGTTGCTTAGTTTAAAAAGCATGTAAAAGGCTTGAAGGTTTAAGTAAAATCTAATGGACCAAATGTTATGATGTTCTTAAGGGGGGGGGACAAAAAGACAATTATAATTTGGTATATAATGACCTATGGGCAGGAGGGTAATTTAAAACCTTTAGTATATTTCAGTATTTCCACTTTCTGTTTTGAAACAATTTAGAACAGCATTCTAATAGAACAGTATAATCCAGTATGTCTTATGTATTTTGTAAAAATGTTGATATTCTACAGAAGGGTTCTTCAACTCCAGTCCTCGAGATCCGGCGTCTTGCAACTTTTAGGTGCGTCTCTGCTTTAACACACCTGAGTCAAATAGTGAGGTCATTAGCAGGACTCCGGAGAACTTGACAGCATACTGAGGAGGTGATTCAGCCATTTGTTCAGGTATGTTGAACCAGAGACTCATCTAATAAAAGTTGTAGCACACCACCCCTTCAAGGCTGGATTTGATGACCCCTGTTTTACAGCGTTAAGGGGATTTATTTATTTTTTTGAAAGATTTTACACTAGTGAATATGAATTTGGTGCAGATTCACAGCAAATGTCTCACAATACTTTACCAAACAGAAACATCAGATTCTATACACAAACTATTGCATTTGGATATGTCATCTTTTTACTCACTTTTGAATAAAATATGGGCCATATTGATATAGTATATGCAGCTATGTAGTGACCTTCTGTCACTACTTCAACCTAAGCAGAAGTCATCTTAGTGAATGAGGGATGTGCTGCTTAAAATCAGCTTTTTTATCTTCTATAAATGTTTTTATAGAAACATTTATAGAAGGTATAAATGTTCTATTTATACCTTGAGATGACATTTCTCTTGTGATTTGTGGCTCTGAAGGATTCAGCTGCCACTGACTGTCAAATCAGATTATTTATGTAGCTCACGATGTCCTTATCTAGTCATCTACTGTTTTGCAATTTTTTTTAAAGACCCGCAGAGTTTATTCAGCTCCGTGGGTCTTCTCCAACGAATCAAGTTTGTTGGAGAGATGGTGCATCTGAAAGTTTTCGGACTGGGCTTAGGTAACCCTGGTGTAGGACAAACAATATTGTCTGTGCTTGACTGGCCTGATATGGCCATGGGTTTTTATGTGCTGTAAATCCTAATCATCAAAATGAAGAGGAAGTCTGAAAATATATCACTATGTGTATTGAATCTTCTTTGAGTGGAATAACTATAATATAACATTTCAGTGACATTGTAACTCATGGAGGTGCTTATGTCATGAGTGTCAAGGAAGCACTCTGGCTTCAAACTGGCCGAACAGGTTCCAAACAATACTGTTTAATAAAATGGCAGCAGAACATCCAAATCCACAAGGGGGCAGTAGTGGACAACAAAAGACAAAGGGCCGAACTTGTGCAGGTCAACTAAAGTTGATACCACAGTAAGGTGTTGATTATTACTGGTCCGCATTTAGATCATGCCGCACGGCATTTGTTTCAGGAAAGGGCACATTGCGACACATGTTTCATATTAAGTCTTATGGCTGGCAGCTCCGATTACAGGTTGGCCAACTGAGTGAGACTCAAACGTTGCTCCTTAAACAATCCTCGTTTCAGCTCCTGTAATTCCCTGTGCACTGATAAGTTAATGGAAATCAGATATGAGAGGACTTTTAATGGGGTGAAGGGGAACTATTTTGGTCTCTTTTGTACAGCTTTTAGACCCCCACATAAAAGGTCTTTTAGGGGTGGCGGTGCATTATCTTGATTCTGTCTGATGCAGAAGTTGATAGCTTGGAGAAAAGGGCCACAGTTGTTGTCGAGTGACGCATTCGCCGAGGCCGTGGGTTCAGAGGCTGTCAGTCTAAAACAGCTCTCTGTGGTCCAACTGCCGAGTGTGATGGTCAGCAATTACACCTGGAGGGGCTTTGTGTGTGTATGTGTGTGGGCAGCATCTTGGACAGAGCTGCTGCTGCTGGCTGATTGATGTGGGCTGCATGCAGCATCGATCCAGTGCTGTGGACAGCTTCTCCTATTAGCTGTGTTTTGGTCATGTTGGGTCTGGGGTTTTGAAAATTTCAGGTGGCAGAGTCGGAAGAAACTCTTGTAGGTGTCCGTCACATTGAAGAACCCCTCAAAAATGCCTACCGGCATTTTCGGTGGCGGGGAGAAAGAAATAAGGACGATTCTCCGAGCAGATCATCCTACCGGTGGTCATTCTTAGCTGTAATTTCACCCCCACTTCAGCAGAAGTTTACTCACTCTAAGAAGGATTTTCAGGCACTTGATCTCCCTTAAAACGAAAGGGAGGCCAGTCATGGGTTGGGATTTAGCTTTTGACGAAGCCCCCTTTTAATTGGAGGTGTTCAACTTGTGTGCAAGTGAAAGTGTTTATGTGTCTGTGGAGCTTTTGAGCCCCACAGACTCACAGAGAGAAAATGCATCACGGATAAATGTCAGTTTACAGCACGCGGGGAGGGAATTAGGAGGTAATCTTCATCCGCCAGCCTTTCTCTGCACCCGACATGGAGGCAAAGCCGACACCAGACGAGGGTCCAGTCTTCCCGGGGTGTGTTTTGGTGTGAACCACAGGATGCAACTGAGAGAAATCAGATTAGGAGAGTGTTTCGTGTGCATGAAAGCAAAGGAATAGGCAGTAATTTGGGCTCCCACGAGAAGGAATTCTGGCTTTGGTCGTTTTGCTGAGAGAAGTGACTCAAGTGTAAACATTTCAGCATTTTTTTAAATTTTTTTTTCCCCGTTGGAGGCCGGAACTTCAAAGAATTTTTCCAACTTGAATATGGGAACTTGTGTGGGTGTAGCTGAGTAATCAGGATGCTGACTGATTTGCATTGAGACCATATCCTTGTCATTTAAACGAGGTGGGAATAGGTGTCGCACCCCAGGTCAAACACCACAATTTAAATATCTTTAGAATGAAAAGCTTGTTCAGAGGATGGAAACTCATGTTTAATCCAGTTTCTAGCCCAGTGGGAAGCCATTTTAAATACAAAAGAGCTTATTCAAGAGAGACCAAGAGTTTAAAATGCCCCCCCCCCCCTACAGTAGGTGGCAGCACAGGGTGGAGCATGCAAGCATTCAAGTGGTTAAAAGGCAAAAAAACAAATCATTTCCACAGATATCTTACAGCTTATTTTCCATCTCATATGAGTCTGATGATTTCATACCACCAAATTAAAAATAGGCCTATGAAGCACACAAAATGAGACAGAGACTGTTTTTATGTAAGAGCTGACTGCTTTCATAAGCTGCTGAGTCACATAGAGAGAAAATAAACCACAGAAGAAATAAGGACCTTCTTTTTTCCTGATATCAGAAAAATTATAACTGTTCTAAATGTGTGATTAGACAGAAATACGGAATGCAAGTATGTCAGAAAAAAGCACTTTATTCGATTTATTCCATAATATTTCTATTCTACAAGGACATAATCTAATGAAAATCTGCTATTTCATTGTCTTTTGTTATCAGATTTTTTATTTCTACCTTTATCTTTTTATCATTTCTTTCTCTCAAACAATGCAGAGGTCAAGCAAACTTCTGCATCCACACAGAATTGCTCTGACTGGGAATTTATGATTTCTCTTCTTAAACTCAAATTATCATAATTGGGCAGCTTTTCAAAATATCTACTAATTTTAAAAGCATGAAAAGAAATAATCGTAAAACCCTTCCTAAAAATGAGAAAAAGGTCAACATTTATTTAGAAATCTAATACCTTGTACAGGTGAGCGAAATGCAGAAATCTGCAGAACTTAATGAAGAAATTAGAGATGAAAAATATTTTTTGTGGACCTCTAAAAAAGTACGTTAAAAATGTAAAGGTGTCTTAAGATATTTTGAGATAAACTTGATGGTTAAGACGACATATTTTGAAAGCTAAAGGTAAATTTAGAGATGAACTAACAGTTAAATTTAAGAGAGAAGTGCTTAGAAATTTGATAATCGTATTTAAGTGAAGATACTTTTTATTTGAAATCCTAGTATGAGAAATGATTTTTCTTTATGTATTAATTTCTCTCTTTCTTGAGTACACATGAGACTGAGCAGCTTTTGGAATATTAGCAAACATGGATTACATTTTCAGACACCGAAAAAGAACGAGTTATTATTTCAGTAGACAGAGTGAGGTGAGGGGAGGTCTGTGTCCTGTTGGCCGTGTCCGTTACAGCAAAATGACAGGAAAAGTGCCAAGGAGACATTCAGGTGGTCGTGGCAACCTGCCGACACTCTGAGTGACCATGGAGTCACAACATGCCCGCAGTCCTTCGAGTTTCAGCAGACTGGGACTCACGTGACTCCAGATGCTCACATTTGAACAGATGTCTGTTCAAATGTGAGCATCTGAACAGACGCATCTGAAATAGTCGAATAGTTTCGACTATTTATCTTTTAACCTAAAACATGTATAGGAGCCAACAGATGGAGGTGCTTTTTTTTTCTGTGGAAAAGAACGTGAATGAATTATTCAGATTGCCAGTATGCACCTTTGTTTAGCAAATACAAAATCAAAACAGAAATGCAAATGTTTAACTCTGTTTTTAACAATACTGTTATTCTATTTTTCTTGTACCTTGCAATACCCTATATGTTTTATAAAAGAGAGCAAAAATCAATCAGCTCATTAGTGCCAGGTACGTTTTAGAAATTTGTTATCCTTCAGAACTGTATAGATTCAAGGAGAACATCTTGTGAAATAGGATTGTGTTAGACTCAGCAGCTCATGTTATGTTAACCTCTGAACTGCCTATGCTTATCTTTAAGTGAAGCTCAACCTTTGGCCGTCTGCTAATGGTTAATCAGACATATTGCAAATCTGTTGTCGTCCTCGTCTCTTTCCAACTGGACTTTTCCTTGTTTGTTTGTCAATTTTTACTATCTAAGGTCAGGCTTTGTGATGCTCCATTCCAGGAACAGCAAATGGTTGACTCCACACAGAAAAGCATGTGATCATTGTTCCACTGATCAGCTTTAGCAATGCGGGGTTAAAGGTTGAACTCGGAGCCAGTTCAGCAGTATTGGATTCGTCCTGCAGCAACATTTTGGGTCACAAACATCGTGCCTCGATGGGGTTTGATCAGCAGTTTAACTTTTGTGCTGATGTTTCTGGATGTAACATAAGACAGTCATTCAGCATAGGAGACCCCGTTTTTTACTTTTAATTTTGGATTGCGACCTAAAAAGAAATAAGCTACCCAGTGCACTGGGCAGACACTGAAACATGCAGGCATGCAGTCACACAGACAGAAAAATGGGGCAAGGAGAAGGGGGAACTGGCGTTCTCCATGTGCACCCTTTGGGAATTAACCCCTCAGCAATATGGGCTCATTAGTCAAAATGGTCTGAGGCGAGGAACTGAGGGCTGTTTGAACCAAAATCTATTTCCATCCTCTGCTGCCCACTTTGCATCTTCTCTCTGCAGAGACTGAGCAGAGGACGTTAATGGAAGTTGACCCAGCAGATTCAGGGAACCGGACAGGTAGACGTTGAACGCAACATGGACACTGTGTCCAGGGGTGGAATCTGCCGAACGCAGCCGCAGGAATCTATGTCAAGGACAAAGAAGAAAATATAATCTGGTTTAGTAATACAGCTATTACACAAGCACGCGCCCGCATGCCCACACACACTCTCGGAGGAAAATACTTTTTATTTGTTCACCTGCAGCACCAGAAGAACTCTGACTCGGTTTTCTAAATTTCACACCAGTAATCCGGACTCGTTTGATCTACCTCAAACGAGGCAACTATGAATGCGCCTCTAAAATACCAGGGCTGCGTTTTATATGTGGCAGTAGCTGTTGGTCACATCAGGGATAACTGAAATTAATGACAGCTGAAACGTGTGTAGAGATTCTGTCAAGATCGGAACACAAACACGTCTGAAAAGCAATACAGAGGGAGTGTGTTGCACATCATCTGTTTCAGTTATTCCTTACTCAAAGGAAGTAAGGAACACAACTTACTTCCGAACACTTTAGTTGTTTGCAAGTCTTCTAAAAATAATCTGTGACGCTCATTTTTATAGCTAACTGCAGCTCTAATTGAAAAACGTTCCTTATAGTCGTGGTGCCACAGAGCGATGAGTCACATTTAGAGTCGACAACAAAGCACAACATTGTGTGCTATGTGGATTGTCTTTGCTGCGTGTTATCTCATTGTCTTTCCTGGACAGAAACAGTGGCCACACTGTTTCTGTGGCCACACTGTGGCCACACTGTTTCTGTCATTCACTTTGTGTATTCTTTGTTTCTCTTTCTCACAGAACGTACTCCATGACTACGGCGTGCTTCTGTGATGTTTCTGTTTCCTCCTGAGACTGGACATTTCTTTCCACTGTCACCACATGCAAGAAAGCCTGACTCACAGTCTTTGCTCTAAGTCTTTTGTAGAGTTGAGGTCAGCGCTCTGTGCCGACCGTCAAGTTCCTTTCACACCTACATTAGCATTCTTTTGGACTTTGTCTGGTAGCATAAAAAGAGGTGGAAATACTTTGGTTCCCTTTGTAGATTCTAGTATAAAAATGTTTAACATCAAGAAGAAAAAAAGATAAAATGCATTATTTAGCCATTTGATATCAGCTTTTGCTGGTGTCATTTCTTGACTTAGGCTAAATGGCTTCCCACTGTGGGGAACAACATGTAAGGGGAAGCACAAGCATAGACATTAGGTGTCGTCTTATGTTGGATAGTACTATTTAAAATACATTTTCACAAAACACAAGATTACTGTCGAACAGATAAACATTCTTTAACGATGGCAATTCCACATAAGGTTCCTGTTTTTCTTTGTAGAATAAATTTTTGGTGAACCGTGTCTTGTAAGTAGTGAGAAATTGAAAAGGAGGGGCAAGAAGAAGGGATTAACCAAGGTAGCTGTTCACAATAGCAATCACTACGGACTGTAGGACCCAATCTGGAAGATGGCAAAAACAAAATCTTTAAACTGAGAGATTTTCTACTTAGAGTCCTTCTGAACCAATATGGAATGACGTTAAATTAAACAAGTGGTTCATTTAAAAGGAAGACTCAACCCATGTCTACCCAGCTTAAATTAGGACTTTTCTTGCTTGAATCAGTTTCAGCTAAAGGATCAGGCCTTAAAACTGCTTCTTGTTAGAAATAAAATTCAATAGTTTATTAATACCTCTTACTTTACCCTTCTGGCCATAATTATTAGCGTAGGAGAAAGATAATCTTTGTCATTATACATTAAACTGTCGGGGCTGCAGCCACATTTAGTCACATTATTAGAAGCCAGAGAAACAAGTAATGAAGGCAGACCAGCAGCATCATGGTTTCATTTCATATTAGCTTTTGGATCGTGGCGCTTTGCAGCTGCAGTCTTTATTTTTAATGACACGACTCTCTGCTTTTTGAGAGAGAGCAGAGAAATTGGTGTCAAACAGGAATACTTTTATCTTCTTTTGACCGCTGGATCAGGCGCATTTCTCGGCAAATCTTTTAATTAGTCTGAGCGGCGCAGTGACAGCGACACACGGGCCCACTAAGCGCTGTCACTGCAGAGGAGGTGCAGCTGTGTTCTTTGTCAGATTATTGTTGATGGCAGCAAAATGTAAACAACAGATGGTCGCGTTAGCACCTGAACAACATGTCGGCTCCAACCATTCAGCGCTCGGCCCCGGCCTGTAGATACAGTTCCTCTTTGGGCAGCAGCAGAACCTATTAGAAAAATCACTCTGCCTTTTCAGTGGGCTCATTATTACCTGGGAGGATGTGATGATTGCAATATATTTAAAAGGAATACCCGCTCGTCTATCTGGAGCATATGGGCTTAGAATTATTAATGTTGCTTAGTTATGAGTTCATGATCTTGTCTTGTGGAGTTCAGTTTGCCATTTGCTATTTCATACCCTCATAGTTTTGGATGTTTTGTTATCTGATACAAAATGAAGGGGTCGTGTCAAAGGTTAAGCACAATTTGGTTAGAACAATGATCCATAGCACACAAGAAAGTCAGCATGTGAATGAATGGCTCATAAAAAAGACAAACCAAAGGATCTGGTTGACCTAGTCAAAGTCTGGTCCTGCATTCGATTGAGCTGCGGGGTGATATGGAAAATCCCTAAGAAACCCTCCAACGTGGCTGAAGTAAGACGATGTTGCAAACAGGAGTGGGATAAGACTCTGTGCTTTTAGTAGTTACGTTTACATTGACAACATAATTGCACAAGTTGGAATATAAAAAAAAATTAATTCGCTTAATGGAAACATGCTAGTTTAGAAAAAAAAAACGTGCTTTTCGCAAAAACGTTTTTGTACTAGGATGAGGAGGTTTTTCGACTGCGTTGAAATTAGTGTATTTCGCAAAACTGCGACAGAAACAATCTATTTTGCATCACAAAAGTCATGTGATTAACAACCATATGTTACAACTTGTGGAAAAGATGAAGAAGATGACAGGAAGTGGTAGGAGGTCATATCCTAATGACTTATGATGCCACCAAATATATTCACGCGCTTTAACTGTATTTCTTATTTATTGCAAACACTGCAATTGCAAAATTGTTTTTTCAACATTAGTGGAATATTGACAAACCTCGTCGCACATTTGTAATGGAAACGCAGCTACAATCAAAAGATGTTGGTTGATGAAAATTCCAAATGGCTTTCAAGGTTTTCACCTTTACATGAACTCAAAGTAGAGACGTATTGCCCTAATTCTCCAGTTTGGGATAATAATCTGTTCTCTTTTTGATAATAATCTTTTTTTTTTCTTTTTCCTTTTTGTTCTGCGGATTAGTCTGCAATGCTCAAAGCCCTTTAGGAAAGGGGGGTAGGGGGGAAAGTCCCACTAACAACATTTTACCGAGCTCTGAGGAAGACCTTTGATGAAAACATTTGAGCTGAATCCTCCTGTCAGCAGCAGCTCCTTTTGTTTTCACTTTTACCCCGACTTTGTTGTGCGCCTGGATAGAAATGAGGAGTATTAAGCTTGAGTCAATATGGAGCTCTGAGTTTTGGCAGCGGCTAATAAGATGCAGGGAGATCAATATGATGAGAGAGCCAGGGACGACGTGAGGCTGCCACCCCTCCCACCCATCACCTGCGACAGGGCACGCTGCCTGACAGCTATTTGTCACACGGTGCACACAGAGACACTGTCTTCCTCTCTCACCACTTCGCTCTGTCATTGCCAACACTACTGAGTGTGGGTCTAAGGCACACACAGGAGAGTCCATACCGAAAGCCAAATTTGAAAGGTATAGATGTTCTTCTACGACAAATGCCATCAATAACCCCTCTGATCAATAAGTGCTCATAAATCCATGAGTGAAACAATAAGCACAAGTCATGAAAACATTTATGGCAGAAGATGAGAGCCTCAATGATGAAAGCTGCAGAATCGATTGAGCTTATTCTGCCTTGCAAGTGCCAGGGAAAAAAAAGAAAAAAAAAGAGCCAGGAAAATTGATTTTGTAAATTCTCTCTGGTAAAGAATGACTCACACTCTCTTGCCACCTCAGATGATGTGTCAGAAAAAACAGAAAAGTGACAAAACGGTAGCGTGTAACACACAATGCATCTGCACTTTTGAATGAAGAAGCACCTGCAGCATCTGAATATTTATGCCAACGCACAGGAAATTGGTTGGTTTATAAATGCCCTGTCTGTTGGCAGACATTTAGGAGCTAGAGTACATCAGTGGTGAAGTTGCCTGTAACACAGTTCTCCCCCCCCAAGTATACTTCACATGCCTGGATCTAAATTTGTTTGGTTCTATTCTGAGACTTGTGTGGTTCTCTCCAAACCCTCCCAGAAGAAATGTGTCAGCCCGTCGATGGAGATCTGCTTCAGAGTCAGTTATCGTTGCCTCTGCAACCGGAACGCTCTGCTGCCATTAATTTGATATCATGCTATATGTTTGACTGACTGGACGTCAAGGGGACAAAGGCAGACAGCTGGATCCTATACCGTCACGTAAAATACTCTCTGCCTTTAGGTGGCAGCGTGTTCTGGCAGTGGGATCACTGGACGTGTCGGAGACCTTGTGTTTCAATTGGTTCCAACATGGAGCTACCGTGACATCTGTGCGCCCCACATCCCCGACAGTTGCAAGCTATGACCACTTGGCCTCATGCAAATACTCCAATGTAACACCTTTTAAACTCATTGCGGCAGGTTACAGAGAGAATCCTGCTCCCAGGTTATTTGAAGCATCTGCTGCTTGGTTGTCCATTAGCCAGCCACCATTTGGTCTGCCTAATACAAATAGCCAGTGACAGCCAGCATTGTTACAACGCTGAGCTCTTTGCTGACAACAGATTACCCCTTCACCTCAATAGGCAGGCATGATTATCACTTGTGTCTCATTCAACAGCTCTATTGTATTTTAAGATGCAACTTCTTTTTGTAAGTATTTTGAGACATTTTTGTAACGATGGAACCGCATGACTCTTGTCTTTGAAGTGCCATTCAATTGAGCTTCTTGTTGTTAAATAACTCTGAATCCATAAATGTAATATAAATTATTTCTTGATTAAAATTCTAGAACACACCTCCCACCCTGCTGCCACATCAGTCCAGTGCTGCTCATGTAACGCAATGTGTTTATCTCCTTGACATCTTCTGTGTTTGATGAAAATTATGTTAGGTTAGAAACTGTGTACTAGAATGTAAAATTCTCTCGTTCTCATCAAGCACTCTGATAATTCATGAAGGCATCCCCCAGGGCTCTACACTGGGCCACATTTTATGTTTTTACATGAAATCTACCTATGATATTGTCTATTATGCTGGGCTTCGAAAGAATAGAGTACAGATGAGAATGCTGTTACAGTAAGTGCTAATGATATTGAACAGATATTAGTCAGCTGTGTACAGTACAAAAGGATGCATCCAATTCAACTTATTTTGCAAAACTCGTTAGATGTTTCAAGTCGTAAGCGTATAATCACAATTAAAATAAAGTTTATGATATATTAAAGACTGTGTTGTAACTCTGCCATTAAAAATCCAGCCCTAAGATATTTATAAATGTAGTTTCTTTTGTATCAACTGGATGGGGCGTGGGGTAAACTTTTTACTGTCCTTGAAAATCAGTCGCAGGCTGCACAAAATAATTCAAAGAGCTGTTCTACGGACACCCCTGCTTTAAACCATTGTCACATTTAAAATGGACTATTAATCAGTCACGGTTGTGCAAAGTATTCAGTCCATGGGAAAACATTTGAGATTGTCTGCAGGGCCCTCCTCAATTGCATTTGTGTATTGTATTGTTCCTCAGCAGTACACGACAATAATCACAGATCAAACCTGGCAAAAACAATCAAGCACAGCAAAAATAATCGGCAGAATAACAGCGATAAGCAAATTTTCATTTTTCAGTATTGTTGTATTTTGACTGGTCAAGAACAGTGTTAAAATAGGACGGATTGAAAACAGAAAAATGGCCCTCTTGCCGGCCATAATCCAGCTGGAGTTCAGCTTTGCCGTTTAGTCTGATTAAACCTAGTCAACATAATTTGTTTATTCTTCTCTCCGAGCAGAGAGATGTCTTGTATTAATAAGAGTCATATGGATGTTAGCAATAAGCTTTAGTGAAACACAATTTGCTTAAGCACTTTAAGAAATGTGAAGATAGCTTACTGATTTATAACTCAATGTTTGGATTTAATTCCCCCATTAATCGGATCATTTAGCTCAGATTCAATTAAGCTCTATCTTTCTGCTTAGGTGTATCCTTTATCGCCCAGCGTTGCCGTCATCTCTCTCCCTTTTTTTATTCTTTCACATTCTACAAGTCTGTTTCCCTTGACAACCATATCCACTGTTCACAATTATGCACATGAGGTGGATCTCTGGGACAAACAGAGGATAATAAACAGCCAACCTTCTCACCTAAGCTTGTGTTTGTCTATGTGAAGTGGCTGAGGTCAAGGCAGGAGTTTAATTGAATGTCACAGCCCTTTTCTTTTTCTTTTTCTAAATATTTTCGATGAAGGTCGTTTCAGAAATGAACGTGATTGCACAGCGGGACACACGTAATTCAGATTTAAGCCTCCCACTCATCCTGAAACGGACAGAACTGCAAATAGATTGACATTTTCCTCCTCCCTGCACATTCATTCCTACACTCTGGAAGGATCTATTCCTGTAGCGTCTGCAAGCGAAAGTCATTTCTGGTTCGTCAGCACAAATACAATATCCACCACCAGTCACCCAAACGGCGTTTTTTTTTTCTATCCTTCCCACTCCAAACTTTCATTTCCAAGCAGAACAAACAGTCCTTTCTTTCTTTCCTTCTTCCTTTCCCTCCATCCATTTTTTCCCTCATTCATCCGTCAGCGTAATTGCCCTCTCTCCAGAAATAGAAAGGAGCTGCCACAGACTGTCAAAGAGCCAGTGGTTAAAGTGTCCTTCAGGAGACAATTCAAACACTTGGGGAGTTTAACTTGGTTCTGAGTAGTTTGTGCTATAGGTGTTCACACCTCAACTATGTTGGCCCAGTATTTTATTTTTCCCATAGTTGCAGATGTTATGCAAACCTTTCATCTTCAAAGTTAGTTCTTTAAGATGACAAAAATATAGGAAAAGTCCAGCTATTTTACCAGAAAATGGCTTTAATCTGAACATAAATCTCACAAGGAAGAAAATACTGATACCTCATTGTCAGTATTATTGTTGTACTGCATTAGTTGAGAGCTGTCTCAGAGAAATGACTGAAAACATGACGAAAAATATAACGTGTTGCGTCTTTTAAGAGGTTCCTGAGTCAAAACCATCAATACACGTCCAGGAACCTGCCTTCAAAGTAGCTAAAGGCATTTGTAAAGATTGAAAGAAGAGTCATTAAAGGAATGTTTCTCTCTTTTCTCTAATGTTTTAAAGCTTCGGGCCGACACAGATAAATACCTGGTTGTCTTAGCTCCTATGTTTTGGGGCTCGCTGAACCATGAATGGCTTTGTGGAGAAAAACCAGAACAGAAAGAATTCAGTGATTTTGTCTTCAGTGAGCTCCAGTTCTACCTCTATAGGGAATCTGAGCAGACAGGAAAATATCCACTCGATATCTTCCTGTCTATTCTGACCTCTGGATCTTCTTGATCCACTTTGTGGAATCCTACCCAACAATGTCCCACCTAGTGATCTGGTGAATGACTTCCTCCTCACCTGTTCTGTTCTGACAATCTCACATCTCTTCTTGTCGCAGACACTTCTGGGAACCAGCTAAGATTAAATTATATTTTTTAATCTGCTACATCTCTCTTTGGGTTTTCAGAGTTGGTTTTAAGCCCTGCGCCTGAAAATTGCCATTTAACAATTTATAGTTGTCAGGTATAAGGTTAAAAATATTCTAGTGGTTTAAAAACATTTGCAAGGCACCATTTCTTCATAATGTAACTTTAAAATGGGGAACATCATTACTCTGGTCAGTTTTCTGTGTGTTCATACTTTTTTTTATTTCAGGAATATTATTTCACCTTTTTTATATTCTGATAGTTACTTTCTAGCTGACTCTTGACAGAGAATTGCTACATTTCTGTTTGGAATCCTGGCGGTTCAATATCCATCTATGATTTTTTTTCTCTTATCCAAAACCAGGTCATGGTACAAAAGGAATCCCAATATCTGTCTCCTCATTGACATTCAGGAATATTATCCCTCAACAAAGTTGTGGTTCTGCCCATGGGGTGTCTTCCATGGGCAGAACCAAACAAAATGACTACATTTTGTTTGTTATCATTGTGTTTTTCAGAAGCCACGAATTTTGGCGCTTCTTACCCTTCTAAACCAAATCCACCCTTTGGAGAACACTCCTTCCTTGGATTCAGGATCTCATTCTTTCAGTTCTCACAAATACTCCGATTCAGAGCACAGTAGATTAATTTGTTTTCTAGAAACATCGATCACTGCTGCATCCTCTCTTCCAAGCAGTCGGTCTGAACTTCAGCTTTCTCCGCAGTTGCAACCTTACGTGTTTGGCCATTTTCCCCCCACCATTGAGTCTGTAAAATGTATTATGTTGAACCAGACATTAGCTGCTGCAAGAACACCTCCCTCGACAGAAGCAGCATGGAAAGTGTTTTCTAAGATCTCTCTGCTCTGCTGCTATGTCTCACTTTGCCTTCTCCTCCTCCTCCCCTCCTCTGCTGTTTGTCTTATCAGTCAGTTTTCCTTACAGCCACTAGAAAAAAAAAAGAGTAAAATGAGATTTACGTTCTACTCTTTCAACTGATTTTGTGCTGCATGTACGACTGCAGGGTAGAGGTAGTAACACAGAGCTCTCACGTGTTGCATAAGCTTGTGTTTGTGAAGGGAGGAAGCCGTCACCATCACCCTCTCTGTAAAGTGTCTCATCTCTGTCATTAGCCAATCTTGTGAGTCTGCCTCTCTGCCAGCCTTGCTGCTAAAATGCTAATGAGACCTACACACTGCAATTACAAAAAAATAAATAAACACACACACGCACACACCCCCGCAGACACACACGCCAGTGCAGATACACACATCGCTCGTTGTCACCCATTAGGGGGCATTACAGCCCCCATGTTGAGCCCCTGCTTACATCAGCAAGCAGACTCTGGGTTATCATATTAGTTGGAGACTTTTCATTAGACCGATTAAAGTCTAGATGAGAACATTTGTTGTTGGTGTTGAAGAGATGTGAGGGAAGGGGAGGAACTTCATTAAGAGAATGAAAACATGAATTAAAAAAAAACATTAATTGCACCTTCTGATGAAGTTTTTACTCCAAGCTGATGGGAAGTTGAAAGATTTGATTTAATTCACTATCATTTGAAATTCTAGACCAACTAGAAAAACCCAACGATAACAAACAAAATGTAATCAATGAAAAACCAAACCGTTTTGAATCCTTCGACAGGGACTGAAACGGAGAGGCAAACTGCATGTGACAAAAGGCCTCCTCTGTTCTGGCATCAAACCGGGGACGTCACAGCCACATGATAGGCGCCTTCAGCCAGAGCAGCCACCCACACAGGGATTAATGTTTGGGGAAAAAAAAAGTGATGTGGCAACGTACACGCAAAAAAAAAAAAAAAATGTAGTTCAAAGTGGCCACGGATGATTACAGACTGTCAGCTCAATACTCTTTGAGATTCCTTAAGTATTCTAGCAGAAGACAAGGAGGGTATTGAATAAAGAATATAAATTAGTCCCAGTAACACAAAAGTAGAAATATTAAATGATCGACAATGCATAGAGATATATAATTATAAAGAAAGGAAAGGTATACCTGGTAGTTTATTTCTCCCTGTTTGAGGTCTTGTTCTGAATGAATTATTTTCACATGTCTGCCTTCACACACATTTGAACTTGAGTTGTCAGGTTATCGTCCAATGACTGTTGCAAGTATAAGTGGGTATAGATAATAGATGGATGGATATTTGAAAAACGTTTAGCCATAGACAGGTGGTTTGTCGTCATGGTAGCAAGCCAGCAATAAGTGAAAGACATTTTTTTATAAATGTCGGAAACAGTTTGCATTTTGTACACCTATCACCATTCAAGTGTTTGGAAATGTTGAATTTTTTATGATTTTAAGGGATGACCTAATACTTTTGGCAATAGCAATTTATTAATTTCCAATTCATCTTTTAAACCCTATTTGGCAGCCCTCTCGAAGCTACCGCTAAAATATTCCCTCTGGGTATGTTCTGATAGATTTTTTGCCAATATTTGCTAAGTAAAATGTTACTCTTCTTTTCGATTATAAACGACATGTTTCTATAAAGGTTTTATTTTGGTGGTAAATGGCAAGTACAAAAACATTTTCCATTTTTCTGTACAAAGGACAAAACAGTTCTTATTTAGTTGAGGTTCTCAGGAGCGCCTGGATTGGATAAGTTACATTTTTTAGGTTTTCTGCACAATTTCTTTGCATTTACACTTTTGCCAAAGAATGATTTAAAATAAACCTTAGAGCAGTGTTTTTAGTCAGTTGGAGGTATAAATAAATGTGTCAGAGCACAGAGGTTGTTCAATCTTGTTATATGTTTCCAACTTAAGAGATACGAAAAGAAAATTCTTAATCACCAGGCTCAATATTCAGCCTTTTAGCATTTGCTAACTTTGTTCAGCTTTATTTTGCATGAGTGTTGGACCATTACGATTGTTTTAGCATGTGACTTCCAAGTATTTTGATCCATTAGTCGTAAGGTCTGTGCAGCTGGTCTAAGAAGCTGTATCAACTTATTTCTGGCAGTTATGTTTCAGCATTATTTGTTTTAACCATAGGCTATGTACAAATCTAATTTAGTTTTTACCTCAGTTGAACAGAGAAGACCAAAAATTATCAATTAAAAAAAAAAATAAATTGTCAAATAATAGGAAATTTCCAGTCCAAACAAATCCACAATAAAAATGTGTGTTAAATCAAGGGCTGAACTGGTCCATGTCTGATCCAGGACTGGCTTAGCCACTCAGCAGTTTTCAGAGGATGCCATCCATTTTGTCTGACTGAAGCCAAAGATCATGTGCTGCAAATATTTGCAAAAGTGATTATTTATTTATTTTGTAAAATAATAAGATTAGATTTAACTTCCCCAAATGTTTTCATAATCCCCTTCAGTGATCCAATGAAATCTTGGATTTGTTCTATTTCCCCATCTACCCACAGTTTTAACCTGCTATTAGCCCTGCATGCATGCTACAGACCTAGAATAACCCCATATAATGCTGCACCTTATGTTACGTCATGAAGGTTTGATTTCTCTGGATTAAACGGAATCTGATTCAATGGCTTCACATGCCAACATCTCCGTTTTGCACCTGATTCAAAACCTAATTGTTCTTATTTGTATTGCACCACAAGTTCATGCTCTCTAATCCTCTTTTTTAATCACAAAAAAGAGGGTTAGGTTTGTACATGATGGTGAAAGGTTTCATTTATGCTGATTAATCTGCAGGTCTCCGAACATATCCCGCTAAATAATTCCTCCGTGGCAGAACAGCGTGAATCTCACACTTATGAGGCTACATTTTCGGGCATTTCTTATTCAAAACGTTTGACCCTGGCATAAGACTCGCGGTTGTCAAGAGTGTTTGGCCAGGCATTCGTGCTGTTTCGTGTGAGACAGAGGAACAAAATAACCCTGCTAGCATGCAGTTGCCAGGTAAAGCTCTGCAGGGATTTGACTTTGAGTGTGTGTGTGCATGTGTGTATTTTAGAGAAACTGCTAAGGGAGGTTGTGCATGGCAAAATGGTTTTGTTGACTGTGTGGAAAATCAGTGACATGTCTCCTTCTCTGCCTGCCTCTGCAGTGCCTAGAGGCGGGCCACGTGGCTCACATGGTGGCGCTCTGACTCAACGTCTTTGACACTCGGTCCTCTTCTCACCTGATTGCCTCCTCTCTCATCCACTTGTGTTTCCTCTACCGCTATCTCCAATGTCCTCTTGTGCCTCTCTCTGTTTTCGCTCCTGTGTTGACAGAGGCTGAATGGAACACCATCTGCCATGGGCATGCTGCTGCGATGTGGTTTACAAGAGGAAATATTTTATCAGCATTGCTCCTTGCATAGACTCGGACCCGGCACGGCTGCACAAATCCAGGCACAGGCATGCCAAAGTGTGAACATATGAGAGTTGATGCAAGGCTGCTATTCAAATCTGAACCCGGAGTGTAATGAATTTCATTATGATATAGACAAACTGACGTAGGGGGGTGGATGAGGGGGAGGAAGGGTTGGTGGGTGGGGGTAGGAAACAGAAGCCAGAGCGAGAGTTGTTTAATTCTGTCTGAGATGGAAGCCTCAGCCCCACAGTCAGAACATGGAGGCTTGTCTCTTCTAGTTCTAGAGAGCGAAGTGAAATGCCCCGTGGAGGAGATGCTTGGGCAGCAACCAATAGAAAGTCAGTGTGAGCCGAATTCACATGCCTGTGTCAGAGGCGTGGGATTTTTAATAAGGGTATTTAAATCAGGGGGAATTAGTGCGTGTGTGTGGACAATTTGAGTGTCTAAATGTGTGCAGTATTGAAGAAAACGTGCATAGATTGGCCCTAAATTACCTCTACAACATTTACACACTCCTCCATGGGCTGCCACCTTATCGTGGTGGAGGGGTTTGAGTGTCCCAATGATCCTAGGAGCTATGCTGTCTGGGGCTTCATGCCCCTGGTAGGGTCACCCAAGGCAGACAGGTCCTAGGTGAGGGACCAGACAAAGAGCAGCCCAAAGACCCCAATGATGAAGGAAAACTTTGGACTTGGTGTTCCCTCGCCCGGACGCGGGTCACCGGGGCCCCACTCTGGAGCCAGGCCTGGAGGGGGGGCACGATGGCGAGCGTCTGGTGGCCGGGCTTTTACCCATGGAGCCCGGCCGGGCTCAGCCCGAAGAGGAAACATGGGCCCCCCCTCCCATGGGCCCACCACCCGTGGGAGGGGCCAAAGGGGTCGGGTGCAGTGTGGGATGGGTGGCAGCAGAGGGAGGGGACCCTGGCGGTCCGATCCTCGGTTGCAGAAACTGGCTCTTGGGACGTGGAATGTCACCTCTCTGGTGGGGAAGGAGCCGGAGCTAGTGCGTGAGGTCGAGAGGTTCCGGCTAGAAATAGTCGGTCTCACCTCGACGCACGGCTCTGGTTCTGGAACCAGTCTCCTTGAGAGGGGCTGGACATACTTCCACTCTGGAGTTGCCCAAGGTGAGAGGCGTCGGGCAGGAGTGGGCATACTTGTTGCTCCCCATCTCGGCGCCTGTACGTTGGGGTTTACCCCGGTGAACGAGAGGGTAGCATCCCTCCGCCTACGGGTGGGGGGACGGGTTCTGACTGTCGTTTGTGCTTACGGGCCGAACGACAGTTCAGATTACCCACCCTTTTTGGAGTCCTTAGAGGGGGTACTGGAGAGTGCTCCTCCTGGGGACTCCCTTGTTCTGCTGGGGGACTTCAACGCTCACGTGGGCAATGACAGTGAGACCTGGAGGGGCGTGGTTGGGAGGAACGGCCCGCCCGACCTGAACTCGAGCGGTGTTCTGTTGCTGGACTTCTGTGCTCGCCATGGATTGTCCATAACGAACACCATGTTCAAGCATAAGGGTGTCCATATGTGCACTTGGCACCAGGACACCCTAGGCCGCAGTTCGATGATCGACTTTGTCATCGTTTCATCGGATCTGCGGCCGTATGTCTTGGACACTCGGGTGAAGAGAGGTGCGGAGCTGTCCACTGACCACTACCTGGTGGTGAGTTGGCTCCGGTGGTGGGGGCGAAAGCCGGTCAGACCTGGCAGGCCCAAACGTGTTGTGAGGGTCTGCTGGGAACGTCTGGCGGAATCCCCTGTGAGACGGAGCTTTAACTCCCATCTCCGGCAAAACTTCGAACACGTCCCGGGGGAGGTGGGGGACATGGAGTCTGAGTGGACCGTGTTCCGTGCCTCCATTGTCGAGGCGGCCGATCGGAGCTGTGGCCGCAAGGTTGTCGGTGCCTGTCGCGGCGGCAACCCTCGAACCCGCTGGTGGACACCTTCGGTGAGGGATGCCGTCAGGCTGAAGAAGGAGTCCTATCGGGCCTTTTTGGCCTGTGGGACTCCGGAAGCAGCTGATGGGTACCGGCGGGCGAAGCGGCATGCGGCTCGGGCGGTTGCTGAGGCAAAAACCCGGGCGTGGGAGGAGTTTGGAGAGGCCATGGAGAAAGACTTCCGTACGGCTTCGAGGCGGTTCTGGTCCACCATCCGGCGTCTCAGGGGGGGGAGGCGGTGCAGCACCAACACTGTTTATAGTGGGGATGGTGTGCTGCTGACCTCTACTCGGGACGTTGTGGGCCGGTGGGCAGAGTACTTCGAAGACCTCCTCAATCCCACCAACATGCCTTCCACTGAGGAAGCGGAGCCTGGGGACTCTGGGTTGGGCTCTCCAATCTCTGGGGACGAGGTCGCCGAGGTGGTTAAAAAGCTCCTCGGTGGCAGGGCCCCGGGGGTGGATGAGATCCGCCCGGAGTTTCTTAAGGCTCTGGATGTTGTAGGGTTGTGTTGGTTGACGCGACTCTGCAATGTCGCATGGACATCGGGGGCAGTTCCCCTGGATTGGCAGACTGGGGTGGTGGTCCCCCTGTTCAAAAAGGGGGACCGGAGGGTGTGCTCCAATTATAGAGGGGTCACACTCTTAAGCCTCCCTGGCAAGGTCTATTCAGGGGTCCTGGAGAGGAGGGTCCGTCGGATAGTCGAACCTCGGATTCAGGAAGAGCAGTGTGGTTTTCGTCCTGGTCGTGGAACGCTGGACCAGCTCTACACCCTCGGCAGGGTCCTGGAGGGTGCATGGGAGTTCGCCCAACCAGTCTACATGTGTTTTGTGGACCTGGAGAAGGCGTTCGACCGTGTCCCTCGGGGAGCCCTGTGGGGGGTTCTCCGGGAGTATGGGGTACCGGGCCCTTTGATACGGGCTGTCAGGTCCCTGTATGACCGGTGTCAGAGTCTGGTCCGCATTGCCGGCAGTAAGTCGGGCTCGTTTCCGGTGAGAGTTGGACTCCGCCAGGGCTGCCCTTTGTCACCGATTCTGTTCATCACTTTCATGGACAGAATTTCTAGGCGCAGCCAAGGTGTTGAGGGGATCCGATTTGGTGGCCTTAGGATCTCATCTCTGCTTTTTGCAGACGATGTGGTCCTTTTGGCTTCATCAGATCGTGATCTGCAGCTCTCGCTGGAGCGGTTCGCAGCCGAGTGTGACGCGGCCGGGATGAGGATCAGTGCCTCCAAATCCGAGGCCATGGTCTTGAGCCGGAAAAGGGTAGAGTGCCTTCTCCGGGTCAGGGGGGGTGTCCTGCCCCAAGTGGAGGAGTTTAAGTATCTCGGGATCTTGTTCACGAATGGGGGAAGAAGGGAGCGGGAGATCGACAGGCGGATTGGCGCAGCGTCTGCTGTCAAGCGGGCGCTGTACCGGTCCGTCGTGGTGAAGAGAGAGCTGAGCCAAAAAGCGAAGCTCTCGATTTACCGGTCGATCTACGTTCCCACCCTCATCTATGGTCATGAGCTTTGGGTCATGACCGAAAGAACGAGATCGCGGATACAAGCGGCCGAAATGGGTTTTCTCCGTAGGGTGGCTGGGCTCTCCCTTAGAGATAGGGTGAGAAGCTCAGTCATCCGGGAGGGACTCAGAGTAGAGCCGCTGCTCCTTCACATCGAGAGGAGCCAGTTGAGGTGGCTCGGGCATCTGGTCAGGATGCCTCCTAGACGCCTCCCTGGTGAGGTGTTCCGGGCACGTCCCACCGGGAGGAGGCCCCGGGGAAGACCCAGGACACGCTGGAGGGACTATGTCTCTCGGCTGGCCTGGGAACGCCTCGGGATTCCCCCGGAGGAGCTAGAAGAAGTGGCTGGGGAGAGGGAAGTCTGGGCCTCCCTTCTGAAGCTGCTACCCCCGCGACCCGACCTCGGATAAGCGGAAGAAGATGGATGGATGGATGGATGGATGGAATATTTACACACAGGAGCTATTTTCTGCCACTGTCGCAGACTATTTGCGCTACTCCTGCCTGTACTCATACTGAATGCAGACGAACTGGGCTGCTCTTTGTCTGAATTGCTTTCTCATGTAGTTTTCTACACACAGTCCCTTTCAAAGGTTTTCACATCGTCCACTGTGCAACCGCAAGCTTGATTTCATTATATTTTTTTCCAATGAGAACATTGAGAAGTTTAAAGAGAAAAATATGTGTCTTTCAAATTCTATTACAGAGACAAATCTAAAAAGATTAGTATGCATTTGTATTCAGTCTTGCATAATTAAACTTTGTACGAATACTTTTTACAATTACAACTTTGGGGTAGTAGTCACCTACAGACTCACATGTTCAAAAGACTCAGTTAGCCATATTGGTTGGCGAACATCTGTGAACATCAATTTTCAGTCCTGCCACAAATGTTCAATAGGATTTGGGCATGGACTTTAACTGGACCATTCTACCAAATAAATAGACTTTGTTCTAGACCAATCCACTGTACCCATGGCGATATGTTTCGAGTTGTCACCCTTCTGAAAGCTAAACTTTCACCTCAGTCACAGTTTCTGATATAATTTCTTCCAACTTGTATCTAGCTCCATCTTTCCCTGCTGAAGATGAGCATTTTCAGAGTGTGATGCTGCTGTCACCACCCTTGGTCACATGTTTGCTTTGTCACCTACATGGCTTGTGGTTAACTGCAAACAGAACTTCTGATTCTTTTTTTTTTTTTTCAAAAACAACCACAGATTGCTTTTCGGAAGTAAAAGCATGCATCATTAGCTTTCCACTTTACAATATTGCACCACATTGAATGGGTATATCTCATAAAATCCCAATAAAATACGCTGACGTATGTGATTGTCATATGACAAGATGTAAAAAAGTTAGAGTGGGGTGAAAACTTTTGTAAGGCACTCTATTTTTATTTTTGGCTTGCTTGAGTCACCCGACTGAGACATTAGAGAGAAAAAAAAACATTAGCAGAAAAGCATGTAAATTAAAAAAAAAAAGAAATCAGGGCACTGACTTAGAAAAGGAAGAGAGTTAGTGCAGCTTCTTTTCCTCTTTTGCATCTTTCGGATTGTGCACAAACACACCCAGAACAGAGATATTGACATGTGTGTCTTTCAAAGCAGCCCTCATTACTGTGAACATTGCTATTGAACAGTGACCATTAGGCATAATCAATCCCAGAGCTGTAACTGATCTGTTCTCCCACAGTGCGGCAACCAGACATGAAGAAATGTTCAGGGAGATTTCAGAGTAATTGCAGAGATTTTAAAACTCTGCAAACTCTGTAATAATCTACACAAACTACACAAGAGTTTCCAGGGTTCAGCACCCTAAGGACTGCATGGATTGTAATGCATTCTAGTTTGATAATGATCACTATTATCATGTAGCACATTGTCAACAAGTAATAATATTTTGGCAGGGCTCTGTAATCAATCTGCTTATGTACTGCAACTGACTTGTGCTGCTGTATGCCTGAAGCAATTTTGTCAAATAATAAAAACTGTCCAAGTGAATTATTCGTTTCTTCTAAATTTCTTTTAAACTTGGGAAATATTTTCCAAAAATGTTTTAGAAACGCTTGTGGTCCCTCGGATAGTTAAATAAAAATCATTGCTGTGTTTGTTGCATTACTTTTTGTTTTTATGGGAACCTCGAATGATAAAATAATAGGGTTTTGAAACATAATATTATTTGTAGTAATAATAGTAAAACCTACGGAAGAGGATTAGGGCCACCGAAAAAAAAAAAAAGAATTCTGAGATTAAATAAAGTCAGAATTCTGACTTTCTGACTTTAATCTCAGAATTCTTTTTTTTTTTCCGGTGGCCCTAATCCTCTTCCGTAAAACCCAGAATATATATTTAACTTAATTAAATTATTCTGCTTAATTCAGTTGAAATTAAAAATAGAGAATTCTAAATACCCAGGGCCCTGAACACACCATCCTCGCCAGAACTTCCACTGCTCAATTAGATGATTGCGTCAGGTGATGAGCTTCCGTTTAGCTTTGTTTGGTTCTGTAACTCCGTAGCAACACACTGTAAAGTGAGTTATTTCGTCGAAAAAGACGAGTGAATATCAAATATTTGATGTAATTTGGACATATTTATTTGGCTTCACATATTAACATCATAAATGGTAAGTTATGCACTAGCGCAGTAAGCATTGTAGTTTAGTAGTTTAGTTCAAAGGTGAAAACATGTAGGCAGCTAAAGAATATTTCACCTCTGTTTTTCAACAGTCGGTCCACATAAACTAACAGAACTCTGCAACTAATTACTGGAGCCAAAAAGCTGCTCTGGAATAAACAGAACAGCAGGTGCGACTATATAAACATCTGTCCTGGATTTATCCCGTGTTGCTAATCTTGTTTTTAGGATCTGCTAAACCAGAGGTGACAACAGGCCAAGTGAGATGACAGAGTGAGCAGAGGCTGCAGGTGAGTGCAGCTAGGTTTCAATTATGGGGGCTGTAAGTGAGCTATATTCGGACTGATATGCTTTTCACATCATTTTATGGAATACCACATTTGTTTCAGAAGTAGCTTTTATCATACAAGTGCCACTTTATGTACTGGCCTGCAGTGAGCTGTGAACCTGTAAATGTAATGAGAATAATGCTTTAGGACCAAATTTTTGTTCATCAGTTTCAAGCCGGATGCTTTAAATAAATCTTAATTTCTTTCAGTAAGTTTATTTCGCTCCTGAGACTGTTACTGACTCAGAAAAGTGGTGTTGATGCTTGTTTGAGCTGAGTCACTGAAGGTTGGTGGCCTTCGTGGGGGGGTCACAGGGCAAGGAGGTCTACAGCAACGCTGAAGACCTCTGTGACTCTTCTGTTGTCTTGTCTGCCTTGACATTGTTTTATTTGCTTTCCAGTGATACTGGCACACAAGTTGTGTCAAAGAAAACAACTTAATCTGGAAGATGATTTGAAAGATTTTTAAAGCTGGAATTGATTTAAAAAAAAGATTTAGATTGTGTGGAAATCTAAAACCATAGACGATGATGTTCTGGCGTTTTATTCGTTATACTATGTAACAGTCGTGTTCATAAGTATAAAAAACACACATATCAACAGTTGAAAACAGCAATGATTAATAGGTTTAACATGAAGATTTTGAGTTGAATCCTGAAATAATAAAAAGAAATGGAATCAGCACATTCTTTTGGTTAATCAAGAATATAAGCATGTATTAAATGAGTTTTTTCTGATTGTTTTAAACACACATTTTAGGGGGAGGTGTTGCCTTGCTGATGGTAACGTGAATATTAAAACATAAATACATTTTTTTCCCATCCTATTAACACGTGCACACATTCTTTAATGCCGGTTTATGTGGTAGTGATTGGTACACCGTGTTCTGCATCCCAAGGATGTATGTAGGTGCCAGACTGAACTAATGGAAGGAAGCTGAATCCTAAGCAAGGATTTTCTTAATGGAAAACTAATTTTCTACAGTAGAAACATAAGAAGCTGATCAAATGCTTAACAAGACCGTCTATTTTATGTCAAACCAAGGAGATCTGAACAGATAATCCAGGGTATGTCCTTACTATTGTGCTGTTTTTAAAATAGTATGCGAACCATGGTTACCTGATAGTGTACTTATTGAGTGTAAGTGAGAGCAGATGAGTGAGTCTTATTACACAGGCAGACCGCTGCAGCTGCCAATACAGTCTCTCACTGCTCTAGGTTAAATCAAATTTAGTTGACGATTTCTTTAAAAATTAATCAGCTCCAAAGTGTCAAGTTCTCTTGTACCATTAAATAATAATTTAGATTCTATTGCCAAACAATACGCATTGCACACCTTTAACGAGATGCAGCCACCGTCCAGAACATGTCACGGATAAAACGGTAACATACACGTTTTAAAGAAGTATTTTAGTGTTTGCTGTCTATCTCTGTCTCTAAACAACAGACCAACACTCGCATACCAACATCCTTTGGGAGTCAGGTCTAAGTTTGGATGCTGCTAAGTCTTGGCAGGAAACCCTACACCTCTCATTGTCCTCAGGACGCATGCTCTTCACATGACATTTGAAGATGGTGCATTAAGAGGGTGGATGATCTCAGCATAGATTATTAGCAGTGCATATTTGTCTGTAGATTGTGTGTGTGTGTATGTGTTTAATTAAAAGTTAACTGCATTTACCAAGTGCGAAGGTAAACATTCTAGGTGTGAGGCGCTGGATGCCACGGGGTTGAGGAAGAGAATAAATAGGAGCACTTCACAGTGAACTCGCACTGCTGATGGTCAAGGAGAAGGTTTGCATGGGTTGCTGCAGGGTAGTGTGACATTTGTTCAAAATAACCATTGGCTGATGTGCCGTCCTGCAGCTCTGAGTGTGTTGCCAGGTGATGTCACTTCAGATCTGCCTGTGTCGAATGAAAGCTCAAAGGTGACATCAGCGTTTGTTAAATCCTTGAGGTCAGACAACAGTGGGATATTTAAAAAAAAAACAGCTTCATAGCAATCCAAGCAGTTTTATTTCCACAACTAATTAGGAAATGGAAGCGTTTCCATAACTACTGTTGGATGCGACAGAAATTTGTTGGGATCTGGGGGAAGACCCAAACTGTTTACCCTGGCATGCAACAAAATTGGTTAAGCTATTTAGTATCAGTCCTAAAAGTACAAATTGCTGGACTACCAGCATCTCTGTCCATGGTTTTAAATGGCCACGGGCTAAAATGATGTCAGGCAAGAACTCAAATAGAGCACCTTTTCCAAACTTGACTATAACAAGCACAAATTCAAACTGTTCAGCCTAAATTTAAGACTGTATTTTTTCTGTCTTAGAATGCATTTTAGGTTCAGTTTTGACACAAAAGAATAATGTAATATTTTCCATGTTGAAGTCTGTATTCCAAGGAGTTCATGATAAACTAGAGTAACTGAATACATAACTTTGTTGGCATTAGGAAAAACAATCAAACATGTTAAATACAACAGATCAATCTCATGGCACTTCAGCTTAATTTGGTTGGAACAAGATTTAAATTAGCTCTTTGCTTTGACTCAGTTTCTGAAATGTTCAATAAAAATAGAGATGACATGTTTTAACAAATATTTCTTTGCACTCACTGCAGTTATCTCTTTTAGCCCAAGTAGGATTATAAGCATATGATTTGCCATTTGCTTCATTTTAATTACCACTGAGAAAAGATGGGTGGATATTAACTCCATTTCGCCAATACTGTTGTTTATAGAAATATGTAAATATAGAAAAATGGGCTGTAAAATGCCCATTTTTATTAGTTTGGGTCTTGGACACAAATTATATTGATAAAACAAGACAGGCTGATGTTGTTGAATGCCTTCCCCAGTCTAAAGTCACCATGTGGCCATCAGTAGGGGGCTGATGGTCCATACGAGTTCTCAGTGTGTTGCTGAAGCTAAAGTCTGCGAGCCTAAATGAGTGTTTAGAGGTAAACACATGCCGCACGTTGCTATTGATAGAACAACCAGTACTCTTAGGTGCATGCTGAGCAGAACCAATCATGGCAGAAGACTCTCGTGTGTTCTTGCCTTTGTTTTCTTGATTGCAGAAAACGATGCCCACATGTCATCTTCTGATGAATTCGTGTTTACTATCAAGCAGGACGGTGGCAGCAAATAACATTTTCTAAATGATACCTCGTCACATATCCAGGAGCGTGCAGCTGTCAGTCAGTGCCGTGCCGTGACACTTTGAGTGGTGCTGTTGCCATGGTAACGGTGTCCTGATTTCAATGGGTCTCTGCAGCAATTTCTTGCAATGCAGTTTTACTATTTTTATTTTGTTGCTTGGTGTCAGATCTTTAGTTGCGTCAGCGTTGATGTCAACAAATTGACCTGAAGAAAGTCTTTTAAAGCGTAATTGCAGGCGACTCTACAAGTTTGATCCGACTTTAGACGGGCTGTGAAACGTGGTTTCATGTTGTCCTGAGAATTTCAGGCAAAGGATTTACTTTGCTTTGTTTTATTAGACCAGAAATTTTAAACTATGTGTGCATCTCGATGACAGAATGTCTTGGAAAAGTGGCTAAATGAAAAAGCCAACCTTTCTGAGTGCTGCTTGCAAGCAGATTAATAAAGCTGTAGAAAAAGGTGCACAAGTAACATGGAGAACTGCAGCCTAGATGAAACGGTAAATGGTAACATCAATGCCATAACAGAAGATTTAGGATTTAACCTGTAAATCAGAGATCCCATGTCTTTAACAAAAATGGAGAAGTTACTTTTGATCAAATGTTACAGCAAGCCTTGCTGATTTGAGTATAACCCTGATCAGGGCTCCTTTTTGCATGAGTTATAATATCGATGCCGTGTAGCATGGATGTAATCAGTCTCTCCCTCAAACTCTTAAATTGGGTTTTGTTCACAATCCTCTTAACCATGACTGCGACCCTGTTGCCCATGCGTCATGTCTACCACACTTTTTCCTTCCATACGACTTTCCATTAATATGTTTGAATACACTATTCTGTGAGTAGCCAGCTCCTGACATTTTGTGACTTACTCTCCTTGTGTAGGATGTGATTAACTTTCTGCTGGTCAATTTTCAAGTCAGAAATCTGCCTCATAACTTTAAGTTGTAGCATTTTTCTATTGAAAATTGCTGCTTTCTTTTCATCTGTATGAGTAAATGAGGCTTTCTTCTGTGTTGGCCTTCAGCACATCCACTTATAGTTCAGTTTTGATGACTGCACTTGCTGAAATCAACATTAAAACCTCATTGAATGCCTTTCAAAGGGAAACTGGTGCGTGTTTGCCTTCAGATAGGTAAAAATCACTTAGCTTCATCTGTGGAGGATTTATTTTAAAAATCCAAACACACAAAGTCTGTATCTCATGAAAGGAGAGTGAATGTACTGCGTTACAGCTGCAGCTTAACAAAAAACCTTCATTGAAAAGCCACTGCATAATCAAATGACGCCAGCAGTGTCTAACAAAGCGCCTCACTTTATTGTTTGTCAAGGTAGCATCTTTTCATCAAAGATGAGAAGCACAAGACTCTGCAGCGGGTCGGAACAATGCGCTCCTCCATCAGTTAAAAGTAGCATGACTTTCAATCACTGCATCTTGCCAGAGTTAGAATAAGATAAGGTTTGTTCTAAAATATGGAGTGCTAATTAGCACTCCACATAATCTTGCAAGATTACAAGATTATCCCCTATGTAATCTCTCCAAGATTACATAGGGGATGAAGTTTGGAAAAATGGATGTTGATTTACTTTTAGATGCAATCTGTCCTTATGCTTTTAAGCTCAACTTTTTCCTTCTATGGAAGAGGTCAGTTAAACATTTACTTTTAAGAAGGAAAGGAAAAAATGTCCGACCCTTTTTTTCTTAATATGCATAAAGTCAGGCAAATACTTTGGACTCTGAAATCTAAATAACATAAAGTTAACTGAAACAAATTAGCACTCCACATTTTAGGTTTAATTATTTAATATAAAAATCATCCAGCCTTTCATTTTTTTTTTTTTCTCCGAAGAGTTTTTGCGGCGTTAGTGGCTCGTATTTTTTTGACAGTAAGCAGGGTGAGGAGAGGGGGGATGACATGCGGCAAAGGTCGTTGGGACTGGGAGTCGAACCCGCGACGTCCGCGTCGAGCACTAAGCACCAAACGTGGGGCTTGCTAACCCCCTGCGCCACCACAGCACGCCCCATCATCCAGCCTTTCAGATACATTGTAAAATCCCATTGTCAAATATCCCATTTTATAATGGGATATTTTCATGGACTGATGACTTTAAAGGATGAAATCTATTGGCTCTCAGCTTTGGCTTAAAACCCAATTCACCTCAGACGGAACCAGATTTGTTACTTATTAGTCAGCTTTCAAATACATATGATACTTTTCACTCTTTGTGTTTGGCTCAATTAAAGTTCTCATTCCATCTGTAGGAGACAAAATGTGTCTCTGGGGGAACATTTGTCTCCAATTGCATTGTTGTGTATACAGATGCCAATACGACTTGCACACTTGGATAAGTCGTGGAGCATGTGTATGTAGTCAGGATGTTTGCCCCCGGATGGAGGTGTACACAACAGCAAGTGGTTCCAGCTCTAAGAGGAGTCAAACAAAACAAAAATTTCCTAACAGATGCAACAACTACTTATCCCTTCCTCTATTTTTAAATTTTTTTTAATAATCCGTGTTGTTATCAGATGTGCCGTGCATATTGCGTCTCTATGAGGCACAAACTTAAACCCAAAATGAGGGCAGAGGGAAGAATGGTAATTTGAACTAATCCCTTTTTAATGATGTAACACATATATGGCAGCCGCTGATATGCCCTAAAGAATCCAAAATAGGAAAAAGAGAAATACAATCATATTGCTCAAACTTTATTTCTAACAAGTTGCATTCACAGGAAGCAAAATATTCTAAACTACTTGAGATCAATTTAGAAGTTTTAAAGGCATAAATCTAATATGGAGTGTACATACGTCAGTATCATAAGTATTGAAATCCTTTTTTTTTGGTCTGTATTTTCTTATGATCTGCTGATTTTCACTTATTGAATTTCAGTTAGATATACTAACTTCTAAATGATATTCTAATTAGTTGAGATGCATCAGTATTCCCTAAGATCATAAGTTGATAAAATCAGTTTTCTACTTTTTTATGTCCTATTCCTCTGTCAATACTTTGTGTACTTCAATTTTTCAGACTAGAAAAAATTACTAGTTTGTAGGTCTTCATCTGTCATTAGCTTCAAACATTTAATCATCTAAACTTGGAGCACATCAGTAAAAGAGGAGCATCTGAAGAGTACTTAGGACTGGCAGCCTCTAACCCTGTCAAAGTTGCACTCTGTTGAATGTCACTCTGTTCATTTGCTCTATTTTCTTCACAGAACATCCATCAGGGGAGTTGCTCTACATTTTATTCTTAGCATTTATTCTCTCCAGGCCACAGAAATTATGTTCTTGATGTGAGAATACCAAAGGTTCATGGTTCATCTGTCTCCTACATCGACCGGCGACCACCCACCATCCATCCTCTACCTCTCCTTTTTAATGTCAAAGGATGTCAAATTCCCTAATGCACAAAATCGCTTGGTAGTTCCACATGTATACTATAGCCATACTTCTCACCAAAACTGGGCCAAGCACAGAGAAATAACACATACAATGGCCCCTGCTGAGTCTAACTTACACAAACGCATGAACTCATTCACACTTGATTCACCCCATAATGTGTGCTGCAGGTGTGTGAAGTGAGTCCATGCCAAGAAAGCACCTGTGTCCATCGATTGATCCGATCCATTTCTCTTTCTAGCTCATCTCCACTACTGAGTTCACCGCTATTTCCCTCAGTGTCATGGTGACATGTAAAGACACATGTGGCGTCACTATCCTTGTGTGTTCTTGACGGATTATCAGTCCTGAAATAGATCAACCTTTTTGCTTTTCGCTTTCCATTACCTCGCAGTTCTTTTTTGTCTTGTGTATTTATCTCTCTGTCTTTGTTGATCTATTTGAACACAGTTAGTAGCAAAATCTAACGCTGGCGGTCGTTATGTGGATTTGTATCAAAGGTCTAAAAGTGTTTTGTCTTGGAGAGATTACATGGAGGATAAAGGGTTTATGAGGATGTGGTTAACTCTTACTGACTAAATAGATTTGATCTGCAGAGCGCTATCAACTCCTAGTGCACATACATATGTGTGTAGGCCAATGCTATGAAATACTATTTAAAGGCATTTATTTCATGGATGATGAACTACGATAATCAATGATTAATTGATTTCTGGAGTTTTTGCACAAATTTACTAGGCATACCAGTAAATTTAGAGGGTACTGAAGCTAATCTGGTATCTCATTGAAGGTTTGGCACAGTATATCTATATTTAACCTTAGCATCTTATGAACTATCTCAAGAAGGGCAGAGAAATAGACCACAGAAAGCAGTAGAAGGATCAAGTGTCTCAGTGGACAGATGTAGAAGCCAAGAGGACGGGAGCAGAGCTGAAACTTAAGTGCTTGGCACTCTGACAGTGGGTATTGTCAACAAGGAGACACCCCTCCCTTCCTACCCACAGTGAGCCCCTGAAAACTAATTACCAGCATGTCAGATCTTTAGCTAGCTACAGCTATTGCCACAGCTAATGTGACACCCAGCCTTCATCGCAGAACAATGCAGCAGAAATGTTGCATCCTGGGAGCAAACACATGGGGAAGAAAAGCCTTGTCTATCACAGTCACTCAGACAGCATTCACTTGCAAAAAGAAATGTTTAATTGAGTCGCAACGTTCACTTTGGTCCTTTTTGTCTGCCCCAGTCCCTGACATTATAAAGGAACACAGTAAAGATGTTGTGTAATCCTGAAAATGGTAAGGTAGTTCAGGAGTTCAGTCATTTATCATCTGGCAAGTGTTTGATTGTGACTCTATTTAGAATTTCACCAGGTCTATGTAATACATTTTTGCATTAAGTTGTCCTATGTTTTTTGTACTAGTCGGAAAACGTGTGTACTTTACATTTTTTTTTAATGTTCTGATTTGTGAAACATCCATCCACCTGTTATCTTTTACTCAGTCAGTGCTCTGGTTACAGAAACAGCACCATAAACAAAGAAGCCCACACTTCATGGTTGCTTTGCTTTGCCTGACTTAAGTTGTTTTTGCTTCCAATCTTTACTGTATCATTTCAGGCCACAAAGGTCTGGGTCTTGTGATAAAACCTGTTGTCACCGGTCAACTGGGGGTGGTGTCAGTTTTAACCCTATCGACTCTCGACACACACTGCAAATTCACACGGACACATCCCCGACACACAGACCCTGCCTCCCTGTACTCATGTTAACATTCAAAGAAATGAGGATAATGGTATAACTGCATGTGTGGCTTCTAAGAATGCCTTCAGGCTGCATGAATGTGTGGTTTGTGGGGCTTTTTTTTCCTCGTGTGGTATTTGCTGTTAACAGGGAAGACGGCCAGACACATGACAAGTGTGTAAGTAAGTCCAAGAACCACCTGCGCCCCAGTGTGTGTGTGCATAAATTTATTTCTTTAGGTAGGTGTGCCTTCATGTTGAAGGGTGCTCGCCTCATCACTTCACCCATCACTGGATGTTCTGAGATGATCCAGCTATTCTTGCCGGTTTTCCTGTAGTTAATTATTGTCCTGCTGAGTCATTATAGCGGAAAATGCTCAAAAGTAATCTACTTGTTTAAAGAATTGTAATGCTATATTTAAAAAAAACAAAACTTTAGTTTTAAGATTTTGCATTTTTGTACACAATCCCCTTGATGTTTTAAATTTTAAGAAATCTTAAACTGTGGGTTTTATTAAAAAGAGTTTTGTAGTATATGTCATACCAAGATGTTTATTAATGAGAGGAAATGAGATGGACATCTCTCAAGAGGATAACATGAAGCAAGTATTTATTGCATTCCAAAAAAAAATTCTACTTCAAATTATTTATTCCCTTTTAAGTCAACACAGCCAACTTTTTTGGCAAACACTTTTTGCTGACCAGCTTTTTGCCTGTCCTGAATAATTACTTCTTTTTTTTTCCGGAAGGCTTTAATTTGTAACGTTAATACTTGTAGCCTCAGCACATATTTAAAGCAATATAATTAAGAACTATTTAGCCAACAAAGGCTAAAAGTAAGACAAATCAAGAATGTAAGGACACATGGAGAGAGTGACTGACTTTCTCTGAGAGCAGTCTTTGGAACACCTGCTCCCTCTGACTCCACAAGGCCACGGTCTGTGGCCTGTGTTACAACATCTCTCAGAAACTAAGAGCAACGATTGATATGAACATGAAGGCATTGTTAGGACTCTGCTTCAAAAGCTGCAGGCTGCATTTTGATTCCTCTGTTTTATACAATCACGCATCCCACGGCCTGACAGAGAGCAGGAGCTAGGCTGGTTATTACTCATCTTGAGCGGTACCAAACCAGGCTGTAGATATGAATCATAAAGGTGCAAATGGAAAATCCTAGCGGCTATTTTTACTTGCATGCATCCAATTGCAAGATTTGACCTAATTTCAAATGAGATATTGCAATTGTATTGTTTGTGAAGGTCTAGTCAGCTTTTGTTTTTTTGCTTTCTTTTTTTCCCTGGTCAAAAATGTAATTGACTTGTCCAACCCCCAACAAACTTGACATGGCCGATTAGTATACCTGTATTTGTCTAGTCTTTTGCATAAATTCACCTAATAAAGGCGATTTAACAATTGAAGATGTGGAATACTTTAGTATTCTGTCCTAAACATTTAGTGGACACTAGAAACATTACAGAACCAAAGCAAACCTGACACATTCCTCCTTTGACCATTTCTGTCCTCTCAACCTAAAAGTGTCATCTCTCCCTTCTGGTCTTCAAAGTTCTGGGTTTCAACCGTTTTGGAAACGGGCACCAGTTAGACATGTTATAAAGGTGCAATATAATTTAAGTTTTCTTTTAAAAAAAAAAGTGCAAGTAAGTAAGTTTTAAGGCACAGAAGGAAATGTGCCTCTTTTTTTTCTCCATAAATGATGCACAAGAGTTAGACTTCAGAATCTTGGGGTATTCCTGAATGTTTGCACATCCTGTCAGAAACGAGGAAAGAGGAGACGCTGTGTCACATTTGGACAGTCTAGCACGATATGTTTGGTTTTCACAGCAATCAAAACCAAAGCAAAACCAATGTCTTTTTGGCTGAATCTGCATTGATTCTGCTGCATGGAGGAAAAAATTACCTTCCAGCTACTTCAAGTAATGACATTCATTTGCGTTTTCACTCCCAGACAGATCCTTGGATTTGACTATGAATAAGCTGACCTAAATATGATGGAAAAAATGTGTTTTTTATGCTTGTCAAAACTTAATTTCTCTCATACTCTGTGGGTGGGGAGCCTCTCTCATGTAATGAACTAATTTACAGTAGGTAAGAAGACGAAGACAGAGTGCGTCAGCACTGATGATGCAGATAAATCCTATTGGATGATGAAGTCTCAGCTAACATCCAAGATGAAAACTGCAGCAGAGCTGTACAGCTTTGCTATTGTTTGATTGTAAAGATATTGATGACCTTTCCAGCTCTACAAAGTATTGATTGGATCTTGAAACCAATTTTAGCCCAGATTGGAGTCTAACAGTGCCCTTGTAATGTAATATGGAATGCATGTCCCTCATTTGTCATGCTAACCAGACTTATGAGTTAAATATAGAGTCTTCCGGTTTAGCAGAGCAGGGGTTTAAGGTCTATTTTTAGCATTCGGGGCAGCACATGCAAGCTTTCTTTTGTCAAAGCAGATGATGACATTTCAGAAAATCTGAACTGTTTACTGCAGCATACAAAGAACAACATAATCACAATGGATCCATCTACAAAGAGCAGAATTGTCAGCACAGAATCATCTCTTAAAATACTTTCAGTCATTAAACATTACTATCCAATAATCAAAGGTAGGAAAGTGTAAAGATAATTGCCACGTCTTACCAGGAATTGACAATATTGCAGTGTGTGTGAAATGTCATAACCTACCGAATATTGTTTCCAAGCAGTCCTTTTCAATTGCAATATTTCACACATCTGTATTGTGATGATTGTGAATTTCTATATTCTGCAACTAAAAAAGCAAATTTACCAATAACTAAAATAAAAGCAGTACTATGGTGCTTTTACATAATTAAAAATTACATAGTTAAAAATTCAGCAGCTTTTAAGTACAGTAAAATAACATCACATATCAACAGCATTGCATGTGCTACACTGATAAGTTTATTTTATGTTCATTCTTCCATTTTTGTTTCTCTCCAATAAAATTTTTTAGAAGCTTAACAGCCAAATGCAATTTGTTTACCCGTTTAGCTGTACTGCATGTCTGTCAGATCAGTTTTTTTCCGGGAAAAATCTGTAAAGTCTGTGAGATCTGTACGGGTCTCTAAATTGATCATAAGATCAGAAGTTTTCCCTCTTCCTGTGATTCCGTTAAAACCCCGGGAGATGAAAGCAGCGTTTTAGATCGTCACACTGTCAGGAAGGAGACGTAGTGGGGAATGCTAAGGAAAATGATTATTTAATGCTAAAATACACTTAATCTTCCCACATGTGTTAATCACTCGTATTTGAAAAAACAGGCTTTGGGTGACCTTTCGAAAGAGGCCCGAGGAGACAAGCAGACGCCTTCAACTGTTTGTTTAAGAGCATACAAAAGCCATAAAATTAGCATCTCCATGGAAACGGCAGCTGGAATGTGGTAGGAAGAAACTCCAGGAGAGTCGGCGAGATTTATAACAGGACTTCGGTGCGGGGGATATTCGTGCAGGACTGGGGGTTTCCCTCCGATTTGCTTGGACAAAAAAACAGAGCACCTTCGAGGCTGAACCAGGTCTCTGATTGGTCAAAACAACAGAACGCCTTTTTTGCATATATTAAATAGGGAAACACCCTTTTGGTTTATAGTTTCAGGTCAACACCGGAGAAGGGAGAGTTTTTTACCATCTTTTCTCCACGTGGGCGCCTTTGTCTGTCTCTGTGTTCGTTTGTCTTCCCTTGTGTGTTTTTATTTTCATGAGAAAATGCATATCTCTGTTCCTCTGCAGCTTTGTTGTTCATTGCTTTTTATGAGATTAAACTCTGTATTTCTGTGACGTCATCGTGCCTTGCCTTCTCCTTGCCAGCGTGATGTCATCCGCTCGCGACCCGGCTAACAGGAGGAGAGGAGAGCCATGCCTTTTCCAAAATTAAGCTAACCTAATAACTTTCCTTCCTTAACAGGAACCAATTCAAGACAACTCCTGGTGTGCTGGAGGGATGATATAAGACGTCACTGGGGAGGAACTGTGACAGGAGTGTTGTCAAGGTCAGTTGATATACAGTTAATATGAACTAGCATTACTGCAGAGTATACTATATTACATAGAACCACCTTTTTAAAAACACCTGGGTCAAAAATTGAGGAATAAAAGATAGTAATAGTTTTCTTTTGCTTTTGTTTGAAATGTTTCCCATCACATGCCGTTAAACATTAGTAACAGTGATGCATTGTTCATTTAGATTTGTGTTTTGGAGACAAAGTAATTGAGAAAAATCAGATTATGTTAGATCAACACAAAGGATTATGTTGCTGGGTCAAATCTCAAGCCGGTGCTTGGTAATCCATAACAGATTACATTTTAAAAGGAGCCAGTATCATGGGCGGATGGATCTGCAGTGGAGATTGGAAGCAGTTTGGAGATGAGGGCCCTGTCAGCAGGACTGCAGGAGAAGATGATAAAAATCGGTTCCGACCGCGCTCAGTTCTCACATCCACCTCCCACCCAGTGTCTGCATCTTCCTCACCATTATGAGTGTAGTGGTGGGATACAGCAAGGAGCAGAGCAGTGGGAGCGACGGGGAAATAAGATGTGAAAAAGAAGAAAAACAGATATCAAGACAATTTTTCTTTTTTTTTAAGGAACCTGCTCTTGTTGGTGGGTGGTGTTTTCGTGTATTAAAAGTAACTTTATTTTTCTAGTTTGGCAAAAACACATTTAAGAGTACCATACTCCAGATGCAGATGCCGTTATTGAATTCTGCAGTGATATCCGTTATAGTTGACCTGAATGGTCACTCACTTTTTTTTTTTCTTCCATCACAATGTCCCCACACCTATTTGAGCTGTAGTTTCTCAGCCACTAAATATGCACTTTAAATAAGATGTCCTCCCAAATATTGCAGGAAAGCATTTCTTTATTGCACATATTGATTTTGCTTTTTCAATTACGACTCACTATACTGTGCTACGGCAGTATATTTTATAAAAGTTGAGCTGTTTCCTCAAGATTGAGGAAACAGATTTAAAATATGCATAAAAGTGCACTTTGGCCTAAGTGTTTTGTTTTTTATGCTTTCAGAGATATGCATTTATGTAGGCGAATTGTAACAAAATTTTAAAAACCTTCTTTTTTTTTAAATCATGTTGCCCACGGAGATGAGGTGTGATTTTTGAGCTGACTGTGGGACAGTAAAGCAGATCTTTAAGATCTTTATCCTCACAGTGTTGCTGAGGTATCCGTGGAAGTTCATGTGTGTTTTGTGGACATGTAGATGGTTTACGGCTGTGTTTTATGAGAGGTTTTGTGTTGGGAGTGCTGTGGAAATATGGAGTACTCAGGAAAATTTTAAGGGATGTCTGGTCCCTGTGTATTCCTTGTGTTGCTGGGGATACAGATTTGTCTGAGCTTCTCTACCAAACCCGTTGCCTGCGACCGGATCTCAGAAAAGCGACAGACACTAGCTAGATGGATGAAAACAAGAATTCACTGATCACAGAAGAGTTGCAGTCTCTGAGTGTCTCATTCCTAATTGTTTTCGTCATGTCTAACTTTGGTTCATTGTATTTTGAATATTGCATATCCTTTCAGTGGACCAGATCTTATTTGCAGTGTCACTAAACAGTTCTGATTATCTTATTCGTAGTTAAAAGGGAGGAAATGAGGCTCCGTCGCCTGCCAGCTTGGGACTGTAGTCTGTAAGTAAATTAAGTTGATGTTTTTACCCCGAGGCTAAAATTAGGACGCGCATAACCGCATGAAAAGTATATTGTTGGAATCATGATTACATAATTCTGCAACATTCTGAACTCAATTTCTCAAATGACGCTGCCTCTAAAATGCATCAGGAGAAGTTAGAGTGGGCTGCATGCTTGACTGCATTTGTGAGCTTGTTCATGCATTCCCTGTTCGCGTATACAGTTATGTTCGTCTCTCTCTCTCTCTCTTTCATGATTCAAATGCAAGTTTGCAAAGATTGCGGGTAGTTTGGGACTTAATGTGGCTTTCACATTGGATTACGATCACGTCAAACTGCCCCTCCAAGGATGACGCATACACCATCTCTGTCACACATAAAAATACAAATGTATTCAAACACACCACTGAAGTCAGTTGTACTCAATTGCTTTAAGCTAAAATGTCGGAAAGCAGGACTTTGAATAATTTTCATCCTGGGAGCTGTTTTGCTCAGAAAATTATCTATTTATTGAACTATCCAAGACACATTAGTGGAGCAGGTTTCAAACTATAGACAGCTGGCCAAAAGGGAGATGCAGCTGCACAGAAAAGGCAGCCATAGGAAAGCTGGTGTAACTTAGGGTTAAGAATTAGGATGGGTCAGACTGAACAACATTCATAGACTTTGTTTCACAGTTCACTGGTAAGACCTGGAGTCATAGGTCACAAAGGTCAGTGGTCACACGCAGCAAGACAGAATGTTTTATGGGTGGGGGGGTGAGCTGCCGGTCAGCACCTGGTAAGATCCAAGGAGGGAAAAAGAGACCTTCTTCAAACCCTCTGAAGAAGGTTCAGCATGTCATCTGCGTCATGCAGACGACATGCTGACGCAGTCGTCATGTCGTCTGACTTGGAAGAAAAAAAAATTTACTTGGTTAATGTAAATCAACATAAAAACATGTTTTGAAAAAAAAAAAATTGGATCCTTTTAATATTCAACTTAACAACCATACTCACCTGAATCACGTCGGTTGTCATATTTTGATTGGATGTATTGTAATTGACTCTTCAGTTGTATCGTAATGCGTGTATTGATTCAACCAAGTATACTCAGTCTAACAGTCCTTCTTATAATCCATCATTTTGAGTCCAACCTGAAAACTTGAACAAGTGAAGTTTCCATTGAACTTCTGTGCTGCAGTAAACTGTTGGTACAAAAGAGATGCTTCTGTTTGTCCAGATGTCTGCCTTTCTGCAAAACTGCATTTATTTGGATTACCTCTGACTGCAGAGACAGTGGTGTCTTGCTTGGCTCTGCCATTGTCTGCAGACAACTGCTTGTGACCTGCTTAGGCTTCATGTGACGTCTGCTTGGCTGTTGTCTTGATGCCCACCAAATCCATTTACTGCAAATTCTACCCACCTGCCGTCTCTTGCCGTTTTACATTTCATTTATGTGCTGGAATTAATTTGTTTTTCTGTCAAATTATTTAGTATGCATTTTTTGCAATCGTTTCCAACATAACACTATGAACATAATGATGGTTCAGTAGCTTTCTTTCATATGTGCTTCCTGTGTCCACACATTCGCGTAACTGAGAAATGTGCAACATAAATGTGATTTTTATGTGTGCTCATGTGGCTTTATTTGCATATTCCATATTTATGCCGCAGCATGCAAATCAGATAGGCAGCATCTATCACATTTCTCTCACACAGGGAGAGGGTGAGCAGAAAGAGCCTGGAGACGGGTCGTACCTACAGCTGCACAGGACACCTGTCTCCCCTGTAGCTCTGTCGCCGCTCTAAAGCCACGCATGTACACGTCATCCGGAGCACACAATCTGACAGTCTGCTCAGCGGTAATTCCTTCTGTCTCATCACCCCCCACTGACTACCAAGAACCTTCAACAAAGGTGAAACGGAGCATCATGGGGAGTTAAGAGAAACCGCATAGCCTTTCATTCAGTTCTAGTTGCTCAATAAGAGATCATGTTGTACTTCAGGTCATTACTTTCACCAATGCAAGATGCACGCTTTTGAGCGGTTGTGCCGAATAGTCGATGCGTGGTCACATGGTTTTGAGACGTTCGTATTTGCTCACACCTTTCACACCTGTGGACACTCTTCCCACTTCAAGATACATCAAGCATTCTCCATTTCTTCCCAGCAATTTGACAGTCTTTGAATTGTTTTTTTGTTTTTTTTTAGAATTGCACAAATGTACTTAATTCTGCACCATGTCTGATGAATTCTCCTCAAATGTATTCATGCAGCCAAAGCATTCATTGATACAAATGATGTACAACTAAAAATTTTATATGTGTAAAGCTGAAAAAAACATCATTTAATAGTAATAAAATAATAAACCATAGGAGGAACAATGATTTAAAATCCTAGTTTAATAATAATAAAAAAAAACTTATATTGTTGAATATTATTATGATGATATTCCTTATGATTACAGGATTTGGACATATTGATAGAGAATTTTCATAGTATAATAAACAGAGTCTTTATTGGTGGGTTTATTTTGTATTGGTGTCATTCTGTTCTGCTATGAAAAACGTTTTGCATGTTCATACAATTAGGATTGTGCTCCACAGTTTAGGCAATGGTACTTCATATGGCCACGATGCTGAAGTTTGTATCTCATTCAAACTCATATTTAAAACCACTGTAAAAGTTTGGAGTAGTTTTGTTCCAGGTTTTGCTCTTTCTCCTTGTGCTCCAGTACAAAGTGGTGTAACATGATCTAAGCATTAACACCATCATTTAATTCCTTCAGTTCCACTTCTTTTTCTCCTCTGCACCATATAATTACATTTCTTTCCATTAGACACCTCACACACACACCACACCCTTGTCTCAAGGCAGTAAATGTCAGACTCATCACTTTAATTAGGCACCACTGATTTAAATATCCTTCATATCACACATTTAGTCTGCTGTAATAAAGAGCCTGAAGACAATAAACTTCCACTGCCTTTCACACACCTAAATGATTGTTTCTCACTTTCATGAAAGAGCCTCTTTTAATTAGACTGTTATATTAATTACATTTGTGTCACACTCGATTAGCTGTTCTCCGTGATTGTGCATCATAACATCGTTTCAATATCAGTTAGAGGATTTTTTTTTATGTTTTTTTTTTTTTTTTTTAGGGAGCAATGTTTACTTTGCTTTTCCTCTTTGCATACCCTGTATGCATCCTCAGTCCAAAGGTCACTGGATAACAAAATCATTCCTGGGACTACATAATAATTGGCTTATTCATGAACTTCCTTAAATAGAACCTTTCGGAGCGCTGTCACTCAACCGCTTCCATTCACATTTCTCTCTCTATTTCCAACTGTCCTCTGAGCAAGGCGTTTTATTTATGGCTCAGCATTTATGTGGAATAGATTCACTTTGATGATGCAAAGCTCCAGTGGAGAAGACTTGCCATCTATTTTTGTGCAAAAGCACATGGGACTCACGTGCCGGGTAATAAAACGCCCTTGATGTGTGCCCTTTGTCTCGCAGCAAGAAAAAGCCGCACATGCATGCATAATAGGAGGGAAACTATTTTGAGATTTTTTTTTTTTCTGTTCTTTTGACTGTTACTCATTTGCCTGCTGGTGGAAAATAGATGTGAATCACTCACTGCGGCGACTCTCCAACTTCCATTCACTCTCGATGCTCCAAATTCTTTTGTTAGTCTGCTCTTATTTACTCCCATGTTTTTATATGTGGTTTTTTTCTTATTATTATTATTTCTGTCATATGTTGTCCTTCAGTTTAGTCAGAAATAGAATGGACTTTGCTACTGAATATTGCGTACTGGGCTCTAAATCCTTCAGAGCCTCTTGTTTGTGGTTTGACGTAATTCGACTTGGAGAATTTGAACAAAAACCTAAACAGCCACTGATAATACGGGGCAGGTGCGTCTCAGTAAATTAGAACATCATTATAAAGTTTAATAATGTTTATAATTATTTGGGATAGTCGCTATATGAGTCAGTTAGGAGTGATATACAATGTATGTATTTTTTTATAACATCTGAATGCATTTTCTTTGTTTTTTAGTGATTAAGACTTGCAGCAACATTTTCAAAATGCTCCAAAGTATTTGTTTGGATACATTTTTATTTCCTTCATTAAAATGGAAATGACAAAATAAAACCGACCCACTGCAGAAACTATGCAGAAAAGTTTTCGCTTCAAACCAAGTCTCAGTCATGTTTCATTAACGTTAGATTTGATTCACCAATGAAACCAAACTCAACTATAAAATCTAGAGCTTGATGCTCTGCATGACCCAGACCCTGCAATCCACAGCGCTGCAATGTGGCAAGGGATTATCACTGTTGATGCTGAGTTTTGAGGGCAAGCTGGAGACTGAAGGTGCTGCCAGTAAGCCTCTTTAACCTTTATCAGACTGTGGATAGCATCTCAGATGAACTCAAAAGACAGAAAGAAAGAAGTGAGAGGAGTGGGAGGGATAACGAGAGTGTTAAATAGAGTAAAAGAAAGCAGCACACAGTTTGTTGTAAAGCATGTCTCCCTCAAGGAATGAAAAGTTCATGGTTGACAATAAAACAGAGATTGTGTGGGTAGTGAGTACAAAGTCAATGAATAGCCTCTTGTGTTTGTATAAAAAAGCCAAGTCCTGTATAGCTCGTCCATTATGTTGAAATGTTTTCCTTTTTTTTTTTTTTAACCCTTAGAACACTATCTTTATTTTGTTCTACTCCTGGCCGTTTAGTCTGGGTGGCTGTCAGTCTATCAGTCTGGTCTCCTCGTTTCACCGCCCCTCTGCTTCTGCGCTGGACTGATAAGAAAGTGGCTGCCCCGTTTCGGAGGAGAAACCATGGCAACGTATCAGCCACGTGTTGACATCGCAGCGCGTTAAATATAACTGCTTCTCGTGCCATACAACTACTTGTTCTGTCGTTGATCCTCGCTTGGCTATAAATACATGCTTTCCTTCCCATAATTGCAGCTCTAACAGGCTTGTTTGCTTGGAGGCAGGTATAGGAAATGTCTGGGAGAAGTGAATGAGTGCACCATCCTGCAAATCTATCTGCGTTTCAACACTGTGAATGTATACGTTCGCGGCTCATCAGTTTTTCTCATTACAAACCCAATTAAGGAGTTCAGTGGAGATCACAAAGCTCTTTGAGATTATCTCATTAAGGACTTGCCTCAGAATGACCTCCCATATAACAGACTATAATGGTCTCGCAATGCAATTTGATGTTTTAACGTTTTGCTCTAATTAACAAAATGCACGACCAGCAGACTTCCTGTTGCAATTTAAAGAAATTGTTGGTTTCATTGGGGAATACCTAAAGTTAGATCATTGTTTTTTTTTTGTTTTGGTTTTTTTTAGGTAAAAAAATAAACAAACAAACTCAACAGCCAAGTTAAGAGTATAAACATGGGAAATGGAGGAACAGACATGCTCGGCAGTGTTCATAGACTTAAACTCTTGAAGTTTATTCTGGTTTTAAATTGTTGTTTTTTGTTTGTTTTTTGTACTACATACAAATTATAATAAGCCCCCTAAAGAAAACAACAAAACTTTGGAATATTTGTTGGCATAATGACTTCAAACACTCAAGACCTCACCTCAAAAGAAAAGCAACTTCAGAGCCTTACCTCTTAAAAGAAAAAAATATACAATTCTTATCTTTATGCAAGATTAGAACTAAATCCACATTTCAAACACAATTAGAGAAATCTTGCAGTTAAATTCATAAATATAAAAAAGTTAATGCATCCACAGGTGTGTCGTCTTGCTCAACAATGTCTCTCTTTAGGTTTGGTTCAGTCTCCATTACTGCTTTGGGGTTTACCTCATATGTACCACAGCTTCAGAACATGTAAGTATATATCATACATAACATTATGTAGTTCATTGTTTTGCAAGAACAGCCTTAGAACCTTGAAAGTGTGCTGTACTGCTTTAACACCAAGATGGTTGCAGGGGATTCTCTAACTCCTGTAAGTCAACTCATTGATAAACTACAATTATTTTCTGAATGATTTTTGCTTCATGGTAGGGCATGTCATGCAGGCTCCATTTAAGGGTGCTTAATGGAGTCTGTGGTAGGAGTCAAATGAACAGACATGAATGACACAACGGCTCAGATACCAGGCAACCTTAATCCATTCATTCATGGTGTGGATCTGATGTTGCGTTTCCTGTTGTTGGCATTTTTCTGTCAGAACCAGCTTTACCTCCTTTACAGTAGTTCATATGTTGGACTGGAATATGAACATCACCCTTTATAAAAATCCTTTCAAAGCACTGGATGGGTACCTGGGCATCCTGTAATCACTTCTATTCTGAGTTCAAACTTCCGAGTTGGCGTCATCTTTACCCTAAAGCTTATATTTTAGACAAAGATTTTCATCTGGATCTGCCTAAACTTTTCACTAGAACATTGTCACAAGTAAACTGAAGCAAATGTTACCTTCCATTAAAAGGCAACGATTGAATTACTAACACGCTGGATCTTGTCTTAAAAGTAAACGTTTTTTCCTGAGCACAGCTGTCCTTAACTGTCCCTGGTGTTCATTTGGGAGTTTACAAGAGGAAAGTCTTGCTTGTTGTGATTCAGTCTCTTAGCAGCCGCCTCATGTTCACAGCCCTGCGGGTCCCCATAGGCCAGTGTAGGACCATCCAATCAGAGATGGATGCCAAAAGGCTGCCGCCTTGCTTCCTCCAACCGGTAAATGGTCTCAGTCCGGGAAATGCACTTGTGGTAGAGTGAGTGTGCATATACGGTCTGCAGGTGAATTTAATTTAATGATTAAAAAGCTCATGACAATGTAATTTACCTTGTTTGCCTTGTCTGGTGATGTGATCTCAATGGTCTAAACAAACCACTGTGAATTATTGAACTGCAATGCTTTGGACGGCAGCTGAAGGTTTGAAATACCTTTATGAGGACATGACAAATATTTTTAAACATTCATTTTATTTTTTAAATTTAGAAGTTGTTTCTATAAAGACAGCTGCTCATCTTTTCTTGGAATTCAAAGTAGAACAAAGTAATGGTTTCTCCTTATGTAGTTCTTAATGCACAGACTGAGTTAAACTGAATGCAAAATTCTGAGTAAATATAATCAAATTGAGTAGAGAGGAGTTACGTTCTGAACGAAGGAATTCTTTAATCTTTACATAAAAAAAGAATCAAATATAACAAAACCTATGTGGCTTAAGCTGCTAAGGAAAACATACATAGCAACATTTTTCTAACAAAGAGGAATTGAAAATGGTAACACCTTTTAATCATAAATAAATGAGGAAATGATCAAAACCCAAATGAAAGCCAAACTCAAACACCCGAGGATCACAGCAGATATGTCACTATATGCTTTATTCGTTTAATATATTTGGCTCATTCTTTTAAATCTTTTTCCATCGTAGCAAAAGGGGAGGGAGGAACGCAAACACTGATGTAACTGGAATAAATTACAAGACAGAATAGAACACAGAAATAAGTGGCAAGAAAAACAGAACTCGATTTGTTGCCAGTCATTTGATGATTTATTGAGTACAAAGGGGGAAGTTAGTTCAGAAAGCTTTTGTTTTGATGTAATACATTGAATAATAAATGGCAAACTGATTTTGTGCACCCAGGCAAGCTTTCACAATAAAAGTTATTTGATCTGAGCCTTTGGAGTGTGACAAAAAGCCAAAAGCAAAAGAATCCGTTAAGGGTTAATACTTTTTCAAGGCAATCTACTTTATCGCGCCTCAATTGAGTTGATGAGCTTTGGAGTGGAACAAGTAATATGACATTAATGTTGTATCAATAGGGTCTTCCTTTAATGTGCCTTAGGAAATAATTGCTACAAAGTTGTCATCTTTCAACAGCTTCAGAACATGGTAAAACCGTCTCACTAATATCATGTTAACCTTTTCATTTGAAGCCTGTGGACATGGCATCATGCCATCCCAAAAGGTTACAGTCCTGATTCCCAGGAACTTTGATGTTCACATGAAAAGACAGTGGTTAAGATTTGCTATAGATGGACAGATTGAGAGATATGGCATTTTTAAGATAAGCTGAGATTTTGACTTAAGCTCCGAATTAATTTACTTTTTTAGATTTTGTTAAACCCCCATCATACTATAGCATATCTGACTTGCAGTTATTAAACAGGTTATACGAGGTCATATTTCATGCTGTTGCTAACATAATTTGACCTCCTGACGAGCCATGTATTTTTCTGGACATGTCCAGATTCCAAGGCATGAATGTCACAACTAAAACATAATTTATAACCCAAACGCTCCATATTTATGAACAATATTGAGTGCGGAACATTTGTCAAGGTAATGACATTACAAAGGGTCTTGATCGTATCCCATGCATACTCTCTGTGTGCACAATTGAAAAATCTCTCACTGCCTCCAAGAAGAGAGTAATCCAACCCGCTTTCTGATTAATTTAACAATTGACAATAATTTGATGACAAATTAGTGATTGAAAGATTGGGTGCCAGTTTGCTATTGCTTATCTGTAGGAGTCGTTTTATTTCACTACTTTGACTAAGCAAATAAATTGTCAACATTCAAATTATTTTTTTTTAATGAAATTGTAGAATCTTTTGATGTCTATCAACTGGGATTAGTCCACAGGGGTTCTGCTATTTTCCATAATCTTGATAATCTCCCTATTTTTTCTGGGCGTTAGCATTGTAATCATTACGATGTACATTATGTTTAAACAGCTTGAATGTATGGGTTCTGAAATATTGCATGCAAGCAGTCCTATGTGATTTTAAAACCTAATATATCTGCTAGATGATTTTTTTTTTATTGACCTAATAGAGTAGTAATAATTTATCTCATTCACAAACTTTTTGCTTTTTTGTTCAGGCAATCCACAGGAAAGAATTTAGAAATGCTCTTCTGAAAAGTGCTACTCATTGGTATGTATAGGACTCTGTTTAAGAGTCAAAACAAAAATATGATAGAAATTGTTTTTAGAAGGTAGGATTGAAGATAACCTCCAACAGAATCCTGGACACATCCTGTTATTCTGCAGCCCCTTGCAATCTGGTCTCATGGCTGAGAGGGATAATTGGTTGCGTCACTGACAACAGCAGGGCTTCACCTACCCAGCTTTCACTTAAGCTGCATTGCCTGTAAATTGCATAGTGAAATTGCCTTCTGAGGAAGTCTCCTCTGTTATGCAGCGCCGTCTAAACCCATATTCATTCTTTCCTGATCCGAGGTCGATGGATTCCATTGTGGGCTCCTGGTGATCACTTGAATAAATATGAGGCACAGTTTGAATGCAATCTCAATGTTAATTCGTGGAGCTTTTCTGTGATCCAGTTGGTATACATTTATAGTTTCCCCGATTTGCATAGTATACATTAGCAGCCGTGCATGAAAATGCTTAGAAAATCAGGTGATGATGAAACTGTGTCTGCGTAGCTCTGTGTTTAGTGGCATTAAAAACCCCTGTGACCTCAGCTACCCTCTTTTACGTATAATTTCCAGATTGTCTGTTATTCCTCCTAAATGCTCATCCGGCTTTAATGAGTAATTCAGAGACCTGCATGCCCCGGTTTAAGCCTCTCTCCATGACTTAGAACATGCTGGACAGTAGTTATTAAGAGTTTAGGAGAATGGAAAACAGGGAGTGGTGATGATAAGCTGAAGGACGGGTGAAATGAAGGGAAAGGGCGGGGGTGTATTTTATCCAAATAATAAATCTAAATGTGGTTTATTGTAACCAATAGTGTCAGTATAATACTATGTATTTTAAACTGGAGTGTAAAATAAAACCAGTATTTTTAGGAAAGATACCCCACTATTGTCCAAGGTAAAAATGGCAGCTCTTTTATTTGCGGCAGGTTCTGTGAATTGCAAAGCTTTGGGTCTGATGGAAGCACTTTCCCACAGTCAATAATGACCTAGTATTGTATGAAGCCAGGGCAGAAGACTGTTATTGCTTATCCACTTAATGTAAGGTTTTAAATTGAAATTATGGACTTGTCTATTTGTCAAACACAGGGTCGACGACTATAAGACTGTTTTTTCCAAAGGAGTTAAGAATTCTGAAAGTTTTTAGAAGACTTAATGTTTCTGTGTCACAATAAGGGAACAGTCCATTTCTCAATCTGACTGGAACTACAATCACTTTACGTAAATGATTTATAGCAAATTTCCATCCTACAAAGTTGATCTGGCGTCTCATGTAGGGCGGCGCATACAATAGAAGACATTATGAGGCCTCCAATTTTCCTCCTTTGTTTATGTTTCTGTTATTGTTCTAATTTAACAAGAAGCAAAAAATCCACTCTTCCTGCTAACTACTGGTGTGGTGTGATTTTTTTTCCCCCACATTTTGTCAGATAACCAAATAAACTTTTTTGGAATTTTACTTTACAGACCAATACAAAGTAATGCATAATAGTGATGTGGGATAAAAGCAATATATCCCATCTGTTATGTTTATCTGATTGCTCCTCGTTTGTGTCGGGTGGGGTCTGGTGCCAGTGGTCTTTGGGGATGGGCTTCTCAATATGTTTTACAACTAAAAACAACAAAGTGGCATTTATAGTTATTTCGTCACTTTATTTAATATTTTGTAAAACCACCTTTACGTTCCATTGGAGCTGCACGTCATTTGGGATGCGTCTCCATTCCACCTTGGTCTAGAGATTGTTTCCCATTTGTTTTCTGCAGAATATCCCACAGTCAGTCAAACTGGATAGAGAGCAACGGTTAAACATCAGTTTTTAAGTCTTGGCAAAAAGCATAAATTATTTTTGAGCCATTCAACTTTCCACAACTTCTCTTTTTACACTCGCAATAAAACGACACACACATGGCTTCACACCTTTAGATTTTTGTTTACAAAAAATAGTTAGGAAAAAATGTATCATTTTCCCACAACATATTAAAATATGTGCAACTTTGTTGGTCTCTGAGAGAAACATCCTGAGAAGTTCAGCATATTTGAGTTTGTCATTGTAATCTGAAAAGTTTGTGAGGTTGGAAAGCTTTTGGAAAGCACTTTGACTATATATGCCATTTGTTTTAGCAAGTTGAACTCTCCTGGCTACTGTAGCACTGTACATTTCCACTGATGAGATCCAAAATGCAGCCACAGATTAGACATCCAGGAATCACTCTAAATGTTTTAGAAAGTAAAGTTGTAAGAAGAAACGGATGAGGGAAAAATCCTCTTGCATACCTTCCGCAAACTTGAAAAACAACGACAAAAAAAACAAACACTATACATATACCATATTGTTACTTTCAAAGTTTCAGTTGATTTGTAATAGATAGTATGAAGCGGACAGGCTTGCAGAGGTGATTTAAGTCCTCATTTCCTCCAGGAGATTTATCGGTGGAGGAAAAAATGCAGCGACTAGACGGGAATGACCTCCATCTGGGATTATATGTAATTGAAAATGTCCAACTGAAAACCACTGTTGGCTAAATGGCATAATGACTTCAACTCAGTGGCAAAGGGCACTTGCTTGTATTTTCGAGTGGGTAATGTTGGAGAGGAGAGAAAGTAAGAGCAGGAGCGCTCTTGTTCTCCCTCTGAGGGGATTTCTCCTCGTTACTCCTGCAGCTGCTCCGCTCGCCGACTGAGTGGCCCCCTCTTCTGCCGCAGCCCTTCATCTCCCCGAGGTCACATGATTCTTTTAAAACCCCACCTTAGGCCCTTCAACAACTTGTCATCGGGGGTTACCATGGTGACATATGTCATCAGGACCAATGTGGCGTGTTGGAGGTTTATTTTTAACTGCCAGCTTAGCGGGCTGGAATGAGGAACGAGGCGAAGCTGTCAGGAGGTTTGGGGGTGGGGGGAGTTCTGGGGACGTTTAGGAGCTTCCAGTGGGGCTTCCCAGCTTGTAGTGAGATCATGCCAAGGGTGTTCTTGTAGGAATGTGAATCATCTATCTACGTGATCTGTTAATACAATATTATGTCACACTGGAACCTGGAAAGTCAGTTAACAAGTAATCCTGACAACTGGAGAAGGGGGAATTTAAAAGGCTCCGAGTGGCAGCCCGGGATAATTTGTGGGTGCTTTTTCCACTTCCTTTGACACCGAATCCTAAACATCAGCACCTGTTTTACTCGAAACTCTTTTCAGAGGAGCAGGTTTTTGCATCTGTCTGCGTACTAATGTTCTTGTTTGTTGAAGCTACTCGTTTTCAGAACTTTTAGGTCCTAGTAACTGAAATAGTTTCCACGCGTTGTGGTTTTCCATTACACACCCTTTTCAGGGAACCATGTGAAGAAATGAGCCTAATTAAGATTCTCCACTGTGTCACTAAAGCCACCCGGATATTTATGATTTACTGCTGTTATGCTGTGTGTATGTGCCTTTCCAGTGGAAATTTCTTCTTTTTTTTTTTTCATATGTCTTGTGGTCAAAGGTGAGAGTAGGAGTAAAACCTTGCTATCTTGTCAGGGGTGTGTTTATGACTTCATGCACTCGGAGACCTACAGATACCTGAAAGAATTCCAAGTAGTATTTCCAACTCAAACTCTTTTATCATAATAATTCATCTTTTTGACGTAGACAAAAAAGATGAACTAATAGGCATGAGTGAGTTGTGAGGGGAATTCAGATCCTATTAATAAGCTCAAGGAGTCCCTCCATTGAATCACATCCATAAACTTGTACAGCAATCCAGATGGTCACTTTAGCACAGTGCTGATATTACCAGCTTAAGATTGCAAGTTCCAAATCTACATTCAGTTTAGTGCTGTAAAAAATATTTGGCATTTACACATTTTGGCCTTTTTCATTTTGATGAACAACCACCGTTTTTGGTGTCTGATCTTGAGTGGCTACACCAAAGATTCAAGTCAGAAATCAACAAACTAGAACATTAACATGAAGTTCACAAAAAAGTTCTTCAAAAAAAAGTATCATGCTTCAGTCTAATGAAACTCAAGACAGACTTCTTGAGTTCTTTTATGTGTCTGGAATACCACCATACTGAGAGTCAGTATGGTGGCTGACTCTCAGTATGGTGAGTATCATCAATTTTATCAAATGGATGATAAAACGTGGAACAGCCAAAAAGTCATCCAGAAGGTCTCAAAAGAACCCAACACAAACTCCAAAGATCTCCATCAAGCTCCATCAACTGTGTCAGTTGAGATCATGATTTAACAATAATGCTGTGCGAAAATGGAACCCATCAGAGAATTTCAAAGTAAAAAACTCTGCTGACAAAAGCAACGAAACACACCAACACAAAAGTTCCTCTTAGAGCTGGCAGAAACTTTAGTCAGCATTTCAGAAAAATGATCTACTGTGGTGATGGTAGTGTGAAGGTCTGGGGCAGCTTTGTTGCTTCCATACTTGGATGATTTGACGTAATTAATGGGACCATGAATTCTGCTCTCTAGCAAAAAGAAAATAAACTTCTTTTATACTTGATAGGAGAAGTATCCTTGACCTTGGTTTTCTTCTTTTTTTTAATTTTCAAGAGAAACTATGGTAACTCAAAGTGGAGCATACAGTTGGTTATTGAACTATGAAATGTTTAGAGCCAAGAATATTGCTTTGTCAGAGTTTGAACACAAAAAGTTGTCACCAGAATTCTAAGTCCTCTGTGAATAGAGTTGGTGTTAGCATAACTGTGAAAATAAATACTTATGGTTCCTGAAAATACTGCCCAACTGGAGGATGTAAAGGGAGAATGAAAAGTAGAGCTCAGAACCTTGTGGAATAACGTATCTAAGTTTGGGGAAGGTGAATTAGACAGAACCTGAAGATGAACAAACCGTAGCCTGTTGGTTAGATATGATTTAAACCACTGGAAAGCAGTGACCTTGATCCCAAATAGGTGTTCCAATCTTTATTATAAGAAGCTGTGCTTGTGGGTGTCAGATGCAGCTCAGAAGCCCAAAGATAAGCACCAACACCATTGTGTGAAGCAACAAGTAGATCCATTGTGTCCCTAATTAACGCATAGAATCGCTGCCTATCTCTCTCATATATTTTGACTTGCACTGTCAGCCCAGTTTTACGAATAATTATGCAAAGTAGCCGACTTAAGAAAACACTCTGAATGGGTTTACACAATAGATTGAAGTTGTTTTTTTTTCCAGACTCATTCTGTTACTTGATCTCTGAACCCTTACCACAAAACCTTTGTTTTTGACTAACTAGTTGAGCAACCACACGCAGCTCAAACCAGATTTTGGAAGAGATTGTGAAATATTAATTATCTATGTCAGTGTTTTTTTTTATGAAGCTATGTGAGACTGTTTTAGTAGGGGTTATGATATCAGAATAGTTGCCAGTTACCAATTTCAAACTCATGTTTAGCTCAAGTTTAAATAGTTTCTCTCATTTCTACAGTCTTTTACTACTCCGCCTTAACTTTTGATAGTTAAAATCCTCATTTGAAATTGGATTTAACAGCTTAAAAGTAAGAAACGAAGCACAAAGAGAGCCAATAATTTAGCAGTTAAAGTTAAGAGTGACCATTCTCTCAACAATTGTCATCACTATGCTTTATGCTGGTGAACTATGCAGCTGTTGTGTAAAACATGACAGCAGGGAATGGAAGCAGCTGGGAATCTCAATTTTCACTTTAGACAAACCTCAAAAGCCATTGCAAGTCTAAAGTTTTTTCCTTCTCTTGAAGCCAAGAAGCCATTTGTTTTATGAACTTGTGGCCAAAAGTATTTAAAACTGTTCTCTGTAGATGAGAGGAACTCTGCCCTGGTCAGGCATTCAGTTTGACGAATCTCACTCCGTTTTCCTGCACAGAAACTATTTCAGGAAAGTAGAAGTGATCAATCCATCCTTTTTTTTAAATGTGTGAAGCAGCCACACACAAGTCTGACACTATCTCATTAGAAGGGTCTTTTCTGTTCAAACGCACCATTTTCAAACATAAAGCAGCAATGCTGTGTTGTTGCATATACTATTTAATTGGTTTATTTGGTAGGGACAGACATACAGCGACATAGACAAACTGAACAAAACAGCAGTCCCATGTTTACGTCATAGTGCAATAGCAACAGCTAATTCGCAGCACTTGTCCCCATCTCATCAACTGTGCATTTTTTCTATTTTCCAAACACAGAAAATGTGGTTTTATAGTGCAGTTAGGTTTACTTTACTTTTTATTATCAACACTTGATTGTTCTAGAAAGAATAAATAATTCGACTTAAATTTTTTTTTTCTAAAGAAAACTTAGCCTTTTCACTCATTGTTACTAAACATGGCTGGCATTGTATTCTGCATTTCATTTTATCCTTTGTTCTGTGTAGATCCAGCGGCCATGACCCGTTAGTTATAACAACGAAGAACAAAAAGATGGAAGGTGTGCTGTAGGGAGAGTGGCACTTTAACTCTGCTGATGCAGAGATTTTTGTGAAGCGTTCCTTTGTGCCCCGAGGATGTATGTGATTTTAGTTTAATAGCGGCAGGCTTCCACAGAAGAAACTTGCAGCAAAAGGCCATAGCAAAAAGAAAAAAAAAAACATAACTCCCGTACTAAAGCTGGACTAAAATGCTCTTATTTCAGTTATCTCCCTCTCTTGCTCATCTAATGGTCCGGTCCATGCTTACTGATGTCGACTATGTTGATGTCAGAGCAAAGAGCTCAAAGCGGCTTTGGTGGCACGCTGAGTGCAGGGGGTTGGGGGGAGCGATCGGTTGAAGGTACGACATAAAAAGAGAACAAGAAATACGAACACTTTCACATGGCAACACAATGAGTGAAGCATACAAACACTTGCACATCTTACGCTGCAGTTTGTCTTTGGCATATCATCCTGCAGATAAGGATTAAGACACCGCCGCAGCATGGTGCCAGAAACAAATAGCCTGGAAGCAGAAGTCCTGATCAGATCAGCAGAGTGAGGCTCCTGAGAGGAGGTCTGTGTTATGAACCGACAGGAAGTGCCCGTGATGTAATGGTCACGCATGCCACGCCGCAGCCTTTCGCAGCGCAACACAGCCACTGAACTGCAGGCGGACGTTTGTCCTTGAGCGCCGGGGCTGCTGCCCACACATTGGCTGAATAAACATTTGCAAAGGGATTTCAGTGATTTGAGTAAATAACTGAGGTGCCTGACTATTGGGTGGAGTGGTGTTTTACTCCCATCACATTATTCGTCCAAAATGCATGTTTGGAAGGATTTAAAGAAGCTTGAGCTATTGGATGAAATGATTTTGAGAGCTCTTTTCCCCGGCAGTATTAGCACACGGCTTCCTAAGAGGCAAGCTCAAGTACTGACATCAAATTAAAGATAAACTTTCATGGAAAGAGTAGAAAATGGATGCACAGGTGTATCTCAATGAATTACCATGTCATCATAAAGTCAATCTGTTTCCCTATGATAATGTGCATAGTGATTCAACACAATAGAAGTTTCACTTTTTGAACAGAATTAAAAGATTTTTTATTATTCTTGTATACTTGTAAATGAGTGCACCTGCCAGGGTTACACCTGCAGCGCTGGATGGAGCTTTAAAGTGTCTGAAAACCTTTTTCTGCACAACCTCAACAGCAGATCACAGACTTCAAAAGAGCTATCGGTATTTGTCACTCATGTTTGTTAAAGCAAAGCATCCAGGGTTTATGAGTTACATCACAATGAGCGAGATAGAGTTCCTAGATATATATATATATATATATTTTGTTTCGCAGCAATTTAAATGTAAGTTTTTTTTGTTTTGTTTTGTTTTTTGCAATTGTTCTGAGTGGAGTCAGAGTTCTGCTCATTAGGACAAACAAGCTGTGCTGCAGAGATAGCATAAGGGCTATTCACTCCTCCCTGGCACTGAGCTGATAGTAATACCAGCCTGAACTCACACACTGCTGACACACAAGCATCATTCACCTGCCCTGTTCCCCATTTACCTCGGTGCATCACTGCACTGCCAGCAAGGTAACACGACACAGTGCAGAAACGACACAAATGGACAGGGACATCACAGCCCTCGGGTCTTCCCCGGCTGTCAGTCTTATTCACACCTGGTGGATTTTTAATTTTTTTTTAAAACCATTGTCTCTAGCAATATTCCCCGTCTGTGGCGGTCTCCCGCCCAAAGTAATGACCTCATCTGACAGCACAGCTGCCAGTGGGCAGCAGACTGCTTATGAAACCAGCCCATTCTATCCCTAAAATTCTAAGGTTGTGCAACTGGAGCAGGAGCAGCGTGGGCTCGTGTGTGCAAGTTTTATATTTTTTTATTTTTAATGTGGTTGAAATTCAGGGATTATGCAATAGGGCTGATATTGTGTCTGCCAGGGGGAAAGAAATCATAAATTCTGAGCTCCATTGTTCTATTAAAGGACTTTATTTCATACGCACAAACATGTACATATGACCTCACACACATACTCATTTTGAAGTCTGACCATATGTGAATAATAGATAGCAAAGTAATGTGTCAAAGTCCTTGGTGTGGCCTGGAAAGAGAGTGGAGATTAAATGTGCACCAACACTGACCTCAGCCAGGTCATATTACACACCCACAAATGCACAGATGCACGCAATCCCATGCATGCAGTCTGCTATGATGGCATTGCTGACCAATAAAATAAGCGGCAGTAACCAGAGCTCAACTTCAGTATAGATTTTATTTATTTATTTATTGCATTTCCCTTTATGCTTTTCTGAGGTTGGTCACAATTTGACTGAGCTGCGGAATAAGCATATTTGTTGTTGAGTCTAAACCAATTTTTGTTAAAAGTAATTAGGGATGAAAACCAGCTGCTCAGATGTGTTTCATGTTTGAAATTCTGAAATGCAGAAAAGCTGCAGCTGCCATAATACTGAAATCCTTATCTTTGTGCTTTGTGTTGCGTTTTGTCTGCTTTTACAAAATGAAATGGCCAGGAGGGAATTAAATTTTTCTTTGCAACATAATCTTCTAAAATCCATTTTGCACTGAATGTTCAGCACAAAGAAAGTAAATTTGTTACACTGAAAACTGACGTGCCATGGTTCTGTTTGACACAGACAAGTTGTTAAACATGCAACCTATGAAAACATTATTTTTTTCCAACATTTACAATCACAACTAAAGAAAATTGGCAGTAATACTTCTTAAATCTCCATTCAGTTATGACGATTCCATTATTATTTCACCCTTGCTTGTCTCTTTTCCTATATTATGCATTATGAACATAACTCACCCCAAATTGTTACACCTTGAGATCTCACTATTCTTGTGCTTATTTTTCATCTTTCTGCTTCTTCTCACCTTTTTAGCCAAACACAACAATGACCTGCACATTGATCTGCTCTACAGAACATAATTAGCTCTCCAACGCCTTCGAAGTCTTCCTGTTTTTTAATTTATTTTTTTATTTTAGAAAAAGGTCATGAATAATGTAACAAGTTTTGCGTCATAATTTGTGCGGGCAACAATGTTGGCATGTTAAGCCAAGGCACCTGATCCTTTCTTCCAATGACATGATGGAATATGTTAGCGGGTGTTAGCTTTCACCAGGTGAGGCTGCAATATTGATGAAGAGGGTGAGGCGGTTTTTCCACTGCCTCAACCGCGAGCAGCTCCTCCTTTTGTTGACGCCTCTGTCAGCATCTGATACGGACGTGGTGCCTGGGCTGCGGCGGCGCTGCTGGGTTTGATGGGTTGATAAGTCGGGCCAACTTGGTGAAGTGGACGGAAAGGGAGGAGCTGGGCATTGCATGGTGTGTATTTTCCATCTGTCATGAAAGTGGAGCAGCTCATTATCACAAAGTGCTCTCTGTTGATCTGACCTGAAACGACAAGCGTGAAGGTGTAGGTTTAAGCAAATGTTCATGTAGTATTAATGCGTCCTAGTCGGATCGTTCAGATGCTGTTTGTTCTTACTACCAATCATGTTTGGGAGTTCAAAGTCAGTGTTTTGGTCCCATTTATTTAAATAAGCTCTTTGTTATGAAGATTAGGTTGCCTGGTTGGGGAACTTACATGGCTCATCTTCCCTTTATGCAGATGATGTGATTGTCTTCTAGACATAACCTTCAGTGTGCAGAGAAGCAGTTCAAAGCTGTGCGTAAAACAGCTGGGGTGAGTTCTGGCCTCTCGAAGTCTGACGTCATGGTTCTTAACCGGAAAAAGGTGCACCACCCCCTATAGGTCAAAGGTCAGTCTCTGACTCAGGAGGAAAAATATCCTAATGTCTTATTCAGGAGTGATGGTAGGATGGAACAGGATATAGTGAGGGATATAGGTGCCACAGAGGCAGAACTAAACAAAGGGACCATGTATCCATCTGGAGACGGACAGAGAGACGATTTTCATCTTGAATGACATTGACTGGTTGGAAACTGAAGAGTCTGATCAGACCTTCAAAACCACTCATATACCATATAATTTCATGCTAACCAAAGTACTTTTTGTGGAAATATTGCCACTATTGGAAGAAATGTTGACATGTGGTATTTTCAGAATCAGTAAGATGTTTGAAAATTAAGTCAGAAGTAGCTCAACATTTGAAAGGAGATAATTAAATGCAAACCATATTTTCGTGAAAGTTTGTGGACTGTTACCTCAGACAGTTAGCCTTGGGCAGGCATTGTCCTTCATCTTCTTCTTCTGTGCTGTTTTGCATTTTGCCATTTTGTTTGTTTCATATAAAAGGTAGAAAAGGGAACCATCTGCAACAGAACTTTGGTTTGCACCCACATCACGGATGTTGCTTATTTTAAAGAATTGGCAAAGGATGCACCAATATAACCTATTTATATAGACTGTGAATGCCTTAGAAAGCTGTTTGGGTGAGGGATGTCTGGGTTTTCCTCAATAACAGATATTGAGTAACAAGTAAAAGAGAATGGATTAATCAATCAGCAGTATAATGCTATTTCTACTTTTCCATCCATTATCAACTAACAAATATATGAAAACATTTTTCTTTCAAAAGATGAGACGTTGTTTGTACTTTTCATCCCAGCTGTCCATCAATCTCAAAAGCTGGAAAGCAATGCCCTGGTTATAGCAGTTAGATTATGTATGCAGCAGTAATGTCTTGATAGTCCAGGTATAACCTGAAAGATAATTTCTCCTAATTTGTCCTTTGGCTTTATATTTTTTCTAGGTTTTGTGGCTGTGGTGAGGCAAGAGGTACTTGTCCTCTTTGTGGATACCTTTCCTGTACATGATGGAATAAATGTAAGCAATTTCTCAAGTGCTATTTCTGTATACTTAATCCACAGGGTTTAATGTCCCTGTTCACAATTCAGCATGCAAGTTTGTGAATGCTTTGGGGCACAGCTGAAGCATTGTCAGCCTTAAATAGGGCTTCTGACAGTGTAGGAGAGGAGCTGAGAAAAAATGGAATCTCAGCAGGGAGATTGTGACAATAGCAAATTAAATCTGAAGGGACCTTGCAGACCGATTATAATAGAGCAACTAGATGTCCATCTGAAGAAGTGGCTTTTTCCTTTTATCATCCTTCAACAACAGACAAGGAAAGTAGGGGTTACTTAGATTTTTCTAAGATGCTGCTTCTTAAAGGAGCTCTAAAATTGCACTTAGACTATCAAAATCCAAGATCCGAGGTCACAAACTTCATGAAAACGATTTGCAGCCTCTTATGAATCTGTCAGCAGGCTTTACCACTTGTGCCTCCAGTGGAATTAACTTCCCATCCTTGCTGTACCGTGATGATTGATTTCAAGGAACTGCCTGCAATCCTGTCCAAGCTGTAGCTTGCAAAAGAATGATTTTAATAACCAAGTTTTAGGATATCTAGTCAAAAAGGTGCCATGCAGGATGTTACTGGTTATTTGCAGTGTGCTTATCTCTACAACACCTGAGCCCTGGCCATCACACTTGATGGTTTGATTAGTAAGACAGTAAGACAGATGGCTTGTTTTATGCCATGCTTGACCGTTACATGAAAACTGGAGCACAGCCAGGTTCAAATAACCTTTTATCAAATACTATGTCAGAGCCAACAAAACCTGCTGTAAACAGCAGCAGTTTTTAGCTCTTTTTCTTTTTTTTCTTTTTGCTTCAGAGACCAAGCTATAAGTTGGCCAATGACACATATTCTTTCAGTTCCTCCATTATAAAGGAGAAGATACATAGAGAGACTGGGCACCTCTTAGTAACAAAATATTTCCCATATTTGTCATTGCTAGTTGTTGCGTTGATTGTGACAACACAGCTTCATTAATTGATTGTTGTTGGTCTCAAAATGCAATTGTGGCAGTGGACCAAAGCAAAAATGGACAACAAACATTAATATTGGTGGTTGGTGAGAATGCTTGTATAACAAAAGCAGAACCTGCAATATTGGTACAAAGTTGAATCTGTTCCAGGTTGGTGTTAGATGAGCCTAAGGAATGGACCTTGTCACGATTCTCAAGACCTAATCGTGGATTTTGTTTTTGCAGATGATGTGGTTCTGTTTACAACTTCAAACAATTCAGACTGCAAAACTGGATTGTTTTGCATACCACTATGAAGCACCAAGGGTTAGCGGTGGCTCCTGCCATTATTCAACAGGATAACTGTGGTTTGCTTCCTCCAGGTTCAGGTTCAGTCTTTGCCTCAAGCTGAGGAGCTAAAGTATCTTGGTGTCTTGTTCACGAGTGATAGGACGGAGTGGGAGATATATGTATATGTATGTGGATCGGAACCTTGCCTGTGTTGATGCTTTACTCTGATATTGTAAAGAAAGAGATTAATTAGAACCAAAGCAACCATCTCCAGTCTGACCTGATCAATTACAATTGGATCATGTCGATCATAACTGAAAGAAAAAGATCTTCATTACAAGTTGTTGAAATTTTATTCCTCTCTAGGAACGCTAAAATACTTAGAGATATGATGAGAAACTATCTTCAGGACTTGTCCTGATGAATTACAACAAGTCATTTTGTGTATCTAACTTTATTTTATGGGTGTAATAAGTAGTGCTGAATAGTTGCTCAGTCTGTTATAGACTGATTGTCAGCTGTCTGTCTACCAGGCAGCTGTTTTTAATGCAGCTGTTGGATGTGAGTGATGACAACACGCATGCCCACTAGGGAAGCATACAGAGCTCTAAATACAGCAGCGGTTTACTGGCTTCCTATTTGTTTCCTTATCAGTGCTGTCTCTCATCACTTTTGACTAACAAAGTAATCCACTTTTGAAGTTTGGCCAACAAAACACCCAAGCCTGATCACTCCGATCTCTTCTTCCTACTTCTCATTATGAATACTACTTCTCAGGCTGTTTCCTTTTGTTTCTATAAACAAATATTACGTTGGCAATTTGGGCCATTCAATTTTAATTGAGGTCAATTGAGATCATCAACTTATCTTTCTTGTTTTTTTACAAGCACATGATAGGGCAATGTGTCAGTGCAGTGACTGTGGCTAAGGGTAAAGTGTCTTTTTTTTCCTCAGATAAGGCTGTAGGTTGAGTTTTTGCTTATTTTGCCGTTTTAACAGGGCTGTAAAACATAGTAATGATGTCTTACATTAGTGTAAATATCTGTGGTGTTCTTGCATGTAGTGTGGGAAGATATTTTCCATAACAAGGAAAAATCCTGAAACGGCGAGGAGTTGCTTGACTGAGTGTCAGTTCATTAAATGGACTGCAGATCCTTGGCCTTATTGAGAGCCTTTGTCCTTGTGCTGTGGGTGAGCCATCTTTCAGGACTGGGTTCATTGAAGGCCCTAGTTATGAGTCATTTGAACTTTAAATATTGTGCGGGTGGGGGGAAATGGGTCAAACCTAAGCCACTAAATAACCTTTTTCTGCTTTTAATAGCTTCGCTTCCTTTTCCCATTAAAGATCAACAAAAAACCCAAAAATGTACCTGCTGCACTGGCATCAATAAATGTTGTTGTGACGTTGAGTTTGACTGATTTAAAGGTTAAGCAAAAATCAGCATGGGAATAATTCTCGCTACAGCTCCGTTCAGCTGACCTGGGTTAACCCGTTTGTGTAATGATTGGAGTCGAATCGTAGGATGATGGTCACCACCATAAAAATTTGGAATAAATGGGATTGCATGGTTTGTACTGTTGCTTTGCAGCATGTATGGGTATTTTTGAAGACTTTAAAAAAAATGTTTTAAATTGCATGTTTTGTAGAGGAATATAATTATATGTGCATTAAAAATCTCTTCTCGTTTGACCATGAGCAGATGGAGTTCCGAGTCTTATTTAAACCCTTATTTATATATTCTATGAGTTTAGGCACCTTTAATTTCCTCCATAGTTTCAATGTTGGACTTTGTTTAAAATAGCTGATAGAAGAATTGCCGTTCAAGTTTATCCAAGAGAATGCAGTTAAATTCTGGACTTGCATCCAATTGAGATTCTGTTGCATGTTCTTAAACAGACCGATCATACTTGCAAACTATCTAGTGGCTTGATTAAGATGACTTTTTTTCACAACACTTTACTCTCTTGCTCAAAACTTGCTCCTAATAATGAGCCCCAGGACTCCCAACAGAGGACTGCACATAAACACCCTGCCTGTCTCGGGTCGATCTGGACGTCCTCCTAATTGCCCTGAAGGCTTACTGGACCTTGGCATTCTCCTCACTCAGCACTTGGAGTTTAGCTGCTCGTCTGCATCAGGGCATGACAGCAGCGTTACTGCTTCGCTGCAACACGTTAACACTAGCTGCGAGATGAGCAGTGACACCAGGACAGGTAATGATGTAAGTGTCTGTGCCGTCACTCTGGCTCAGACTCCCTGTTTAGACATCATCTTCTCTCTATCTTTAAGGACTGATGTTGAAGTACTAAACATAACTCCTAAATACAAGATTTTTTTATATATATATACTGTATATACATACAGTATAACAGATGAAAATTCACTACAGTAAACCCACTGTTTCTTTTAACAGCTGGAAGTTCTGGCTTTGTGAAAGGTGCTCACAAAATTACAGAAAATTGTTGCAATTACAGGCTTCTTGTCATATTGAGTAAGTAACAAAATAAAGGTGCTTTTATGCATGTCTTGCAATGAGCCCGATGGTAAAAGAGCAGTTTTATGTTTAATATTTCCATCACTTTTGTTTGCAAAGTCGGCATGTTTAATGTAATCAGTTTGCCAATTCCTTTTTTGTGTGTGTTGTTTTCTGCAGAATAAAATGGCAGACAGAAGCTTCTGCAGAAATGGTTGTTTCATTTTTTTGCCAGGGTTTTTATTTAAGACTGTTTGCACCTCGTGTCAGTGGATGTTCTGAATAAGATGGGAAGCAGAAGACTTAAGAGGATGTCCTGTAATAAACTAGGATTTTAGAGGAAAAATGTATACAGATGCATGAAATAGGAAGTTGTGGATCAGCCAGCAAAGATAACAGGCTTGAAATACTAGGATTAGGTTGTGTAAACAATTCTGAGTTTTATGTGACACTTTTTTTCCCTCGATTGTGCAGTAAAACATCACAAAACCGCCTCGTCTTCTTTCTATAAATCTATTTAACACATTCAGCTTAGTGGGTCCATTTAATGTTATAAATCATGGGCAGTTTTCCCGTTCTTTAAAAGTACTGGTAGGCATGCATCCAAATTTGTATTACAGATATATTAAGTTGTACAGTCAAAATTATCCATACATATCTAGTTCCCCTTTATGTAATTTGTTTCACTACTATTATATAAAAGAAACATGTAACGCCGCATCTATTGCATTAAATAAGAAATTATATTTTAAAAAAACCCGAAATAAATATTTATTTTTCTGAATATTGCAGGCTAAAATAGGGGAAATGGTAACAAAATCAAGTTATTAAAATATCTGCTTACCTGTTTTAAGATTTTTATTTCCCAGAATCCCTTATTAAATTTATCCCGATCACTTTTCAAGAAGTTCAGGAAGGTTGCCCTTCTCTTTAATTTAATTTCCCCAGAACAAATTGGAGGTTAATTCCTCTAAAGAAAGACAGATCAAATTAATGTAAATCAGTTGCGATGATTACCTCTTCAGATTGCAGGAGAGCAGAGCTAATTAACCCCTTCATACATTCTGTTCCTTTCAAACTGCATTTCTTAATGTTCTTTCCTATGTACAAAAAAAACTTCATTGCCTACTAGTTTCCTTGCTGGATTTTCAGCATTGTCATGCACCTAGAATTGTAAATTACTCCTCTTGTTTTTATGTGAAAAGGCTGCCAGACTGAGTTACACATGTTGCCAAGTGATGTGTCTCTGGCTTTGTATTTTTTGAGTTTGTAATCCTGAGAAACGCACTACAACTTTGTTTGAAAACACAGAAAAATATAAAACGATGATAGACATATCTACAAAATCACATCAATTTGTCAGTTCACAGCTCATATTTTATGTCTGCTCGAAGAGATTTTAAATAATTTGTTTACTGCAGTATGTGGCAAAAAATACTTCAGCCAAAATAATATTGCAGGATTTTAAAAGGTTTTTACTCTGCAGCAAAAAAAAAAGAAAAAGAAAATACGACCTTGGCCTGTGAACAGATTTTATGATAAGAAGCAAGACTGTGAATGTGGTGTAGATTTCTCCAGAAGATATATTTCTTATCCTTTCATTTATTAAAAAAAATCTGTAAATGTAACAACTTTTCTTAACCTTTGATATGACTAATTCAGCTATGCTATGTGAAGTGATCAAAAGTTATGTTAGAAGTTGAAGAACTATCCTGCCCATCACATAAAGAGCAGTAAATTGCAAGAGTCCACTTTTGGCCAAATTCATATGAAATGTTTTAACTTTCCATGGAGTTTTGTAGTAGATTAAGACATGCTTAACTGATTTGTAAGGTCATATAGCTCCTGTTATATCTGCTTTGGAAAAAATGGTAGTCATTGCACTTTTAATTAGTAAGGAAGATTTTCTTAACTCACTGCAACACAACAGTGCCTGTACCTGGAAATCTGTTGGAAGCTTTCGGGTTGTCACGCAGCTCTGAGTTTAGTATATAAAATGATGCCCGAGCATAGAAAACATGATGGCAGTTATTGAAATATCAGTAAGTTTGAATATTCGTCACTCATTGAAAGCTGTACCACACATAGTACCTCATGGCAGCTATTTGTGAACCTGTTCACTTAGTTTTCTAACACGTAAAATGAAGAAACACTTTATTGGTTTGCACGTCTACAACCACAGTTGGCAACAAATGGAAATTTCAATTGTTTTTCCAGCCTTCAAGAACACCGATTACAAATATAGATACACACACACACTATACATACATTTGTTTTGTTTTTTTGTTCTCTATTGTGGCAGCCGCATTGTAATCTATCATGAAGAGTGATTAGGATTAAACTGATCAATGCATGATGAAATATCCTCTGTTCAGTCGGTTGGCTTTGGAAGAGAAAATTAAATCTGTACTCTTAAGATCCCTGTTTTTGCTGTTTTGGTTCAAAATGTTATGTAAAAAAATATTTAGCATAAGAAACCTGAGTGGGAAGGTTTCCATTGACAGGACAGTTTTTCATTCAGATTTTTGCTGTGCCCTATTAACAGAAAAATAACATTATGCTTGAATCCTCATGTCATTTCATGATGCCTTATAAACTGTGTTTTGCTGTGGCTGAACTATAATCTGTGCTCCGTCTATAAAAGAGGGAGAGTAATCCTGGTGTGTCTGATGCTGGAGGACTTATTTGTGTGCAGGCGTGTCGGCGTGTGTGTGTGTCCATGCGCTCTTGTACTCCTTCCCATGTTTGAATGTAGCATTCAGACCAATATCCTCTGTTTCTGTCACATATGCAACAACACACACACAAAGCAAGACTGGATCTGTTAAAAGCCCCTCAGCCCGGTGTCATCCCCCTGCTTTTGTGCTGCTTATGGGTTCTGATTGTCCTAATTTTCATTTTAACCATATTCTCATTTAACTTTTTTTTTTTTTTTTCCACCTCTTCTATGATGTTCTTCCTTCTCTCCTGGACTGTATGTGCCCTTTAACAGCAGGTCATATGGAGTGGACGGTTGCCGTGCCAACAATCTGATGGGCTGTCAAGCAAAGTGCCAGAAAGCCTGCATGATAGCTCAGTTAGAATAATCCACGTCTGCATGATTTTGAGAGATGAAGCCTTATTTTGTAGTAAATTCGCTTTGCCTGAGGGGCGTTCTGCGTGAGAGAAACTATACGTAAATGTCTATGCATATCAGTGCATAACACATGACAAACTGAGACTTAATAAAAGTAGCGAAAGTTATAGAGTGAGGCGGAAAAGTTGAGAGAAATATTTTGAGCATTAGTGTCTGGAGGGTGGTAATGAAATTTGCCTTGACTTTTTCAGAAGATTAAAAATCTTAAATCTTATAATTGATTTTACTTATCATCACTGTTGAATAACCTAAACCGACTGATTTTATACACAACAGAGTATAAAAAACAAAAATCAACTGGTCTTAAACACGATGTTTCAAGGTTTTTTCCAATATTTTTGTGTGACATATACACTTATGTTTAACAGATTGTTTTGTTAGAAGTTCTAATTAACTTATCACAGTTTTAGCTCTAAAGTCCTTCTTGATTTTTTTTTTTTTTTTTTTTTTTGGAAGGGGGATTAAACATCTGTACAATAATGCGTCAAAGATCTGTGTTGATGGAAAACAAAAATCAGTTTATCCTAAATTTATTTTGGAAAATTCCAGAGCTAATGTGTTGTGTACACTAACTGAATCAAGAAAAGCTTTTCATTGTCTACTTTTCCTAAAATAAATTACTTGGTTGGATTCTAAGTAGTTTTCCCTTTCAGTATGTGTTTAATAAGTCCCATCTGGCCAGCAGACAAACATTGATGGAGGCAGAGGGGAAAAAAAAGAGAAAGAAAAAGGATGCATGCTGTGAGATGAAATAAGAAATTGAACAAAAATGTCAAGTCTAAACTGGAAGTACAGAGAATATACAAATTTGTATGCGTGATAGTGAGGCAGAGATGGAGAGGCAGATGGAGCGGGGAGGGGGGAGCAAATTTAGTGACATCATTGGACTTGGTTTGTGTCTGCATGCATGTGTTGAGAGTAGATGTGAGTGTATTGGAGCCTGTGCTAGTTAGGGGGGAGGGCTGCGAGCAAAAGCAGTGACGTATTGTAATCTGCAATACTGAGAAGCCCAGCTGTGCTGAATCTGGGCTTATGTTACGTCATGCAAACTCACATATGCACACGCAGAATATCATGAGTCCTGCAGGAAGGCAGTTAGTGTGGGGAGAGGTCAGGAGAACTATTGCACGTGTGTATCGCGATTGGAGGGCATCATGCGGTCCTTACTTTGGCACGTATCACCTTGATTGCCAGATATCCGTTGACGACGAAGCCTTTCTCTCCCCGCAACCTCCTACCTACGTTCAGCCACTCTCATATGTGTTGCCGTGCACCCTGGAAAGGGCGCAGCAGTGCCAGATGGAGTCGTGGTCAGCCTCATATCGACAGCCATAATTTGGGCCCCACTTTCTCTGGCAACAATTTACCAAGGACTAAAATAACACTCCCTTTGACTGGAAATATGCTCCTCTACCCAACCTTCTGATGGCACAATCTTTACAAAGAGCTGAAAAATACCTATTTACAGCTCCATGACCATATTTGGTGGTAACCTTTGGAAAAAGAAAAGAAGAAAAAACATTCACCTCAGATCACCCTCCCATTTTTTTGATGTTTGCTTTAGCTTCTTTAACCTCATGGTCTTTGTACTTTTGATAAACATCAAATGGCTCAGAGAGAAGAAAAAAAACCGGTAACAAAATGGCTTTACGGTCTGAGAGGTCCAAGGCATTCCAGCTGAAAAGATGAGTGTTCAGATGCGTGTTAACCCACTCAGAAAGTTTATTCACAGCTGCTGTCAATGCATGTTTAGCCTTGAGGCTGCCGCATAAGATCATTAAGCGTGATTGCATAATTATTTTTACTGTACGCATCACACATTAAGCTTATTGATTAGTAGAACAGAATGCGCAAATATGGTGGTGTTGCCCATATTTTTCTTGAGACTACAAGTATGATTAGCACAAACGTTAGACAACATTTGTCCATTTTTCTTTGACTAAACCTGTACAGATCTGGCTGACAGTTTTAATATCCATTGGATGTAATATCTTTTGGGGGTTTTAACTCTTCAACTCTTACAACACATATCTTAATTTTTTTTATATAAATATTGGGTACAGTTTGAATCAATTGTGAATTTTCAGAGTAAAAATTGTACAAAGAGCCACATAAAAACTAGCCTTTCACATTATATTTTGGGATAATTTGAGCATCTTTGCAACGCTCTTTCACACTGAAATCCTCTCTACACATTCACAGAAGTCTGATGTAAGCATATGATATTCAAGCACAGGTGTAGGCAGAGCAATCCTACAGTCAGTTCATGGTATAAATCCCTACGTCCCATATGGAAGCATCATGCAGGGTAGATGATTTTCTGCAGCAGGGTCAAGGAAGTTGGGTAGAGTTAATGAGAACAAGATGGAGCTAAATTCAGAGCAATCCTGGCAGAAAACCAACAAGAGGTTGTAGAAGATTTGTGTCTGGGTGGAGGGCAACCCTCCATCAGGACACAGCCAGACCTACAATTAAAAATATTCAAAATCTAAATCCAAGAGGAAGCAAACAACATAATGAAATATTACAACCTGACAGTCAGACTCCAGACTGAAAATCTCTTGGTATCTTTCAGTCTCCCAGCATCCAGCACAGCTGTTCCATGGCACAATTTGTTTTGCTTAAATACGGAATCTTCTCCATTTCTGATCAAATGTTGGGTTTCAACGGTTATAAAACATTCATATTAATAAACCTCATAAGATGTGGATGTGTTTTTGTCTCTAGTGTTTTGATATTTGTGTGTAAAAGAAGACTCCTCTAATCCATGGTTTCACCTGTGTGTGGTTTTAGTGGCTGATGTTTGGCATGCATTGACTGTTTTTACTGAGTGTTCTTGTGACGACATGTATAGTGGTTCATGTGGGGATGTTTCTGTCAACAGTTCTTTTGAAGCCAGCCATAAAACTCTGATCTTTATCCAGCGCTTTAGTGGTTTGTCAAACATATGTTACAAAAAATATCTCAACCGTGCTATCTGAATGTAACATATTGATGATAATAAAGTACATATTTTTGATGATTGAGTCACTGGCTGGATTTCAGACCCTAAATGTATTTATTAAGCTTGTTTATTTAGTCAAATGTGCTGCGTAATCGGTGAAGCAGCTTGCAAAATGCTACATTTACAAATTAAATCTACATTCTTGAAGTCATGTGAGAGAATATTTTTCATTCTTGGATGTAAACTTGACATAGACAACTGATTTTGCGTTCAATCATAACTTATTGGCAACCAAAAAATATGTTTCTAAAGTTTAAAAGTTTGGAAATCCCATTATCTTTAAAGATATTCTAGGCATAAATAATTTGAACTTTGTGCTAATTACCAATATATATTTAATGTTTATATAAAATGGGGATAGCTGGTAAAGGGGCTAATACATTCAAAGTCTTTAGATCTTCACATGTGCTATTTGTGCTACTGTTGCCCCCTATTTATTTGAGGTATATCATTTATGCCTTAAGAGCTGAATTTGTCTCTGTGATATTCAAAGGAGAAGTGTAGGAGCATTTTGCTGCTCAGCTGGCTGGCAGTGTGCAGCAACATGTTGGGGATGGGTAGGATGATAAAAATCCTGGATGCTCTTCAGAACTGGAGAAAATGGCTCACTCTGATACTTTACCATCTTATTAAAAGAGTTTGAACCATCGGAGCAGAGTGGTGGTGGCTTTGAATCTGTCTTTTTGAAGCCTTGTTATACCTTGATACTTGCCTAATACACAGAAACACATTTTATAAACAATCTTTAGGCTTGTGGCTTCTCTCTTTATTGTTTTTTTCCATATCTAATATCCACAGGGTATGTTTACAAGCACATTGCTTTGTAATGCCGGGGGGGTGCAAAAGAACTTGACTTCCTAAAACCAATCCATCTTTTATTTTGGATGCTTTCGCTATGACTCATAACTACTCATTTGAGCACTTTCACTTTGAAGGAGTTAAGTAGGCACTGTGTTTGGTTTCGTGCCAGCTTAGTATCTGCAGCTTTGGGTCGTGCCTGTTTTTCTTCCACTGCCTCTCGCTGGAGTCTGCAAACACTCCCAGGAGGCCAGCTGTGAACAGCCGAGTCCCCTCTTCGCTTCGCATCCGACTGACTCTACGGTGCCTTCAAATTGTGTACAGTGTCTGTGTTTATGTCCATAACAGGCCATAAAACTATGAATGAGTGCATTGAAATCTTGTTCAAACACACAGCAAACAATGCATTAAGATAGCTAGAAAACGATGGCCAGTAATATTCAGAAAGCATGTTGTAAAACCAGACATAGAAGCATGATATCAAATACTACTATAGTAATGATCTTATTTAAAATCTTACAATACACCTATTTGGTTGTTTATACATGTCTTTCATATTTTGTCAAAATAAATTAAGACTTCTTAGCTTAGTTTCTACATGTTCTGAGATTAATAAGCAACCTGGTGTTTTAAATACAATCACATTTTACAAATATAATGCACAGATTCATGTTGAAGCTGAATTTTGAATTTGTAGAGGCTAAAGATTCCTAGAAATGTGGCCTTTGTCATTTTCTTACATGGTCTTTGCATTGTCAATACCATATTACTGTAAATGAATACATGTGCTGTGATTTTTTTTTAAATGTATTTTTTTTTTATTCTGTTCATTCATTTTCAGTTGATGTAGAAACCGCATTATCCTCAGAATTTCAAGATAATGTAAGAAGAGCAAACAAATTGAGCTTTTAATGGACTCCCGCATGTTTGGATGCATACATAGAACAAACAAACTACAGAAGTGAAATGGGTGAAGCAATAAAATGGAAACGCTCTTATCAATAAGGTGAAAAAAAAGCCCTCACATCTCATTAAGACATGTAAAACTATAAGATTTGTATTTTGGAAAATAATCATTTTTGGTTGGTGTGGCATTGCTGAATACAAGGCATCTCCCATGAGACTATTTAGCCACATAGCACACAATGTCCCTGCCTTGTTTTGAAAAGTCGTGAGTTACTGCCTCGAGATTCTGAAATTGTATCAATTTTGATCCACCGAGTGGACAGAAAGGGAAGGATGAATGGAGAAGAGGAGGCTTATTCATTACCCAGTGAAAGAACGCTGCATTACTAGATGCAGATCATAATACACACACTCTCTTTTCCCAAGAAGGACAACTTTCCCCTCAGGAACCGACTGTACTCAAAGGTTGCCTGTTTATTTGATTGCTTTCCGAGCTCAACCGTCTATCAGACACGGCTGTTTTGCCTCCTAATTCGTGCATGTATCCATGATTTCAGCAAGTTAAGCCAGGAGCATCTTAATACATAAGAATGTAATTGAAAATACATCCAATTTCTCTTAAAAATGCTCCAAAGACCCTCCATTTTGTTTAAGTCAGGCCAGTTTGCTAGCCAGTTAAGCATGATAATATCAGGTCATCAAAGTAGGTATTGGTACTTTTGGTAGTGTGAGCAGGTAAAATATCGTTATTTCCACAATTGTAAGCAGAGAACAGCAAGAAGTGCTGTAAAATGTCCTAGTAGGTGACTGTTTTGATTTGGATTTGATAAAAGCAATTTGGAGCAACTCCAGCTGATGACATGGTTCCCGTATCCCCGCTGACTGGAAACTTCTAGATGTCAAGCAACTTGGATTCTGGGAGTTTGGTTTCCAAAACAAATCCAAAATTTACTTTAATCTGAAAAGTTGCTTGTGTACCTATTCTGGTGACACTTTTTCCTTCCACTCAATTTTCCACTTCCCCACAACATATGGGGGAAGTGGGGATGTTTCAACACTTGAAACAATGTTTCAAGTGTTGCGCCACATGTGGAATTTGACAGTCGTTGCTCATAACTCAGACACATCTGTGTGTGTTGGCTGTTGAAACACTGCATCCAGATCTCAAAGTCTTCTCCGGACTCTGAGTATCACTTTTGCTCGTGCACAATTTTCCACCGCACTTTTTCCTCCCACTTAATACATCTTCTGACAGCACTCTGAAGAGTCTGCTTTTTCCACAAAAGACCTTTGGCGGCCTACCCTCTTTGTGATGGGTCTCAGTGACCTTAACAGTGACGGCAACATTTCCGAAGCTTTTTCTAATATTCTATATTCCTGTGAAGTTGAATGTTGGGGTTTCAGCAGTCAAAGGGCATAATCAAGAAAAACTGTGTTTTACAATGAGCTGAACTTAATATTTTAGATGAAATCTTTAAAATGTGATCCAGAATACATCAACAACAATACAGAATCTGACTCTTTCCTTTATTATAATAGCTTCCTGTCATTAGCTTGAGGGGTGGAGGTGATCAAAATAGATGGACACTGGAATGCTATTCACATGGACAGAGACAGTAAGGTCGTTATTGCTCTGCCCACAGGAGAAAGACCTCTCCCAGGTCTCTTAAGTGCTTCTCCTTCTTCTTCTTCGCCATTATCCGGATCGTCTTGTCACCGCCGGCTGAGTAGAAGAAAGGCTCCATCACAGCACAAGTGGTATTGAGATGTGTCAAAGTCGCAGCAGGAGATGCCTGTCATGGTTGTGGATTTCTGATAGCCCCGTGTCGCAGGGAATCACATTGACTGTCCTTGATGAGCATGAAGGGATCAGAACAGTTTATCTTTAGTGAACATAATCTGCCAGCATTCCCTTGTCCACGATCACAAGGAAGATGGCTGCCGAAAGTTTCCAGGCAGGGCTTAAAAAAACCAAAAAACATTTCTTCTTTATCTGGGAGAGAGAAGCAGAGGCTGCTAATGGAGTTTTATGACTCGAACGCTGCCATACGGACTCCACATTTCAGCCCACAGTAGTCACGCTTGACTGTGTTTGTGCTTGCAGGCTGTGTGCTCACATACCATAATTAGTGTAATGAGTTATTTATAGCCAGCTGTGGAATTAGCTGTGGAATTGCCAGCCGGCCTCGGGGCTGATTAAGTCACTTGCCAATCAATTATTTATGGCTTCCTGAAGACGAGTAGCTTGTCGTCTTTTGTATGCAGTGTCATGGCAACACAACAGGAAGCAGAAAACCCGCGGAGAGGAAGCACACCCTGCGATGGAATCGGCCGAGTCTCCCGTTTGCACCATTCTTGCTCGCAGAGCTCTAATATAAACCATACTTTTATTAGCACCCCTCTATGAACTCACTAGGCCCAATAAAAGGTGTTTATGTTCTGTTTGAGAGAAAATAAATTGGATGATTGAAAAAAGATTAATCCCTGTTGGGGAGACAGAGGAACAGTCTGAGCATAAAAATTCAGCTTTTCTCATGTAATCACTGAAACCAAATAGAGGAGATATTAATTTATCATATTGGCAATAAACTACTCATTAAAAATTGGATTGTTTACTATAACTCTCCGCAGTTCCTCCCCATTTTCTTTGTTGTTGGGAGTTGAATTTTACTTTTGCACTTTTGCATGTTAATACAGTTGGCATAAAACTTGCCCAGAGTGAGTATTTTAGGGTAAATTTCAAGATTAACTTTTTTGGTTGTGCTAAGTCTTTCATATATCTTTTTATAAGAAGAAAAAATACAGTTTTGTGCCATTGACTCGTAGAATTTTTAAAATGCAAGTTTTCTTACCGATAACTCTATTTAGCTAAATTCATGATAATTTGTGGAGTTAGAATTAGCAATAATTTTTTTCTTAAGTTTTTAAGATAAAAACTTAATCTCTCACCCACCTATTCTCCTCCATCTTAGAAGGTAATTCCACTTTAACCTCAAGTTTGTATTCTGCAAAGATGTTTCCGCTGCTCTGTGTTTATGTGAAGCTGGATGGTTTCTGGAGTCTCCATCCACATTCTGCACACGAGATCTTGCCTGGTCTAACACGTTAATCCAATACTTTTTTAAAAAGAACATTATTTTGCATACAAAGGACCCAGGTGAATGACAAAATGGCTGTGACGTTTAGGAAAGGAGCTGAAAAAGAGCTGTTTATAACTCTCGCCCTACCGGACTGTTTCTGATCTGATGCAACTTAACTTCTAATCCGCATTGCAGAAAAGTATTTCCGGTTATATTGCAGGCTTCCTGTGAGGAAGAGTGAATCACCACCCTGCCAATCAAACTAAAAGATTTCTTTTTTCTTTTCTACTCACTCGGGTAATATGTAGATACAAGTTCCTGTCGTTACATTTCCCCTCCAAAATTACGACAGGTAATCAAATAAAAAAATATTTTTGCCTCTGCTATTGTAGGTGCAAACCTCCCAGTCTCCTACCAGCCAGAAAAACACTCTCATGCACCAGTCAGGCATGGAGATAACACACACCAGCTCACCCCAACCACACCAAGACGGTTCTGTTGTTGCTGGTTTTTTTCTTTTCTTTTCCCCATAATAAAGTAACCAGATGAAGTCGATCCTTTGCATGTCAGCGGGGCTAGAGTGACGCTTTGAGATGAATTTCAATCAGTCTGTCTCACTCCCACACAGCTAGTTGGCTTCTGGCTGTGTGGGAGGTCCACAGGACATTGCCACGGGCTGCATCTTCACAGATCTGCCACCCAAATCAAATCAAAAATTCTCTGCTGTCGCCTTTTTCCATCGTTAGTTTTTGTGTTTTTTGTTTTGTTTTTTCTCTTATTTGCACAAAATGCAAAGCTTTAAGTTTTCAAAGTTCCCCCAACACAACATGCGGAAAACCTCCTTGCAGCACCACAGGGTTGTGAAAAGTAATTGCCCCCAGTAAATTTAGCTTCCTCAAATGATCAAGCATGAATTGCATTTTGTATTTTCTGAGGTTATCGTTGTCTGACATGATTTTGTTTATCTGAAACATTAAAGTTTGACGAAGAAAAAAGCGATCCTTAAGGGTGCGAATACTTTTTTTTTTCCACACCACTGGAACTCAGGGAAGCATTTTGTTACCAAATTAAAAAAAATATAGAAGTAATTCCATTTTGAACAATAAACTCAGCAATTGTTGCTAATCCACATATAAGCTGAGCATTTTGTTTTGAAGATTGACTCAACAAAGCATTATCTCTTCATTTTTTTTCCCCTTGTAAATGATTGATGGCGTTTCTGTCACTGAAGGACATCTGTTGGCTGGAAGCTCATCAATCTCAGGATGTCTGCTTGCCGCCTAACCTTGGCCGTGTTTCTCTTTCCTACCTGCTGTCCGCGTGTTTGCGGTCGGCTCATCACGTTCTCATTTTCGTATCGTTTCTGGAGGATGTAGAAGCGGGACTGGGCCGCTTGAAACATTTATATCCACCGCTACGAGATAGAAGCTTGCTGAAATGCGGCATTGTTTGTTCCGACGTTCGCAAAACAAGCACAACACCTATGCATAACCGAATACAAGTGCAAACATTCAAAACAAACAGGTTTATTGTGACTATTCTGAAAGAGTGCTTTGTATGTTCATGTATGCATATGTGTACATAAGAGAGGACCTTTATCTGCAAGGACAAACATGTCTTCTATCACAGGAAGTGATCGCCTGCAACTATTCTTAGTAAGTACACATAAATCAAATCTTCTTAGCTCTCAATATCTGTAAGGACACAGATCCTATTCACAATTATATTTGATTCACAAATACTAATAGAAAACATGGGATATTTTTGTTGGAATCCTTTCGGTCCTGCAGAGCCAGCTGGATTTGTTGTCGTGTCTCGTAAAAGTAAGTCTTAGCCCTTAAAAGTTTCCTTTCGTTACAACAAAATTCTGTGTTTTGGGATTTTATGTGACTGATCGACATAAAGTGGTGCTGCCGTGAGGCTCACGACTTCTATAAAGAAGCTGCAAAGATCTGCTTAGGTGGAGAATCTAGGCAGTTGTGTTGTTACAAGTCTGACCTCGGAGGAAGAGTGACCAAAAGAAGTTTGAAGTTTGCCATGAGGTCTGGTAAACTTTGAGGTCTGCGAACATTGTGTTCTGATCAGATAAAATCAAAAATGGACCTTTTGGCGTAGCTTCAAAATGTTACGATGGGAAACTAATACGGAATATGAAATTGCCCTTTGTAGATTTTGGTTGCATTATTTTAAAACTGTGCATTGCTGTATTTTACATTTATGTGCTGCCTTGCACTGGTTTTGCAGTCCCAATGAAAGGCTATAAAGTGTGTGAAAATGTGAAAATCTGTAATCAACACATACAGTACATGCACCTGTTTTATCACACACTTTTTGTCTCCTGAAAAACAGTCGGCCTTTATTTTTGTATCGTCATTCATTTTCTGGAACTATCCAAAACAATTCAGCTTTTTTTTCTTTTTTTTTTTTACATCTAGTAAAACTTAATTGTCGTGTCTCTTCATTGTCATACATTGACATTGAGCTGGTTCACATTTCTCTTCAAAGCGCTCTCACAAACGTAAAATGTGGCCTTTACCTCTGACATGTTCTCTGTGGCAAGTGAAGAGCGACATGTCCAATCAGCTGCTGGCTTTGTTTGTTACTAAAATTAAAATAAGGGAATTTTGACTTCTCATAATAAGTCTCAGAATTTAAAAATCATTTATTAATGTGCACTCATGCAGCTTTGAAAGAAGCCTCCAGATACACAAACACATAAATAGTCATTTCTCCTTGTTCACTCCAATAAAATCAATCGGAGAGAGTTCAAGGCAAGTGTACGATGGGAACGACAATGTCTTGGCAGTCATTATCCAAACCGAGGGGGCCTGGTTCTCATTACTGTTTATCCTCGCAGAACCTACCAGATCTGTGTACACATATGCACACAAGTTATACTCATGGGTGGCTTCTCGCTAATGTGGGACCTGGTTAAAATGTTTTTGAGTGGAAAACACACAGTGTCAGCACAGCAGCTTATAAAATGTCCCCAGAATTCCTGTATCAGCAGCTTGCAGCCGTTCTCAGAGGGAGGATGAGTGCAGTCTTAAAAATGTATTACACACCATTTGTGCTGCGTATTTCAGCAGCCAGGATGTCACAGCATTTACGTGTGTGTATGTGTATGTTTGTGTGTGTGTCTCTTGCCTACTCCCTCAAAGCTCTATGAATGTGTTGCCGCCTTTTGATCTTCAAATTTAACACTTTCACATAAATGATTGTTTGGTCCCCCTTACAGTAAAAGGAAGAACATGAGACACTTTTCTGGCTTGCTTAGCATGGCCAACCCGCTCACTGCAGACATTTTCATGCATTCACATGACAAAAACTACAGTTTTGTGTTTCATTTGTAATGTACTTGACATGGAATAAGAGTCGCCCGGTTCATCGCCTTGGAAACAGCAGGACGGCTGGTCGAGCTAGCAGCTCTGCATATTAGTGACGTTATCAATTGGGTTCAAGTTAGGATAGACTCAGTATGTTCACTGGCTTCCAAATGTATTTATACTCATTGAGCTGTTTGCACTTTAATGTACTTTATTGGGATTTTACTGTATGTTTTTTTGATGAATAATGTTACATAGCGGTGAATTGAAAGCAATACTTGACATTGTTTTCAAACTTACTCCGAAATCGTCAAAATTTGGCATGCGTTTGATTTTAACTTCCTTTGCAAATTGAATAACTCAATGCTCGTAATAAAGTGACATTTCTAGTTTGCCAAAATTTATGTGGGGGACACGGCAAACATGTTGAGGATTTACTTAAAGATGATCATTTGGCCGACATGCTGCTGTTTAAGAACTAATCTTCTGTATCTGTTCTATTATAATTGGACTCTTGTCCAAATATTATTTTTCTTTTAACATAATCCAAAATTATTTCAAAATATTACAGTTTAGGTTGCCAGATTTGTAGGGCATATTGACAGTGTTTTTATGTGATGAGCAACTTTTGCTCTTTTTTTGTTTGTTTGGATTATTAGAAAAATACTCATAATCTTCAAATAAACCTTATCCAACAACCTTGTGCAGAATTTGACCATTCACTAAAAGTTGGGTTAGAACAAGTGTGAATTTTAATTTTAAACATCAGAAAGCAACTGTTTGTGTCCAGTTTGGTAACTATAACTACTGTAATTTATATAAAGATTTTCCACCTTTGAGACTATCTTACGTTCTGATCTCATATTGTAATACTACATACACTTCATTAAAATCTTTGAACTTTATGCCAGAAAGTTTACTCTGGCAATTATTAATATCTCAAATGTCCTCTGTGCCTGTGTGTATATTTACTTATGTGTTGGAATGATAATGTTAATGAGCAGCGAGCATGTGCCTCTTGGTTATTTATAAAGTGTTTTGTGCTCAAGGGTATGCGGGCCTCCCTCACTATCTTGTTACATTCATGTCCCAGTGAGGACACCCAACACACTCCTGTTGCTTTCCAGGGTTATCCTGAATCTGACAGGAAACGCATAAGCCTTTGGTTACACATTGCTTTAGGTAACCACCAGTTAAAGAAGTTGTTTTTGGTTTGGTTTGCTTAAATCATCATCTTGTGTAAGGTTTCTTTTACGTAAAAGCACACTATTTTGCTCATGAAAAGTAAAAGTGCATCAAGAAGACAGTGTGGACCCCAGAATAAGTAATAATAGATCTTGAGTTATCTGTTTTGAACATGGATGAAATTTAAATGGTGAAACTCTGGGAGTGTTATCATGGTAGCAGCTTGTTATGGTGTGGTCTGGTCAAAGTTGTAGGAAATGAAGCAGAATGAAGCACACTGCACAGAAAACCTTGCTTGCACGCCGTTGTGCTTATAAGATGATCAAATTCTTCTTTACATTCTGGGTGGAACTGATGGTAGAGGTGCGGAATCCATTATGGAAGACGGAATGGTTCAGATGTGATATCAATGGCAATAGCGTTGTGGTATGGTTAGGAAAGCAATTTGAGATAAACCTACTCAGTGAGTACTAGACGGTGTCATCATAAATGTTTCACACTGGGGCGTGCTGTGGTGGCGCAGGGGGTTAGCACGCCCCATGTTTGGAGGCCTTAGTCCTCGACGCGGACGTCGCAGGTTCGACTCCCGGTCCCGACGACCTTTGCCGCATGTCTTCCCTCCTCACCTCCCTTTCTGTCTGCCTACTGTCGAAAAAGTACGAGCCACTAGCGCCGCAAAAACTCTTTGGAGAAAAAAATAAATAAATGCTCCACACTGAACTGATGTGATCCAGCCATGTTCAGAGTTGTCCTGGATGAGGCCCAATCATCTTAACTGGCCTTAAAAGGAGCCGAGGAATGCGATGTCCTTTCCTGGGACAGAGTTTGCTGGTCACAGTGAATCTTGGCTTTTAAGATTAGGGTTCAGCTGGCAGTAAATTTTGTAAAGGTTACAATAACTTTTAAAGGCGTTATGCACAACAGACTGATGTGCTCAGAAATTAATGATGCACACTTGTATGTGTGTGGTAAGTTGACGTAGACAGAGCTGTCAAGCTGTCAGTGAGTGATGCTACCTTTGATTCTATCGCAGGGGTCACATCATCTCTACAGGTGTGCTGCTTCCTGTTGTGTTCCCATGGTGACAGTGCATACAATAAAAAGGAGAAGCCACTCTGGTCTGTTCATAGCAATAAGCTATGTTTGTCCTTCGTTACCACACCATACAGAAACAAATATACACTTTACACTCCACCAGCACCTTGGTGGCGTTTGCTCCATGTCCAATCAGTTGTGTGCACCAAACCTGCGTTTTGAATTATATTGTTGCAGCGCGAATGACGTTTGAGTTACGGGTTTATACGGGTTAAGCTTCTCTGGCATACAAGTTAACTTGCTGGAAAATAGGACACTGTATTGAGATATTTACCAATCACATCACCGTGGATTACCAGATGCAGCCACAGCACATCAGGACATTAGATATGAAAATTAACTGGAGGATTTGCAAACAATAAAAACCTTCCCCCTGATGTCTGTTGGTGCTCAGCTCGGGCAGTGCAGGGCTTCGCACTTGGCGGGAGAAACTGTGCTGATCACCAGAGTGCTGCCATGGATTTTTGGGTCTTTCTGAGGACAGAAGATGTGTTACTTTTGCTAACTAGATTTCACAGGCAAGCTGCTTCCTTCATTTGACAAAACTTTCAGTCTTGAGAATGTGAAAAATTGCACTAATCAGATGAAATATTTCACACTGACATATGAATTATTTGTTCTGCCGTGTCTCCTATCCCAGCTTGTTAACTCACAGGCAGCCATTTAAATCATAATTTCCTCTTTGCTCCAGCAGTCTTTTGTACTTGAAATATTTATTTTTTAATCCACTGCTTCTGTGTCATCTGCACTTTGTTGGGGGAGGTTGGATGAACCGACTGAACTGGGAGCAGTTGAGATTTAAGGCGTTTCATTTTCCCTTGCTGCTGAAGGGAAATCGAGCTTTTCTTAAGCATGCTATTGACTTGGAAGTTCCACTTACGGCATTTTCATTTACAGCTACAGAGATTTTGCTTTTCAAGATGAAAACATATAATCAGAGATTGGAAATAAAGTAAGAAACATTTCTGTTTGTTTGCTCCCACAATTCTTGTTCAAGGAGGAATCTGCCAGTGGTACCTGGGGGAAGTTTTGTCTGTGTGACTCATCAATCACAGTCAGTTGTTAATCAGAGGATCCTTGCTTTTGACAAGTTCAGTCCAGCTGACAGGGGAATTTTTCATCTTGCTGTGTAATCAGAGTGAAGATGTCAAACATCTGTTTCTTCAAAATATTTCATTTGTCGGGGCCAAATGAAGGGTATACCACATATAGATTGGTTTCTCATGAATCGTTTATCCAACTAGCAGATTATAAATGACTGTGTGGTTCAAGAACCGATACTAGCAGCTGAAACTGTGTAAAAATTAAGTTTATGTGGGACTTTAATGCCTTAAGGAGTTATGTGGTCTTGAATACTCTTTAAAGTATAAATTTAGCTTTATTTTCTCCATTGAGCAGCATGGAGAAACTAAATTGTTTCCCATTCTCTTAAAAAGAAAAACCTAATAATGCCTATATGCAGTAGGTTTGCAGAATTTCACTTTAACACTTATCAGTACTTAATTTATTTTTTTTTATTTGCTGACTGAATGCCATGACTTTTCTGGTCCCTAGACAAATTCATACAGTGCACATGTTGCATTGTGCCTGTGGTTCTCAAACCAGGTTTGTTTGAGATTTCAAGCAAAGAACTTGTATAGGTTTTTTTTTTTAATGTTTTAGTTTTCATTTCACAAGTAGATATTGAAGTCCACAAACTGTGCTTTTTGGAAGCCCAGATACAAAAAGGCAGTGAAATTGTTCTATACTGCACTTCTAAACTTAGAAATGTTACTGAGGAGATGTATAAAATTTGAGAATTGTTTTTAGAATTGCAATAAATACATGTTTTCTGGGGGGGGTTTCTGTTCCACTCTTTGCAGAACCATGCATATTTTCTGAGAACTACCTACAACTTTGTTTTTTTTTATTATCTTGAATGATAAGTGAATGAATAACACAATGACTAATACACATCTACACATCTGCAGCCAATCGGTGCCAAGGAAAATAAATGTAACTCATAGATTGGATGATTTGTAATCGTCAGCCAATAGTGCATCAAGCAGCATTGCGCTTACATATCTCAGTTTCTGAAGCTCTATTTCCTTTTGAATATTGTAGATATGGACTATGGGAAAATCCACAAATAGGCCGGATTTTCCATGAATAACTTGGTCACATTTCACAGAAAAATCAACATTGACTGGCATTGCAGAAATTGAACTTATTATTTTTTTATGTAGGGAAACTAGGTTTGCATTGAAAAAATTGGAACCACTGAAATGCTGTGAGATGGTTATGCTTTTACTGAGCATCGCATGCAGAAAAGTGACATGTGAACTGTTCGTGCATGCTTAAGAGCATGCTACTATCCGAGTACAAACTTGTGACTCAGGATGATTTATGTTTTAATTATGATCTTATGGGGTAGAAACAAAGATGTAGGAGATGCAAATCAGTCTTATTATTTCCCTGTGTGTGTTGGGTAATAATACATTTGCTGCACAGTCTCAAACTACCCTGCATTTGTGTCAAGATTTCTTTTCTTTTTCTTAGTTTAGATAAGTGTCAGCTACATGTCTGCGATGTCACAGTCCTCCTCCACAGCTTTCGACTGCTGAAAATCACAGCCATCAATGAAAGCCTGTCCCATTGTTACAGTTTGCTTTTTATCTACTGAGAACTGATTATATGCTTGTTCCACCCCATTTGCTCTCATTTTTTCCTGACAGGCACACTCGCTCTGTATCAACACCTATTTCTCTCAGGCTGACTCATGGTTCACATGGTATTGCTGCCAGAGCATAATCAATTTACAGGCAGATTTGTGCCCACACACCAGTGTTGGCTGCTGGAAAAAAAAAGAAGCAAAGTATGAAGTTTTTAATACAGTTCAATTCAGTTCACCAATTATCTAGAAATGTCATCTTGGGACTCCTTAACAAGACAAAGGGATCCAATTCGGAGGCGGTCAAATCCAGCACTGAAGTGCTGATGTTTTAGACATTTTCCTAGTCCAGCATACCTTTAACAAATGAATGGTTCATTAGGAAGATGCTGCAGAACTTGAGGACATGTTAAAGGTCATAAACATTGCACCAGAAGTAAAATAATATGACATGAAGACAATCACCTAATGTTAAATGTAACACATTTTTAACGAGCCACTTTGTTGCTTTAGGCACTTTGACTTTTGTCATGTTTAATCATCCTCAATTTAATTATCGTTTACCTGATCCCCATGTTCTTGTGTTTAAGAGTGTAATTGCTCCATTCTCCTCCATCTGGTAATGCTCCCCTGCAGTTAATTGGACTTATCTGTCCATTATTTCAACTAATCAGCTCTATGAGTATATTTGCCCTCTTTCATTCACTCTTTATGGAGCAAGATGGCGTTTAACCATCTTTCTCCTGAGTTTCTAATTCGTCTTATGTGTCATGTTTTGGCTTGTTGATATTCTGTTGCTGTGTTTGTTTTTCATTGAGTAAACTTTGGACTCCTAATTTAATAAACTATCATTTCTCATATAATTCTACCTATCTCCTGCCCTTGTTTGGGTCTGCAACTGAAGTTTATTCAGTTCATAAACTGAATTAGCAATATTTACGTAAAAATCAAGGCACCCTGACCTTCGCATTCATCCCTATAAGTCACTGTATTTCCATGAAAAATACATTGTTGCTCTTCACTTTCTAGTTACTTCCCTAAAAAGAAAAAAAATGTCAGTCTCAGGCCAATAAACTTTTTGATGTTCCTCTACAAAGCCTTTTTTTCTGTAGGCTGGAACTGGTAACAAATCGCAATATGTTACAAATCAAATTATCAGTTCATTATGTGAAAAAAGAGTGAAAAATGCTTTCAGGCACTTCAGCAAACTGTTACACATTGAACAAATCATTAACAACAGTTTTTTTTTTTCCCCCAGAGGTCTAGTTTGTAACCTGTAGCAAAACAGTAGAGGCTGTAATGTCTGAACTATTCAAGCAGTTGCAACCAGAACAAGATTTGTCACCATCAAGTCATTATTTTTCAAATGACTTGCAATGTGGATAAGTCCTAACTGTAACATTCCTATGTTATGGGCAATGCGATCATATAAAGGTCGCACTTTAATGAATATTTGTATTTATATTCTCTGAATACTCCATAAAAAATAGACATTTAAAACCAAAAGACCTACCTGACTGATGCTAAAGAGAAATCATACCTCAAGTATTGCAACTAAAAAAAGTAAAAGCAAACAACTTTATAGCTAACAGCAGTTCAACAAATTTTACCTGGATTCACCTTCTTTGAGTCTTCACATCTATCCAGGAGTAAAATATAATCTGGGACAAAATGGCAGCTGACCTGTTTTGGAAACGATTCTTCTCCAAAAGTTGTATTACATCCAGACATTTTACATTTGTTGATGTGTCACATTGCTTAGATAAACCCACAGCTTGTAATGCATCATTTTGTTTTTGTGAAAAAGTTATGCATTTGAAGGGTCAGTGTTTATGCAACTCTTTTCTGATTTATCTAAGCAAAGTGTTACAACCATGAATGTTGCAAACAGGCATTTGGAATCCATCTATTCTCTTTTGCTCTCCTGCATTTTACATCCCTGCCACAAACCCTAATCACATGAAGTATGTTGGGAATCCTTTTCTTCCACACTCTCACCTAAAGCGTCAGCAGCACTTGCCCACACACCAATGACTTAGCTTTTGTGCTCCCGAAGAAATCAATCGGTTGCTACTTAGAAGTGAGAGCGATTTAATTAAATAAATGGAGGACATCGGTTCCAGAGTTGGGGAATACACATGAAATGGACAAGAGCGTGGTGGACAGCACAATCTGTCGTTTGGATGCCCACCCTCAGTGCAGCTGTGAGTCAGTCACCTTTTGAAACACTTCTGACTCCTGAACGCCTGTGGGTACGCCTACACACACACACACGCACTCTCTCCCACAGTCCATCAGGTGTGTGACTAAGCATGCCATTGTCTGTGTAACAGAGGATGAGCCTCAGTAGTTCACTTGTCTCCCCATCCTTGATGTTACACTAACATTTGCACATATTTATACATGCACACACTCTTATTCTCCATCTCTCTATTTCTCTCTCACACACACGTGTATACACCCCCCCACACACACGCACACACACACAAAGCCCTTCCCTGTTTCCCATCTGTCACCCTCTACTCAGCAGACAGCCGTGTCGCCTGTCAAAAGTGCTGGTCATTGATTGCTACTGTAAGAAGGAACGAGTCATGTGGGATTGGGTTTCCAAAGACTGCAGCAAACGGCATGGCTGGTGTGGGGAGTGGCAGCTGTTTGCATATAGTGCTTGTTTTATATGGACCAGCTGTCTAAAAGACCCCATTGTAAGTGGTTACAGACTGATCTCTCCCTAAAAAACGGTCTCTAGAATTAGTAGATTCATTACAGTCAAAAACTATACAGAAAAAACTGGCTTATGTTTCATTTGATTACCTTTTCCAAAACCCACACCACGTTTCAGTATTGTCCGCCAATCTGAATTGCCGGACATAATTCAAACTCTTGTAAGTAGCCTCCTACGTCTCTTTGCCAAATTGGCAACCTGCCTGTGTTTAGCGAGTATTCCATCCTGTTTATCTACTGTTTCAAAAAAGCAACTATAGCTCTTACAACTTTGCCTGATTTTACTGAAGACCTTCAGAGACTTAAATAAAGGACTGTATTATTTTTACTCTTCTCAACAAGGAAGAGATCCAGTTGTCCAACGTTGTACTTGAGGGTAAAGCCAAATCCAGACTAGAAATGCGTCGCTCATGTTCTTCAGTTGACCACGGGATCAAAAATAGAAACAGACATATAAAACCTAAGAAACCCAAACATTTTCCATTTGCTGGTGTAATAATTAAGCAGTACAAACCAAGTTAATTTTGTAATTTAGGTGACATGATTTACAGCAGTACCAGTCTCTTAAACTGCTACTCCTAGCTCCATTGTGGAAAACTGCCATCATTTTAAGTTTAATTTAATGGCAGTTTCATTATATGCATTTTGCTGCAGATGTTAAGATCGTGGAATACAAAGACTGGAACCTTCCATCGTCCTCGTAAATGGATCCCTGGAGTAACCATATTGATTTATTTGAGTAACCCCGTCTTAGCTTTAACGCTACACGGTCATGTCTGGATGAGCATCATGTTCCATGTTTTCTGAGAAAGGATCACTGGCTGACAACAGAAGGAGGAGGAAAAGGAGGCTAAAACCGGAGTAAGTCTCCATGTCCCGCTGCATCCTCAGGTTACTCACCGGCTTCATTTATTATTGCTGGCCCTCATCCATTATGAATTAGCAGGTACAATGCCCCATCGCTTTGGAACCGATGCTACCATTCCTTCCCTCCCCTATCTTTGCTGCTAAGGCCACAACCATCACCGCTGCCGTCCTGCCAGAAACCTCCACCGTGCAGGAGCTTTTCTGCCATATCCCTGGGCTGTGACCTACATAAAAGGAGAACAGGGACGAAGTCTCGCAGAGGTGGAGGAAAGATCAGGTTGGTGAGACAGAACAGACAAGGGAAAGAAAAACAAGGAATGAAATAATGCTGAGCAGTGATTCAGCGGGACGTAGATAAGATTTAAAAAATATTCCAGTGTTATGTGGACTTCACATCTGTTTTATCTAGCTTGGTGTTCCTTTCAGTAAATCATTCCCATTCCACATCAGCACAGTTTATACCTTAAGCAAATAGCCTGTCCTTAAGGATAGCAATTAGCATCTACTAAAAGTGGCACAAAGCCATCTTGCAGCATTTCGAGGACAGTGTTCCTGATAATAACACTAATGATGACATGCAGCTCCTATCCAGTCTCCAACATGACTCTCCTCTGTCCTTTTTTTTTTACCATTTATAGCAAGGAGATCCTTGATGCTGTTGCTGCTGCTCTGGGGAATGTATTTAGTCACTGCTCCCCTGCGTTTGACAGCCAAGAAGCATATGTTTGACATTGGGAAATAAATTGTAAGGAACCCATGTTTTGTTACAGCCTGAAACACATCAGTGTCCTGCTGTTTGCTTGTTCAACCCTGAAGTGAACAATATAAACTGTTAGCAGCAAAAAATACACACATATATTGCAGGGAATCTGGACATCCTCACCACAAGTTCATTGGTTTGTTCAATTATAATCCGGCTAAAAAATGTTTGCCATTTCACAGATTTCTGCCTTTTTTTCTTGTGACTCAGATCAATAAAAAATCTGTTAAAAGGGGGTCTGATGGAAAACCTGAGGATTAGTGGTGGGACTCAATTAAATGTTTTAATCAAGTTAATGACAGGGTCGGTAATTAATTTAAGTTTAATTGCACTTTAATCAAAAATCATATGTATCAACAACAACAAAGAAACCATTTATTTTTAAAACCACATTTTTTGCTGCTAAATTATTAAATAATACAACCCCATAATGAATGCATATGTGTTTTTAATCTATTATTCAGGTTGTTCAGCCATCAAGCGTTTCAGGAACCTCTGATAATTCATTTAACTTCTGTGAAAAAGTACTGCTTTATAAATGTGGACTGTGAACGCTGACAATAGTGGTGGGGACGTCTCTGCTAGCTGCAACATATTTACAATTACTTTCATGATAGGCAGACTCCTTATTGTGCACAACCATAGTTTTTCCAGCATCCCATCATGTTGTTTGTTTGAAAGCAAAAATGAACAGTCATCAGACCTATTTGTGGTGAGTGAAAATGCAACTTTCCAAAAATGACTACCAAACAAAATTGAATAAAGAAAAAAAATGATTCACTGAAAACAGATTTTTCTATTCTGCTCAGGTTATTTGTGTTTTAATTTTAAGGTTTGTTTGTTTGGATTCATTAATGATAAGCTGGAAAAAACAGCAAAATTAGACGTATGTTCAAGGAGCAGATTTGAGTAAACCAAAGATTTGAGATGATGTTTGAGGTCAGTGGAGCTATGATTTTCAATTCCTGAAGGATTTATGTAAAGTCAAGCCGACACAATATCTTCCTTTGCAGCGATGTCCTATAATTTTCCCTTGACAGGTTTTATTTCTCCAACTGCAGTCAGTGCTTATTACAATATGTCCTGCCAAGGTGTCCTTGAGCAGAATCCTATAAGTTACAAAGGAGAACCTTGTTAGATAAGTGTCTGAAATATTCATGCAAAAATATCTCATCCCAGTCCTAGCTCCTTTTGGACAGCTCTGCACAATCTTTCCTTTTTATTTTAGGGTGTGGGTAAAGCTCTAGCATTAGCTCACAGTTGCCATTACTTACTTGGATTGTGCACTCATGGAGAGTGTGACTCTTGTGGGTCTTTTTCTAACTGGGCTATTGGAGCTGGAAAGTAGGATAGCATATTAACTGGGTTATGGTAGCAGTCTACTTCAAAGATCCCCCTAATGCCTGGTCATTTTTTAGAGAAGCTCTCCATTAGATAAAAATTTGTGATTGAAGTTTACATAAAGATTTTACAAATAGACATTTTTGAGTATGGCTGCAAACATTTTGTCTAAATCCTCCACTGACTTTGACTTGAAATATGTCAACCTACACTGCATCTCACATGAACTACTTTCATGTTTAGTTCACATTGATTCAAACTGAATAATTCATGTTCTTGGTGTGCCACTCAAAAGTCACATCTCCTTCAACTAGTTGAAGTTCATTATTCAGTTTTAGTCAAGATATCCTTGAAATGTTTGGAGATCTAACATTTAGAACATTTTGACATATTCTCTTATTTGTTCTCTTTGGCTGTGTGTTTTATTCTCTACTGTTGATAATATGCAGTATGGACCACATCTTTAACTTTGCTTTAAATTTTCTCCAGATCATGGGCTGGAATTTTCCTAGAAGCCTGAATGATTTTAGTGTCTTTCCTGAAAATGGTCACTTCTGTAACCTATGCTCAGTTAGATAAAAAAAACAACATGGATGTAAAGGTGAGTCAAATTTCTACTAGTCATTTAATTTTCTTTTGTCAACTAACTAAAAAAGCTAAAAGCAGAAAAGTATGTTTGGTCTTGGTCAACTTCAAACCATTACAAGTTACTTTCATCCTGTTGTTAATTGACAGAGTCTCAGAAGTCTAATGTGTAAATATCAAAAGATTTAAACGAGTTTATGGATATTCAGAACTTAAATTCATAAAAAATACTTCAATAAAGTTAAATTGAATTGTTATGCAATGCTTTAGGTACATGTTTACCACTATAGAATAGAGAATGGAAGGAACTAAATAGTAACCTCAGAGTAGAAATATTAGCAGCCTGAGTTCTGCCCCTGAAGACATAAATATTATTTGGAACCTGAATTAAAGCTGATTACTGTTTTTGGAAACTGATGCAAGAAAGTTGATTTCCTTTAGTTTGTATAAGTAACATAAAATGTATTCATATCACATGATTTATCTCCCAACCAGAAAAATTTAGCAATTTCAAGCTGACATGTAGAACATAATAAAGCATGTAGCATATCTTGCTCATATCTAATTTAATTCACAAACATAAAACTGAAAATTAGATTATCAAAAATATCAAATTAGCTCTGCCTATTTGAACTAACAATATATTATTGTATTATTTGCATTTCCTGTGCAAATAGAAAACATGGAATTTTTCATTTTTTGCATCATTGCTTCTGGTTAATTCTTCATCTGAGGAAGCATTCTGTCAAAAACAATTGAGTGGATGGGAAAAAAGAAAAATCATCTTCAGGCCTTCAAAATGTCACACCTTTTATGAATGTTATTCTTCACCCATTTTTCCCTCCAACACTGAATGTGTGTGAGTGGGCCAGTCATCTGCCACAGCAGTATTACTCAGTTCAGCTCACAGGACACTTTCCCGAGTACTAGAAACAAAGGCCAGCCTGTTTCTATGGTTTCTCACATACTGGAGATCTGACTGGAATTTTTACATAGTCAAGGCTAATGGATAGACTGGGTCCAGCGCATTTAATGAATACCGAGATGGATGTATGATGATGGAGAGTTTAACGGCCTATCTCTGAAGCAGCTTACAGGGCCTAAATAACATGTGCCTTTGTGCAACTCATTAATAACGTCCAAAAAATGCGCCGAGATGCTTCAAAGGTGCCCAAATCCAAACCCACTCACAAAGCTATGCCCTTCTGTAGGTCAAAAATAAAAAGTCCACCTAAACGACTTTAACAAATATGCCCTCTTTTCTCCAAGCTAATGATGTATCACAGCAGTGATGGATGTTTTTCTAGAGGCATAACTGTGGTAAACTCCTGCTGTGCCCTTCACATGACACGCTAAATCAAACTTTCCATTAACTACTGGCCAGCGAACTTAAAAGGCATATATCAACACTTTTTACAACTTTTTCTGTTCATCTGTGTTCAGCCTTGTAGTTCACAATAGTTGCATTCATTCCCATGGACACAATCGAGAATTACGGCAAATAAAATACAGAATAAATGGGGGATGGGGAGTTATAAAGGAGGCACGTGAATGCCAAAAACGTTATGAGCTGTGCTTAAGAGTGATGATACACTGAGAATACCAAACTCCAGCATGATTGCATAATATAAGGTTCACCTAAGATAATATAAGTGATAGGATAGTCTCAGGTTTGTGTTTGAGTTCCAGTGAAAGTTAATTTTAACACAGTGATTTATAAAGGAAGTATAGAGGAGGTTGGGAGAAATGCTTTAGTGCAGCGGCTTGGAGACTTAGCAAACTGGGACTCTGGGGAGGGATGTAAAAGCACTTTTCATGAACCAAGTCTTCCAGCAGCAAATGACTTGTAACAAAAAACAGTAATTCAAATTGAATTTGATGCTTTCTGAATGTCTACTTACAGTAGATACAGGGACATCTAAGGAAAACTAGTGTGTTGGCTAATGCAGCTTTACTTAGTTTATTGATGTATGCTGCCCCTTTTTAAATAATTGGTAAACTGAAGGTTAAATTTAACACTTAAACATTTTTACACTATTCTGATAAGTGATTTTGGCTACAGTTTGACTGGCATTGTTGTACTGATGTGCAACGGCATCCATAGCTACATTCCTTCCAACAACTCATCTGTACTGCAGAGACCAGCAGTGATTGTGCAAGTTTCACTTTTATGCACACAATCAGTTTGTGCTTTATTTAGAATGACTCGACAAGACATCGAAGGTTCTGAGGACACTACATAGTTGTCATACCTTTCACTCTATTTGCAGTTTTCAACAATACATTTAGTCCTAAACATCACTTCAAGCTAATGCTATAAACGTTGTCCATACAATACAATCAGACTTTATCCTCAGTCAGGAAATAAATGGATGCTTAAGAAAAAGGAGGGAAGAGAAATGGAAATATTTTATAAAAATGACTCATTGTGTAAAAGGATTTTTGAAATCTAGATGTCACCAAATGTAAATATGCCTTGGAATGATTTATATAAATATAACTGACATCAGCAACTCATGGAAAAGGTCACAACTGCAAAAAAAAAAAAAAAAGAAGAAAAATTCCACCTGCTGAGAAAAACAAACTGACCAGCAAAAACTCTGCAAAATGTGAGTAATGGTTAGAGAAAGTTCAACACATTCTTTTTAAAACTGTCTGTGAGTTGACTAATTTATTTCCAGTGCGCACTGTTTTCTTTAAACTTGACCAGACCTCATGCACTTCCTGAATTGCAGTGAACCAGGTCAGCAACATCATGGGGTTGAGGTTTTTTTTTGTTGTTGCTTTGTTTCTGTGTAGTTGCATTAGAACAGTCTTTTTCCAAACCACAAGGCTGCAGCAGTCAGACTTCACACATACTGTGTTTGTCACGTAGCTGATCACACTCCTAGAGATGGCTGAATTGAATTGACAATTAAATTTTTTGTCAGAAAGTTGTCACATGCACTTTCTTTGTGATTTTAACCAACAAATCTAAACAACTGAACTCATTTTTATCTAGAACTTTGCAAAGTTCCCTCGTTCTGATTTAAATGTGGAATTTAAAAACAAATCGTGATTTACTTTGGCATTACAGTGCCTTTTTGTTAAAGCGAAGTGAGCTTTCCCCAGGCAGATCCAGGGTAATTGGAACAGTGGTGAATGATAGACTGGAAGGCGAACACACACATGCACACACACATTTACATAAGGACCCACACAGGTCATTACATTTACCACTAAGCATCTCCATAAGCCCAAGCGGGCATATCTGACATATCCATCTGCTCCGGCGGGATCAGGCTGGATCTACCTCTGACTTCCTAAATATGGGTAAGGGGTATGCCAGCGGTAACATTGATGGAGATGTGATATTGTAATAATCACAGGGTTCGTCACAGAGGAAATAAACCAGGGGTATTATTTTACACCCATTTTCATATTTACTGGAGCAACATGCCACTTGTAATTTATTTACGTAAACCAGAATTATTTTCACTTTAGTTTAAATTCTTGTTAGTTTTTTACCTCCTTTTACATGGATTCATCGAACATGGGTTTCTGTAAGAACATCAAACATTGTTTTTCACACTTCTTTGAAGACCTTTACTTCAACAGTCAAATCTGGATTAGAAACCTAATTTATGTATTACCTGATTAACTACAAAAATTTTGTTTTAGCCGTCTAGCAATGGCTAAAACGATTCTACTCAAGCTTGTAGAATCAAAAGTTCACTTATTTAGAGCTCGACAACATGTAGTAGGCTAAAGAATGTCAAAAAGCAAGTGATCATAGCCTGATATAAAGAAATGAAAGAAACTATCTTATGTTAGTCAGTGTGAACTGGGTTGCAAAGCCATGTCTAAGGCTTTGGTCCTCAAAGAAACGAAAATGAGAACAACTATTACCAGTGGAGAAAACATGAGGAAAAAGTGAAGCAGTGGTGAACCTTCCCAGTAGAGGTTGGGCTAAAAATACTGCTCCAAGAGTGCATTGATGACTCATGCAGAAGGCCACAAAAAAAACAAAAAAAAAAACCAGAATAACATTTGAAGTCCTACAGGCCTCCCTTACACCATTTAATGTTGATGTTTAAAATTCGACAACTGTTAAATTTCTCACAACAAAGCATTTCAGAAAGAAATTATACCAACAGTCAAACATAGTGGTGAGAATGATGGTCTGAGGCTGCTTTGCTACTTCATCACCTGAGCAGCTTCATGTGATTAGTGTATGCTTTAGATCTGCTCTCCAGCGGTAGTGTTTTAGGAAAGTCCATAACAGTTACATGCATCATCTGTATTGCATGCACTGAAGAGATTACTAAAGTCAGCACCCAAAATGGGTTTATTTATCAAGGTCCCAATAGTTAATTCTGGTCTGTTTTGTCACTGAAAGTTGCTCCTTCTATGCATGCCAGTAAATTGCTTCTTAATTTACTGGCATTGAGAAGTTTTATACTCTTTTTCCCTATAAGCTTGCTGACTTAGAAATGTTTTCAGTTTGTTTATCTCACATATAAAACCATCATTTCTAGTTTTTGATACCTTACATCATGCTACATCTGCTCACACATACACAGGGGTTCCTTTGCATCATTGGCCTTAGGTCCCAGTCTGTAACCCTGCCTCACCAAACCTTTTTCCTTTCCCAGGGGAAAGCCCCTATGTGAAAGAAGAAATGGGGAGTAAAGGGCACCAAGTTCCCACTGGATCTCCTCCTCCGTGCCCCATCTGTGCCCAGCCAGTGCCACTGTGTTTCAGCTGCTCCAAAAACTGTGTGCTGGCTTGAGGATGCATGTGCTTTTAATGCTCCCCTCTCTGTACATTCTGTGGGTTAAGCGAATAAAAATAAAAAATCTGATGTGGCACTGTAATTAAGCTGCCATTAATTGTTTTGCCTTGTCCCCAGTGGCACCGCTCAGACTTAGGGGGAAGGAAAAGGCAGATTAATGGGGCTGATGGTCTCTACGCCTTACTGAACAACTAAGCACAGTGAAAGCGATTCTTAATTACTGCCTGTTGCCTCTAAATTACCCAAAAGTCATCTGACAGGAAGCTAATTAGCCCCTAACAGATCAGATGTTTCTATAAATGCTGTAGTCCGATCAAAACCGTGAGGTATTAACTTTGCATAACTTCTGGCAACTCGTTTTTTGAGATTTAACCGCAGCAGGTGTTTGAGTCTTGCCTGTTTGCCGTCTTCACTGTAGCCGGTTTCTAATGGCAGCGTTTTCCACAAACACTGCGCTACGTCTAAATGTGGAATCTCAGGTGGTTTCCTGCCTTGGCGTGAACAGAATCAAGACTATTTATATGCCTTGTATCATATGACATGTCAAATTTTCACTGCCTGAAATACTCTTTCCAGCCTCACCAGCAGCCAGTGTGAATGTAAATACAGGAGATATTGATGAAAACAAAGCGAAGAGAAAAAAATGCAGGACAGAGAAGGAACCCCACAAAGCGCCCTTCTATGGCTGGTTTTCGCACACGCAAATTTTTGCGGCAATGGAATCCTATAACCATATACAGGCTCTTCAACTCACACAATCTTATATTGCGCTGGGTGGGTCACCGCCCTTGCAAAGTCTGACCTCAATAGGCACTTGTGGTGAATTATTGTTTGCAAGTGGAAACTTGGCCAGATAATCTTCCTGCTGCTGGCTCAGGGCAGAGTGAGACCACTGTCTCCTTGCCTGCACGCGCACCCTGTGCACACAGCTTTTGTTTTGTCATCTCTACTTCCAGGTCACGCTTATTTGCTGACTCTTTACCTTTTTTTTTTTTTTTTTACAATAACTCCTTGTGTTTGCACTTCATCTTTCTTTTTCTGCCTCTCCTCCTCCGTCTCGGTTTCCCTCAAAACCTACTTCCCAACAACTCTGGTCTTTATCCTTGAAGGCCACTCACCTCTCCGCGGCTGTTCCTGCCAGTGCCGAGCAGTAAATTCCTGGGCTGGTAGGAAACACAAATATGCACAAACCAAGGGGTGATCAGTTCAATCAGAAGGGACCCTTCATCACCCCCTGCGTCTCCTGTTTCTCCAGGCATTCATTCATACAAAGAGTCTTTGTGGAACTGGTTCTGAGGGATTTTCTTGAGATCTCATTCCACATGCATCATACGTATAATTCGCGTGTTTGTGTGTCTGGTTGCTTTGCCAGTCAGCATGGTGTGAATGATGATCATATAATTGGGGTCTCCTTCAGCAGACATAAACCAGTGTTTGAACCAAAAGAAAAATGTGATTACAGTGATTGTAGCAGACTAATGACATGTTGGTTGAAGAGGGTTTATTATTAAAATGATGATGACCCATCCTTAATATAAACTTTGTCTGACTGATATAGCCACTGCTGTGGTTGAATGTGACTGAACAGTTTAGGGTGAAGTCCTTTAAGACTCATGTCAGCAAGATGATGTCGCATACAAGCTAAGAAGTTCAGAGTACAGAGGTGTGCAAAAGGATTCATATGACGTAAACTTTATTCACATTTTGTCCTTATGCAATCACAAACCTTAGTTGTTTTGTTGGACAGATCAATACAAAGCAGCACATTTGTGAAGTGGGAGCAAAAATGCAGTTTGTTTGCTCTTTAACAATGACTCAAAGTGTGGTATACAGTTGTTTCTAGCCCTTTTTATCTCCACTGATAACACACAGTTGCCTTAAAAGTCAATGAACAAGGGACACACAGTAAGTCAGGGATAAGGTTTTGGAAGTTTAAAGGAAGATTTTATTTTAATGGTTGTCCATCCACCAGGGGTGTGCAACATTTGGTCATTTACATCTTACATGTTAACTCCTAACAACTCTTAATATTTTCTAACAGTTAAAAAATAAGAATGTCTTAGTCAAAAATTTAAGTAAAATTCTGTGAAGTTTTAACTCAAGGTTTGGAGAAAAGAATACTTTTTCAAGGCACAGTGTCAGTGAAGAACTTCTGATTCCCAAACCGTCATCGGTACTGATTCTTGAAAATATGTAATACTATTTTTACTTTTCCTTTACAAAGGAGGAAGCTGCCCCTCTCGCAGCCTCCACGTCAAACTCTGTTCCACATTGCTGAGCCAGTGGAAAATCTGATGTCCGCTCAAGAAACAAAGTGGTGAAGAAAGATTGGCTGACCAAAGGACAAAATGTTCATACGGCACGTCTTCACTGATAGGGACCGGCTTATGTAACCCAAATAATGAGGCATCTTCTTGTTCCCATTTTCCACTTGCCTCGAGGCACATGATTTCCATGAGCATTTCCAACACAGTAGAATTTATAGTTAACTCTTTGGAAATGACAGATTTTGAGGCTTCGTTTTTCCATTCTTTTTGGCTTTTCCATCGTGCTTTGTGCAAAGATCTTCATCAATTCAAAGCCGAAATGCAAGTAGGATGCTGCAGCAAAGTCAGTCTTGGTTAGAATAGCAGACGCATTCATGCTGTGTCAGTTGCGAGACACTTTCCAACTGAACCTGCAATTATTTGTCAAGCTATCTCGTCTCATGGTGTGTAGCGCTCTACCCCAGCAATTAAAGTTCTATGTTAGGAGCAAAAAAAAACACACATACTCACCACAAAAGCAATCTTGGTGCCTACAAAAAAATGTTCTAAACTTTTTAGTTCTCCACCGTTATCTAAAAAAACCATGTGATTCTTTATCAACAAAAAATATAAGTTTGTTTTGAGCGTGTCTGCGATTTACACTGAATGTGTCCACCAGCCCCCTAAGGGTATGGCATGCCTCATCACGAATGCTTACTCAGACTGCATGAACAACACATTTGCATGCACAAAGGACGGTGACACTTGACATTTACTGTAGTTCACAAGACGCTCCAGAGCATCTGGCAAATTTTCACAGAGAAACTAAGTCAACAGCGAGGTTCATGACAACAGCTGTGGAGGGAAATAATCAGTCTCGACCAATTTAAAAGCAACATGGCTCTTGAAGTGTTAAGTGTCAGTAGAAAATATTTTTATCTGGATTTTGTAAATCTTAAAAAAGGCAAACTGCAAATATTTACGAGGGCTCATCTTCTACCTTAATTCTATGAGTTAAAGCTGTTTACATGGATTAAAATTGAGTTTGAGGAGGCTAAGCCAGTGGTTCAAAAATGTTTTGTAACAAGGATCAGATCAACAAATACTAAGAATTAATTGTTTTTCAGAAAGGAGAACAAAGGTTCTCAACTCCTTGCTATGTTTGATTGGAATAATGATTTCTCTTCTCTTGCAGAATATTCTACCCTAATCACAAATGATGGCAGTTGGGCGCCATCCTCAAATTTACAGCTTGCGACCGAGAACACGATTAGATTTGGTTTGATGTTATTCCCAGATCCCATATTTGAATTTCACAGGTAAATAATAACCATAAGCACTTGTTCTTGGGTCACTGTTGTCTGTTTCAGTTTAGCTATAGATCTGTTGAAATGTTTTCCTCTACACATTGTGTTTAGGGTAGTTTTCTATTTCAAGCGTAGCTTGTTTTTGGGTGAAAAGCATTTTTATGGGGGTGGCTTATTACCTCTGCATCAAAGTTTATAAGCTTTGTGTACTTTGCAAATTGTTCAGCCAAAAACAAAGTGCAATCCAAGTACCACAGAACAAGAATCTTGGAGCTAAACTGAACAAGCAATCAGTAGCAGCCCAAGGCCAAATCCAACTAAATTAATCTATTTTTAAAACTGTAACCAAAAACATTGGTGCCTGACAATGAGGAAAGTGTTACGGAAAACTAACAAGTTCTGCATGAGGAGCACTGTTGACATTTAGATTTTAATGGCCTCTGACAATCACTTGCATTATTGCTTTCTGCCTGTTTTTTTTTTCTTTTTTTCTTTTGCATCTTCAAATTAAATTCCACTCATGCACTTGTTGACTTTGTGGTCAGTTATAAGATTAGGAGATCAGGCCCATAGTTGTCAAACAGCTTATTGTCTTAAGTTTCACAAGTACTGGGAACAGGCCACTGCTAGTTTAGCTAAGTCTGGAGATCACAAGTTAATTTCGTTAATCTGGGGTTTTTAGGCGATTACGTTTCTGCCAGTAAATAAAACTCGATATATAATCAAGTCTTTTGTGGCTAAAAAGCAGCTTGTCTCCCACACATAAAGTAAAAATGCGCCGCTTAAAGTCTGCATCTGTCTTCTTGCTTTCAGTTACTTCCATGAGTTCTGCAGTATTTGAGCATGGGATAAAACGGGAGGGATAATGCAGGAACTGACAGACTTATAGGGAGAAAGACAGAAAACGGGCGGCTTCACTGTTTTGGTTGGAGGCATCTGCTCAGGGTTAGCAGACATAAAACTGTACAGACTGGCACTTTGGAAGCCAACTGAACCGCTGAGGGTAAGCTATATTAAAAAAAAAAAAGAAAGTAGTAGCGGACATAAAAATTGATTTATGCTTTATCTTTTATGCCACCACTTTGAAAACCTTGCAAATAAAGCCGTGCAGATCAGCTGAGGCTTACATCGCTGCTGCTGTTTGTGAAAAGGAAAACATCAGCACATGAGATGGACTTTGCTGAAGTTTTAGAGCAGGAAATTGACAGTTCAAAAGGCACACGGGCAGGTACCTAACCCACTCAGGCATGACTGGCTCCAGCATTTCACAGTTTGTTCAAAAGTTTATTACATCTTTTTTGCTAATCTGCACAACTAGACTTGTGGTTCCTCATTTTGCTTTTCGCTAAGCCATAGAAGTCGAATCACACAGTTATTGCGCAAGACTGCCCAGTGGGGGAAAAAAAAGAAGAAAATATATCTTTTTTCCTGTTCTTCTGTTCCCCTTTGACATAAATCTGACACAGAAATTCTGAAGTGAAATTTTCCAGTGTCAAGTTGTACGTACACAAGCACAAACTCATTGACCTTTTCAGATGTTTACACATCTGAAAAGATATGTGACTCAGGGCTATTGTGTTAATGATGAATCCCATTATGTTAAAACGACTAGCGTAATATACAGCAGTTTGACCTTAGCTAAAGTTTGTTTTCTATAGTGGGATCTTAAACCCATCTATTGGCTCACTTGGCTCACTTAGAAAAAGATCATTTCTCAAGCTTGGTCTTTTTGTGAATAGAATTATTTTTCTTTTGCACATTTTGAACTCGAATTTTAACTTTAAAAAGAAAAAACGGAAATTCTTCAATTATTTTGGACTTTAAAATGCTTACAAATACACCCTCAATTGATGGGTAAAGGAAGCAAGTGAGATGATAAGAGTTAATTTATTTGAGTAAATCAATTCAGAAAGTAAAATTTTAATACAGATTCATTACAAACAGTAATATTTTTCATGCATTTACTTCTGTTAGCATTGTGATTGTAGGTTACATTGATGATGGAAACCCAGTTTGTTTTCTTTAAAACTTAGGTGAATGTTGTATAAGACCAATCATTTTTTTAATACAGAAATACTGTGTAGGCTTTCCACAAAATGGAGAACCCGACAGTTAACCTCGACAGAAAATCCCTTCCCTTGAGGCTAATCTACAAAAGGCCTTTATTTAAAATAATTTTTTTTTTTTAAATACTGTTTTTTTCAGGCATATTCATGGAAAATTAAGTGGATGGGGAAACTTGTGGTAGAAAATCATGCACAAACAGGAATGATTGCTGCATTAAAGAGGTTTGCATGAGTGATTTAAGACCTACCACACAGATGCATCTGTTCTCATCACGTCCTCTCTGAAAATGGAACACATCAACTCAGTTCTAAAGTTCCTACACAGGTTCTCTGCATCTAAGAGAATAGACTTTAACATATTTTGATGCCAAGCCATTTTATAAACAAACAAAAGGATTTTTAAGACCTGTTATTGGTCTTCCAGACTGCTGAGGTCTTCCTGTTCTAGTCTTCTCTGCATCTCCACAGTCAGAATCAAACATGGAGTAGCAGCATTCAACTTTTGTGGTCTTCTACCTGGAAAAAAACTTCCGGGAAAAACTGCAAAACTGCCGAAACACTGAGTTGCCTTACATAAAGGATCAAATGTTTAGATTGATCAAATGTTTGATTAATAATAAGTGGAAAATAGATTAATTCTTAACTGGATAGCAATTTTTCATTTGTATTCTCTGACCGTATCCATTCAGTAATGGCTTGTTATAAGCCATAATCATTACAATTAACAAAAATAAATGCTTAAGTCATACTACAGTGTATAATACATCTATACGAGTTTATTTTTTTTAATTGAATAACTGAAATAAAATAAGCTGTTAAATCATATTCTGATTTTTTTCAGGCGCATGCACCAGCAATCATTCCTAAGTGTAGAATATACTTGCTCAGTTAGTGTTTGACTGGTAGCTGAAGAGATTGACGGCAGCTCAGATTGTTACTTGGCGCTGCTCTTCGTGCTGCAATGACCCAGTCAGGGTTATGTTTGCCGAAAATGCTACTTCTCGTGAGTTCTGGGTAATCGCGAATAATGCAGGCATTCAATAGGGAGCAGGAAAAAAAAAACCCCGCGCTACATCATGGAAACAGTGACGTCAGGTTTGATTAAGCGTTGAGGGAAGAGTCTTGTGTTGCAGACAGCAGGACTGCAGAGACAACACAGTGATCTTTCTGTGTGTGCTTTTCACTGGCTGCCTTAAATGATGGAGGGAACTGCTCAATAATCCTGTTATTATAAAGCGATACGGGAGCGAAGAGGGAATACGAGGGGATCATGACGTAACCGTTTCCATAGGCGACTGATATGCTGGCTCGACCAATGGGAATCCACACCATTGGTCCGTACCCATCCTCCTTTTGACGTGCATCACATGTCCCTGGCGGTGTTGTGACAGCAGGAAAGTCGGCAAAGCAAGTTGATTCCCCACAGTGTACTTCCGCCTTCGTTTAAATCCACGTTTGAGAAAGGTTTTCGTACGTAAGTGTTCCCTTACATTGTAAATCTAGTCTGGACAATAAAATCAATAAATTAGTTTGAAAGTTTCGAGATCCAGGTATTAAAAAAGGTTTAAATGTAATTTATCCTCAGAGATGGATGGAGTGCAGCGCATAAACAAACTCAAAATGGGAAAAAAGAGGCTTACAGTATAGCGAAGTGTTGTTTTTTTTAATCTAAAAGACAATTATGTTTATTTATATTTCTGTTTATTTGATTTTACAAGTTAATTGTATACATTTATTGATTTACAGTGTGGTAAAGAGAGTTATGCACCAGTTTGCCTCTGCTAAGTAGAAAAAAAATGTCGATTAGCTTTCGATATTGGAAACTTTAACCATTTTAATGGAATTAAAAACAAGCACACTTAGTCACCTTGTTCACTTTTAGCTCAATTGTAGCGCCATCCGTTTTCATTACTGCACCAAATGGTTTTCTGACGAGCGGCGGTCGAAGGGGAACTCTCTTGACGTGTCAGAAGTCTTTGGTTGTGGCTGTGACAACGCAGTGGGCGGGGCCTTACCTCAGATCGGGGCAGAGAGTCTAGTCTTTGGTGAGACTGAGGGGGAGTGAAGAGAGAAACGGACAGGGATTGCTCTCCAGAAAACGGGAGTAAGTATATTTTTCTGGTTTATTTCCTTAACAGGGTGGCAGAATGGCCACGTGCTAGGAGAGGCTTCCAGGTGTTCGGAAGCTGCATTCAAAACCAGGTGCTGTAAAAAAAATCTTCATTTTGGGTGTGCAGTGATCAACGAGGGCCAGCGTCTGAAAGGGTAACTGCCTACTGTACCGAAGCTAACACCGTTAGCTATCGTTATATCTTGGTTCGATACTGACATTGGGCGTTTCATTTGCCAACCCCAGGTGGCTAGTAGTAGTCGGCGAGGATGCTGCCATCTTCCATTTGCTTGTGCTTAATTTTACGTGACTCCTACTCAGCTCTAGTGTAAGTTTTTGGACTTGTCAATCAATAAGAAGCACATTTTTTTGTGTGTATATCCCTCATTACAACCTGTATCGGCTAAGGCATGTGAGCTAGTCGGCTAACAGTCGAATGTTGAACGTCAGCCAGGAACGGCTTTTTAACGTGTTAAACGTTAACGTTAAACTCACGACGATTACTTGCTTGCTTTAACGGTTCGTGTGCCGTACACTCTCTAACTGCGCTCTAAGCTGAACATTTCCCGTGAAATGTATTGAAATTTAATGGGTTAAACAAATTAACACTAGGTTACTCCATGTAACGTTGTCTGACTCATTTTGACGTCTATACATGGAGGCAGTTTGTGTTAGATATATAGCGTGTTGCCGTTGCTACCTTGTAAATTCGGGGGACAGTGTTCTGTGGATTCCGAGTGCAGGGCAGTCCTCGCAGCTGTCTGTCACCCCAATGCAGCCGTAGTAAACCTGTTTTTGTAGAGGAATAATCTGTGTTATTATTATTTTTTTAGATATACTTTCACTGATAAACAACACATCGAGTCCCTTCTCGAGCTGTCCCCCTTTTACTGCTTTCCGTTCAGGTTAACTTCACCCCTACCGATATTTTTCTGCTCCTGGCGATCAACCGTTATTTAACGGTTGAGTTACGGTCAGCATTAACATTTAGGAGCAGCGGACCTTGAGACAGCCACCCCTAAAACTTTTGCGACTTAATGGAAGCAATAGTATCGTATAGATTATCTGTCGAAATCGAAATGGACTGCAGCCACCGGGCACCTTTTGGTGTGCAGTTGAAGGGATCACTCCTTATCCAATTAAAAAGCACCCGGGCTTGCTTCAGCGCCAGCGGTGTCCCCCTGTGCTGCGGAGCAAGCTTCGTAATCACCCTAAAATGCATGTTTGTTTTTTTACGGTTAAAATGTTACCCTGCGTTTCAGTTATCTAAGGTCTTTTAGTAATCCTAGAGTACAGCAGTTATCTGTGGACTCATTACATAATTTGTAATGACAGCCAAGCCAGAATGTCTTGAAAGTCTTTATTATAGAAATGATAAACTACTTGGATTTAGTGCCAGTCCAGAACAGGAAGGTCTGAATTAGACTTTACAATGCTCTAAGAATAGCTTTTAGATTAATTTATTGCCGTTCTCAGCATGTAGAAATTTAAAAGTTGTTTATTGATTCACTCAGATCATCAGTCAGATCCTCTGAGCTCTTTGACTTCAGACTGTCGCTGTTTGTCACTCAGCAAAGCCAAACGATCACTTTTCTTATTTGTTGCAGTACAATCTCTTTGTTGTGACTTAGGATGGAGAACTCCACTCACCTTGACAGAGTAAAAAGACAGCAGTCGCTCCATTTGCTGCTGTTTTTCTTTAAAACGCCTGATTACTGCTAATGCGAGGGTTTGTTTTGGAAGTTACTCGTCACACCAAAGTGAATTTGGGGATTTGACAGAACAATTGTTTTAAAGTGTTGTTATTATTATGTTGTAGGGGTGTTGTGTCTGGAATCAGGCTGTTTCAGTGTCATGGTGATAACCTTGAGGAGAAATGCAGCAGTTGCACTCTATTAGGACAGAAATTTAAAGCAAAATGTGTAACATGAATTAAGTGGTCATACAATATAAATATAATCTAACATGTAAATGACTTTCTTTTTATTATTTTGATATAGTTATAGCAAAGATAGAAAATAAGCACCATATATGTAGTTTTTGAGTCCTTATTGGTAGCTGTTTCAACTAATTCAGACAGTTCTCACTTTTCAAACAATGCTAGGGTGAACTACTCATGATGAGATGGAGAGTTGATGAGCTCATGTTTTAGAGTCATGTCTCAAATTTACATCGTGAAAACGATCCATATAAAAAAAAGAAAAAACATAAATCTTCATTTCTAAGTGCTGAGTAAAGGGTATTGTTTTAAAAATCCCGGTCATCTTATGAGTAAGGGGACATTGAGTCATGTGAAGTAGCACTGGAAACTAAACATAGTGTGTTGTTGTTGTCATGACAGAATGTGTGGTACCATGAGACAGAATGTATTCAGGATCTCATGTGTTGGGAGTTTTGCTTATCTATCGGTGGAGACTGTAGGGCCAAGGTTATTCCTAGCAGTGGTATTATGTTACATGTCTTTCAAGTTACCCATTACTACTCATTCATTCAAATCTTTCTTAACGTATGGTTGTAGGCATGTCTGGTGGGTTGGTTTCTAATGTCTTTGGAGTAAAAGGTCTATACTTGAAGGAAAAGGAACAATGAATACAACTCCGATGATTTATTCAGAGATGTGTTTAGATTTAATAGGTTTTTTTCCCCCAGACTATTTACATATTTAACATGTTTTTGTTACAGTATTTTCGGGGGAAACATCTTCCTTTCAGCATCACAATTGAACAGAATTAAAGCTCTTTTAAAGTCAAAACTCTTAAAATCCAAGCTTCTGAGTTCTCAAATATTCATATTGTGTATCGGGTCACAGAAAAGTGTGCAGAAAACATTTTCTGCGTGAGCTGTCAGGTGGGGCAGCCATCACGGCGTTGGATTAGTTTCATTCAGCGAAACACTGAGTGCAGGTGGATGTATTAAATCCTTTTGTGTGGAGTCGAGGTGTTGTCCACTTGAACAGGAATTTATTTGTAAAGTACTCTCATGAAATCTGTTATGTCATAGCACTGAGTTCTGCTCGCTGTCATTTTCTATAACCAGTGTTGTTGTTTTTTTAAGAAATTAGTCCAAACCTAATGCCTTAAGGAATACAAACAAGCACAGTGTTGTTGTATTAATTATTTCAAATGTTAGTTGTAACTTATGAGGTACTTCCAGTCCTATGACCTTGAGACTCTGCAGATTTTTCAGAAAACGGCTTGTGTGACTCTGGTCGTCACAAGACTGGACACATTGTATAAAGATGATGCCGGCATCGCAGAAGTACGGTGTCATGGTCGCCCTGTTGGACTGTAATGAAGTGATGCTTGTGTCCACCACCCACCACTTAGCAGGATCCAGTCCCCACACACACACTAACACACGGAACAATTCACGGTGGATTATGGGAGAAGTTGAGTAAAGCATCCCTGAAACTATAACGATTCAAGTGCTGTGCTTCACAGTTCTGATGCTCTTTTACTGGAATGTTGTATTTGGTTTATGCCAAACATGTCCTCTGTTGTGGTGTCTAAATAATAAAATTTTAGATTTATTTGGGGGGAAATAACCTTGTTCTACACGTCTTATTGTCTATGCTCTCTTTGGCAGTAGACTTTGACAGGGAATGTTGGAATGATCTGAAGAAATTTATTTCAGGGATTTGAAGCTTGGCTTGGAAATGATGCTCTCAGCTTTTTGAAAATGACGTTTTAGCAAATAACTAAATAGTTTTGACAGCTACTCATTTCTTTTTTTCTTTTTTGATGTCCCGTTCTTAACCACATTGATTATTTACAAGATATTTTAGTCAAACAGTTCAGGAAATGGTTTACTCATTTGGCTAAGTAGTTTGACGATAAGAGATTTTTCTGTCACTTCGGGGAACAATTGCCTGTTACCCCAGATGAAAGAAATGCTGGAGAGTGGCGAATGTGTTGCTGATGACGCCTCTGACTGTGCTCTCTCATGGATGCCTGACAGCTTTTTCAGACCTGTGGAGAAGTTCCAGTCTTCGGGGTGAAGCAGCACTCCCAGCTGTAAGCAGGGCGGCACAAGGAGGGCTGGGTGTCTCTGCCTGTGCCCTCCACATTTACATGGCGTGACCCAGTTCAGCTACGACTCGCTGCGGGGGGAGGGGGCGGTCTGGGCGAAGCTAAAAATACCACATCTCGCATTAGGCAGCTCCTCGGCAGAGGGATCCCTAGAACTGCTGCCCTCGACTTGCGCCGAGTTGTTGGCACGTGGAGGTGTTCAAACTGCCAGAGGGTTTTCCTTAGCGTGGATGAGAAAGACCACTGCCGTCCCGTCGGCTGGCCGGCTTTCTCTCGCGCAGCCTCTGGGTGGAGGAGGTCTTAGCGAATGTCTGATGTGAGATAACGCTTGAGAGTCACAACTCTTTGCGCCTCAAGGCAAGTCCTCCGACAGACAGGCGAGGCTGAGGCAGGGAAGGGGTTAACTCCAGCCACTGTCATTCAACCATACCACGCCAGCTGTTGGCTTGGAGATCCAATCACAATGATTTTCCACTGTTGTGACATGTGACCCGCTCTGCAACCCTAAACTGAAGCGGCAAAGCAAATGTTGGCACGTCTTCATCTTGGCATTGTTGACGCTTGTAAAGTGTGATCATGTAAAAGAAGGCTGATAAAGTAAGATAAATCAAATGGATCCAGGTCAATAAAACAATTAAGATTGCATTTATTTTTACCAGAAGAGCTGAGATCTTCACCGTTTGTATTGGAATTTGTGCTACATTGAAGCTTTGTGGCACATCCTGTTTTATAAAGCAGTGGAAACTATTAAAACTTAGAATCTATTTTGTAAAATGATGCTGGATGAATGAACTCTAAGGTGCAACATAACAAAAATAGCAATCTTAACCACAATATTAAGACACCCTCAACAAAGCACGAGCCACAAATATTCAACACCTTTTTTATGTGGTAAAAGGAGAAACCACCGTAAGAAGTAATGAGTCAGTCTAGGCAACAAGTTCAAGACCGTTTTCTGGACGTGGCCTGGAACGACCACAAGGCCAAGAAAAATACTCAGCCTTATTTTTCAGTGTGAAGCAAAACAGCAGTTGCAGGAGCGATGAGTTTAACTGAATTTGCATAAAAATATAAAGCATGTATGATGTGATAGAATAGTGTTTGTTTAAAACAGAAAATGAATAATTATTCCTAGGATACTACTGCCATGATGATATCTATATAGATTTAATATTCAATACATAAGTGTTACAAAAATGCGTAAGTATTTTTGTAGTGTAAACACCTAAATATTTAATTATATGTGGTGATGTTCTAGTTTATTCTCCATGGCTGTGTGTTTTTGCTACTGGAAATAATTGTGGATGTCCACACAATGGATAAATATAGCGGCTTTTTTTCAGCCAGCTGACCAGTAGTGAGCAGCAACAGTGGGGTCAGGTGCAGTTCTGTTATTCTCTGGTTCTTACAGTTGGAGAAAACTTCAGTCTTGTTTTTTTTTGTCTTTCAGGCATATTGTAAGAATTTAAACCCTTGAAATGAAATGACAGAAAATTTTAAGTTTTCAAACATTAATGTTTAATATGATGGCATAACCTGATACAGGTAACTAGTCCAGAACAAGTAGCAAAGTGACTTGGGTTTACCTGCTGTTTGAATCGTCAGTCCAGGCAGATATGTCCAAATCCTGTTGACTGGAAACTGACCAAACAAACCTGCTTTTTAAACAGTGCTGTGAAAAAGTGTTTGTCCCTCTAAACTCAGAAATAACTGTTATGAACCAACATGCAGAGCAATTATTTTTGTACATAGGGCCAGGGTGGTTTGACTATCTTTTGCCCTTAATGAATGAAAACATTCAAAAAGTGCTTTTTATATTTACTCAGATTATCCAATATTGAAATTTGTTTTATTATCTGAAACATTTAAATCTGACAAGAAAAAGCAAAAACAGAAATCTGCAAGGTTGACTCTGCTAATGGTACACATTAGTTTTTCACTAGGGAGCTGCAGCATTTTATTTTTATTTTATTTTTTATCAGTTTAAGCAAATTGGGCAAACCATGCATGAATAACTCTCAATGTACAGCCAGAACAAGGTTGTTGTTTTTTTTAAGTTGTTGTAAACACTCGACCCTGTTCAGCTGCAGAAATGTGTTGAAGATTTGCATAGATTCCAGTTGTTACCATTGACATATTTTTACAGTCTGTTGGGTTTTATTTAAAGAACCACATTTGTTCCATGCCAGCTAATTGCTATTACTTCAATCTGTTTAGCTGAACCCTTTGACCAAGAACCTTGTATAAAAGCTGCATTGTGTTTTCATTAGATTTCCAGATGGGAAGGGCTTTTTACGCTCGGTCCAATTGAGTTTCAGATGCGTCTTCTCTTTCACTTCTAATGCTATTTGCCCAACTGGACATATTGCATCTTGGCTCTACCAAACTAATGTGAACACACATGTTGACAATCTAAACTTCATAGATGAACCATCAGAAATGATCTGAAACTGAATTTTATTCTGCTGTTGAATTAGCATATTTTTAAATTAATTGTTTTTGACGTGCGTTAGGCACCTGGTAGTGCACTCCGCACACAACGGAGTGCACTTGTGAGGGCAGGAGCGTCGCCCTCGTTTTGTAACACCCCTATCTGTATGAGTTTATTTATATTCCGTTTTAAGCAGGGCTGTGTGAACTACATATGAAACGTAGTTGTCTCTCTGCCAGCGCAAGGTTGAAGAATTTAAAAGGATATCTGACAGTTTAACCAAGTTACCTGGACTTCATGTTGGTTTCAGTAAAATCTCATTAGCGCAACTTTTAAATTGATTTAAGAAAATTCTGCAGGTATTTATTCGAGCCCTTTATCTCCGTGAAATTTTTTTTTTCTAGTTTTGTATGTAATGTGATTGGCAGCTCAAATATTGACAGTCATGTTTTCTTCCCCGTTGATTAAATGCACCAAAATGAAAATTTCTTCTGTATTTCTAGCAAATACCCGCTTGGTACATATTGTTTCAACTCATTTTTTAATGAGTTGAAACAGATTTTTATGCTAAGCAATGATAAGAAAGCTTTTCTAATTTTCAGTTTTCTTAGGCTATAAAACATAAAAGAAAAAAAAGTGCTTTGATGGAGGTAGCAGTTTGAGTCTAACAAAAAAATGAAGAAATTACAAGATTAAGCCTCTTGAAGCGCCTTATCTGAATTATGAAACTGAAAAGTTGAAGTTCTTGGCTCTGATGCATTTAATGATTAGAAAGTATTTGACCTGCTGATCACTTATCAGAAAGGATCAAAGAAAAAGTGACCATCTTTGATCTCTGCATACCTGATTGGATCGTCCCCGTGATCCTGTTTTATGTTTCTCTTCAAATTCAGCATAAAGATACTTATTTTTTCGGTTAAGAATTTTAAATATCTCTTCAGGAACAACTGGGTGGTTTTTGTGCGGGGGTGTGCGTGTGTGTGGGGGTATGTGTGTTTGATCCAGGGGTGAAGAAATTCAACAATGATGCGAGAATCTAGAAGTCATCTGAACCGCTTTTATTATTTCCATAAAAAGCTTGGTTTCATCCTGCTTTCATTTCTCTTCAGCCTTGATTACATTTCAGCATAACTCTATGCCTGGAAGAGCAGTTTTTATAAAGCATTTTTATACAATAAGAAATTAAATACGTAATTCTTTCATATTTTCTCTTCAGACCTTGATAGAAATGTTCAGGGAAGTCTCCCTAGTTACTGTACAGTGATGCATATTTGTCTGAACTTTATAAAAACAATTCTAATGTCCTTCGTTTTCATGAACCAGCCTCATTGTGTGTGGCTAATTAAGTGGTGGGCTGTAGCTTTGTAGTGTTAGAGTAGAATCTGGCTAATCAGGAAGTCGTGATGATGTTTTAACAGACGACTTTTCCTGAGGTAATTACACTGCAGAAAGTATTTAGGATTTTCTGATTCTGTAGTGCTGCATTATTTGTTTGTTTCAGTGACAAGCCTATAACCTATAATGTTTTAAATTAACTTGTCTAGATATCGTCTAAGATTGCAATATTTCAGTTGTTTCAGTGATAAAAGTGAACATCCTGTTTGGTAGGAGGGTGAAAAGGGTAAAAAAAACATTTTTGAAATGTAAAATCAAATTCTGAATTAAGCAGAAGTATGATATGTTGAGTAGTAGGAAAAACATATTCCAGATTAGAGCAGAGCTTGGAAAAATATGTAAATTGTACAATGGATTCTGAAACTTAACCGCTTAACCAGGCTTCAGCATCTCTACTACTAAAATAAATACCTCTTTTGGACATTAAGAGAAGTTAGCATCCATTCAAACAGCCAAAAATATTACTCCTATGCGGAGTGTAAATGCCCAGCACTTGAAATATAATATCTCTCCAAATATTGCATGCAGTGCTTGGCGTTTCTGAAATCCGATACATTGTGCAGCTCTACTACAAACACCATTGTTTGCACTCTGGTCCTGCTGCTGGGTAACTAAAAACAATTAAACAGCTATTTCAAAATAGGACTGTTTTTTTTCTTCTTCTTTTTTTAGGTTAATTTTTTTCTCTTTCTTTTTTTATAAACCTTTCTGGCTCGTAACAATTAGTGACTCCTCAAGATTATATTGATCAGAGGGAGCTGTGTAGGTGGGACATTCTCATCTTTATTCAGATTGTTTTTGGCGTCTATGGGATTCAATGTTACCACAGACACATTTCTTTTGTCAATCACATCACAGGATGAACTCTACAGCCTTGTCACATGTAGCACAGCTGACTGTTCTCTTGGTTAAACTTTAGTATCTCGCGCTGACAGTGAAGTTTCTCCTTATCTGGTGTCTATTGGTTGGACTTTGTTGGGTTATTGGTGAACACACTGAATCTTGTAAACCTGCATTGCTGTCACCTAATAGATTTTGTAGCTGTGCTTGCTAGTGCATTTACAAATATGAACAATTTTAACAGAACATTAGTTACTGTAATTTGAATTGTCTGGATACAACAGAGAGCATTGTGTAAAATGGCAAAGAACCCTTTTTTCCCCTCATTGAGATCAAATTAGACAAATTTTCATTTTGATGTTTAATTTGGAGATGTATTTGGAAGACCCATTTTGTTCAAAGTGTTACTCACAGTTGTTCTCAGGCTTACAATTTCCCACCTTTTTACTCCATATATAAAACTATATAATTCTATACATTTTAATTGTAGGTTTATCAGGCCATATCTAAACTCATTACACTTTTTAAAAAATAAATATTGTAAACACTGTAATATGTAAGAGTACTATTGTATTCAGATTCGTAGCTTTTTTTTTTTCTTTTTTTTTTTCTCAGAGTTTTTGCGGCGCTAGTGGCTCGTATTTTTCCGACAGTAGGCAGACAGGAAGGAGGGTGAGGAGAGGGGGGAAGACATGCGGCAAAGGTCGTCGGGACCGGGAGTCGAACCTGTGACGTCCGCGTCGAGGACTAAGGCCTCCAAACGTGGGGCGTGCTAACCCCCTGCGCCACCACAGCATGCCCCTGATTCGTAGCTTTTGACTCTGATAGGCATGTGTTTAGCAAATGCCAAATTCCACAACAAAAATCTCTAATGTTAGCGAAGTTGAAGTAAAAACACACTGATGGTCTGAGGTCATCAAGCTGTGATTTGACTTCACCGTTCTGTTTTTCATTTGTGTGGTCCTTCATGGAATATGATTTTAAACATCAATATTTTAGGCGCCAATACTTGTTACACCTTTAGAGGGTTTATGGGTAGAATTATATAAATTCGATTTTCCTTCCAAACTTTAAAGATTATAAGTGTCCACTAAGACAGTCTTTCAGCCTTTAAAGAAAGCACAGATTAAAAGTAGGATTAGCGCACTTCTGTTGAAAAAGGCCCGTTAACCAATTAACATCAATTATTACCAAAAGCTAATAGTGTGCCATGTTATCCTCATGTACTTTGATTTAACAAAGACAGCATTATATTAGGAAAATTTAACAGTCAAAAATGTTGTAAAGATGTAATTTAGTTGTGGTTGAACAGAAAAAAAAGTTGTATCATTTCCTTTGCAAGATGTCTCAGCAGTCCTGTGGTTTAGTCTCGAGTTTCTCTTCCTTTTAGGCAGATTCTAAATGTTTCTTGGTTTAATAAAGAAACTGCAAATACATTTTATATTTTAAATCAACAGTTAAATATTAGATAGAGATGCATGCATACAGGTTTATCTATAAACAGAAGAGTATAGAACTTTAGTTCATGGGAAAAATCTTTGATAATCTGTTTAGAATTACAGGTAAATATTTTAACAGATAAGTTCGAGGGGGCGGGGGAAGTCTACTCTTAATCTGAGAAGAGAACGAATTACTTGCAGGCACATTATGTTCATTAAAGGTATTTTAAAATCATTATAGGACTTCTAATTGATCAAATTAAAAATGTTATTGACTTGTTCTGCCAATTACAAACCAAAAGGGTTATTACACTTGTGGTGCTTTTAGAACCACTCTGGGAATTTCCAAAAGCGAGAATTTCTGTTGTTCGAAAAGCAGATGGCTCATGATTCCTGCTTACTGAAGGTTTTGAGGTGCTTGACAGTTTGGGGCCTCCTTTGTTGCATGTCTTTCCCTTTCACAGTGCTGGAGAACGTTTGAATAGAGAGCATTTCCACACAGACGGGCAGGCCAGTTTAGCATTCAGTCCAGTGTGGCTCGGCATTGAATTCATAAAATAAGCAAAGTCTTCTCTCAAACCGAAAAGCCATCTGGATGGTAGCAACTGTTGCTCCAGAACCTGTACGCAACATGTGGCTTTCGATGCATCAGCACAGATTACCAAGAATATGTGCATAAATTAAACAAGTGACCATCACACACCTTGACCTTTTACAATAAACCAGATGGTCTGTTGTCTTTTTGGCCTGAAGTTTGATGTGTGATTTCTTAAAAAAACAAAACAAAAAAAATCCTCAGTTGTCATGAAGGTTTATTCTTTTCTAGTTCCCCTCAGTCAATGTTGGATGAGCTTCATACGAATCATTTCTAGTGTGTACTGTTTGCAGACTGATTAAATGCAAGATTAAAACTCAGTTGAGCTTTACCCTCCTTTTGTTTTAGTTTTCTCCCACATGGTCACATGACAACCTGTTCATCGATATGGTTGGTCAGAATAATATTTTAATATTTTTCTAAACTAGTGAACAGCTTTAATTTCATTGTCATGTTTGGATCACTTTTGAAACTGGCATATAAAATGAGGATTTTTTTCAAATTCAGTTAAAGTTCACTTTATTTGAGTTCTTCTAATGTAGCTCCCATTTGGGCATTGGAAACACAAGGAGACAAAAGTTGGCCTGTAAACTTAGAGCATAACCCTTCGAATAACAAACATATTTAACGGAAACAAGAAGCATGGTCAGAATAAGTTCAACATGGGAAAAGGATTTTATATTCTTTTAGATTTAAGAGAATGATCTAAATGCAGTTTATTTTTTCTACATTTTAAATTTGCACAGATTTTGAGGGAACTTATTCTTAAAGGGACAAAGGCATAAAAGGTTATAAATGAGTTGTAAGACATATCCTAAAAAAAAAAAGAATATTCTCCACAATGGTGGCGCACACATGCAAATTTAAAATATTACTGACCCTCTAAACATGTGAAGCATTCTTGTGATTAACTTGTTTTTCATCTTTCGGGTTCACAGACAAATATAGCTGGGTATGATTAGCAAAACAGTGGAAATTATTACTGGGTCTCCTGACAGTATTGCCTGAGGGAAGCATTGGTGCTTCTACGGAAACCTTCAAAACTCGGTTTTGTATTTTGCAAGATTCTCTAACATGAAAAAGCCCCATTTTATCAGCATTTCACCGCTGTGGTCGTAATAGCCGTTAATGATGAATACAGTTTTGCAGCTGATTGTGTGGTTGTGTACATAAAGGCTCATCAGTGTTTACGGGGTTTAGTTGATGGAGCCATACTGGCCATGTTTCTCACTTATTTTTAATTGCCACATTCATTCAGCTTTATGCGATCACAAGGTAATGAAAGGTTTCGAAATTAAATGGATCACTGATGGATGAACTTCAGATTTGCACATCTTCTTGGTACATTAGTTTGTTTTTTAGTCGCTTCTTCCATTTAGTACATTGACATGCTAATTTAAATAAGTTATAGCAATCTGTATGCTTTTGATTGGTAAATGTGAAATGTATTTGCAGTGTGCTGGTTATTTTAATTGCCTTATTTTTTAAAGGATTAGTTAGTTTTTTTGTATTAGTTTTACAGTTGTAAAACATTGTTTCAGAGCTGTAATTGTTGTTTTGCTGTTTTCAATATGTAAACCTGAACTTGTTACCTGATTCAGCCTGTTGCAGTTCTTGTATCTCTAATTAATATTCCAGTCTCTTCAAAACAAAGTTATTACCATAGTATCAAACGCTTTGTTTACATCTTGTAGATTCCCAGTTATCCACACCATGGCAATCCTGTGTGCTTGACTAAAGTCAGTCACCCATCTGTTTTTTCCCCCCAAAATCTCAGCTTTCCTTCACTTTTTATTATAGGTTCTGAAAGGACTTAATGACATAGAACAAATTCAAGAAATGCGTCATTTATCTGAATTTTAAACCAAACCAAGACTTGTTCACACGAAGAACAAGTTCGTGTGAATAACTTGCAGCATGACACAAGCCATGCTGCATCCAGATCTGTGCAAAACAAAGCTTTCTAGCGGTAAACATAACCAGTCTACAAGACGACAATGCAGCCTGGTGGTTTGACAACTATTTTCACACTGAAAGAAAGTTAATTGGTCAGCAGAATGCCAAAGTTATTTGCAACCAGAACGAGTAATTTGCTTTGTTTGAAGTTGAATCAGTGGAGAAGTGTGACAAGTACCAATAGAGCTTTTGTAATACAGGACTATTTGATTTGAGGGTATTTTATAACTTTGGCCCTTACTTGATTATGAGTTCAATGTGTGAAATCCTTGTTATGTTTATGATACTATTTGTGGAAAAAAGAAGTTGGTTGTATGGAGTGCTTATTCTACAAAACAACATAAATTCACATAAATCCTCAAGAGTGCAAAGATCAGCGACAACTATCAAGGTTGCTGTTTGTTTGACCCTTTTCTTTTTCCTGACTTGAAGCAAGTCTTAATTACGAGTATGAAAACAAAAAAAGACTGGCCCCCAAAGATGCTCTATTCAGGCTGGGAATATGTTTTAAAGATTCCAATCAGCCTTGCTTCATACCACAGCTAAACGCTTTCGCTTTTTTGAACATTGTGTATCGTATGAGCTATGTAAATAAATTGTTTTCATAGTTGTAAGAAGTATTCAGTGAAAATATCACTACCTTCCTGCTTCTAAAATTAAACTTAACAGTGTTAATGTTCACTCTCTGATAGTTTGCTCTTGTCTTTCAGATCTGCTTGCAAGGTGATCTCCGGCTCTGCGGGCGTTCTTCAGTCACCATGAACGATTAGGAACTCAGCTCTCCAAGGGATATAATGGCTTGTTTTGTAATATCCCTACACCACCACCTGACATGCGACTCCAGCTGCCTGTAAAGGGCCCGTCAGCTGTTTATGGGAACCATCAGTGTATTTGCACTCTTGAGGATTTAAGTTTTTTTTCCCCCTCTCTTTAAAAAGGGACAACACTTTTCTATTTTAGCCCCACTGTCGGGTCAAAGCAGCAGCGCTTTGCAAAAGACTGAGTTGGCAGCAGGAAGCAAGGCAATGGCGAACAACTCGTACAGTGGGGTGAAGAACTCCCTGATGGAGGCCAACCATGATGGGGAATTTGGCTGCACACTCAAAGAACTGCGCTCCTTGATGGAGCTCAGAGGCGCTGAGGCGATAACCAAAATCAGTGAAACTTATGGAGATACTCAAGGACTCTGCAGCCGTTTAAAAACATCAGCTATAGATGGTACAGTATTGCTTTTTTTCCTGTATTTTAAAAAATAACATTTCTAGTAGTGACAGCTATTTAGGAGGTGATAACGTGCAAAAGTATTTTCAAGGCGACTTGTTGCTATATTATAATTACCTTGTCTACACTTCCTTGGAAATGCTCACATGCCAGACAGGTGGCCGGGCGGGCCGGATCTGACCCGGGACCTATCCCGGTCTATTTCAAGGCCGCTGGTTCTGTCCCTCACACCCTCCTTTCACCCTCAGTGTGTATGTGCATGCGTCTGTGTGTAGGCTTCAGACAGACCAGCTGTTTCCCTGGGCACAGCACCAGTCTTCAGGCAGGTCACACTCCCACGTGCGGCAAACCAAACAATGAAGCTTTCTGGGTGTTATCTTTTTGTTCAAGTTATTTTACAGCACCATAAAACAGTTTGTGCTGTTTCTAAATATATTCAGCTTGCAGAATATCCAACTGGGGTGTGCTTGTCATTGGCCCCCCTCCCTCTCCTCTTACCTCTGTATGAATTTGTCTCTCCGTAGACGGTCGGCCTAATCGTCAGAATGACCTTGACTGAACTCTTATGGGAGGGGATTTTCAGTTTGATCCCAGATTAAAACGGCACCACATATTCACTGTAACAGCAACAGTCGGCTGCATGCAGTGCCTCAGAGCAAGGAAAAATCTTCCTGGCCTCCTTCAATCGGACAATAATGTGATAAACACTGCGCTTTACTGCAGCGGAAAACATTTCTCATCGCAGCTACAGTCATTAGCTTACTTTGTGAATCGTGACCTTTCATTTATTGATAGTGGAAGTGGTGTGCCCTGTTTACGTTTCAGCCTTTTTATCAGCCTAGAAGTCTCTGAGCTGTGTGAAGTATGGGGAAAAAAAAGAAACTGCAGGGAAGGAATTTAGTGGTTGACAGTGTGAGTTGTCTAAACATGCATGTCGCTGTGTCGTGTTGCTGAACGTTTGGTACCGTCGTATTACTATAAGTGACATTGCTTGTTTTGTAAATCTATTTGTCCTCATTTGCTCACCACTCTGTGTACTGGTATAACTTAATGAATTAGAATGTCTCAAATCTTAATTCTTTTCACTAATTACATAAAAAAAATAATTCTTATTGTTATTCAAGGGTTTATTTCTGTAAATTTTGACTCTTACAGTGAATGAATAAAAAAAACAAAATTTAGTTTCTTAGAAAAAAATAAAATGAATTTCAATACAGTATATGCACTCAGTACTTAAAATGTGCTCCTTTTTTCTGAAGTTAGAACATCAGTGTGACATAACATGGAGGTAATCAGCCTGTTGCTCTGCTGAGATGTAATGAAAGCCCAGGTTGCTTTGATGGAAGCCGTCCTCTTGTCTGTGCTGTTGGATCTGTTGTCTCCCACTTGAAAATACTTCACAAGTTTAAAGCAGGAACTGGTACCTTTGGCATTGTGAGGAGGTGGCTAGTCCTGAAAATAAAATCATCTCCATTCAGCTTGTCAACAGGGGTGAAGCATAAAGTGGTGATGTGCTGAGTTTTGGGCCACAAGCAACCTGGTTTCAGTGCCTCTCCACATTCTTGGATCTTCATTTTAGATGAAATGCAACCTTTATTTTTATCTGAAAAGAGAACTTTGGATCACACTGCGACAGTTTACTCCCTTTTCGCCTCACCCCCAGTCAAGTGGCTTTGATGTCGCCTCTGGTTCAGAAGTTGCAACAGTTGTAGCCTGTGTCTATGTTCCAGCTCTTGAAGCTCCAACTCCAGTCACAGTCTACGCCAGGCAATCCTCTTGCTAAATTGTTGAATGGATTTTGCATCACATTATGCGTTACTAGTCCACTTGTTTCTCCCACAATTTCCTTTCTCTTAACTTTCTGTGTATGTTCTTGGATACAGAACCCTGTGAATAGAGCAGCCTCTTTATCGCTTGCGTTTTGTGGCTCACCGTCTTTGAGGGCATTGGCATAACGGTCCAACAGTAGCCACCACCCTCAACACTCGCCCACTCATTACAGGGCACTTTTTCCTTTCATGTGTAAGTTGATTCACCAAGACGATGGGTCCTGTGTGCTTTCAACTTTCATATCTGCAATTACAGATGTAAAAGGGTGTGGCTTTTAACAGTCAATGTAACCTACGGGGTTTCCCCGAGGGGAGTTCCCTGGGGGCAAGCTCTGTCACAGTTCTTATGCATGCTGTCCAAATGCGTTCACTGCTTTAGATCTGAGCAGAGCAGAGCACCATCCATGTCAAATTATCTGCATCAGATCATACTATATCTGTTTTGTGGGCTCTCTGCTTCTGCCTCTGTCTGTACTTTGCACCAAATCAGTCTTTCTGTAATTCCTCGTTACCCCTCACAGTTCATAGAGGTAACGGGTTTAGTACTACCACCCACAGTGGATCAAGGGTGTAATGTTGGTGGCTCAGTTTCAACCCTCAATTCGGTGTTGAAATGTTTTAGTTGATCTCGAAGTGTAAAAAAAACTGTCAACCTTTATCAAAAGGTTGGCAGGATAACTGCCTAGTTGGCAGTCTTCCCCACTATGTGTAGACCTTAATAATATCACTGTTATGTATTATTGGCATTATCTGAGAAACTATATTTTTGGGTTTTATTAGCTGTATGACATAATCATCTAAACAAACCAAAATGCTTCAAATATGTGTGTAATTCACATTTTGGAATATAGCTGTTAATTAATTGAACATTAATCAAATTTTGCCAATTTTTAAGATTGTCTGTTTCAATATTCACTGCATCCCCAGTTTTTTTTTCTAAATCCTCAGGTTTGTGAAAGATTATTTAGAGAAAGTTGACTAGCAACTGTTGAATTGATTTCTTTTGCTTCACCCGTGTTGACAATTCGAGTCCCCAGCTACTTCTTAATTCCAAACCTGACCAATTGTTTTTTTGCAGTTTTACTCAGTTTCAGTCCATTCAGTCATTATTGGCATGGGAAATTAAGGCATCATGTAAGATTATAGAGGCTTGACAATTGAAAAGGGATTTATAATTAGTTGGTCAGTCATTTCTCAAAGCTCTTAAGCCAATCCTTTGCTAATCCTTAACATTTCCAAGCTCTCTCTCTTTTTTTCATTCAGTGTATGATTGAGCTGCTGTGGCCGTTAATCAGTGAACTGAAATTCTAACTTTTGACATTTTAAAGTTCAGGGCTTTATGTGGGACTAAATGTAATTCTTTCCCTCCAAAAAAGCTGGAAGTCACATATTCCCCTAGAGTAAATTTAACTTTAATTGCCCTTAATTTGGTAATTAACATAGTGGTGCTCTAAGGAAATCATTCTTACTAGACATGGGCTGGTATGAGATTTTAAGTGTATGAATAACATGAGCAAAAATACATTGATGTTGTAGTATTTCCAGGTGGTGGAGGGACAGCGCTGTGTTAAGGCTCAGCATTGTCAAGCCGATGTGCCGAAATCATCACAGTCTGGTGACGAAAATCTTGTCATTTTGTTTTCAGCCTCATGTCGTCCACCTCTTTTTGTCACAACCTCCCCAGCCAACATTTTGCTCACCCCAGGGCTTGTGAAACTACTGTACGATTGGTCAAAATTTCATGGCTATCTTTATGTGGAAAACAGCTCCAACTACTCACCATCCAGAAAGCAGTTTTCTAGCCAGAGAGAAGAATGGATAGTTTTGAGTAGTAATTATCCCAGGCTGTGAGGTAGCAGGTACTGTTGGACCAAAGCACAAACACCTATTTGGTTTTGGTTTGATGAAGCAGGCAAGCGTCTTACTGATGCCTTCTGTTCTTTTTTCTTTTCCAATAACATGCTAAATAAATGAGACGTTAAAGTTCATCGGCCATTATATCCTCCTCTGATGAATTTGTAGACATTCCTCTCTTTTTACTTCACTGTAGTAAACTACAATCAAGGCAAAACACTTTGTTGTATACTGCAGTGGGAGGACTTTCACTGGAGCTTGGTTCGTCTCGTCTGCTTAAAACGAACGTCCTGCAACCACCTGACCACATGACTGTGAAAATCCTTTTCATTACTTGTCCATTTTCCCTGTTTAGAACATGAAATGTTCCCACAAGAAAAGCAACATTTGAAGTGTCAAAAGCAACTTATTGAGATGTCGACTCTTAAAATCTGCCCCAGTTGACAGGACACAGTGTCTTGTAAAAAGGTTGAGCCTATCAATACATGTAGTCCTGCAACGTGACAAGACCCAACTTTACTAGTTCACTTCCTCTTGCTTCTAAAAGTTCTTGTTGTATAAGTCAGTTGTCAGCTGGGCCTCTACAAACCCATTGTTACACGAGTGAGTATTTAGAATTTAAAGGGGAACTTGCATGTTTGCTATTCAAAATCAGTTTTCACGGAGTTTAACATGTGGAACTCAAAAGTTTTCTGTGGCATTTGTGGAAGTTGTCATTCTGGGAAAGTTCTTCTGTGTGAGCTGAGTTGCCAAAAAAAAAAAGCATGTTCCGTATTTGACATGTTCATCAAATATACTTATTGTTAGACTTTTAGTAGCAATTGCTTTTACTTCCTTATTTTTCTCCTTCACATTAATTAATTTGACTTTTTGTGGTCAAATCGGTCAATCTGCTTCTATCATCAACCATCTATCACATGATGGACAGCATGTGATAAAAGCAGGTTCCTTGTATCCGATAGTCCATATGCTCCTCCCTCCCCACCAATTCAATTGGAAGGGCTGCTAAATGGTAATTTCCTCAGCTGTAGTTCAGGTTCATCGAGCTTGTCATCAAGTCTGACTTCAAAATACTATGAGTATGACTTTTGACAGTGATTATTCATAACCTATGTCTGGCTGTTGTGTGAAATTGAATACAGTGATTGGGAAATGTTTGAATGATTGTCATGGGTTAAAATAAGTAGACTCATGCTGTGTTCATAGGATTTAAAAGGGAAAGTTCCAGCCAAATTAATGCATTTCATTGCGTAGAAAGTAAACGTTTTAGAAGAAGGTTACAAGTTTGGAATAAAACAAAGTCAGAAAAGGAGAACATCAGCAACCATCTTGGCGAAGCAATGCTGCGGTTCTTAAATTTGAGAAATGTTACCCATTTTATTTATATGGTTTTGGGATGGCATTATAGTGGAAATCAATTTAGACACAATGTTCCAGTTGTCCCAAGTATTGAAGTCTCAGCAAAGTCACCCCATGTTAAGGACATGCTGTGCTCAGGTCTCCAAAAATGCTAATTAAATGTTACAGATTTGTACAGACCTCACTTATCTTTTTAAATGATAAAGTTTGGCAGTGCAACTAAAAAGATTTGGTCTGTATGGAAGAATGTCTTTTTTGTCTAGTAGTTCTATCATTTTGTCTCTACAGGGTAAAACCTCAGCAGTTTGAAGTTGCTCCATGTCTGAAAAATTACTACCAACACCTGAAGTTCAGAGACCTGTTGACTGAGCAAACCTCGGCATTAATCCTATTGTTATGTGTTAATGACACATAACAATATGAAATAATTAAGTATGAAATAATTCTCTCAATGTGTGTTTGCAAATTAATGTTTAAAGATGCACATAGAATAAACCTCAAGACCTCAAATAATGTCACATCTATCTGGCTAATCGCTCTCTCTCTCTGTATCACCCACCACTTCTACCATCAAAGTTTTGTTCTTATCAATGTCCACTTTTAACTTTTTCCTTCTGGGTTTTAGTTCAGACAGCCTCGTCCTCCTATGAAGTGCTGCAGACATTAGAGCTAAAGATTTTATCCAGTTTATGAATTGTGAATAGAGCACACAACAGAGAAGATTAAGCATTAAATTTTATCTCCATTGATCAGATTCTTTCCGATATCTAGTGAGAGCTGCATCTTCGTGTTTGTCCTTCTTTACTGTTAAGAGGCCGTTTTTCTGTGTTGTTTCATATTCTAGTTTGCGCTGCTTTTTTATCTCTTGTTTTCTATGAAAGCTGCTGTTAAAGTTAGAGTTTAAAGTTAAAGTTAGGCATTGACAATGTGCTGTTTTGATAAGATTTGGGTCTTGTCATTTCCAGAAATTGTCAGACAGTTTAAGTCTCTAAGTAAATAAACTGGTTTTTGCACATTGGTAAATGGAGCGTCATTATAGGGGGCAGATTTTTATTTATTTATTTGTTTAAACATGTGAAAGACTAACTGAATTCACATTACATAATACCAGACATCGCTATTGGAAACTCATACAGACAAACAGCAGTAATTCCCATAGCATGCATAAACATAATGTAGGAAAATGACTTTTCATTCCACAATTCCTACTCCTCAAAATAATATTGCTGTCCTTGTATACCTTACTAACATGTTGGGTTAGAAGATATGGCTGAAAAACCTATGACTTATAAATGTTTCATATCAGTTGCTATAGATAATTGTCTACCAATTATTATGGATTAGTTTTTTTTTTCTAAATATCTGCAGTTCTGCCACACTGGTGATATGACCCCCTCTGTTTTATCCACAGTTTTCACTCCACGCCGGTTTTTCTTTTTAATCAATTATTGAGCATGGTGGCAAAACCTTAATGCCGCTGCGCAAATTGCTTAACAGGTTGTTGCTAGATAACCAAAGAGTGAGTGAATTAGTTGATGGCCGTGAGAGTTTGGTCAGCTAAAGTCTTTCTTCTGCCTACATCAACCAGAATGCTGTAGAGTTCAGGATCGGAGTTCAGTGAAATTATTGAACATTCAATCAGATGTAATATCTATTGATTGATGTGTCTATCATGACATATATGACTGATTTATTTTCCATTCCTACTAACATATAGCTGCATACACCTAAGACCAATAGTGTCAGTTTAGAGTTTGGGCCTAGACTGTATTAGACCCAGAAATAGGCTAAATAACAGTTTTACATCCTGTAACTGACTATGGATTGACTACCTTTTTGGTTATGCTGGTTCTTTGCATATAACGGCCCCTTTGCAAAATTATGCATATGATCATAACTGTCCACTCCAAAGAGCCCTTGGATGTGAGGGTGTACATATTTGTCTGTCTTGTGTGTGTCGATTATTGGTAAATTGTCCCGAGGGGACCCTTGTTACACTAAGTGTAGAAAATTGATGGATAGATAAATGAGTCTCTGTTTAGATGGAATTTTTCAGGTGACTAATTTCTCACTCTTGACTAAAATCACCTTCCTCTGTTGGGTTGGATGAGAGACTGTGTGATTTAAGTAATGATCAACTGTGACAACTAAAATGAGGGTCCAAGGCCAGACATGGTTTTTATTTTAGTTTTTTTTTGTGTATCCAATGGAGAGATAACACCTTGCTCGTCCTGTCACTTGTATTTATTGCTCTAATACAAAAGGAAAACGGGGTGTAAAATTAAACTGGGTATTAGCTGTCAGCATGTTTTCATTAGAGGCAAACAGAATTAAAGATGATGGTGAGAGACAGCCAGGGAGTAGCAACATGCAGCTAAGCTGGATAAAACTCAGCTGCTTTGTTCTATTTTTCCTTGCTGGTGAGTCATCACTCCCTAACCTCCTTTAGAAAAGTGTTAGTAATTGCGTATAATTTCAAGTGAAACATGTAACCAATAATGCAGAATTCATTTTAGTTTTAGAGACATGATTGAAGGGAGCAGATTAATAAGCAGGATTTAAAAAGAAAAAAAAAAAGAGGCAGTGGCATGCTAATGTCCCTTTAGGTCTGAAAGTGAAAAGCAACCTTACGTTGCCTCACACATCTCCAGGTTAGATCCGAACACTTATGTGCAAATCTCATCCAGGTCCCTGCTTGCTGCTGGGTAACTGAAAAGAGATTGTGAAAGCGGCTTCTCACTCTGCAGACTCGGATGTGGGATATATTTCCTAAACTGTCCGGTTGCGGTACGTTTGCTGATATGAAGCTGAGGTTCATAACATCCCCAGGATGACACAAGTTCTGTGATGCTAGACATATCCAATAACTGGATGTGTTTTTTGGGTTACTGCAGTTGACTTCTTTCTGGTACACTTCAGGCTGTGTAGGAAGTGAACTGGAAACCTGTGCAGCAACTCTGAAAAATGAGAAGCTTGCTTAGATACAGTGATTGAAATGCATGACCTTTCTGGTTTGTCGTGGTTTCCTCAGACTGGGCTCATTTATAACCTGTTAACAAGTTATAGAGCTTTGGAATATGACTTCACTGCTCTAGACGTAGGGATAGGAGCGCCATCTTCAAGGGCTATAAACATAACCGACAAAAACGACTGTCTCACAGATATTTTGAATCTAAGTTACTTAAAATAATTTAGCAATGGTACGAACTTGCTGCGTTATTGGATGTAATGTCCGATCACACGACCAAAACAGTAAAAAGATGAAAAACAGACTTTTATTTCACTGTTTTCCTGCCTGTAAACAACGCGAGGGGGCTGAGCTAACGAAAAGGAGACAAATGGCATGGGTATCAGCGGTTGAGACGTTTCGTTAGTGAGCTAACGAAAAGGAGACGAATGGCATGGGTATCAGCGGTTGAGACGTCCTGATGTTACGTTCTCCAACATCCCAAAATATCTACAAGTTTGCTCCAGACATGTCCATTCTGGTGAGTGTCTAAATTCACTTTGTTGATGATGTGTCATAATTCTTTGCTATGATTTTGTCCAGGTGCACTCATGTTCAGTTATGTTGAGTTCATTTAAGTGGGTTAACCTTGTTTAGGTCGGGCTTATATTTTTTATGTACCATAGTCCGAGTTTTGTCAGTGGACATCGAGGTTATTCCATTATTGTGAAGTAAACTATTTAAGTTTTCAAGTGTTATCAAATTTACAGTATTAATACTGATGTGTGTTCCGATATGTCCTCATCAAGGCAAACCGACGTATGAAATGGATTAGATCAATCCAGACTGGGTTCCAATGCTGAATATGGGTCACTGCGAGGTAAACTCCACAACATCGGACCGACATGCACATCAATTAAAGAGGCGATGCAGCAAGACCGTGGTGGATCAACAAGTGGGGAGCAAGTTACAGAGACTGTTTTCATTATTTACCCCTGAAGAGGTAAATAATGAAAACACAGTAGTGGAGGCTATAGAAGAGGAGCAAGTTCGAGAGGCTGAGGAGGAAACCCAAGGAGAGGAGCTCAGCAAGGCTCGGAAGAGGAACATGAACCATTTGTGTTGAAATATGTGTTCAGTTGGAAGTGGCTGTTTTCTCTCATTTAATAATTTAATGTGGTAAACATTCATGAAATGTTTGTTTCAAGCACTTCAAGTTGCATGTAAACAGGTGATGAAATGAATCACATTTTAAGTAAAAATTTGATATTCAAAATATTTCAGGTAATAAACATACATGTAATAAAAGATTATATTTTTAAATAAACATTTTATGTGATTAAAGTAAACAATTATATAAAAAGACATTTTGCAGTAAACATTTAATGTAAACAATCAAACCAGATGAAAGAGCCCATCTTTAAACATTTAATGTGTAATTAAACAGTTCAGAGTAAACAATAAAGGTGACAAGTAAATGTTATGAAATAGATCACACTTTAAGTAAATATTTGTTGTATTTAACATATTTCATTTAAGAAGTGAACATGTAACGAAATAGATCCTGTCCTAGAATTTTATGTAATTGAACATTACAGGTAACAAATGTGATGATCATTTCAGGTAATACATTTTATGAAAATTAAAAAAAAATTTTTTTAAATAAAATTAATTAAAAACTAAAAAAGGGGTCAAAATGTAATAAAGATGAGTGTGCTTCGTCTATACAGTCTAGTAGAACAATTTCACAGTGATTTTGAGTTAATGGGGTACACAGTTTGGAAGCTATTGAAGAAAACATATTTAATCAAATTTAAAATATTGAATATGACTTAAAATTTTAATAGAGGATAGTGTGCCTCGTGTAATAGCATGAATTACCACTTTTTTGTATCAGTTGGTCACAAGACTAGGCATTTATTTACAGGAGTGTTTGGTTTGGAAATTGACGGCCCCCAAGTGAACCTCCAAACGCTTGAGGAGAGAGCGGTAGAGAACAGCTGGCCGGAATTAGCGTTCATAAATCGGATCAACCTTGAGTTAAACGCCCCTTACTCTGTGGAGCGCAGATATCCAATGTCCAACTTGAAAATGACTTCACTGCAGTCGGTAACACAATGAAAACTCCGGAATAAAGTTTGTTTTGGTCTGTGGCTTTTAAAGATGGCGTAGAGCGACTGCGCGAGACGTAAACGTCATACGCAGTGACGTTGGTTGGAAGCTCTATAGATGAACCAATTTCATGAAAGCAATACATAATCTCATTTTAAGATAAAAGTATGTACTTAGTTACTTTTAGAAATACTCATGATTATAATTTGATTTTTAAAAAGTAAACATGTTTAACATGGTTTCTTTTTATGCATTTATCCCTGTAAGCATGTTCACTTGCAAGTGAATGCATCATAAATAAATCACAGCACTTCCATTTGAAAAACTGAAGATGGAAAATTATGTGTTACGTCCTCACCTAGTGAGAACTGCAAACAACATTCCTACATGAACACACTGCTATAACATCACTGTTATTTTTTTTCTTGTTATATATATATATATATATATATATATAAATATAAAACTATAACAACCAACTGTTTGTCGGTCTAATTTATATTCCAGCACTCATAGTGGAGGGTGATGTGTGTGTTGGGAACAAGTTCACTAAATGTTGCGGATGTAAAGTCACAACACCACTTAAATGAAATGACTTTAATGACTATGCTTGGTTTAATGACTTTGATCCCAAGCTTTTTAACTCGTGTACTTTTTTAAATGTACTATTAGTAACTTCTCTAATTAATAAACATTGTTGTTTCTCAGGACTCGCCGGCAAAGTTAAAGGAAGGAGATAAAAGCTGCTACAAGAGCTAAATGCCTTAATGTGCTGGGCATTCTTTCCTTGGAAAGAGGATTCTTCAACAGTTTTTTTTTTGGGTTGGGCTGTTGAACACAACCAAGCTGCCCATATATATATATAGATATACTGTATAAATTTTACCAGCACCATACCATAGCAACAGCACGTAACGGCTATTTGCTAGGTTTGCAGTTGAGTGGCCGTTTTGTCTGACAATATAATGCATTTATTCCCCCTGTGGTTACCACAGCACACTACCAGCAGTTTAAAAAAATTCTGAATAATTATACATTAATACTGAGAAGTGTAACAAGATTTGGCATGAGGTTAATAACAAAAATGCCTTAATACTCTCCTAAATTGTCTCACAAAGTGCTATAAAGCTACTCCATCAGTGATTTGTTCAGTTGCTTAAGTTTATGAAGGTGTATTCTCTGAGCTTGATGCTATTATTTTAAAGTAAGGAAGGAAGTAGTTTCCTCTTTTTGTTTCTAAGCCAGTCAATAAAGACTGTTTTGTTTGTTTTTTACATCACAAAACCACAGAACAAAATTGAAATATGGGAGCATTTTTGGTATCTGGTTTAAAATGAAAAAGTTATACAGTAACAGATGATATTCAAATGATTATTTTTCTTTTTAACACTGGTAAAACTACAACTGGAAAGCCTTTATTAGCCACTAATGACGCTAGAGCTGACTTACATTTGTTCTCTTCTTGGCCACATCTGTCTATGAACCCTGACTGCCTACTATAAAAGTATGCAGCCGGTCATGACGGAGCTTGGTGTAGCGTCATTCTTTGCATATGTGCGTACGACAACAGAAAGCAACAGAGTCTTTAAAGTTGTAATCTCCTGCATCTTTATACAAGATTCCTCTTGGGTTATGTAAGAATCTTCAGCTGCTTTTCCAGTTCCGGCATTCAATAATGTATTTTTGACAAGAACCTCAATCTCAGCCCACCCCCATCTGCCTGTCAGTTGCAGTTTTATGTCACTACTTATGATCCTGATTTTACCACACCTCCTCTGCTCCACGCTCACACACACACACACACCCACATACTAGACCTCCATCTAGTCTGTACAGTCAGTCGCCCACGCACAGCCAGCATGAACAGGACTAAAAAACTGTCATGCATCATCAAAAGTGTGGAGTCTCTTCTGACTATATAATTGTGCTTTGAATATGGAGGCATTTTGAATGGGTTTCCGCAGAGCGTTCCCTGCGCAAATGGCTCAGTGGTTCTTCAGCCAAGCAGACAATGTGTCAGCGGGACCGCAGTCTTCACGGGCACCAGAGTCTAAATCTGATTCAGCTATGAGTCAGTTGCTCATTTCATTAGAAAGTCAGTTTGTGGGGTCAGACCTGACCTCAGGTCTCACATTGTCTGGAATGCCTGAAAGAGGTGAAAGTGTTTGACTTATCCACTGAATGTGTGTCACTGTCGGAGGGCATTGTCTCCTCAAAAATGCACATGACTCTTTTCTATCTCGCTCGCTGCCAACTAACTGTAGTAAGATTCACTACAGATCTTTCATGCTTGTATTTTATTTTACTTGTGAAATCTCAAGAAAAAAAACCCATTTATTTGAGATACTTTTTTTTCTTTTTCTTTTTTTTTTGTCTCTCTTGCAGGTCTTAGCGGACAGCCAGCGGACATTGAGAAGCGAATAGATGTGTTTGGACAAAACTTAATCCCACCCAAAAAACCCAAAACTTTCTTACAATTAGTGTGGGAGGCGCTACAGGATGTTACATTAATTATTCTTGAAGTGGCAGCCGTAATTTCACTAGGCCTTTCTTTTTATAGACCACCAGATACCGAAAGACAACGTAAGTAAAATGTGATTGATTTGAACGTATTAAAGATACCTTTTTTTGTTATGTCATATTTGTAACTGTATTTACGCTTTTTTTTTCTTTCAAATTATGAAACTAATTTTTCTCAGTGTATTTCAGTATTTAATGTTGGATATGGATTAGTAAAAAAAAAATATTGAGCCCTTCAGAATTCTTGTTTTTGCATATCAGCTAGTAAATTTTGTCAGACATAATTTGTACAAAATGCAGCCTTCAAATTCTTTATTTAAAAGAAAAAGCTGCTTAAACCGACCTGGCCCAATATTAAAGTAATTATCCCCTTAACTGAATAAATGTTTGTCTCTCCTGTGACGACCAGCCTCATAGCACATTTGATAGAACTAGCAAACAATTTATGACATCACTGTGCTGGAATCTGACTGATTTCTTTTGTTTGTTTGTTTTTCTTTTTACACAAATGACCTGTTTTAAGCCACAGCATTTCAGTTGAATTTAAATCCAGATTTGGTTTTGGCTGGTTTTGCCAAAAATTGTTTATATATTTTCAGCCTTTCAAAGGTGGACTTGCTGTTGTGTTTGAGAGCTTTGTGCCTCCTTGCCAGAGAACAAAATTTATGGCTCCATCAATTCCGACTGAAGCAGAAAAGCAGGCTCGGACCATAACACAACAATCATCTTGTTTGATGTTCTGTTTCTGAAGTGCTGTTAGTTTTACACACGTGACGGGACAAAAACCTCTTCAAAGCCCAGATTTTGTCTCATCAGTCCACACAATATTTTTGCAAAGGGATCATCTGGATTTTTTTTTTTTTTTAAGCAAATACGAGACTGTGGTTTTCACTTTGAGGCTCTCTCATAGATGTCATTTTTGCCCTGTCACTTATTGTTAACGTGCAAGGTTGTCAAAAAAGAAAAAATAAATTAACAAACAGAAGAAATCTGTAGAGGGCAAACCTTTTGTTTTTCACAGCACCGTATTAATAAGTGTAGGGAAGATTTGATCGCTGTGTCTCTGCAGATTGTGGGAAAGCTGCTGGTGGTGGACATGATGAAACTGAAGCGGAGGCAGGCTGGATAGAGGGAGCCGCCATTCTTCTGTCAGTCATCTGTGTTGTGTTGGTAACAGCGTTCAATGACTGGAGTAAAGACAAGCAGTTCAGGGGCCTCCAAAGTCGCATTGAACAGGAGCAAAAATTTTCTGTTGTCCGAGGAGGACAAGTTATTCAAATTCCTGTGGCTGAGATTGTTGTGGGCGATATTGCACAAGTAAAATATGGTAAGAGGAGACCGGTCGCAATTTCTTTTTTTTTTCTTCTTTTTTTAGTTAAAGTAAATATAAAACAAGCTGAGATTTATCCTTGCTGTGTTCTAGGTGACCTCTTACCTGCTGATGGAGTTCTTATACAAGGCAATGATCTTAAAATTGATGAGAGCTCACTCACAGGGGAGTCGGACCAGGTGAAGAAAAATCAAGATAAAGATCCCATGCTGTTATCAGGTAATTTCTAGTCTTACTTTAGCATTACTGTCTTGTAAAAGTATTCATGCCTCTTGGATGGTAGGGCTGAAAAACATACTACAATTTAAGCGTTTCATATCGATTGATTTTTTTTTTTGTCTTAATTATCAATATCGATAATTAGATTAGCTTTTGTTCTAGTTATTGATATCAGTAATTGAATCAGTTTTTGTTTTAAATATTGGAAAATTTCCCAAACTGGTGGTGTTACCTTAAACTGCTGCTGTGAATGTTGCTCAACTGATTGTTGCTAGGTAACCAAAGAGTGAGTAAGCTAGTTGAGAGGTTGAGCAGCTAAAGTCTTTCCTCTGCCTACATTCCCCAGATTGCTGTGCTGATCCAGATTAGAGTTCAGTGAAATTATTGAATATTCTGTCAGCTGCGCTATCTGTTGATATTGATAACATGCCTATTATGATATATATTATTGATTTATTGTCCAGCCCTAGCTTGAGTCTACTCACATTTTGTCACAACTTTAGTCACAACTTTCAGTGTGTTTCAATTTAACCAAAGCAGACTGATTATATTCAATGCTATTAATGCATTGAATATATTTCTGACTTTGATTTGTAAAACATTCTGCGCCATCTATTTTTTTCTTCCATTTTAATTATCCACAACCTTGAAAATTAACATAATGCACTTTGAAATGTTTGGGTGAAAAGCAAAAGGAAATGTGAAAAGGCTCAGTGAATATGAAAACATTAGCAGTTTTTAAATGTTCTGTTGAAATGACGTGTTTATCTTGGGAAAGACAAACTTTATGAATCATCTGGTTTCTTTGAAATCGCACCACAGATATTACTTGCTTAGTATTGAATCAAAATATATTTTAACATATTTTCAGTTGTTTTGCATGCTCGCAGTGGTTTGCTGTGCAAAATGACACTAATCACAATGCTTGTTTAGAAGAGATTAACTGTTTTTTGTTACACTTTTTACTATGACTGTACTAATATGGTAACAAAGGGCTACAATATTTGTTAGACTAAACCTTCCTAAAGTATAATCTAAAATGACAAATAGGCAACGCTATTAATTAAAATAGCTTTTCCAAAGGCTACTTCACAATTGAGGCAGAGATTGTAAAAGAAAATTATCAGTGTAAGAATTTTTATGGCATGCAGTGTAGGTATCATTGAAAAGGCCTGTGTCATTTAAAGACTTGTTAAAATAGAGTGAATTAGTATTTCTATCATGTGTCTGAATGTAATTGACTCCAAGCTGTTGGTTACTAATGCCACAAATGTAAAAGGTGGCCACTTCTGTGCTCAGTTTTTTCCTGCAGATAGCTTTTTGCTTCGTTTTGTCTCAGTTCAAACCCCAGTTGACATTGTCTGTCTGAGCGTATATAAATCTTTTCTCAAATGCATTTTAGGTTACAACCTCTTTCACAAAAGTAGGAAAAGACAGAGAATTTATTTACGTTCTTCTGACCTACATCATATGATGTTTTCCTTTTTTGAGTACATGAAGAAAAATCTCCAGAGGAATTTGGAGCTGCTACATAGTTGCAGCGTTTTAGTTCTCTGTTTCAATCGGCACAAATGAAAATGGCTGTTTGATTAAAATGACTTTGATTAAAGGTTTGCCGGGTTTATGCATTAGCAGCAGTTTCTTTCTGGATCATTATTTGTATTTATTAGCTCCATTTTAAAACCTGCATTTATTTATTTATTTTTTCATGTGCAGCTTAATGTGTCACATAAAAACCCGGCAAACGCAGTTTCTAAAGGAAGAGGGAATCTGTGCACCGCAGTTTCAGCTTAACATTTGTACCTAAATTAAAGGAAAAGGCAAAGTCAAACGATGAGGCTATAAAAAGTGTATTTAAACAAGAATAAAATCAGCCAGAGGCACAACAAAAACAGTTGCCAATGGTCTACTGTTTTTACCTTTGATGCTTTTACTGATGCTTTGTTTTCTGTTTAAAGGCACTCATGTAATGGAAGGCTCAGGGAAAATGTTGGTCACTGCTGTCGGTGTGAACTCACAAACTGGGATTATCTTCACTTTACTTGGGGCTGGCGAAGATGACGACGAAGATGATGAGGAGAAAAAGGAAAAGGAGGAGAAGAAAAAGCAGAAAAAAAGTTTGTGGCATTCTTGACTACGTCACCTTTTTATTTTTAGTTTTTTAACCCAGTGTTTTTCAAATTGGGGGCTACCAGAGAGTGCTAACCCTCTTCCCTCAGAGGGATACTGGGAAGATGGGGGGGGGGAGCAAAAATCCAAAAAATAAATTAATCCCATAATTTTTATTTTATTTTCACTTTTTTCATTACAATTTTCATATTATGTTATTCTATATTTTTTTATTCATTAATTCTTTTAATATAAGTTAAAATAATTTATCTAAATGTTATTTATGATGATCATTTTCTGATTTGCTGTCAGTCCAGTTCATCAGACTGATGGAATTTTCAAAATGCCTACTGGCTGATGAAGCTAAACATTGTCAATACACTCTACTTAAAAACTTTAATTTTATTGATTGGACAAAGACATATTTTAGTCAAATGTGAATCATCAGTAATAGACAGTTACAGGATATCTAGATGGAGCTAGAAAAATGCATATCATAAAGTCTGAGTTACAGCAGCTGTAATAACAGTTTTTATTTTCTTCACAATATGACTTCTCAATAATATCTAACATGCAGGACTTTATAAGCACTGCACTTTCACCTCTAATATGAATGGCGTTCAGGATACAATATAATGTCGGAAACCTGACTCAGAAGCAATATAAATGTTCTGATTGTTTTTGATTCGTTAATGATCTCTTTATCCCCTCCCGCCTCATTCCACCCTATTCCTTCCCTCCCGTTCCGCTTTCATCCAATTCCCCTTTATCTCCATTAGACAAGAAACAAGATGGATCAGTGGAAAATCGAAAAAAAGGTATGCTTCATACCCACAAATGCTGATTGATTGCCTCATATTAACAAAGCTACGCTGTTAATTTGGCTCCAACTGTTTTTATGCAATTTTATTTCATTTCTTTTGCGGGACACTGTGTCAGGGTGAAGTTAGTACGGGCTGTTCCGGGCTGTCCGGTGTAGCGTCTGGCCCTCCCCTCTCCCTTCCCTCGTCGTTCCCTGGCACATTGTGCTTTGAGCAGCAGGTGCTATTGAATCCAGTTATAGCGATTAGTGGTGAAGAGATTAAAGCCTTGCAACAATTTTGGGGCCAGGACATCTGCTTTCCCACCCATGTCTCTCTTCAAGTTGTCCCTCATGATTTTTGTTGGGTTTTTTTTTTAGCTAAACTCTTCAGTGGGCAAACTGTAAGAGCTCCACTGTTGCAGTTGTAGATTTAAAGCAATGATATCTAGGCTGTTTTCTGCTAATTCAGATAGCGACCCAGCCTTCTAGCCCTGCTGGGACTTTATGATCGGTCTGTGACCAGAACCCTGGCACTGCTCTGCGGTGCACAGATTCCCTCTCCCTGCCAGGAACCAACAGTAATCCTTTAGACTGAGATTACAGCCACCGTGTGAGTGCAGAGGAAGCCAGAGTGCACAGCAGCTGCACCACCGCTGTGCTTCTAATGCATACAGTCAAATCCATAGCCAGGTTACTGTCTATGGTGGAATACATTAAAAAGAGCCTTTGGTGAATTACGTAGGAGCGCTTTGTGCTTCTAAAAACAACTCGGATCAGCTGTAAAAGACTTCTCAACAGGGCACAATGATTTAAAAAAAATGTGTTTTAAGTTTAAATATTTTGTCATTCTTCCATTTTGACTCTGCTGCATGTAGTAGTAACATATTTTTAAAAACAGCTTCTTCTTCCAAGGAATGCAGCCACAACACTAGTTGTTTACTTTTGCCAGTATTACCTTTAGGAGAAAACATTCTGGCTTTCCACAGCATACTTCTTTTTCCTTTTCTTTTCAAGCGTTGTACCACTTTGAATTTAATTGATAAATCCTATGACTATTTTCAAGACAAGTAATGAAGCAAATGTACTATTTTGATAATTGTATTTAATCTGTTTCTTAGAGTTTGTAAGTGAAGTATGTTCATAGTAAATTGCATTACTTATTTCAAATTACCAATAATTAATGAGCGGGACATTTTATGGTTTTGATTTCTTCATTTCATGATTTAAAGATGACATAAAATTTGATATATTGGATATCACAGCTAGCCTGTGCTTTCTTTACACTTACACTTACTTTCTGACATCTTTACACTTACCCACATCAATTATGATGTGTTTTGGGTATGAGACTAATAAATATTCTAGCACTCAACATTTTGTTGCTTCCAGTTGCTGGTAGTTGTTGTATTTTTCTCTGTGGCTTTAAACTGTAATAGATCAGGCAGCAAATCGGACAGACTTTTATTGCAAAGTTCAGAGAAGACAAAAAAAAAATTATTCCACATTAAACTTTGAATATTTGATGTCGACAGAGTTTATCTATATGCATACCAAATTCTGCTGCTTGCTCTGTGTTTATGGTGGCACAGTTCAGTCCATTAATCTGTTTGCTTTGTTCGCTTTGCTGCAGCAAAAGCACAGGATGGTGCTGCTATGGAAATGCAGCCTCTCAACAGCGATGAAGGAGCTGATGCAGAGGAGAAGAAAAAAGCCAGCTTGCCAAAGAAAGAAAAGTCTGTTCTCCAAGGAAAATTAACCAAGCTAGCTGTGCAAATAGGAAAGGGAGGTGGGTAAAAAAAATCAAAAAAACTTTTTGTCTCAGACGTTGTTCACCTGTAGATCTGCTTGTGATTGGGCTTTGATTTCTCCGCAGGGCTGCTTATGTCAGCCGTTACAGTCATCATCCTGGTGGTGCTGTTTGTGGTGGACACATTCTGGTACCAGGGCCTGCCTTGGGTCCAGGACTGCACACCCATTTACATACAGTTTTTTGTGAAATTCTTTATCATTGGTGTGACCGTTCTGGTGGTGGCTGTTCCAGAAGGCCTGCCACTTGCCGTAACTATCTCCCTAGCATACTCCGTCAAGGTAAATTCTGCTAAGTGACCTTTAGTCAATGCTTGACCAGCTTACACACACCCTTATTAAAGCAAGCAGACCAGACTGTCGAGACGTGGCAAACTGATACCTTTAAGCCATGCTGTGATCGCCTTTGTTTCCCGACAGAGTTCGAAAGATTTTCCTCCTTCTTCTTACAGAAAATGATGTCAGACAACAACCTTGTGAGACATTTGGACGCTTGCGAGACAATGGGTAACGCTACAGCCATTTGCTCGGACAAAACTGGAACTCTCACCATGAACAGAATGACCGTGGTCCAGGTCTACATTGCTGAAAAGCACTTCAGGAAGATCCCTTTGCCGGAAAACATCCCCACCTCAGTTCTAGACGCGCTGGTCCTGGGCATAGCAGTTAATTCCGCCTACACTACTAATATCTTGGTAGGCGTGTTTAAAATAATAAAAAAAAAACAAAAAGTACCCTATATGTAAATTATAGTGTGAGAAACTAGATCTAGAAACATAACTTGGAGTCTCTTTCTTGTATTTCTTTTCCCCAGCCTCCAGAAAAAGAAGGGGGTCTGCCTCGTCAGGTGGGCAACAAAACGGAGTGTGCCTTGCTTGGTTTCTCTAACGACCTGAAGCGGGATTATCGGGCCATCCGCGCTGAAATCCCCGAAGAGAAATTCTTCAAGGTCTACACCTTCAACTCGGTGCGGAAATCCATGAGCACTGTGCTGAAGATGGCAGACGGCAGCTTTCGGATGTTCAGCAAAGGAGCCTCGGAAATTCTCCTTAAAAAGTAAAACCTATTTTCTTTTCTGGTGTCGGCCATGTTGCCTGTAGGTTTTTCTGTTGATGTGAAAGTTGTTTCAGTGCCACGGTTGGCCAGACTTTTCACTAAATTATGTGTAATAGCTTAAGCAGCCAAGAAGTTCAAGTGTATAACACCCAAACCCTTTACTTAAACTAAGCAGTGAGAAAAGGAGCCGGTAACAGCTCCGTAAGCCTCTTAATTAAGCAGGCTCCTTTTTAACCCACAGAAGGCTTAGTGTTCCACCGAATTACCGCAGCACACTACTGAAATGTCGCTTTTCCTGCTTCCTCTAATCTTTATACAATCTGGATCACTTCTTTTACATCTGAACTCCTAAGTTCCCATCTTGTCGTACTTTATTTACATTTATGGTTTCATTTCCCATTTTTATTAAATTTTTTCCAGGTGCTATAAAATTGTGACAGCGAGTGGTGAGCCGAAGGTCTTCCGCCCGCGGGACAGGGACGACATGGTAAAGAAAGTCATCGAGCCGATGGCTTCGGAAGGTCTCAGGACCATCTGCCTGGCGTACAGAGACTTTCCCGCCTCCGAAGGTCAACCTGACTGGGACAATGAAAGTGACATTCTCACCGGATTGACCTGCATCTGCGTGGTTGGCATTGAGGACCCTGTGAGACCAGAGGTAATGACACATTCTGGCGCTACAGTAGAATCATAGAGATCAAAGCAAAATATCATAATGGCCTAGTTAAAGTCCAGAGTTAAAGCCTACTGAGATTCTTTTGCACAACAGAAAAACGGCAACTTGGGCTGCAGTTAAAGATTTCAGTTATTCATTGATCTATTGATTATTCTGACGACTAATCGGATATAAAAATTGGCACATTATGCAGAGTTTTTATATAATCCATTTTATGCAATATTATAATTACATTAAAATATGCAAATAAACAAGTTATTTTTAAATAAGAAAATTGACATTTTATTGCCTAAAATGCATCAACATAGTGTACCTTAGAGCACGCTTGATCATTTGTTGCAAAGGACTCATTAGCAGCTAGAAAATGTTTCTAGCATCAACATGAAAAGATCAGCCATTTGTGCATAACATCAATACAGGGAAGAGCTAATCTACTGGTTATTTTTTTGATAATAAATGGATATTGAATTAATGAATTGATTAATAAATGAATAGCAGTGGTGCTCAATAAGATTTTTTTTGTACAGAATTTGAAGCTGAAACTAAGCCACTTGAGTTCTGGGTAGAACATATTTACAGACAAATGTTTTTATTTTTATCTTAAAAGTAAAATGTATATATTTTTTGTAAAGTTTTTGGCTTAATTACTGCTGAGTGTGTTGATGTTTCAGCAACTGGCCTTTATTTGACTATATGCTGCAGTAAACAATTAATCAATTATTAAATTGATAATTTATTATTAATTGGTTAATGGTGTTGACAGTAATCTCCATCCAATCTCAGCTAGTGCAATTATGTTTAGAAAACATAATTTTCCTTCCACTTCAGTTATACACAAAATAAAATTTGAAAGAGTTCAAGGGTGTGAAAACTTGTGTAAGGCTCTGAACATATCTAGCCCGTCGCAGAGAGAAGTGTAGATGCTACTGAAATGTTGGCATATTTCCCTATCCCTCGTCTGCAGCCTAAATAGTCTTGGAAAGGTGTTGATGGGAGAGAGGATCTGCTTTGCAACTTGACCATGTGACAAAGACTTGGTTGGAATCAAACCGGCAGTTCGGGGTTTCCTTTGCCGGCCGCGCAGGCTTTCTAAGAAAGGGAAATGAGGGTCAGCGCTTTTTAAACGGTTTCCCCTGAGTGAGGCAAAGAGACTAATTTGGACTTTGTAATGTCTCTTTAAGTGCTTGGCTTTCTGTATATTTTTGCTCGTCAGGTGTTCTTGTTGGAAATGATGCAGGATGTTTAGACCGGGATGGATTCAATATCAGTTTTATTGTCGGAGTTTTAAAACCCCCCACTGAACGGCTCCATTTTTTTGTGTGTGTGCCTCCTTCAGGTCCCGGACGCGATCAAGAAATGCCAGCGCGCTGGCATCACGGTGCGGATGGTGACCGGGGACAACATCAACACGGCGCGCGCCATCGCCTGTAAGTGTGGGATCCTACAGCCAGGAGATGATTTCCTCTGCCTGGATGGAAAAGAGTTCAACCGCAGAATACGCAACGAAAGAGGAGAGGTGGGGCCATGATAAATGACTCTGGCTTCAGAAATTCCAGCAGTAGCTGCAGAGAAATTGTATTGAATCTTTATTCTTCACCTTCTCAGATTGAACAAGAGCGTATTGACAAAATCTGGCCCAAACTCAGAGTTCTGGCTCGGTCGTCTCCCACAGATAAACACACCTTAGTTAAAGGTAGTGTCGGTTTAAATGTATAAGTGCATCTAAAATGGTTTTACATTTTATGGCTTGTTTGTTTATGAATCGTGTTCATTTTTTTCCTTTAGGGATAATTGACAGCACAATAGCAGAGCAGAGGCAGGTAGTCGCAGTGACAGGCGACGGTACGAATGACGGTCCCGCCTTGAAGAAAGCTGATGTTGGCTTTGCAATGGTGAGCATTTCTTCGTTTTAAACACTTTCATGTTATCCTTATAAAAAAGATGTAAATGCATAAAAAACACAAATCTTGGGCGTGCCGTGGTGGTGTAGTGGTTAGTGCGACCCATATTTGGAGGCCTTGAGGTCCTCGACGCGGCCGTCGCGGGTTCGACTCCCGGACCCGACGATATTTGCCGCATGTCTTCCCCCCTCTCCTTCCCCGTTTTCTGTCAGTCTACTGTCATATAAGGGACACTAGAGCCCACAAAAGCCCCCTACAGGGGTAAAAAATAAAAAACACAAATCTTTTCCCTCTTGCTGTTTTCAGGGCATCGCAGGGACAGACGTGGCGAAGGAAGCGTCAGACATCATTCTGACCGACGACAACTTTTCCAGCATTGTTAAAGCCGTCATGTGGGGACGGAACGTGTACGACAGTATCTCCAAGTTCCTTCAGTTCCAGCTGACCGTCAACGTCGTGGCCGTCATCGTAGCGTTTACAGGAGCCTGCATCACACAGGTAAACCATTTTGTTAATGAGACCAGCCTGGCCATTGTTTTTCTGCGCTATTCCGCTTGATTCAGATCTCACTTACAGCACAGTCTGGGCTTTCTCCCATTCACTTTGATTCCAAATATTGACTTTGACTAAGAGCCATCTCATTTGGCTTGGCACTTCTCCCTTCACAGTTGAGGTTGGAAAAAACAACCTCCACTGGTTGTTTCCTACTACTTCCTGTTATCTCCTTTGTCGTTTTTGCCAGTAGTAACATCCGGCTGTTGATCACGTGACTTGACTGATGTGTTTCCAATGCAGTTTTGCGAAATACACGTATTTCAATATGGCTTACAAACCACCTCACCTAGCACAGACATTTTTTTATGGAAAACTGTGTATTTTTTCAAAAATGCTGTTTCCGTTAAGAAAATTTATTTTTGCTATTTCAATTCTCACATTTCTATGGTTAATGGAAATGCTGCTACTGTGGAAGTTTTGTGGGGCTTTACATACACAGGTGTGTGTCTTTCCAAATCAGTGCCAATCAGCTGAATTCACCACAGACATATTCCATTTCACTGTAGAAACATCTCAAGGATAATCAGTGGAAATAGCTACATTTTGAGCTTCAACACAGTATTAAGTAAAGGCAGTAAATACTTATGAGAATCTTTTTTTCTTTTCCTTTTTTATTTTAAAAACATCTTTTGCATGTTGTCATGATGGGGGATGTGTGTAGAATTTTGAGGAAAGAGATGAACATAATGCAATCTGGAATAAGGCTTTAGCATAAAATGTGGAAAAAAATAAAAGTACAGTGAGTACTTTCCAAAGGCACTGCAAGTTATGAACTATAAGGATGGCATCATGTTTATGCCCTTCTTTCTCTGCTGCTAGGATTCTCCCCTGAAAGCAGTGCAGATGTTGTGGGTGAACCTGATTATGGACACATTCGCGTCGTTGGCTTTGGCCACCGAGCCGCCAACAGAAGCCTTGCTGCTGAGGAAACCGTATGGCCGCAACAAGCCTCTAATATCCCGCACCATGATGAAGAATATTCTGGGTCACGCCGTGTACCAGCTAACCACCATCTTTACACTGCTTTTTGTCGGTAAGAAGCTTTTTTCATTCTGAATTTGAAAGATACCTTTGTCCCTTTTAAAAACCCTTTTTCTGTCTTGCAGGAGAGAAGTTGTTTAACATCGACAGCGGCAGAAACACCCCTCTCAACGCCCCACCCTCCGAACACTACACTATAGTTTTCAACACCTTCGTCTTGATGCAGCTTTTCAACGAAATCAACGCCCGCAAAATCCATGGGGAGCGGAACGTGTTTGAGGGCGTTTTTAACAACCTCATCTTCTGCACTATAGTCCTCGGCACATTTATCATTCAGGTAAAACCAGAAGGTAGACTATAGAAGAAACAACTTTCGTTTCTTCCAACATACAAGAAACTCCATTGGTACCTGCAAAATAATTGTGTCTTCATTCTGCTCTTCTAGATACTTATAGTGCAGATTGGAGGGAAACCGTTCAGCTGTGTGGCTCTGTCCTTGGATCAATGGCTGTGGTGCACATTCTTCGGCTTTGGCTCCTTGCTCTGGGGACAGGTAGGACAATAGAAGTCTTTCACCTTCGTTCTAGCAATATGTGCTGTTACACTGCCCCCTAGTGGTGAGCCTGCTGGATGATGAATGGTTTTTACAGTCTAATTAAATATGTTATATGATAAAGATACATTGGGGAGCATCAGATATGTTCTCTGGTTCAGAACATCTAACAAAACAATTATCTTTGCAGTCATTGTGAAAAATGATCAAAGGGCAAAAATGCTACTAAATTTCCAATTTTTCATGTTGCAACCACAAGCATAATTTATTTTCTTGCTTTATTTTCTCTTTTTTAACGATATAAAAATTTAATAAACATGAAATTGCCTGTCTGGACAGTGAGTCTGCAAACAGCTGAAGGTGCTTTTTCCATACTACAGATATGTTTCGTGTGAATTATTTATCCCTCTACACGGACTGATGCCTTTCACCTGCATTATGCAGAAGCTTTCATTGGAAAAAAAGTCTTTTTCCACTTCTACTTTTCATGTGATGTTTGACTTTGCTCCATGTTATCAGCAGCATTTTCTTTCCGTTTTATTTTTCATGGCATGTTTCACATGTAGGAAAGAGCCGTCTTCTCAAGAATAAAACCAACTCCCAACTGTTCTTTTTTTTCCCCTTTCTTTTTTCCAGCTCATCTCCTCAATACCCACTAGTCGCTTAAAATTCCTAAAAACAGCAGGCCACGGCACCCAGAAGGATGAAATCCCTGAATACGAGCTGGAGGAGTTGGACGATGTGGATGAGATCGACCACGCCGAGCGGGAGCTGCGCCGAGGCCAGATCCTCTGGTTTCGAGGCCTCAATCGGATCCAAACTCAGGTAATCGTTATTACATATGCCTGCCTTTTACACCCCCCCACACACACACCTTGGGAATCATAAGCCATAAACCATTTAACTCTGTTGCTCTTCCAGCTTAAATCTGCGTAGTGTTCCTTCTCTCTGCATTCTTAAAGAAAGTAAAAATCCCTCCTTTTTAATTCTCTTCTGCTTTTTGAGCTTAAGCGAATTTTGTTGCGCCTATTTGGGACTGAAACCGAGTCCATTTGCTGTAAGCTCGGCTACTGTGGAGGTCTTGATCAGTTTGGACAGAAATCACAGTGGAGCAGTGCACATTGGAACGGATGGAAGGTTTCTGCAGAGAAAAAGAGTGAAATTCCGATCAGATATTTGCATCACGGGTTTCCTCCGATCAGTGCCTTCAAGCCTGATCAGTTCCTTTTCTCACTATACCCAAGTCCAATTTCAAAGTGACATATGTTCTTTGGTTTCTGCTGCCTTTTCTTTATTTTTTTCTCTCTCTTCTCCCTCTCCTCTGGCTGTGTTGTTTTATTTCCCTCTGGGCTTTCTCCTGTCACGCTGTCTGATTCTTTGCAGATGGATGTTGTGAGTGCGTTCCAGAGTGGAACTTCCTTTCAGGGGGCTCTAAGGCGGCAGGCCTCCAACTCCAGCCAACAACAGCACGATGTAACCAATGTTTCTAGCCCTACACATGTAGCCTTTTCTACTACTACCACTACTGCCCCTGCTGCCAACTCCGCTTCTGCCACTGTGGGGTGTGAGTGCGTGTTCTCCTTTAGTGCATGAGACTTTTCTTCTTTTTGTTTTGTTTTCTTCTTCTAACATCTTTCCCTTACTCTCTTTTTCTTACCTAATGTTCAACTTTTACACTCTCATACTTCCCCCTAATGTTCCCCTATGTTTAATCCAAATGACACCAATCTACATCCTCCATACTGCTTTGATAACTCTGCCGTATATAAATGTCCTCTGTAACCAGGTCGCTTCAAGCGTCAAGGTGTTTTTATCTGTGTCATCCTGTTTTCTGTTTTGCTTCTGCTTGGGTCTGAGAAATGGAAACCTTTCACTGTTATCCTGTGGTAAACGGTAGTGGTGGTGGGGTGGGGGGTTGTGTGTATTTTTGTTGATTTATTTTTTATTATAAAGATTATATCCAGAATTCAGCAGGTTTGTCTGCGGCTGCCTCAGTCTGCTCTGTGCCTTCATAGCAGTTATGGGTCTTTGTCGCAGCTCTCTAGTCCCTGGTTGGGTAAATGTTTTGAGTATATGCCCATGATCACGAGCTAAACAAGAGAGAAACACCCATGACACGGAAACGCTGGAAATCTGATCAAGTTCCAGTGGATTTCTCATCAGTCAGTGGTTAAATAATGATCCCTTTCTTTCCGACTGGTGAGGCTGTGGAAAAGATTGAAGTCAGAAGAATGTTCAGTGCCGCCCTGCAGTCAAATAGAGCTATTGGAAGAAAGTTTGTTGTTGTTGTTGTTTGGGATGTATTCGTATTTGCTTTTGAAATTGTTTCGCTGTTTTCCTTAGAGGGGAAAAAAACTATCTAAACCAAATTTGGCCGTATCTGGAAATCGAATTTTCTTCTAAATTTAATAAGTGTTTGTACCACCCTTGGCAGCATTAACTGGCAATGGGTCTTTATTACCATGAGAATTGCTTCAATTCCGCAACATTCCCTTTTTGAGCCTGAACAACCCAATGAAGGTCAAGATTTTTTTTTTATTAGAAATGTAAAATTTGTCAAAAAAAATACAAATAAAAACAATTTGTAATGTGGATGCACTTTTTTACAGCAATGTACTTGAATAGACTTTCAGCCTCTTTTCATCTGCTTCTTTATGCTGAAACTGGATCTTTGTTGTTTGATGGCACCACTTCCAAAGGCCCTTGCAAGGCTTTTCCTCTCACTGACTCCTAGACTTTTTCTCTTTCAGATCTAACCAGGAAGACCTTCTCACCATCTGTGGAGTTTAAATATCTTATACATGTCATCCTCAGGGAATTAACGCACAGTTGAATGTAAAACAATAACCCTCAACATTAACAGTTTTTCCCCCTCGCCATTGTTTTAGGGGGAACTCCATCAGATCAACAGCGTCTTTATTCCCAAACTCGTCTTTACAGATATTCTCTTGTCTTTATGTGAATACTTTTGTGGTGGAATGTGTCCAGTATGGCAAAGTTTTTCCGAAGTGATCTTTGAACTCCACTGACTTCCCGCGTATTCTTCCTTAGATACTGTGAAATGTGTCATGGGCTATACTCAAAGGTTTACTGCCATTGAAATAAAGGTAGCGCTGCGCTCTGCATGGGTTCAAAGTCTCTGGTCTCGTTTGTGAGTTTTCTCCTCTTTGTGCTGTTCTCAACTTGTACACGAGCTTGTAGACATGCTTGGCTGCTGCAGCTTCTTTGTTTTCCCTCCACAAACATAAACTGCAACTGACCACCACTTGTTTTATCTCTTCTGTCTTTGTCTCTACTCTTCATCTCTCTCTCTCTCTCTCTGTCCTTTAGCTCTCTTCCTGTCTGACTCTGATCTTTAATAAGCATGTCCAACAACGATGAACAGTCCTCTCCTTTCCTGATCAAATGAAACAAATCTCCAAGCAAGAGATTTCTGAAAATAATACTAGAGTAAATTTGGGGGGAAAAAAGTATCTTCAGAGGGTAAATTTATATATTAAATTCATGTCTTGCTCTAGAAAAATATTTTACAGGGCGTAATTTCTCACATATCACAACAAAGTTGAGGTTTTCTCACCACAACACCAGGCTGCAAAGGTATTTAACCTCCATCTAAAAGCCTCCAGCTTGTCTCTGTGCAAGAAGATGGATTACATTCTGACATGTTACTGCAGTGGCCATTGACCATCGATGACTTCTCCTCTAGAGAATTTGTCCGATTTGAGCAGATTAAGATTTCCTTTCAAAAGTCACAAACATTTTTTTTTTTCTGTTGGATTAGTAAAAGTTAAACTGCCTTCCAAATGGAATCCTTATGGTAAAATGAAACAGATTTTCTCAAATCTCAGCTATCTTTATCTGTTTAGTTGGGATTTTTTAGAAGAAATGCCACTAATACAGTTAGAGAATATCTCAACTTCTCTCTTTGGCTCCCAAAACATATATTTTTAGCATGTCTCAAAGCATAGAAATTTATCCTGTTATACTTGATATCTGTAGCTGTACAGAAGCCTTTTAGTCACTACATTTAGATTGCCAGTAGAGGGCACATTACATCGAGAAAATTTGGCATTGCACTGCAGCTCAATAAGTTTTTCCATCATTGAGAGGCCGACACCTTTAGCATGTTACATTGGATATTACCACCAACGGCAACACCAGCAGTGAACTGTAAGTATTTCTTGGAGAACATATCTTGTTTCAGAGATTTCTAGGAAGCAGCCAAACTTCCCAAATGCATCAGGTTTCACAACAGGTAGAATCAGTAGCTTTTACTTTCAGTAGCACCTTCCGCACAGAAGAAGGCTGTCGGCACAAGTTAGCACTTACATGTGGTCCGTTTACTGATTGGAGAAATGATTGGGAGTTTTCATTTTTACGATTGACTCGGCAAGGTAAAAATTAGACACTTCAAGTCACCAGCTAATAAATCTGTTTTAAAAAACAAAGTAATTATGAAAAAATAAAGGTGTCTGCTGTAAACTGGCCTAAAAGAAACACTAGTAAAACAGATGGACATAAAGTTTTCACCAAATCTTATCTCAATTTAAATGAACTAACATTCAGAAGTTCTTTCCCTAACATTGAGTGAGAACAACCAGTCTTTGAAATTTCACTTGCACGTGTCTGAGATACTCCTCCTTCACAGATTTGGTTTTCAAAGCCCCTAAAACTCACCTTATTACCGAGACATTAAAACCTTCCGTTCAGAGTTTGTTTTAACTCGGGGCGTTGATCCAGGAGTTGACTTGAGTCTGCGTTGGTATGCATCGCTACTAAAAACATGCCTCTTCCTGTCCCTTCCTCCAGATCCGAGTGGTGAAGGCATTCCGCAACTCCATCTCCCTCTATGAGGGGCTGGAGAAGCCCGAGGCGCGGACGTCAATCCACAACTTCATGACCCACCCCGAGTTCCGGATAGAGGACTCGGAGCCCCACATCCCCCTCATCGACGACACAGACGCGGAGGACGAAGCCCCTACCAAGCGCAACTCTGCCAGCCTGCCCAATGCCTCTCCGCCCTCGTCCTCCCCCTTGCCCGACGACACCAACCCTCCTGCCGCCCCCACTCAAAACCAGAACAATAACGCCGTTGAAAGCGGCAACCACCTCTTCCCGGAGGTCCCCAAATCAGGAACCCCGTCAGCCCCAGGGAGCCCGCTACACAGCCTTGAGACCTCCCTTTGATCTGACCCAGCTCCACACGGCTGCACCCGTTTTCTCACCCCGCCACCAAAAAGCTCCGCTCAAACGGCCGAACACTGGCAGAGGAGAGAACGGAGGTCTGGACAGAGAGTGGAGTCTTGTGTGAGCTTGGCTTGGGCTGAACTGAAAGAACAGCAAACATTCGTCGGAATGTACGGCTTGGTGTGGATTCTTTGATTTCTCTCTCTTTTTTTTTTTTCTTTAGTTTTTCTCTGTTGGTTCTTGTTAATACCCTGCTGCAACACCAGGAACTCGGTCTTCGTTCCACCCTCCTTGGTAATTTTTTTTTTTTATTCCCCATCCCCCCTCCCTCTGAGTTGCAAGCGGGGGGGGGATAAATAAACTCAGATTGAAAGTGACCTGTTTTTATTACTCTAATATTATTGCTGTTATTTGAATTGAGAAGGTGAGGTCCTCCTCTGGCCGTGAAGATCGGGGCTTGTAAGATTTTGAAAGAACTGTTGACTTCTCTTTTATCTGAAGGGTGTTGTATATTTATTTCTTTGGCCCTTCTCATTCAAAACCTATTTCTGCTTTATTGGCTGTTAATATTGAGTTATTTATGTTTTTGGAAAAAAAAAACAGGTCTGTTTACAAAGTTTGTAGATAGTTATTTTTTTTTTTCTGTTTGTAGGCAAAAGAGCTTCCTGATGTATAATTCAGAAAACTGGGACATTAAAAACATTAAGAGGATTATTTCAGATACTGCTGTATTTTCAGGAAAAAAAGGGTGTTTCTATTGAAACTTAACTATTTTTGCCTGCAAGTTTTGTTATATATTTGTCGATATAGAACCTTCTAGCCAAACCGATGAACATAAAGGCTTGTATAGAAAAAGAGGTCCAAGGGGTAAAGGGTGTTTTCACAGGAGACTCAGCTGAGAAGACGATGACGGCCTCTCTCCACTAACATCACTATAAATATTCTTCCATTTCTTTGATAAGTTTCATGTGCACAAAACGTTCTGGATTCTCTTTTCCATTCATTTCGGTGTGTTTGAGAATTTCCACGTGTTCATGACTTTTAAAAGGGATTTTTCGAAGCCGTCTGGGCCTATACTTAACAAGCATCTCACTCAGAATCCAGCTGGGAGTTGGGAGGAACACGAACTCAGACCTCCTGCGTCCGCTTTCAGCTTCTAGAGGTTCTGTTTTTAGATCTGTGGAGCTATGAAGTTTAAATCTTTGTAGTCACAGTTGCATCCTTTAGCGAAGCAGTTAAATCATAGTTTAATTTAACGCTTAAAAAAATCCCCCAACTTTGTAATCACTTTAGTTCAATTTAGGCGCTCCGCCACTGAGTCAGTTTTTCAGTGATACAGTCATTCCGACTAAATATGAATGTGCCTTGGCTACAATAGTGATTTAAATGATCCTGATCCCGTCGTTCACCACTTTCAGGAAACTCACTCTTGTTTCTACAGCTAAAAGCAGGACCAAAACAAAAACCTACACCTTCATTTCAAATGTTTTGAGTGGGGTAGGAAAAATCTCCTCCCTTTGGATGCTTGATAAATATGGATCCTGGTCATTTCATTTCATTTTTTTAATTTTTTTTTTTATAAGCAAACCATTAGCGCCCTGCCAATGTGCAATACTGACATACATTTACTCAGGCATAAAAAAAAGAAATCCATAAAAATCGTTGCGTAATTTAGGGAGCAAAATGTTGTCGGGCAAAAGGAAAATATCAGTTCATCCACTTTAAGATTATACTCTACAGAAAATTTAAGTACGTTTTCTGCTTTTTTAAAATAAATTCTGTTAGTGTTTTCTTCTTAAGCCTGTCCATAAGACTCATTTCACTCATATTAAATGTTTCTGCATTTGGTTTGTTTGTAAAATAGTTTTGAAACCTGATGTACTGGAAACGCTAAAGATTGGACATGTGCATTTTTCAAGAAGAAATACTAGGCATACACTGGTATCTATCTGCACAGGGTACTTTATACATGCTGTACTGTGTTTATAGTTTTCAATAAAAGTTGTCACTGGACGATGGCCTTACTTTATTTTGTTTAGTATGAGTGCCGGTTTGCTGATATCCAGGAGTTCTGCTTCTTTTAGGTGAGTTCTGATTCCACATTTTCCATACATATCGTGACATTATTTAGATGCCATCTGTAACACTTGGAAAGGTAGGTGGTCAAAGGTAGGTTTCCTCCCCCCATCTGTCTTCACATACTAATAGATAAATCTGCTGCTGTTTTATCGATTTCTCATCTTCAAGCTAACAAATTGCACATCTAGTTTAGTGCTGCACTTTCAAATAACTCCACTTCAGAAGGTGTTTGTACAAACTGACTTCATCGTTTGAAACCTCAGTCTGAACAGAACACAGCAATTCCCATTCCGCCCCAAGTGAAAGGTTTTGTGCATTAATCAATGTCTCTAGGATTTAAACTGGGGATCTTCTGCACACCCATTCCTGACCAGATATCACTCTTCAAAATCCAGTTATGTCAACATGTCTTATATTAACCTTAGAAGTTTTAGTGGAGAACAAAAAACAATAGAACAAAAAGCTGAGTTTAAAACAAAGGCCGTTCAGTTTCCTTATTCCTCTTGTTATAAATGGAGCAGATAGATATATCTCCAATCTAAAAGAAAAGGAACAAGATAGCCCAACTTAATTGTTTATGAATAGCACTGAAAACACAATAAATACTTTCCTCAAGCATTTCACAAAGTAAAAGCCACTTTTATCTAAGGAAACTCATTCAATTTAATTACTGGCTTTGCACCAGTTACTCAAATGCCAATTTATGTCGTCAAACTAAAACAGCACACTTAAATCACTAGTTTTATTTGAGAAAGAAATATAAAAAATAACTTTCCCAAGCAATGAGGGCATTTTATCAATATGTAATATTGCAGTTAAGGGTTTCTTTTACGTACTATGGTTTCAATTCCATTTTCAAGGCATTTAATGTTAACTATGTTAATTCAAGCATTGGACACTCAATAATACACCCAACATAACAGAAAATGTCACAATTTCTTTCTTTAGGTGTTGCCATTGCCATAATTGATTATTTTGAAGAAGTTAAGAACACATCAAGCATGATCATATTGGTAATGGACAAAAATAGAGCAGCAATTTTTAAAATATAATATGTTTAAATTAATTAAATACATATTTATTACATTTATTACAATTTTTTACATATTAAAATAATATTTTAATAGCATTTTGTATCTGTCTATTTAATGTAAAACCAGACATCAAACAGGCACAACTTACCACACTTGTATGATTTGGGATATATTTTATTTCCATATTGGTTTAAGAAATTAATTTTTACAGTTTATTTTGAATGCATGCATGTGGAAAAAAAATGGTCATTCTGTTCTTATTTTGTCATATTTTAAGACATACATTCATTAAATACATGCAAGTGAACTGCTGTTGTCCTTGATTTTCTAGAAGTGATTAAGAATGAAAATCACAATAAAAAATAAAAACAAAAATTATTTCAAATTGTTTGTTTTTTCTCACAAAATGAATAAGCTTAAGGACATGAAAATATTTGTTGATTTATAACGAGATTTACCTTTTTTGTTTACTACTACTACTTGTTAGTACTACTACTAGTAGTAGTAGTAGTAGTAGTAGTACATCATTTTATTTTTCAAGAATTCAGCTTCATTTTGTGCCACTACACGTCCAGACTGGTAGATGGCAGTAAACGCCTCATTTCTTGTTTGGCGATTATTCAAAGATCTTCTATTGACAAGATGAGTTGCGCTTTATAAATTGGTTGCACCGTAGCCATCCAACGAGTTTGTGTCTTCCTCTAAAAAAAAAACGTTAGCAGAGTGAGAGCTCTTACTTTTCTCTGCTATGTTTACTTCTTAACTCTCCACAGGAATATCCTCTGCAGGTCTGAAACAGGTTGAAGGTCTGCTGATAACAAGCAGGAACTTTGCAGTAAGTACCGTACTCTGTCTTTAATAAGTCATTTCAGCTGCCTGGACGCAATGCTACCTGCTCCTTTAACTCTAAGCCTGCTTGTCTCGGCTTGTTGCGTTTGTGGCTCAGTGTGTCAGTGGCAGGAATGAGACCTCCTCACCGCTGATCTCAACATGAGAGAGTGGTGGATCCATGTGGGTCTAATTTGCGTCCCGCTCGTGGCCGTCTACCTGCACATCCCGGCCCCTCACCTCTCCGCCACCCTACAGAAGTGGCACAGCGCCGGGGATTTCTTCCACTTCAGAGGGAAGAAGATCTTTTATAGAGGTAGCAGCACTCAGCACGGGGGGCGGGGGGAAGATTAATCTCCAAATATCCACCTGTTTCCTGTCTCACATCGAGATGTTCTTCCCAGACTCCTACGGTGCTTTGGGAAGCTCAGATGTGGTCCTTCTGCTCCACGGCTTCCCCACCTCCAGCTATGACTGGAACAAGGTATGCAGTCTGTACAGCGGAAGCTTAGCATATCCTGTATGAACACCAGGGTTGCCATGGAGGCAGAAGGCAGGAGGTTCATTTTCATCTTTTGCTATATTATTAGTCCAGCCCATCTCTGGTAGTCTCTGATTCTTGCAAGTTCCACATTTGAAACCCAAAAACTGCATAGATTTATGCCATAAATTCATATTGAGCAGCCGTTTACAAAACAGAGATGCATATGGACAAAGGTGGTCCTAGAATGTTTGGTACCCTGGCCGAACCACCTTTCCAAAGCCCCCCATCTCCCTCCTATTCCCTTCTATGAAATAGTAGACAGGCGAGGGGTGACTGTTGGTGTTATGATGTATTTACTTGTCCTGTATGTTTTAATTTGTGTTTTTATTTCTATTTCTATTTATCTGTGGTTTTATGAATACTGTACAGCACAAGGTCATGAATAACATTGTGCAGTAAATATTTATTTGTATGTTTCATAAATAAAATTGACATTGACATGTATTAGGTACTTTTGACATTCAGATCCTCCGGTTGTAAGAGCGGGGAGTTGGGGGATTATACAGTGAGGGGCAGGCGGGGTGGGGTTGCTTGTTGCCCATGTCACCCATGTCAGAAACCGCCACCGCATACGGAATTATGAGTCTGTTAAAATAAGCAATTTTGACGTGGAAAAATGTTTACAAATCCTGAACCGTTTTTCCTCCCTTGCAGATCTGGGATCCGCTCGCACAGCGCTTCCATCGAGTCATTGCACTGGACTTCCTTGGATTTGGTTTTAGTGACAAACCTGTGAGTCTGCATATTTTATTCCCTTATGTGGTAATTATTTTTCCTGCCTCTTTCTTTCATGCACATGTTTCTCCTACTTCCCCTTTTCTGCAACATCCCAGAGACCCCACAGGTACTCCATCTTTGAACAAGCCAGTATAGTTGAGGCCATGGTGGCCCACTTGGGTCTGAGCAATCAACGACTCAATTTGATATCCCATGATTATGGAGATACTGTGGCCCTAGAGCTCCTATACAGGTGATCATTTTATAGCAGGTGTCAAAAGAATTCAGTGGTCGCCATTAGTTTTTTTCTCTTAACTGTTTTTCGCTTTGTTTTTCTCCTAAACTAGGAGTGACCAAAATCGGACAGGGCATCTGAACTTCAACAGTCTTTGTTTAACAAATGGAGGTACAATGTTGGCTTTTTTGGGGGTTATTGTTACGTTCACAAAAGATAGGATGTTTTGAAAAATTAATACAAAACACAATAGTATGGCTATATACTGTATGTATGTGTATATGTGTGTGTGTGTGTGGGGTAGAAGGTTGGGTTGGAGTTATTGATGTATTTAGGGCTGGAATTAGACACGTGTGTAAGGTTAAAGGCAGGGATGTACGTAACCAGTAGTTTCCTTTCAATAAGGTGTCATTTTGGGTCAAATACAATTTGGTGTTCCAACAGAAAAATATTCCTAAGCACAAATTAAAAGGAACTCAAGAAGTGAACTCCAAAATGGACAAAATTAACTCATAGTATGGTGTAAAAAAAGAGCACAACTGACCTCCGAACTGAGCAAAAAAGACTCTTGGTGTAGTATGATGTAGAGAATGAACAAAAATTACTTAGTATAGTATGACCTAAAAAATGAGCAAAAATGACTCATAGTATAGTATGATGTAGAAAAATAGCAAGTATATCTCAAAGTATTGTATGACGTAAAAAATTAACAAAAGTGACTCATAGTATAGTATGACATCAAAAATGACTCAGTATGATGTACAAAATTTGCAAAAAGTGGATTTGATTTTTTAGAACATTTTGACATCATAGTATACTATGTCATTTTTTGACATTTTCGACGTCATAGTTATAGTATGTCTTTTATCTTACATTTTCGATGTATGTCATTTTTTTGACATTTTCAACGTCATAGTATACTGTCAAAAAAAATGACATACTATACTACGACGTCGAAAATGTCATAAAAATGACATACTATACGTCGAAAATGTCAAAAAAATGACATACTATACTATGACGTCGAAAATGTCATAAAAATGACATACTATATACTATGATGTCGAAAATGTCATAAAAATGACATACTATACGTCGAAAATGTCAAAAAAATGACATACTATACTATGACGTCCAAAAAGTCATAAAAATGACATATCATACTATGACGTCGAAAATGTCATAAAAATGACATACTATATACTATGATGTCGAAAATGTCATAAAAATGACATACTATATACTATGATGTCGAAAATGTCACAAAAATGACATACTATACGTCGAAAATGTCAAAAAAATGACATACTATACTATGACGTCCAAAAAGTCATAAAAATGACATATCATACTATGACGTCGAAAATGTCATAAAAATGACATACTATAAGTATGTCAAAAATGTCCAAAAAAATGACGTACTATAGTATAACGTCGTAAATGTCCAAAAAATGACATACTATACTATGACGTCAAAAATGTCCAAAAAATGACATACTATAGTATGATGTCGAAAATGTCAAAAAAATGACATACTATAGTATGACTTCGAAAATGTCCAAAAAATGACATACATAGTACGTCGTTTTTTTGGACATTTTTGACATCATAGTATAATATGTCATTTTTTGGACATTTTCGACGTCATACTATAGTACATCAGTTTTTTGGACATTTTTGACGTCATAATATAGTATGTCATTTTTTTGACATTTTCAACATCATTGTCAACTATGTCATTTTTTTGACATTTTCGACCAAAAAATTGACATTTTCGACTTCATACTATATGTCATTATGTGGACATTTTCGAATGTCATTTTTATGTCATTTTTATGACATTTTCGACATCACGTCGAAAATGTCCAAAAAAACATAATATAGTATGTTATTTTTTTGACATTTTCGACGTCATAGTATACTTTGTCATTTGTTGGACATTTTCGACATCATTGTATTGGATGTCATTTTTTGGACATTTTCGACCTCATGGTATACCATGTCATTTTATTGACATTTTCGACGTCATGGTATGTCATTTTTATGACATTTTCGACGTCATGTCGAAAATGTCCAAAAAAATGTCCAAAAAAATTACATACTATAAGTATGTTATTTTTTTGGACATTTTCGACGTCATATTATAGAACGTCATTTTTTGGACATTTTCGACGTCATACTATAGAACGTCATTTTTTGGACATTTTCGACGTCATGGTACGTCATTTTTTTGGACATTTTCGACGTCATAGTATAGCATGTCATTTTTTTGGACATTTTGGACGCCATACTATAGTATGTCATATTTTGGACATTTTTGACATCATAGTATAGTATGTCATTTTTTGGACATTTTCGACGTCATAGTATAGTATGTCATTTTTCTGGACATTTTCGATGTCATAGTATAGCATGTCGTTTTTTTGGACATTTTCGGCGTCATAGTATATACTATGTCATTTTTATGACATTTTCGACGTCATAGTATATACTATGTCATTTCTTTTTACATTTTCGACGTCATACTATAGTACGTCATGTTTTTTTACATTTTCGACGTCATAGTATATAGTATGTCATTTTTATGACATTTTCAACGTCATAGTATAGTATGTCATTTTTTTGGACATTTTTGACATCATAGTATAGTATGTCATTTTTTGGACATTTTCGACGTCATAGTATAGGATGTCATTTTTTTGGACATTTTCGACGTCATAGTATAGCATGTCATTTTTTTGGACATTTTGGACGCCATACTATAGTATGTCATATTTTGGACATTTTTGACATCATAGTATAGTATGTCATTTTTTGGACATTTTCGACGTCATAGTATAGTATGTCATTTTTCTGGACATTTTCGATGTCATAGTATAGCATGTCGTTTTTTTGGACATTTTCGGCGTCATAGTATATACTATGTCATTTTTATGACATTATCGACGTCATAGTATATACTATGTCATTTCTTTTTACATTTTCGACGTCATACTATAGTACGTCATGTTTTTTTACATTTTCGACGTCATAGTATACTATGTCATTTTATTGACATTTTCGACATCATAGTATATAGTATGTCATTTTTATGACATTTTCAACGTCATAGTATAGTATGTCATTTTTTTGGACATTTTCGACGCCATACTATAGTATGTCATGTTTTTTGGACATTTTCGACATCATAGTATAGCATGTCATGTTTTTTGGACATTTTCGACATCATAGTATAGCATGTAATTTTTTGGACATTTTCGACGTCATAGTATAGTATGTCATTTTTTTGGACATTTTCGACGCCATACTATAGTATGTCATATTTTGGACATTTTCGACGTCATAGTATAGTATGTCATATTTTGGACATTTTCGACGTCATAGTATAGGATGTCATTTTTTTGGACATTTTCGACGTCATAGTTTTTTTGGACATTTTCGACGTCACAGTATAGTATGTCATTTTTCTGGACATTTTCGACGCCATACTATAGTATGTCATTTTTTTGGACATTTTCGACGTCATAGTATAGTATGTCATTTTTCTGGACATTTTCGACGTCATAGTATAGTATGTCATTTTTCTGGACATTTTCGGCGTCATAGTATAGTATGTCATTTTTTTGGACATTTTCGACGTCATAGTATATAGTATGTCATGTTTTTTGGACATTTTCGACATCATAGTATAGTATGTCATTTTTCTTTCTGGACATTTTCGACGTCATAGTATAGCATGTCGTTTTTTTGGACATTTTCGACGTCATAGTATAGTATGTCATTTTTTTGGACATTTTCGACGCCATAGTATAGTATGTCATTTTTTGGACATTTTCGACGTCATAGTATGTCATATTTTGGACATTTTCGACGTCATAGTATAGTATGTCATTTTCTTGGACATTTTCGACGTCATAGTATAGTATGTCATTTTTCTGGACATTTTCGACGCCATAGTATAGTATGTCATTTTTTTGGACATTTTCGACGCCATACTATAGTATGTCATATTTTGGACATTTTCGACGTCATAGTATAGTATGTCATATTTTGGACATTTTCGACGTCATATTATAGTATGTCATTTTTTTGGACATTTTCGACGTCATACTATAGTACGTCGTTTTTTTGGACATTTTCGACGTCATGGTATACTATGTCATTTTATTGACATTTTCGACGTCATAGTGTACTATGTAATTTTTTTGACATTTTCGACGTCATGGTATATATGTCATTTTATTGACATTTTCGACATCATACTATAGTACGTCATTATTTGGACATTTTCAACGTCATTCTATAGAACGTCATTTTTTGGACATTTTCGACGTCATGTTATGTCATTATTTGGACATTTTCGACGTCATACTATAGTACGTCATTTTTTGGACATTTTCCACGTCATGTTATGTCATTATTTGGACATTTTCGACGTCATACTATAGAACGTCATTTTTTGGACATTTTCGACGTCATGGTATGTCATTTTTTTGACATTTTCAACATCATGGTATACTATGTCATTTTATTGACATTTTTGACGTCATAGTATAGTATGTCATTTTATTGACATTTTCGACATCATACTATAGTACGTCATTATTTGGACATTTTCAACGTCATACTACAGAACGTCATTTTTTGGACATTTTCGACGTCATGTTATGTCATTATTTGGACATTTTCGATGTCATACTATAGAACGTCATTTTTTGGACATTTTCGACGTCATGGTATGTCATTTTTTCGGACATTTTCGACGTCATGGTATAGTATGTCATTTTTTTGACATTTTCGACGTCATAGTATACTATGTCATTTTTTTGACATTTTCGACGTCATGGTATACTATGTCATTTTATTGACATTTTTGACGTCATAGTATAGTATGTCATTTTTATGACATTTTCGACGTCATAGTATATATGTCATTTTTATGACATTTTCGACATCATAGTATAGTATGTCATTTTTATGACATTTTCAACGTCATACTATAGAACGTCATTTTTTGGACATTTTCAACGTCATTTTATGTCATTTTTTCGGACATTTTTGACATCATAGTATACTATGTAATTTTTTGACATTTTCGACGTCATAGTATACTATGTCATTTTTTGGACATTTTCGGCGTCATAGTATAGTATCTCATTTTTTTGACATTTTCGACATCATTGTGTAGGATGTCATTTTTTTGACATTTTCGACGTCATAGTATAGTATGTCATTTTTATGACATTTTCGACGTCGTAGTATAGTATGTCATTTTTATGACATTTTCAACATCATACTATAGAACGTCATTTTTTGGACATTTTCAACGTCATGTTATGTCATTTTTTCGGACATTTTTGACATAATAGTATACTATGTAATTTTTTGACATTTTCGACGTCATAGTGTATACTATGTCATTTTTTTGACATTTTCGACGTCATAGTACGTCATTTTATTGACATTTTCGACGTCAAAGTATAGTATGTCATTTTAATGACATTTTCGACGTCATAGTTATAGTATGTCATTTTTTTTGACATTTTCGACGTCATAGTATACTATATCATTTTTTTGACATTTTCGACGTCATAGTATATATGTCATTTTTTTGACATTTTCGGCGTCATAGTATAGTATCTCATTTTTTGGACATTTTCGACGTCATAGTATAGTACGTCATTTTATTGACATTTTCGACGTCATGGTATAGTATGTCATTTTTTTGACATTTTCGACGTCATGGTATAGTATGTCATTTTTTTGACATTTTCGACGTCATACTATAGAACGTCATTTTTTGGACATTTTCGACGTCATAGTATACTATGTCATTTTATTGACATTTATGACGTCATAGTATAGCATGACGATACCATGACGTCGAAAATGTCCAAAAAAACTATGACGTCGAAAATGTCCAAAAAAATGACATACTATGACGTCGAAAATGTCCAAAATATGACATACTATAGTATGGCGTCGAAAATGTCCAAAATATGACATACTATACTATGACGTCGAAAATGTCCAAAAAATGACATACTATAGTATGGCGTCGAAAATGTCCAAAAAAATGACATACTATACTATGACGTTGAAAGTGTCATAAAAATGACATACTATATACTATGATGTCGAAAATGTCAATAAAATGACATAGTATACTATGACGTCGAAAATGTAAAAAAACATGACGTACTATAGTATGACGTCGAAAATGTAAAAAAAAATGACATAGTATATACTATGACGCCGAAAATGTCATAAAAATGACATAGTATATACTATGACGCCGAAAATGTCCAAAAAAACGACATGCTATACTATGACATCGAAAATGTCCAGAAAAATGACATACTATACTATGACGTCGAAAATGTCCAAAAAATGACATACTATACTATGACGTCGAAAATGTCCAAAATATGACATACTATAGTATGGCGTCGAAAATGTCCAAAATATGACATACTATAGTATGGCGTCGAAAATGTCCAAAAAAATGACATACTATACTATGACGTCGAAAATGTCCAAAAAAATGACATACTATACTATGACGTCGAATATGTCCAAAAAATGACATACTATTCTATGACGTCGAAAATGTCCAAAAAATGACATACTATATATGGCGTCGAAAATGTCCAAAAAAATGACATACTATACTATGACGTCGAAAATGTCCAAAAAATGACATACTATAGTATGGCGTCGAAAATGTCCAAAAAAATGACATACTATACTATGACGTTGAAAGTGTCATAAAAATGACATACTATATACTATGATGTCGAAAATGTCAATAAAATGACATAGTATACTATGACGTCGAAAATGTAAAAAAACATGACGTACTATGGTATGACGTCGAAAATGTAAAAAAAAATGACATAGTATATACTATGACGCCGAAAATGTCATAAAAATGACATAGTATATACTATGACGCCGAAAATGTCCAAAAAAACGACATGCTATACTATGACATCGAAAATGTCCAGAAAAATGACATACTATACTATGACGTCGAAAATGTCCAAAATATGACATACTATACTATGACGTTGAAAGTGTCATAAAAATGACATACTATATACTATGATGTCGAAAATGTCAATAAAATGACATAGTATACTATGACGTCGAAAATGTAAAAAAACATGACGTACTATGGTATGACGTCGAAAATGTAAAAAAAAATGACATAGTATATACTATGACGCCGAAAATGTCATAAAAATGACATAGTATATACTATGACGCCGAAAATGTCCAAAAAAACGACATGCTATACTATGACATCGAAAATGTCCAGAAAAATGACATACTATACTATGACGTCGAAAATGTCCAAAATATGACATACTATAGTATGGCGTCGAAAATGTCCAAAATATGACATACTATAGTATGGCGTCGAAAATGTCCAAAAAAATGACATACTATACTATGACGTCGAAAATGTCCAAAAAAATGACATACTATACTATGACGTCGAATATGTCCAAAAAATGACATACTATTCTATGACGTCGAAAATGTCCAAAAAATGACATACTATATATGGCGTCGAAAATGTCCAAAAAAATGACATACTATACTATGACGTCGAAAATGTCCAAAAAATGACATACTATAGTATGGCGTCGAAAATGTCCAAAAAAATGACATACTATTCTATGACGTCGAAAATGTCCAAAAAATGACATACTATATATGGCGTCGAAAATGTCCAAAAAAATGACATAGTATACTATGACGTCGAAAATTTAAAAAAACATGACGTACTATAGTATGACGTCGAAAATGTAAAAAAAATGACATAGTATATACTATGACGTCGAAAATGTCATAAAAATGACATAGTATATACTATGACGTCGAAAATGTCCAAAAAAACTACATGCTATACTATGACATCGAAAATGTCCAGAAAAATGACATACTATACAATGACGTCAAAAATGTCCAAAAAATGACATACTATACTATGATGTCAAAAATGTCCAAAATATGACATACTATAGTATGGCGTCCAAAATGTCCAAAAAAATGACATGCTATACTATGACGTCGAAAATGTCCAAAAAAACGACATGCTATACTATGACGTCGAAAATGTCCAAAAAATGACATACTATACTATGACGTCGAAAATGTCCAAAATATGACATACTATAGTATGGCGTCGAAAATGTCCAAAAAAATGACATACTATACTATGACGTCGAAAATGTCCAAAAAATGACATACTATACTATGACGTCGAAAATATCCAAAAAATGACATACTATATACTATGGCGTCGAAAATGTCCAGAAAAATGACATACTATACTATGACGTCGAAAATGTCCAAAAAATGACATACTATACTATGACGTCGAAAATATCCAAAATATGACATACTATAGTATGGCGTCGAAAAAGTCCAAAAAAATGACATACTATACTATGATGTCGAAAATGTCCAAAAAAATGACATACTATACTATGACGTCGAAAATGTCCAAAAAAATGACATACTATACTATGACGTCGAAAATGTCCAAAAAATGACATACTATAGTATGGCGTCGAAAATGTCATAAAAATGACATACTATATACTATGATGTCGAAAATGTCAAAAAAATGACATACTATAGTATGATGTCAAAAATGTCAAAAAAATGACATTTTGTATGACATACTATGTCTAAAATGTCATAAAAATGACATACTATACTATGACGTTGAAAATGTCATAAAAATGACATAGTATATACTATGATGTCGAAAATGTCAATAAAATGACATATTATACTATGACTTCGAAAATGTCCAAAAAATTGACATAGTATGCTATGAGGTCGAAAATGTCATAAAAATGACATACTATACTATGACGTCGAAAATGTCAAAAAAAAAAATGACTATGACGTCGAAAATGTCTCGTAGTATTTGTCTGAAATATGTGCTTTTAAACTTACCTGTTTGTTTTGATGTAAAAATCATGGATAGTCCTGACATTTTGATTTCCAACAGGAATATTTCCAGAAACACACCACCCACGGTTGCTGCAGACAGTGAGTGAATCTGTCTTCTTCATACTTCTCAACTCATTTTAAGTATAATATTTTATTGTTTCCAATTATTAATGGGGAATAGAAAAGGGATGGACATTTTTCATTTTTGGCTGACCTGTTTTTAATCTCTTCCCATAAGCTGTTGAAGGACTCAAGTATTCTGGCAACATTTCTGACGCGCCTCACCAACTTTATGATCTTCCAAAAGGGGTAAGAGGACCAGTGTTTTTAAAATACATTACAAGATTAATGGATTGATGAAGAAATAAGACTTTCTTCACATTTTCTCCTTGATTGGTAGCGTTAGAGAAGTATTCGGTCCCTACACTCAGCCCACAGACGCAGAGTTCTGGGACATGTGGACAAGTTTACGCTACAATGACGGCAACCTGGTTTTGGACAGGTGATGATGTGCTTATGTGCTCATTGTTTCTGGTTCACTGACAGACAGTTGACTGAATGTGGGGCTTCTATCTTCTTAGTATTCTCCAGTACATCAATCAGAGATTTCAACATAGAGATCGATGGGTGGGAGCGCTCACATCCACGCATGCTCCATGTAAGTGGTGCTTGGGTGGAGCAAATTCTTTGTTAAAAAGGTGTTTTAACCTGTGATTTTAAGACCCTTGTTCATCTCCACAATGACCATCATGTCCTCCCCCTTTTGTGTTTCAGTGCACATGATCTACGGACCCCTGGACCCTGTCAACCCCCATCCACAGTTCATCCGTCTTTATATGTGAGTGATCATGCCTTTACCTCCATACACATTGCTTTGCAAAAGTGATGTTTAGCAAAAACATTCTCAGGTGGTAACATGTAATTTGTTAGAATATTTTATAAAGGTAAATTAAAATACACTTTACTTGTATTTTATTCTTTCAGGCATTTGGTGAAAAGGTCAACAGTCACCATTCTGGACGACCACATCAGTCACTACCCACAGCTGGAGGATCCCACCGGTTTCCTAAAGGCTTACTTCAATTTCATTCACTCTTTCTAACCAGATCGCAAACGCATGCCTATTGTGAGGTATCAAAATCAGATGCAAAATAACTTAAATTATTTCTAACTACCAATTAAGAATGTTGACTAACTTAAACGATGAAGTTAAGTCTGAGGAAAGAAAATCATGATTTATAAACCTTGAGATAAATTATAGTCATAGTGAGCATATCTGTTGAACACTATCCTGCATTGTGAATTACTTTTGATATAATTTTCTACATTCTTCAAAAATAGAAATGACTTAAAATAAAACATTTTCTTTAAATAAAATTAATTTTCTTAAAAAAAAGTTTAAAGTTGCATTTTGACCAACTTTATTGTGAAGTTGAAAGAAACAAAAAGATGGAAAAACCAAAAAGTTTTAGTTTACATAGAAGATATAAAACATTTGTACCAGGAATCACAATAACGAGTTAAGCTTCAGGACTGAGGAAATGATGGATAAGGGCTGCCGCATGCTTTGTGTCATTAGTTGGCACATATTTGTAGTTCTAGCCTACAGACGCAAGGATTACATCGACAACAGTCTCCTCTGTGCTGCGAACCGTCACTTGCATGGTGACGCCATCAGCCAGCGCCAGACGGGCCCGAACCAGGACATCGTGACCTCCTCGGAACACACCTGGACAGAGAAGGCGGGTAGAATCCGGTCACCAGAAGAAACAGGACAACTTAAAATTGTTCTGAGTCTAAAAGATGATATGTGATGTATTCTGGTGTCTTTATTTCAGCAAATCATTCTCTAAAAATTAACTTTCATCCAGGAATCAGACTCACCAGCAAGAAAGAGAACATGAGAGTTCTTGTTTTCAGGAACTTTGTCAGAGCGTTCACAGGGCTGCATTCCCAGGAAGCTGATGATGTTACCCACCGCCTCTGTTGTGATACAATACACCAGGCATCACATAATGTGTAATTAAAGCACACCTTGATGTGCACAAGCGTCAGCTTTCCTAAAATGTTCAAACTGTGTACCATCTAGTGTTCGCACAGATGCCAGGGCAAATGTTTCCTCCTTCTCATTTTCGTCTCCCACTTCCTCCCATGCTGCGCCAAAGTTTGGTTTCAGAACTTTCTGTATGTGATCTGCGACCGTCACTTCCAGGTCCTCCAGCTGAACAAATGAGAATTCCAATTCAAACCTCAGGTTCAGGCAGATGAAGCCATTTTACCAGCTCCAACTTCAGTTCTACATACCACATATTCATCATCGTAACCGTCGTCATCAGGCTCTCCTGTGTTTGGGTCACAGTCTCTCACCAGGTACTTCATTGTACAGCTGAATGTGCAGGACACTGCAAGCAAACGGAAACCACAGTTGAACTCTAAATCATTAAAATCCAGGGTTCCTAACACATTCTTAGGTTTTGCTGGTTCAAATTAATATAGTTTTTGAAGTTGTATAAACTAGGCCATAAAGATGGTAGCGAGGCTGCTAAATTAAAAGAAATATGAATGTTGACATGGTACCACTTCTATCTGTACATCTGTAACTGGATGGTGTGCTTTGAACTTGATGATTGGGGCAATCAATACATTTACAAAAGAAAAAAAGATTAAATTGACCAATAATGACAAAGTTGCTCTACTAGACATCAATGAGGGATAACAAAATGCTACGGTTGGTGGGTGCCAGGTTGGAGGAGGGGATGCATCATGATTTCTATCACTATAATGTACTTATATTATCTAACAAAAAGAAAATAAACAGATTGAAGCATTTGGATAGAACAAAGTACCTCTATACTGCAGGATTCAGACACTGAGACACATAAGTAAACCTTATGATTGCATTGACAAACCCAGATTTGAGAAATTTGTTACATGAAGTGTGTGCATCAACTAGTGCATCCAAACAGTTCCCTTACGATGGATACTGTGATTTGATATGATAAATTCTAGACTTTTCCAAACTGAACCCTGAGCGGTCCCAGTAAACGTTCCTACCTGCAGTGGGGTCATCGTCAGGCAGCCGCACCAAAGTGTAGGAGGAGCCGGGCTGGCTGTAAGGGAGGCTGGGGGCTGGGATGTAGTGCGCTACCTCGTAGGCTTCTGATGGCTCCATCTGTACTACCACCTGCAACAGACAACAGTTCAGTCTTGGCACATAATAATCACTTGTTCTAAATAAGATTCCAGCCAGCATTGGACCAGACATTGGAAAAATGTTCTGGTCTCCAGCAGGGAGCAGGACTACCGTCCATCTTTTAACAAACCTTTTGGAGCAGCTGGTCGTTCAGCGTGTTTGTGCAGTCGAACTGGAACACCATGTGTCGGGCGAATGTGTGCTTGATGCAGCGAACCACGTATTCCGTCTCGGCCTCCGTCAGCTGTACCGGCTCTGACGACTTGAATAATGGGCCGAGAGCCTGGAATTCTGGGATGGAAGCAAGTTGTTCTGCAAGAAGGGGGGAAAAAAAATTAATAAATGAACGTTAAGGTGAACGTTTTGATCAATTATCCAATAAAAAGCAATAACTGAAGCGGGTCCATCTGTCTTACTTACCCTGGTAGATGTCTTGCCGTGATGGAGCCAACTTCTCTGGCAGTTTGCTCGTAGCAACAGGAGCAATTTCTAGAAGAAAAACAGACGAACTCAATGTATTTTGTGCACAGCAATATTCTGTAATTTAATCTGAATGAAACAATGTGGTCTTACCCATTTTCTGCTCTGTGATTGGAGTGGTGGCCAGAGGTACAGACTTCATGTCGAAAGGCTTCTCCGAGGGCTCCAGGGTGTACTGGTGGAGGGACTTCTCCAGGCCAGGAATGGACACGGACAGACCTGAGACACAAGGAGGACACGTCAACACCTGATGTTCTGATTAATTGTAGAGTTTATCTTGTAAGCTTCATAAATGCCGATATTTACCATTAAAAATATAAGCAGCATTCAGAGCTTTCTGCTTCTGCTGCAGCACGTTCATGTAGAAAGTAGCTCTGTCTCTGACCTCGTCATCGCTGTCCATCATACACCTGTGAGAACAGATCATATTAATCCATGATCAAATTATTACTAGGCATTCAACATCACTTTGGACATAATATTTGCAGTTTGTTGTTTTCTCATGCTGATTAGCAAATAAATCAACATGAGCCGTCTTTTCTAAAAAAAAAAAAAAAAAAAAAAACTCCATTAGTTTATGAAATGAGGAAATAGTAAATTAAGCAAACTGGTTTTATATTCGTTGATTTCATCCATTTTTGAGGCTTCATTAAACAAAGTTCATTCACAGTTCAACAGAGTTTAAATTTCCAACAAATATGCACTTGTATGATAAAGAAAAAAAAGGAAAGGAAAGAAAACAAAAACATAAAAACAAGGCCTCACCTCTGCATGAGAACCAGGACGCTCGGCAGCAGATCGTCATTCTGAGCTCCAAATTTAGCTAAAGCGCTCACAGCAGCTGAAGGCAGACAAATACAAATGGCCAGTTGGAGGTAATCAGATTACTAGACCAGATTTCTAGGCCGCTGATCTTTATGCTGTCTCACCTGCACGAACTGCCTCACTCTCCAGCACCACCCGGTTGAAGATGAAGCGGATGTACTTAGAGGGCTGTGGGGTCCGCGGCCCCTCTTTACCCAGCAGGTGCAGGATCTTGGTGGCCAGCACTGTGTGCTCACAGTCCTCGATGAACTCACACAGATGGGCCAGGCCCGTCTCTTTGCTCTCAGGGTTCTCCTCGATGATGCTGATGATGCAGTCCACAATAGCCCGCTTGTACTCGAAGCCGCCCTGCAGTGACAGAAGTGATCAATACGTGTGGGAGGAGGTCCGCACTGCTACAATAATCAGAATCATAAACCCAACTTTCGAAGCTTTAGAAATAGTGGAATAAAGATGATCGACTTACGTCGTCTCTCAGCATGTTGGACAAGAAGTTCATCATGACGCTGTGCTTCCTGGGATACTTCTGACACAGGGCACTGATGGCCTGAACGACCACCACCTGAAGGAACAGAAGTCATAAAAAAAACATTTTAATACTTCAAATTAAAATAAATCTAACCTTTCTAATACCATTTTCATCAAATCAAAGATTTCCCACCTTGAACTCATCCGAAATCTCAGAGACAAAGGAGGAGATCTGCTTCATGAGGCGGTCCACGCTGCTCTCACTGCCAGTCTTCAGCAGTGTGGTGATGGCCAGGGTGGCGATGCTGCGGTTGGAATCGGTGATCAGGTTCTCCAGGTCCAGGTTGCAGGCGGTCACAGCCGACGGGTGTTTCATGGCCACCTGAACAACACATGAAGGACTCATAAAAATCTGTTAAGGACTTGCATCCGAGATGTCAAAACGAGAATTTACAAATAAATACGAAAAGGGCCAACGTGTTTGTGGCCTTAACACTTCCGATTGTTAGAGGTCTTGCACTAAACTGTGTCGCCTAATATTGTAAAATGAAGAGTTGTACCTTGTTGAGGGTCCTGACAGCAGCATATCTCAGGGCTGCTTTAGGGGAGCTGCAGAAGAGCTGGAGAACTGAAGGAAAACACAAAATGTCATTTTTTTATGGCATCTCTGAATCTTGATTTATTTCTAATGTCTATATTGGATTCAAACAGAGAGTAACAATTGACATTACTTAATTTGAATTTGTATCTGTCTGCATTTCTGTATAAAAATTGGATGTTTTTATTTATTGTAAATTTTCTTAAGACGACATGAATTATCTCTCTATGAATAAATTGAACTGACACAAAGAAAAAAACTCAGTGTTCTGAATACCAAGCTTTATGAATAATTAAGAGAGCAGGTCACCTGAGACAGCAGGCGCCAGCTCTCTGGCAGTACAGTTGGGCATGTGGACAATGGCGGATGCAGCCTCGTAAACGACCATCTCGTTCTTGTTCCTCAAGCAGCTCTCGATGAAGTCAAACAAGGGGCTGTCGTGACTGCAGGTTGAGACAAAATGAACGTCAACACCAGTTCATTCATTGTGGTGCGGCAGCCATTCTGTCCAGCCACGCTCCGTTCTGCTCACCCGCCCTCCGTCTCGTCCAGCAGTTTGCTGGCGATGCGGATCAGCATGCAATAGGCGAACGGCGACTTCAGGCCAGACTTGGTGAACTTGTTGAGCATCTTGGTCACAGCGAGACGATCGTTCTTCCGGAGGTGATACAACAGGCCCAGAGCGTGGTACTAACAGGGCGAAAAACCAGGAAACAGAATTAAAACCAACAGGTTTTGTTCATGAATCCCAGAGTTGCAGTGATCCACCGTGAGCGTGTCTTTCCTACCTGGACCATGATGTTGTCACTGGAGGCAGCTTCCTGGGCTTCATTCACCCAGCGCTTCACCACATCGTAGCTCATCTTCACCATGTGCTGAGAAAGCAGAGACGAGGTCATCCAACAGCAAAACACACCATTGGATGATTACCAACGACAACACGAGAAATTCTGGATTCTTCTCTTTTTATGGTTTATAAATCATACCAGAGAGGAGACCAGGGCTGAACTGGACACACTGGGCACCTTGTCCACAATAGCCTGCTTCATGTATCTTTCAATGGCCTGCAGCATGGTGGTCTGTGAGGACACAAACCCACACACAAAGAAAATAAATAACACTCCTAAAGAAAAGACATTTCACAACAAAACAGAAATCTGTAAACTGAGATAAATAGAAAACTTCTCTCACATCTGTAATTCTGCACAGAGCTCTGATGGCTGGACCTCTGTACACGTCTTCTTTCCCAGTCATGTCTTTGGTTAAGCTATTAAAGCAAAGACAAACGAGGACAAGACTTTATTAATAAATCATCAAAAAATAAATATAGTTTGTAACACAACTGCACAAGAAAAATCAACTCTGCTGGACTATGATGCATCATTTGACAACATGAAATAGGCTAAGAGGTTTAAAAAAATTTTTTTTAAAAAGCAAACATCATCTATTGACCTAAAGTGGCTCAACAACTGATAAGAATCTTATTGGCCTCAGTTTAAGGCTCTGGAGCTTCAGTGAACTATTAACTGAAAGCTCAGACTTAAATCCAATTGATGTCAAGTGCTAGGGCCTTCAACAGGTTACCCACAATCAGAATCTGAATAAAACCGTTCTGCAAACAGGGATGGGCTACAAATCCTCCACAGACATATAAAGTAAAATCAGACACCAAATGGCAGTTGTTGCCATATGTGACACAACCAGTTACCAAATTTAGGAGTAATTACATTTTTTGCATAGAGCTAGGTAGGAATAAAACTGTAAGAGAGTGAATACTTATGGATATTAATACTTAAATGGACGTTTCAAGTAGACGATTCGTCAACACAAACCTGCTTGTGACAATGATGACATCCTCAGAGATGTTTGCCATCTCTTTGATAGTCAGGTAGCACATCCTCCTCAGGGTTTGCTAAACAACAGAGAAAACCTTGTTTAGATCAAATGTGTGAAAAGTTATTCAACAGAAACGATTAAATGGACATGTCTTACATCATTAGACTGGAACAGCCTCGTCATCGCAAAGAAAGCCTCAGTGGCTTCGGTGGTCCCAAAATGCTCTCCCTACATAAACACAAGAAAGAGAGTGAATAGTTAGTTTTGTCGTTGAAATAAATACAATGCTTAAAAGTTAAACAAGAGTAAATATTTGTCATTTTTACCTGATTGAGAAGGTAGATGATCTTGGTGAGGATATGGAGACATCTTCTTGGATTGATGGGGGTCTCATTGAAGATCCGTGCCTGTGAATGAAAACACCATGGATAAGAACCACTATCTCCTGGTTACAGATAAAAGTCCAGAGCTTATGCTCAAAATTACCTCTTGCAAAACTGCACTCTTCTCCAAGTGCTGGAAAGGGTTTGACCCACTTCCTAAGAGACAAAATAAATGAATTACAAGAAGAATATGGTATTACTTGTTACTCGAATACCAGAAGAAAAAAAGGCATATTGTGAGAATTAAATACATATATATATATATATATATATATATATATATATATGTATATATACATACAGATGCTAGCTATAGTAGCTAAGTGACAGAATAAGATAATTCAGACAACGCTAGCGTGCACAGCTAATGATATGACATAACCGTAAACATGGCAAAATATTATTCGGAATTAAGTGTCACCACAAACAGTTAAATGTAAACTCGATAAACCTGCAGTACTGGTCTCCTTTTGCGCTTTAGGTCAGAATATGTCAATAATGTTCTTCTTAAACCATTGTTGAGGGTCCGGTTGGTTAACTTTAGCTAGCAAGCTAACAGACGAGCACTTAGCATTTCTGTAACGTGTTTCAATCGTAAAACTTATGCCTTCCAATTAACTGTTATATTTAAATCCTTACCAGACTCTTCGTCCTTCTTATCAAACTTTTTAATCATTTTAACTGGAGGTGACGGACGAGGGCGGCAGATGCTCTCAGCCTTGGAAATACCAGGAGCTACTTCCACGTAGCCAAAATGCAGACTGGCTTCCTGTTGGGGGGCGTCCACGTCGACGGAAATGACGTCGTATCATCCCAACTTTTAAAACAGCAGAGGACGCTGTTGACAGTTTTTATTTCTTTTTATTTTCTTTTTAACTACTATAAAAAAGCTTCGAATGCGGTATAATTGAAGTGCCATTTTAACTATTTTTAACTATATTTATTGTTTAACCAAAATAAATCAATAAAGTCAAGGGAACTCCAAATCTTGCCTTTATGTCATCATTTGCTCTACATGTGATATGCGTGTTATATATCTGTAAAAACCCCAGAAGCTTCTGTAGTCCCATTGCTACTAATAGGATTGAAGCCATTTAAGGACTGATATAATGCTAACCATAGATATAGTAAAAATAAGAATATATACCTCAGGTTTTTGATTTACCCAGATCTGGAGTGCAGTTGCTAAAAATGACCACAGGATGTCAGCACTTCTCAGCATCGTGAATTTAGAGGGTGTGCAATTTAAAACTTACATAGAAACGCAGTTTTGTATTTTATCCAAGCAGTTGAAAATATTAACCGGTAGCAAATTTCATAATGCATTAAAATGTTATAACATTAAATGTAGGTAAATTTTTAAGACCATCATTATTTTTTAATATAAAGATTTGAGAACGGGTGGTTTTTCCGAATGTACCTTTTACCGCCATCTACTGGCCAACATTTAAAACGTCATTACTAACACAGACTCCAAACAAATTAAGGCAAATCTGGATTATTGTTTATTTATTTTAGCATTATTTTAAGACACAAAGTAATTCAGATTTACTGATACCAAAACAGCGAAGCTCTAGTTTTATAGAAAGTAAAGTCCTATTTTCCGATCATTTACGATGTAAAGCACTTTCAACTGCCTTGTTGCCGAAATGTGCTATACAAATCATCAACTTGATTGATTGATTGATTGATTGATTGATTGATTGATTGATTGATTGATTGAGTGAACCCATCCATGGTCCATAGCTTATTCTTCCAAGGTCACGGGGAATAGAGCAAGATATGGGGTACAACCTGGACAGGTCGCCAGTCCATCATAAGGCAGCAGAGAAACACAACGGACAAAAAATATATATATAAAAAAATCACTTGTCAGCATAGTTTTAGGGTAATCGATTAAATTAATAGTCATGTTTTGAGACAGTGGGAAAATATGTTATGTATCTTTTAATATTGTATGGAAAGAGGCAGTTGTATGTTGTTACATCTGCTTTATTTGAGGAAAAATAATCCTTTATTGGAAAGTAGAAAAATAAGAGACATCTGATGACAACATACATTCACATGCATTTGCATTTTACTGTATTCATGATCTCTGCAGATGATTTGTACAGTATTTTATTGTCAGCGAGTTGTTTGCGCCACTGTTTCGTGGGGAATTTGAGTAAAGGAAAACATTACACATAAAAAAACAGCAACGACATTTATGCTCGCCCTAAAAACACCAAATCTAAATATGGGCAAAATCCTACATATCTCAATATTTTTTCTAACTTACTTTGCAGACATTAGTGCGCAAAGCTGAAAGAAAACGAAAAACAATCGATAGATTATTGTTTTCTGGAATTAAGACCATATAACCAAGCTAATCACGTGACTTTATAGCACCATATAAAATAGTGCTTCTGACAACTGCAAAACTAAGAATTTTTTATGTTTATTAAAACATATTTAAAATCAAAAGTAATTTAGGCCAATTAAGCGTTATCATAAGCACAAAAACAAAACAAAACAAAAAAAACTTCAGTCTATATCAAATGTTCACTTTGATGTATTTTAAAACTAAATTTAGCCATCTTTAACGCCGTTTCATCAAGTTAAGTCAAATATCAGACAGGTTTCTCGCTGTGCTTTCATTTGTACAACAAAGACGATGTTAATTCACAAACATTGAGATCACTGCAGTTATGATTTCACCTGTTAGCGTGGATATTTTAATGTTCCCCTAGAGAAACAAGTTGTTGTTTATTCGAGGAGACATAAAGTTATTGATTACATTTAGTCATTGCCCTCTGCTGAGTCAAAGTTTCTCCGCGTTTTCTCATTTCCTCCGTCCAATCTGCGCCAGGAGCCGCGCGTTCTCCGCCGCTTTTGCGCGCAGGTTCTTGGCTTTGGCCACGTCAAAGAGGACATTCATGATGTTGGTTGGGACATCCAGGGACAGGGTCAGTCTGCTCCTCCGGTCCCCTTTGATGTTGTTGCGCAGCATCTGCCCTCTGAGCTTCGTCCGACTCATGAAGCGGTAGTTCGCGGGACTTGAAGTCCTTTTTTCCCGACTGGACTCTGCAGAGGACGAGGAGGTGGATGAGGAGAGATAGTCCGCGGACTGCAGGAGGGAAGCCCAGGCATCCACGGGGGAGTAGCCCGGCTCGCTCTCCTCACTTCGAGCCCCCAGAGCCGTGTGGTCGTTGCACAGAAGGTCGGAGCCGCTCTGGTAGAGGCGCAGGCACAGGCTGGAGGTCGGTGCGCACAGGACGGAGAGCAGCAGCAGAGTCTTCAGGGACGACAGCATGCTGTGTCCTCTGGGACGAAAAAAAAAAGAGATGCAGAGGATGGAAATGAGTTAAAACTACTTTCTCTCTACTTCAAAACAGTTTTTAAAGAGAAACAACCCACTTTTTTTTTTGGTGCGAGCAATATTTGAAATATAGCGTTTTATTTTAAGTTAACCCCAATCTGATGAAGAGAAATAGATCCCCCCAAAGACACAAATGCATGTTAAAAACAAACAAAACAAAAAAACCCCATGTATTTACCTCTCTTGTCCTACGATAAAGAATATTCTTTTGATTTGGTACCAGCCTGGAAAGAGAAGCCAACAACCAGAAATCTTCCTGCGAATTTATGAATTTCAAACCCCGACAAACTATCAGTGTTTGGAGATCAACAGTGCGCACAGTCTGTCTGCCCGGCAGAGTGTCTTCCTTGTCCATTCCATTTAGTAGAATACTTCAAACTGCAGTCCTACGCCAGCAACAACGTCATTCCTTTGACATTTTGGTTTTTCTCCGAGTCGTCCCATTGGTCGTCATGCAGTGATGTAGTGGTTGAGGGAGAAAAAAAAAAAAAGAATAATAAAAAAAGTTGCAATCTCTTTTTATGGACAGCAGTCATCACGACTTAGAAAACCCGAGTTTGAAACGAGAAAGCTTTAAACCTGTCAGCACCATGGAGAGCTCCATTTGAGCCAAATTTTCTTACATCAACAGATTTCAATGGATTTGACCAAAAATTTATGTAAGAGAAACGAGTGACTCATTTTTAAATATATGAAGAAATATATATGTTTTTGAAACTGTGGTATGCTTTCTATTCATCTTCTTTTTAGTCCTCGAAAGAAGCAAACATTTAAAAGGAAACGAAGGTGGTTTATGGTCCAAGAAGAGAACAACTCTAAACTGGTTTAAGCCACAGTTACAATGGAATGGTGTAGAGAAAAGCATTTTTAGGAGCTACCTGTGCAGTTTTATTGATGTAACTGAAGTAAAAAGTGTTTGTTCAAAGAACTGAACAAGTGGGACTGAAAGCAGATGCATGTCAAACTTTTTACATACTTTTTTTTTTTGACAAGACATTTAAAACAATCATTCTCCGCTATGTAAAGTCCCAACAGAAAACATTATAGCTATTTGCTGTAAATAGATGTTCAAAGTTAATTCAGGTATGAAAACTCTTTATGTTGCTCAAGTTGGGAAGAAAGACCATTTTCTTAACCAATTTGATTAGAAATCATTATGGTAGGGACCAAGGTAATTTTTACCAAGAGTTGATTTATTAATTAAAACTCCAGGGACTCCCACATAAAAGCTCAGGCTACAAACAAATGCAATAAAACCAAAAAGGCATCAAGATGTGTAGCAGGGCATTAAAATGTGTTTTTGTAAGCAGATGAAGGTGTGGCACTGTGAATGGCAGGCATAAAATGTCATGGTGGGTAATGTGTATGCAAGAACTGAACAAAATGAGGAGTTAGTCTTTTAAAAGTAAGCCAAAAGAAAAACTGTTGAACATTTTTTCCGTTGTGATAAATTGTAGATTTTGAAGAGAATTATACACTAAACTACAGTACAGAGTAAAACAAACAGAACCAATGATAGCAAAGACTGAATCAAAGCCATGTTGAATATTCCTTTTATTAACGTTTTCATTCATAAGGATTGAAGCGGTCACAGCTCGATTAATTACACACTGTGATTGAAGACTTAAGAGTCCTCCCACTTCTCCTTCCCTGCAGTTGATCTCTAAAATTGATTTGCATGGCCCTCTTCAGTATTATATCTTCTGCATTACAGTTCTGGAAGACACTTAGCCTGTTCAACAAGATCTCTTATTTTTATCTGTTTTTATGACAAAAGTGTTGATATTTGGGATTATTCATACAAATGAGTCGGTTATATGAGAAATGTCTGATTGTTCTACTATTGAATTGTTTCCCCGTTTCTTTCCATGCAATTAAATTACAATGAGACAGTAAAAGTATAAAACAAAGCTGTCAGGAGGTTAATAATTGTTCAGCATTTATCCAACAAGACTATTTCAATTAAAACTGGAAAGTAAAAAGAAAGAAAAACTATTTTTCAAGCTTACATGAAGTGCTTTAAAACTGAACATAAAACACTTTGCAAAGATGCTCTCCCAGGAAGCCAGTTCCCACGCAGACTCCACTAGGCACCCATGTCCACCAAGATCTATCAAGAGAGGGAGGCGCTGACCCCCCAGTGTAGCCCCCATGGCAGCGGCCCCACACAACCCCAAAGAAAAGTTCTACCCACCCCAACATTTGGTCAACTCCCAGAACACCAGACATCCCTGCTTTAGAGATTGAAAACTAAATTTCTTTACTCTTCACAGTTATGTTGGACCTTGCATTGGTCAGTCATTTAACATCCCAATAACATGTTGAAATTTGTGTCTGTAATGTGGCAAAATGTGAACAACTTTAAGTGTACCTCTGCCAGGCACTGCATGTTGGATATTTGTAAAGCATTTTGGAGAGTGGGAGTAGATCACGGGGGCAGAATCGTGACCAACACGAAGGAAGCCCGAGGGTGATTGCTCATGTAAGCATTTTCTGATAGCTTGGTCATGTTTTCTACTTTCAGTAATCAACCTAAGACCCATCCAATCAGACATTTCACAGAAATATTGTCATAGGAGTTAAAATAATGTATCAACTCTCCAATCTCTGCCTTTCCACCGTGGTTTAATGTGAGTTTTTAAAAGGGAGGGAAAAGGTCCCAGTTAATGTGCGTCACTCCTACACGAGCGACCACACAGGAATCCCCTGCCACAGCTGAGACTCTATGATGTAGATTGGTTGGGCCCCTGTTGGCCTCTCATCTGGCTCCCAGCCCGACCCACTACACCCCCCACCAAACAAACATATGTGGTGATGACAGAGGCAGCAGGAAACCAGCCACCAGCTTCGTATTTTTGCAGACTGCATCATGTAGGGCATAAGAAAGGTGACCGCGATCTGCAGTAATGAGGTGAAAACGGAATCAGGTGTAGTAAAAATCACACACATAAAACCAGTTTTAATTTTTATCAGTAGCATTAATTAGAATCACATAAAAAAAAAAAAAAACACTCAATCAACGTCAGTTTCACCAATAAAACAAATACAGGAAAAAGTACAGGCTCTCTCATACTGTTGCTCACATTTCAATTCTGTTCACTGGTAAACGTCCAGAAATCAAACTGCTTTCACAAAAAAAATTATAAATAAAAGAAATATAGAAAACAAAAACAGTGTATCTTCAGTAACACCACACTGACGGACAGAATCTGAATTTTCGTCACTGCATCAGCTGTCTGAAGGCAGGTCCTCCGTCAGAGCTGACCGAGTTTCTGTCACTCCGCTCTTTGTTCCACATAGACTCTCACAGTCCTGTTTAGATGTGAATCGGTTTTGGTTGCCACCACAGCCGCCGAATACAAAAGGCCTGCATTCCCCCGACTGGCTGTGGAAATACCAGACCAGAGCGTATTCTGAACAAGCTCCTTCCGACATTGGTAGCAAACAGCGATCGGTCACTGAAAGCACAAGTGAGGTAAAGAAGAGTTACTTTGAGGAGAAAAATGTGGGACTTGCCACATAATTACATTTAAACATTTAACTGATTTACATACTCCGTTTGGATTTATTTTTATACTTAGACATACAGAGAGAAAATAGCGGCGGAGGGAGGAGAAAGTGAAGACACAAGGAAGAAAGGAAACAAAGTTGAGAAAGAGAATAAAGTCTGGATGTGGAAACATTTTTCTACACTTTTCTTCAGCAGCTGGAGCAGCAGCTCAGAGAACAGGACTGAATAAGCTAGGAAGGCCAGTTCTATCATGAACAAGTAGTGGAAGACATCAGAATAACACCACATTTCATGACCCTCCTGGTACTCAGGCTACTGGATTTTAAACACACAAAGGGACATTATCCCCCCAGCAACTTTTAGACAAGTCTTTGCACAGGTTTTCATGTATGAACATATAAGAGCACATTTTTTTAGGGTTTCACAAATTGCAGTAGTTAGAGCATGCAAGTTTTGAGAGAGTCAAGATGTGAAAAAGATTCTCCCATAGTGCCAAATTAGAAACCAACTACAGCATCATGAGCGACCGTGTTTTTCTACAGTAATTGTTGTTTCAAATACAATCCCAGGTAAAAATGTCAAATTGTGTCATTATTGATAAAAAAAAATAAGCTAACTGGAAAAAGTCAATTAAAAACTCATTGCACACCTACTGTTTTTATAATGAACATAAGAATGAAACCATAAAGCAAATAATTGTTGCTGTTATGTAGGTTATTAAAATGTGTTAATTTTTATTCTGTTGAAGGAATTTTCACATTGCGTCCCATGTCATGTTCTCTATTTGTCACTGTATTTACTCAAAATGAAGAGCCAACAAGTAGAAAATTATTTCTGATACTTAAGAAATAGCACACATACATTAAAGCATAAACTGTTTCAGCTCATTTTTTGTGTATGAAAAAGAGTTAAAGTAAAAAAAAAAAAAAAAAAAGGACCGAGCAAACAACCAAAGGAATTGGCTGAAATAGGAAGAAAATTGGAAGTCTTGGCCACTCACTATCATCCTTAGAACCAGATAGTCGTCTTCTCTTCCTCTCTCTCGACTTCACAGCCCATCCCTCATGAGAATCTAAAAACAGAAATACATCTAATCAGAAGCTGAACATCGCGCTGAACTCAGCCATCAAAGACGAACACATAGCCCCTCTCTCTGGACCAGCACCTAATGAGCGCCGGCGGCATTTTGGACTCATTTGAATGCCGTATGAGGGTGTCGTGGAGCGTCCTTTCATTCATTTTTCAATATTGTTATGCAAACTTTAAACTAAAAGTTCTGGAGGAATCACAGCTAATATTTAGGTTCTTGAAGAAATTTTCAAATATGACAAGCATTCAATTTCTTTTTCTTTTAAAAGAGGGGGAGATGGAGTTTGTAGTACTGAAAGGAACAAAACAAAACTAATTTACTGACTGTATTCGGGAAATGTAAATTAAATCAAAATCAATTGTTTGGTGGTCCCAATAAAATTCAACTAGATTACTGAGCAAAAAGTACATTAACATCAATGGTTCTTTTTTATGGGGTAATACATAACAGACCAACATAAAGTAGTCAATAACTCTAGCCTGGGAGAAAAATTGTGCATTGTTGTTTTTTTTAAAAAAAATAGCAAATACAAATCTGTAAAACTTGATGCACATTTGTATTTTGGTCACTCAGAGTGAATGCTTTGCAGAACAACCTGTTACTGTGTAAAAGGTAAACGTCTTTTGAGGTCTATTTCTCCTTCACTCTTCTACAGACCAACATTTTTCCCCAATCGCTCAGGAAGCAGTCTGACATGAAACTGCTTTGATCTACACAATGTCTTTGTAGTACTGGCTTGTACGTTCTGGATTTAGCCTCTAGCAGCCTTAAAAAAAAAAATCTAAATTGAAGTGAGAGAACAACAAAAAAATTACTGGTCAAAAAACTGCACTGATTTAATTTTGCACTGGATTATTTTAAATCAATTGCAGCAGTCGGGTAGGCGAGTCTTGAATCAGAATTTTGCCTGAGGGTCAATTTTTCAAAGTGCAAACACATCAAAATTTATGCAAGAGAAACCCAACTGAGGCGATTTGACTGCTGTACTGTTGGACATGTTACCTTATCAGTGGTAAAGCAAGAACACAGTTCAGATCCTGGTTAAAAACAATACTTATGTAATTTCATGTATAATTTCATAATTACCATGGAATGGAAATATTGGTCAAATGAATAAAATGTTAAATATACATTCATGTGAATTCATAGTCATGTTAGTGCATATTGATGTTTTTTGTTGTTGTTGTTTTTACCTGAAGCTAGAATTACAAATAAAGCAGGACGTGATTTCTGACTGTGGATGTTTTTCATTAATTGGTTTCATGGAGTGTGACTTAGTAATAAAAAGTGTATATTTACATTTCTGAAACATATGTCATGCATATGATGCATTTTCCATTTTTAAGTAGAACTACGCTCAAGTACTTTACGTTATCAGAACAAGTCAGAGCACACTAATGATACCATTTGCTTGAAAATCTCCACCACCATAAAAAGGAACCACAGACAGAACATTTTAAATGTCCAACACACAGCTGCTCCACATATGTTTGAGTTGTGTGCTCATTTAGTCCCACTTTTGGTCACACTGTAGCTGAGCAATCTGTGAGCTTGGCCAGAGGGTTCAAATCTGCTGACATTTGTGTTGCAAGTTTTTTTTTTTTCTTACCAGTGTGATTTCGTGAGCTCCTGGCTTCTTCGAGATTCAGTGGAAGAGTACTTGTAATTTCTTTCATGTTGCTGTTGGATTCTTGTTTTTGAAAGTCATGTCTCATCCTTTCTTTGTGACGTTCAGTCACAGTAGAGATGGTTATTGCTAAATCTTTGGGCTTACTGGTAGTTTTGCTACCAGTTACCACGTACGATGCATCCGGATCCACAGACTTTACCATAAACTTGTATTCCAGTCCTGAAAAAAAAACAAAAAAAAAAAAAACAAGAGTTACACAATCAACAGTATATTATCAAGTAACAGAACATTTTTAATCCAGAACATCTCTTGCATAGAAAACTTTGGTGTGAAACATAAAAGTTGACAAGAAAATGTCACGGTTGCGTGTCTTGTAGGTGAACAGATTTTTTTGGGGAGGCGTCCCTCTTAATTGTAGTCGCGTGTTTGTGAATGACTCTACTGTTACTGGCACCATGGTGTGTGTTCCTCTGAGAGAACATAACAGATGGCTCCACACACAGGGGTGCCATGTTGCTGCCACAGGAGCTTGACAGCAAACAGCCACACACGTGTACACACCAACATGCACACAGACACTGTCAGAATATGTAGACCTCCCTGAAAGAACATGTTTATTCAGTTTTGGACAAAATACAGAGTAAAGTAAATGCATAAAGTATGGCTTCAGCGCCGTGTAGCCTCTTACCGCACTTTTCAACCACCTCCTGGTTGACAAGCTCCTTCACTTCTTCAGCCTTCACAAAGATAAAAGCAGGATTTAGGTGGTCAGTTATTCAAAAAGGTTTTAAAAATGATTCTGAATGGAAATATTAGGCTGACATACTGATAATCCAGGATCTCCTTTTTCCCCCTTTGCTCCTTCCATACCCTCTGAACCCTAGTGGTAATAAAACATGAGCACTTTCACTTTCAGAATTTCCACATAAAGAATAAATTGGCACTGTTGTACATACAAAGAAAATTATGATTTTCTTTCAAAAACAAACATTTCTAACCTATTTTCAACCATTCCAAGTAGTGGCAGCAGCAACATTAAGGGACACGTTTACATGATACAAACTATATTTAAATCAAGTCCAGATAAATAGGCACTGCAAGTATTTATTTGACCACTACACAAATTTAGTAGCAAAAACCTGATAATATAATTACTTGATCTCATGCAACAAGCGGTTGTTCTTAGCTTTTTCAAAAATGAAGTGTAAAAATAAAACATTATCTACACAGAACTCTTTAGCAAAAAATAAAAAAAATAAAGAGAAAATATTTTTAGTTATCTTTATGCTTTTTGAAAGGCATAACTAGAACTCTCAGTAAATAGCTTTGGGTCCAAAGCAGGATAAACCACAGATATAAGGAATGAATAAACAGCTTTCAAGTATAGATCTCACAGTTTCTCCTCGCAGTCCTTGGGTTCCTGGTACCCCCCTCTGGCATGGCCTCGTTTTGCCTCTCCTGCCCCGCTCACCCTGGTTAGTAAAAGTACAAAGAGGAAAATGTATCTTTTGAACAAAACCTCCCCGCAAGACAAAACCCATGACACCCAATCAAAAGCGGAACTGCTCCACACTGTGAAAGACATTTCAGTTAGATGCACCTTTGGAATATCCTCATCAGTATTTTCAAGCCAATCTGTGTTAACACAGAAAGTCCGGTAATTGTTGCTGAAAGGATGTAATTGAGTAAGATATTACTTGAAGGATGCAGACAAAAATAGATCTGTGTGTGTGTGTGCGTGTGTGTGTTAATTTGGGACGTGTCTCCGCTGTCTTCAGAGCCTAGCACACGCTGTCGTTCTCTCACGAAGGCACATTGATGACTGTAATCAAGCGCCGCTCGTCCCCATCACCATGTCACATATTCAGTCCACCCCGTTGTGTTTTTACATGAAGTGGAGAAATTTAGTTGGGAGATGAGAATATTTGGAAGAGAGTCTGTTTGACTCAAATAATATTCTGCTGGATTCTTTTTATGGGGGCTGAGGGGTTAACTTTATAATTTCCATTAAATGGTCATGAGTAAACATTTAGGGACATGTGGCAAAAAGAAAGAAGCACAATCTAAGGTGAAGGTTGCATTTTACAAAATGAGAATTACAAAGACAAAAGGCTTTAAACTCAGGCTAGAACAGGCTGTTTAAGTGATGCACGACTTAAAACCCGGCGACATTGTTGGCCCGTGGTGTTGATACACGTTCAGCCAAATCATACTTAGGTTTACTGTGTTTAAATGAATGAAAGCACAAACTATACAGCCCCAAAACTGGGTTAAAGTACCTTGGGTCCCGTATCCCCATGAGGACCAGGGACTCCGGGTGGTCCCTCATCTCCATCTAGTCCCGGACTGCCAGCTGACCCCTTGAAGCCTGGAAATCCGGGGAAACCTGCAGCACCCTAAATTTTACAAAACAATTGATGTGTGGAGTTTAATTGAGAAAACAAAGATTACTAACACATGGAAAACTAAATATGTATCCAGTGTAATGTTACATTGAATTTACAAACCTTAACCCCTTTCTCTCCTGGGTCACCATCAGCACCATTGGTCCCTCCAACTCCTTTGTCCCCCTAAGATTTTATAAATATAGAAAAAATGAGTGCATGCATCTCTTGAAATGCTGTTGAGTGGAAAAATGAGTGGATTTGTATGTTTACCTTACGTCCTGTGAGTCCATTAAGTCCTGCTAAACCTGCACTGCCAGGCACGCCTGGGTCTCCCTGTTTAGGAGATTAAATATTCGAACCGTTTCATATGTTGCATTTCAGCTACAAACCCAAATGTATTTTATTGGTATTTTATGTGACAAATAAGCACAAAGCAGAGCATAATTATTAAGCTGAAGATAAGAGATACATGGGTCCATTTTCTTCTAAAATGCTAATCAATAAAGTGCAGTCAGCCACACCCAGGCAATCACACATAATCCCCCCAAAAGTTTCTAGTTATGGTGACAAGATGTGAAAAAGTTCAAGTCACATAAACGTTTCCACATTTTGACTCCATATGACACAGTTTACTCTTTAATATCATGAGAATCATAAAGCTAAAGCTAACCTTTTCGCCGTCTTGCCCGGGGTTTCCGGTGCGTCCAGGAAACCCTCTGAGACCCTGGGAAAGGTTGAAGCAAACTGGAAACTCAAGCACATCAGGAAACAGGGAAGAGAATAATGAGCTACAAAGACATAATGGATGACTAAACCTTTTCTCCTTTCTCCCCCATTTCTCCAGATAAGCCAGGTTCTCCTGGACCGCCCTGTGAAAAACACATGAATCAGATACACAACCGTAACAATAAGAGGCTAAATCTATTTAATCCACATCCATAAAATGTCATACTGCAATAATCTTTAGCAAGAATTGTGAGACTAAAACTTGTCAATATTTTGTTTGCATTAAAAGGAATTGCAATTAATGTCCAACATATAACTTGTAACATACATTTTTAAATTCACATAGGGATTCTAATAAGACAATGAGAAGCCTATAGCATGAGAGCAGTGGTTTTATTCAAGTTTGATATTTTTGTTTGATAGTACCTGATCACCCTGCATGCCTTGAAGTCCAACATCTCCTTTGTCGCCTTTGTCTCCATCCATTCCATGCTGTCCGTTCAGCCCCTAGAATGAATAAAAAACTGGAGTTTTTGCACATCATCACTTAATTAACTTCTGGTGTATATAGTATATCAATAACTCTGTTAAGACAGACTTCTTTTACCAATTGAAGATTTAGAAATTATTACTGATTTGTTACCATCACTCCATTCAGCCCTGGCTCTCCGGCTTCCCCCTATAAAAAATTGTGACCATCTTTATCACAGTGCTGTCAAACAGCAATACCCACTGAATCTCATGTTGCTGCATGTCATGCTTACTTTCTGGCCCACCGGCCCTCGCGCTCCAAATCGGCCCAGTGCCCCTTTAGTGCCCGCATCCCCTTTAAGGCCCTGATAAGATTGATCAAAAATGTGTTTATGTGGCAAGTAGTCAGAATTTGAGATGGAAAAAAAACAAACTTGCAAGGAAATACGTGAACAAATTACACTTAAAATGTCAGCACTTCATTTGTTACCTTTACTCCCGGAGGACCGTCCTCACCCTTCTCTCCTTTATCCCCGTCGAAACCTGGCAGGCCCCTCTCACCCTAAAACAACATTTCCAATAACTTCCTTTGTAGTTCTTTTAATACCATCACCACTGCAGCCAAAATGATTTTTTTTCCTAGTAAGCAGATTTACACACGTTTTTTTCTGAATGTAAGCGAGTTGAACAGCCGCTAAACTGTGATGGGTTTCTCCACCGTTGCTCGTCAAACGTGGAGAGGTTTCTATGCATTTAATGGATAAATCCTGTATATATTGTTGCGTCAGATGAAAATCTACTGATGTAAACATTGACCATATTTGATGCATAAAATGAAGCTTCTAAAATCAAACAGAATATTTGCACATCCCATATTTTTGAATAGCCAGTCACAGTTCCAGTAAAACTCATATTTGTCTTTTTTTCAGGATGCCGTCTGAATAAACGTAAAGGATTCTTTCTATCAGTTATGAATCATCTAAACATAAACTACATATATTAGCAGAAAACCATTCAGAGGAATTCCGGCTAATAAATTTATCGTCTTCTTGAAACACTTCATCTTCATCCATTTTCTACATATGGATTAAACTAAAGGTCTGCAAACTCTAAAGTGTGTCATGAACGGTTCTGTAGAATTGAAAACGCATTGAAAATACTTCAAACACAATTTAATTTGCTTTTCAACAGAAGAAAGGCCTACACAATAAAGATGATCTCACCGCGTCCCCTTTGGAGCCCTTGAACCCACGAGGTCCTTGAATCTGAAGTGCGCTCCCCTGCAGGATGGTATTCATTTGTGAAATCATGTCAGAAATAAAATAATAAAAATTAAAAAAAAGGATTTGGGCAAAAAATAAATAAATAAATACATCATGCAAACTGTTTTGTTTTTGTAATATGAAGGTGAAGGCTCTTTAAAATTTAAACTGAAACAGGGTGCAGTGGGTGTAAATTTCATACTCTCTCTCCTCTGAGTCCAGGTACGCCGCGGTCTCCCTGAAAAGAAGCGGAGCTGAGACTTACATATTCCGAAATACAATCATTTTCATCCGAAACGTCAATAAATGTTTCATATTTCATGGCTCTTTGCTGCCAGTAAGCAAAACTCATCATCAAACACAATCTATCTTTGACAAATCTCAAAAGACTCACAAATAATTCCTACAATCATTGACGGAATCGCTCAGCGAAATCTAGAGAGAAAATACATGAGCTGATGGCAGCCAAAGCAGCAGAGCTCCAGTTTAAATGTGAAATGCAATAAGGAAAAAAAGGTGAAGACAATACAAAGGTTGGTCTTGTGAGTACACTTCCAGGCCTTTGTGTATATATTTAATAGACATATCATGTCAGTGTTATCTTAGGGTTATATTTAACTTAAATATTTGGAGGGGAAAAAAATCTGCAGGTTACTCTAGTCTTTGAGTTAGAGGGGAAAAAAATTGCAGTATTGATATATTATTAGGTCGACAGTTTTGAACGGCTTCAGATGAGACTCTTAACTGACAATGAGACAACAGAACCTGCTTGGCAGCAAAGAACAAGACAAAGATAAATGAAGCATTTTTCATTCTGACCTGACTTTACAGATAAAGCAAGTCTTCTGCAAACCTACAGGTTTTTTTTTCTTTTTTTGACGTAATCAAATAGCTTTTCCACAATATGCCCATATTTCAGTCAGGAAATGAGTCTTAATCCGTCATCTTGCCTCAGTGATATCAGTGTCATAATGACAATGTAAACATACTCCTTACATCCCGTCAGCATTAAGATGACAAATTCAGCTTAAATTAAGACAACATAAGGGTTTATCTGCAGCATCATTAAGCAGCTACTTTACCTTTCAACACCAAAATGCTCCATAATCCATACGGAGAAAGTTTAAGCAACATGGCGGCAGTTTTATTTATTTATATTTTTTTGAGTGATGCCTTTTGATACATCCTTCATGGTTTATGGGATTTTGTTTTTAACTTAGTTTTGGTTGTTGGATTAAACTTTTTCTGCTTGATTTTCTCAGATATATATCTTTTTTATATCACACAAGAAAAACATCTGAACCCACTGAGCACTTTATTTAATAAAGCAGAAAGCTCAATACTGAATTTAATAAAAGTAATGACTATAAAAATATCCTAAGTCGTTACCATCTTTGCCAACATGCATTAACACAAAACGTCAGCCAGGAACATATTATTTAAAATTTTTTAAAATAAATATGAGGTAATATTGTAAAAGCCTCTCACCTTTTCTCCTTTGTTGCCACGCAAGCCTTTTGGACCCTGGTTGAAGAATTGAAAAAAAAAAAGAAAAGAAAATCTAACAGATTGATTAGATATTTGTGTCACTTACAAAAAAAGTGAGAAGTTTCTCACAATATGACCAGGGCTTCCTTTAACACCTGCGGTTCCCCTTTCACCCTGAAAAGAAAACTCTCTGTAATTATCCCAAAAAGAACCGACTATGTCAAGTTAAACTACATAAACACATCGACAATAGAAGATGAAAAGATGCAGAGAGCTCACCTGTCTGCCAGGTGGACCAGGAACTCCTCTAGCACCGGGCTGACCTGGAATACCGTCACCCTGGTGAAATATTTGGTGCATTTGAGACGTTTTGTTTGCTCGATGTATTTGTAGTTTTAGTTTTTAGTAATAAAAAACACTGAAGGAATAACAATTAAAAAAAAGAGTAACATACAATGATAAACTAAAACAACTTACTGATGGTACTCTCACTAAGTCTATACTGACTTTTATTCTAGACATTTGGGGGCAGCAGTGACTGTGGGTGTTGGGCTTCATCTTGTCACCAGTAGGTTGCCGGTTCGAATCCCCGCCCAATCTGTCTCAGACATTGCGTCGTTGGAAAAGATACTTCTATTTTAAAAATAATTTTTCTTCAATACAAGGTATAAAAATGGGTTTTGTTCCATTTTATGCATTCAAACATGGAACATGTTCACAGACAGAATTGGAAGTGCATGTGAAAAGTAAATGCTAACTTTATGTTTTCTATGACATCGAGTATCAGCTGATGGGAATTCTGTGCAGGGAGTTCTTAAGACTTTAACAATGGAAATTCTAACTTTTGACTAAGAAATCGAACATGCCATAAACTTACTCATTATGTGTAAGACAAAAAAAAACATTTCTAGGTCAGAGTTGTTACCTTTTCTCCTTTGACACCAGGTACTCCAGGAAGACCCTTCAAAGAGAACATGCTAAATTTGGTTCTGTTCAGGCAATCAGACGAAACAGTATGAAAAGGCTAAAATGTTCCTTAAAAGAGTTGTGATTTTACATGAAAACAAAAACTATAAAGGTAGACACCAGGACATCCTATTCAACGTTCATCCTTCCAATGAGAAATGTTCTCATATTAATGTTTCATCTTGTTTAAATAAAGTGATTTGATTGCCCTTAAACAAGTAAAGTTGTTTTGTTCACAGAATGAATGTGTTTCTACCTAAAACCAAAAGCAAGGACAAGTCTTTGTCTGAAATAACATCACTGAGATGATTCTTGTTGCCATCTGCCAGTCTTCAAAACCACTCAAAGGAAAGTTTGCCCCAGTCTTCACTTTTAGCTGGAAAATGTTTGAGAAGTTTCTTGACTGTTTAAAGTCGCTGCATAGAATCCAAATGAGATGAAGATGAAGATGAAGATCTAGGTCTTGACTGCCCAGGATGTAACATTTCCCAAAGTGTAACATTTCCAGCTCCATGCTTTTCTGTGTTCTTTTTGTTTTGTTTTTTAAACTACTTTTAGCGTCTTCTTTACTTTTTAAATTCCTAAATATCATCCCCCAAAGTCTTTAATGAATGTTTTGTCAGCTTTAATTGTGCAGTTATACAACTTTTGTTTTTTGTTATTGTTAAAATTGATTTTTTTTAAAATCACAACTGATAAACACGTTTGTTTGTTTGCAATGACTAAAGTTAACGTAAAAGACAGAATTTAAAAAAGGAAAGTTTCTTCATACATCAGGTCCTGGTGCACCTCTAGGTCCTGGGGGTCCAGTCAATCCATTCTTCCCTCTTTTACCCCGTTCACCCTACAACAACACACAACGCTTTAACGGAATAACTCTTTCCATATTTTCTGTATTTTTCTATGTTTGAGCTAATTTCATTCCGGAATGAAAGAGAATATTGGATTTCTCTGAAGTGTTTTTGAAGCTTAATATATAATTGTTTACCTCTCTGCCTGGCTCTCCTGTATCTCCAGGAGGCCCCTTGAGTCCTGGGATACCCTGTATTCCTGCATTTCCATTAATACCCTGGATGCCCTGCGCTCCTGGAGGTCCTGGCTCACCTGGCTCACCCTGAGGCCACAATTTGAGGCGTGTTAAAAATGCTGAGAAGAACTGAAAGTTTGGAAGACAAGCACTCAGGTAGGCACTTGTTCCATGTAATGTGATTATTCGGCTCTTTTATCACATTTGAATAATTGCTTTCGGTTCAAGTCGTTCTCGCAAAGGAAAAGCTCAAGCACAGATTTAAATGCGGGAGTGAGTCACAGGACCAATTAATTCCCTGAATTAAAACTGCAATGAGAAACAAAGTCAATTAAAATTAATGTTAAAGAAACCAATCTGCAGGGACTGATTGGTTTTCCAAGAATTTCTAAGTAAGCTATCAGTTAATTGTTGGTATAATATTTGTTTGTTTTCTAATTAATAAGGAGTGAAATTTTACCTTTTGTCCTGGGGGACCAGCTTGGCCCTCTGGCCCTCTATAACCAATACCTGGCTCACCCTTAAAAAAAAAAAAAAAAAAGTCAGGTGAATATGTATCATCTAAACATAGTGGATTACAATTTTTAACAACTTTACCTTTTGTCCTTTTTCACCAATTTCCCCCTAAAAAATGTCATCAGAACATCATGGTTAGGGAAATAAATTGGAGGGTAACTTTTATACAGTAGCCAAATAAGCAAACGCAGAGGAATTTCACATAAAAAAAACAAGGGTTGTCAGCATGTTTAACAAGGGGAATTATTAATGCCTGCTTTAATCTCTCTCAGAGTCATACAGAAGTAGAGCAGAGGAGACATCAAAGGCCTGGATTCAAATGGTGTTACTGACAGGCGAGACGGGAGAGACGCTCTCCCCGAGCTCCGATGTCATTTACTGATGCCGTGTGGATCGGCAGCGGGGCAGCCATGATCATTTTATGAACTGGTGGCACATTTCATTCAGCAAATGTTGACCTTGCTTCATGCTCCCATGATGATGACAACATGGGATTTCAGTGTAATCCGTGTGATAATAACAATGACTCAGTAAATCGTAACCGAGAACTACGGTGCCTTGAAAACTATACACTGCCCCTTGAAAGGGAGAGTAAATAGAATTTCAACATTTTATTTACTCTTCTAGTTGTACAATACTTGGTGCTGGTCCATCACATAAAATCCTAGAGAAATGGATTTGTGGTTGTAGTTGTAATGTTACAAAATGTGTTTTTAAGGCTCTCTGTCTTGACATTTGTGTGTTTACAATTAAACCTCGTTAATTTGAATCAATAAAAACACTACCATTGTATGTTTTAAAGAAAGCCAATGCATTATTAATTAGACCATCTCTGTGGTTGCAGGAAGGGCAGTGATGGCTCTTTAAATTGGTCTTGATTAAAATATCCCTAACAGCCACCTGATGAACTGTCATTTTTCTTTTACATAATGTCAATCAACACAACATCCATGCGGTTAGTAATCAGAAAATAGAAAAGTCGCTTGAGGGAACAGGAAGCAGTTTTCTGCAGGATGCAGCTGAACTCTGTCTCACATTAATGGTCGATCACAACGATCAGGCAAAAGACAAAACAGAACCACAAACTAAATCAAAAGGACGTTTTCTAGAACGTTTTCATAATGTTTTATTTTCACTGCTCTTCAGATGACTGAATATCCACAGTCATTTTTCATATGAGCGACAATTTAATACGAATCAATGGAAGTTTAATGTAAACAGCAGGGGCATTTGCCCACAAAGCTAAACAATGTTAGAATGCACCGTTGCATCATTTTGATTGCACTGCTTAAACATTCCCAAATAACCATCAGGATATTTTAATTTCAGGCCTCAAATTATGATTTTAAAGTGTTCTTGCAGAAAAATACAACAAAATGTGCACAGGATCAAAGTTATGCATATAGTTTTAAACTTTGCTGCTTTCTTGAGTGGAAAAGGCCAATTAACTCATCAGAATTCAAAATTTATGATTTTGAACCAGCTTCACTTTTAAACCTGTAAGACTTGGATACATCTAAGTATTTATGCATTATGTGTTGTATTATAGGTTATCCTTAATGTTGTTTTAATCTTAAAATAAACCAGTAGTCACCTTTGGTCCAGGTTTTCCATTCTCACCTGGCTGCCCCTGTCACAGAAATGATTCAATTTAATGGATCAATGTAAACTATTAACTAAATGTTTTCATTTTAAACATACACAACACATTCAAAATTCAGAAAAGTACATGCACTGTGTTGGCAAATGAGTCATCTGATGTTGCTACAATCTGCACAGATTCTGAAACTCCAGCAATAGGACTCAACAATTTCAAGAAAATATTTGTTATGCTATTGTTAAAAATTACAATCATGTAACCGATTATGATTTACCCCATTTTCCTGAAAAAGCACTTTTGAGTTTTATCCAATGGACACGTACTTCAGTTGTGGACATCAAGAGGAACTGGAGTCCATCCACCTGGCTAAATGTTTATCAGCATGCACACAGAGTGAATGTACCCAACTAAATATCGCCTTCAAGCAATGCTCTGCAATTAAAATATCACTACTGGGACTTAATATATTGTGCAGGAAACTGAGGAAATTATTTTGATCGTTAATTAGATTAATTACATTAACCAGTTGAGCAACAAATTAGATAGTTGAATTGAGATTGTTGGTCTAGAAACAATCTGATGTTTTGCTTCAACTGTTTTTTCTTTATAAATGTTTAACAGGTGAAATGTTTGATTGAGAAGCACGCCTCATTTGAATCATTAGTGTGAACATCATCTGTTGCATCTTGATTAAACATAAAAAGAGTCCAATCCTTTTTGCCAATGTAATGTGTTGCATTGTATGTGGCCCATGAACATTTTGTGATAAAAATAATGTTTAATGGGATGAGTTTCCACAAATGACTACTTTTACACAAACTTTTCCTATTATTCGCAGAGTGAATATATTAATATACTTAGGTGAGTCACCTTTGGGTTTTTACCTTCAGAAAAAAGTACTGTGGAGGATACGGGTATGGCTGTCCAGTTTCTTCACTGTAACCTCCCCCTCTTTCCCTCTCCATCTCCGCCCTCTGCCTTTCCCACTCCTCCCTCTCCCTCTCAAAGTCTCTCTCTGCTTCCTGCTCTGTTCTCTCCCCCTCCACATCTTTCTCCCCTTCCATCTTTTCTCTCTCCGTCTCACGTTCGGCCTCCCTCTCCTTCTCCAGCTCTTCCCTTTCCCTCTCCATTTCCAGCCTCTCCTTCTCTCTCTGCCTCTCCAGCTCCTCTTCGGTTTCTCTCTCGCGATCAACATCTTCCTCCGTCTCCCAGTCGTAGTCGCCACTCCTCTCCTCCTCCACCTCGTAGACTGGATCAGGGTCAGCATCTGGTTCTGCTACAGTTACTCCTTCAGTCAGATCATCTGCTCCAAACATTATCTCTCCATTTGCATCACTGTATATCTCTTTCTCTCCCATTTTTTGCCTCTCCCTACTTGCATGTGCCTGAGCATCGAGATTGTTGAGCTTTCGTCTCTAGAAAAGCACAAAGCAATGTATTTATAAGTAAAAGTAATTCAGAAACCCGTCAAGAGTGTGTTTTGTGCCTTGCTGATCACACACTTACCCTCCAGCTGCTGTAACCTTGCGCTCCAGAGGACGGATTCTGGAAGTAAAATAGGTGGGAAATCTTATTCTCGTTCCACAGTGACCAGGAAATTGCATTTTCATGTTTGAAACTATGAATTTTTTAAAGGAAGAACAAGATGAGAAAATTACTTCTTGCATTTCCTTCATCCGAATTCTTCCACCTGGAGCACCTGGAATAAATACCTGCAATGCAAAGCCATTGCTGTTGTTCAACTATTAATAACTTTCATTTATCTTTTATTTCTTTGTACAAAACCAGCTGAAACTTACGGTTGAGTCATGCCAAAAGGTGTCTCTTTTCACTCTGGTTCGAGGTTGAGGCGCCTATAATGTGACCAAAACCTTTAATAAGCGAACTTCATATTGTAATGATAATGTGCAGTCATGTGAAAAAATAAATCAGTGCACTTCACATAATATCCAGTTCATTATTCAGAAATGTTCACAATTCATTTTTGTTATTTTTGGAAAAGAAAATTTTGCAAATAAAAAAATGAAGCTTGTTTCACGTTTCAGCTGAGAAGTTTGAGGATTTTCCTGCATGTTTCCAGTCACCCCACAGCATCTCAATGGGATCAAAACATTCAGCTTCGACTTGGCCCATAAATTTACTTTTCCCAATTAGTCAGTCAAGCTTTGGTAGATTTACTGTTATGATTTTGGGTTAACGACAACTTCCAAGATCCAGTTCTGCTGCATCTTAAATTTTTCCTCCTTTTGTACAGCTGGCCTCGTATTTTTTTCTCAAGGACAATGCATGTTTGAAATCATTGAGGTCGTAAAGCACGGCAAGTTCAACGCCGTGCTTCACAGCTCTTAAGATGTTCTTTTTCTAGAAAGTTGTAGGTAGTTTCCATACTTCTGTTGTCCACATGATTAAATTCTAGGCTCGTCTATCCAAAGAACATGATTCCAGGAGCACAGGCATCTGTCTGGAAAACGTTAATGTGGCCCAACAAAACCTAGTCTACATGGAAATGAAAATGAACAGACACCTACAAAAAAATCTAGATGATTTTTGTGTTTGGTAGATGAAGCATTTGGACTTGTTGTTTTTATGTGTGTGGTGGATTTTGATAATAATCAAAGTAAAAAAGACACAGACTGGCTCATAGTATTAAACATTTTTACTTAAAAATACATGCACATGGATGTTAAAGACACACAAAGTAATGACAACTTTCACCAGTGGAAACAGTGCTGAATCTATCTACATAACGGCTCAAAACACACTTAATGTCATTTTTATTTAAACACTTTTGAAAATTAGAGAAGCGACTTTTTTTCCCCGTTTCAATAAATATATATATATATATATTTTTTTTAAAATTCTGAAATAAAAGATATTTGATAAAATTGTCAGCGCATGGTAAAGAGAAAACTAAATTACTAAAAGCCATTAGAACAAATCAATTTGGAGTCTAAAAAGGCCAAGAAAGGGAGGCTATGCTGGATTAACTGAATAGACATGAAGTTTTCTTCACTAAAATGTTCTTTTTCAAAAATAAACCTTTTTTAAGGCCATAGATTTGGATCATTATCTCTGTATGGAAAGGAGTCCCCGCTTGTGAAATGTTGTCAGGTTCAGGAATCTTCACCAGTGACTAGTTTTATAGTGTGTAGTCTCTGGGGAATTAAGAGATTTCCTGTTTAAAAAAAATGAGAGAGAGAGAGGTATTAAAAGTAACTCAGGATTTTTTAACCAAATATAATAAATTCTGTATATAATTCTGTGTATTTTACAGTTTTGTGCCATTTCTATGTCAAGCAAGCTTTAAAAAAATTACTCTAAATGCATGCTGCTCAAAAATACTATCTTGTCCCATGGTAAACGTTTGTGCATCGTTATTGAATACATAGATATGTGCACTGTTTAAACTGGTGAAATGTTTAGAACAAAGCAAGATGCCAGCAATCCCACGTCTCTTTGGTGTTAGTATCTAGCAAAATCAAGTTTTTCACATTTTGTCATGTTAGAAAACACAAACCACCAATGTATATTTATTCAGATCTATGTGGAGGCAATGACACAAAGTAGCACATAATAATGAAGTGCAAGAAAACAAAGAATTTTTAAAAAATCTCTTATGAATACTGATGTGTTCCTTGGTCTTCCTGATGCTAGATTACACACCAATAAACTCTATATACTAATTAAGTAACTGCTAAATGTATTTTGTTGCATTTAAGTTTATTTTATTTCAAAAAATAAAAAATTCTGCACTTTTCACTTTTACTTTTAGTGTGCCTTCCACTTCACAATGACCCACTACTTTCGGTGGTCCATTAAATAAAATCTAAATAAATGACATTGGTTTATAAAAATGTCAAATGTTCAAGCAGCACAAATAGTTGTGCAAATCATTGTATGAAGGAAAGTTTTGCATTCCAAGGCATGCAAAGATTGAAGAAACATCCAGGTGAAATATAAGTTGATAAGATTTAAAATAGAAACTGTACCTTATCTGATTCTCCTGTTGCTACCGGAGGAGTGGGCAGTGTCACCTCATCCTGGTTGTACAAGCAGAACAAACTTAAAATTTGGATGTGAATGCAACAAAAGTGAAGCACCATACTGAGTAAAAATGTTGCAATTAGAACTAAAAAGGCCCACACCATTCAAGCCCAAAAGCCTATTTTGCAATTTAAGCAAAAGTAAGTCGCATCAGAATCTAATCGATCCTAATTTGCCCATTTTCCTTCCCAACTGTAGGTTTTATGTAATGCTTCTGAGAAACAGATTCTTAAATAGAAATCCCTTTTAACCGCTCCCTGCTTTGTGGAGAACAAGAATAAACAATGAAACAGCGAGCTTCCCTCCTTACCTTATCTACACTATCCAGAGATGGAGAAGAAGGTGATGTGGTTGTTGTGATAATCTGAGAGGAACAAAATCAAAAAGGAGCATTACAAACATGCTTTCATTTCAATCCCTCTCAGGTATAAAGAAATAAGATGCAACAGAGCATCATCCTGCAACTGGTGGCTGCAGAGTGCAGAAAATATATAGCTGTGATAAATGTAAAGTTTTGATGTGTAGCATGCTGAGAAAGGCAAAGAGTGTATTGAATAAATGAGAGAGAAGGTCAAAGAGAACAGGAAGTGCTTTTGTTTATATCGTCAACTGGAAGTAACCTTGCAATGATGCAACAGCCTAAGTGAATGGCAACTTGCTTTGATTTCTGATTACATGAGACGGAGAGATTAAGAGACTCAAGTCCTAGAACACAAGTACAAGTCAAGACACAAGTCTTTAGGGCCGAATTCTAAGTCAAGTCATTCTACACTCTAAGATACAGAGACATGCAACCATTCATCCACAATAGTAGAAGGAGGTAATTTAAAGTCAATACATGCAATTCTTTAAGAGATAGAAACAGAAATACAAGGGATCCAGACCGCTTAAACTTTCATATTTTGTCACACTAAATTCAGGAGGTTCAATGTATTTTATTGACATTTTAGTCAGACAAATAAAAAGTAGCACTGGTAGTAGCTAGGATTTGCAAGAAGAGAGCCATTGTTAAAAGTCCTGCTGCGGTCTCCCACAAGCTATGTAAGGGACAAAGAAAATATTTGGAATAAGCGTTCTTTTCAGATGAGACCATAATTGACCGTTTTGCCGCACATGTCAAAAAACTAAAGGGCATCATCCTTCTTAGATTCCCAATGTGAAGCATGGTAGTGGCAGCATCATATTATGGCAATGCTTTTCTTCAGCAAGATCAGGGAAGTTGACTAGAGTTGGTGGGAAGACGGATGATAAATGCAGGGGAAAAAAAACAACTATTAGATTCAGCAGGAAACTGGTGCAGAAATGAACCTTCCAGCAGGACTCAATGTACAGACAAAGAATGGCTCAATTAAAGTCCAGACTAAGTATTGAAATATGATGTTTATGGCTGATTTTCATCCAATTTGATTGAAGTTGAGCAATTTTTAAAAGAACAAGTAAAAACTTTGCAGATGTGCAAAGTTGGTACAGATCTACTTCTGAACAGTTTGAGCAGTCATTGCAGCAGAATGGCTTCTGCAGAGCTTTCACTCAGGTGAAGCTTTCCACACTTATCAGATTTTTATTTAAATCATTTTCCTTTCACTAATTGTGTAATATGTTGAGTTGATCCATCACACATTACCCAACGAACACCCAGAGCGATATCTGGTGGTAACGTGGCAAAATGTAAAAAAAAAAAAAAAAAAAAAAAAAAGTTCAGGGAGTTTCAATGCTTTGCACAAAACAATATTTTTGCCAACACACTTGTTTTTTTTTGACTGTCCCTCTTACAAGAGTTGAAAAACTTTCCAGAGAGCAAACTAACTTTCTCTGAATAACACTCAGGGGACATTCCTCAACTACATCAGAGGGAAAAACAAAATAATATATTCCTATATGGGGATTTTCTTTGGGACAAAAAGATAACTTTCATTTTATGGATGTGTCCTTGTGCTTGCTGACCAAGCTAAAACAACACAGTATGCTATCCATAATGAGTAGTTACCTGTGCATCGGTTTCTCTGACGGTGGCTAGAGGACGACTGGAGGTTTCAAACGGGTCTGGACTTTGTGTGAATAGCGGATCCTCCTTATAAAGATGATTATAATAACGTAATTAAATTTAAGAGTTATATCGTTACAATGGCGTTTGTCTATTGTTTCAATAGACAAATAGACAAAACTAAAGACAAAAGTCCTTCATTTTCATCTTGGGAATTCATCTATTTAGACTTCAAGCCGCATGCAAAAAAGCATTGAGCATATTTTACATTAAAAATGAATCATAACATTTATACCCAGTCTAGCTGACATAGATGAGAGCATTCTGTTTGAAGCAAATTTACCTCTCTCTTCTCTGTCCTCTCCAGAGAGACTGTAGGTTTGTCTGGGAAAAGTTCTTCCTATTTCAAAGAAAGAAACAAAAAATTTTTCATCATAACTTTTAAACATGCACACCTTTGGTGCAAAATATACACAGCAGATGCAGCGAGCTGCACTGAAACTAATTCAACCCTAATGATTAAATTCAGGTAGTGGGTGTGTCATTAATCAGCGCTTTCCAGTATTTGTGTGGGCACAGATACTTTTGAGTCCCCAGAAATAACTGGAGGGGGGAAAAAAGCCTCTTTATATCCTCTGAGCTTGAAACTGTAAAATAATCCACGTCATCAACATCACATTTAAGAGAAAGCGTCCAACTGAACTGAGACTGAATTACTAATTTGGTTCAACCTCTGCCTACCTCGTATTCATAAGTATATTCTTCATCGTCATAGAAGTCCTCATTTTCCTCTTCCTTTTGCTTGTGCTCATTATTCATCTTAAGAGAAAAAATGCAATTAGCAACATTTACATCAGTTGTGTGATTGAGAACAAAGCCAAGAAATCGCAAAGCAACCCACCGATTAAGTCAACATTTTAATTGGAAGCACATAGATATTAAAACAGATACATGCTCCATATCATATAGGCACCATTCATGAAACCTGCTGTTAATTGAGGGTGTTATAACTAGAATTAGTTATTTAGTTCTAATTTATTAAAATGTAGTTAAAAGAGCTGTTATTTCTTGTCAGATTATGTTATGTCATGTTAGAATTGCGAAGGAGTTTGTTTTGAAGTTTAGTAGTTGGAGAAGTGTTAGTTGACATTAGGGGTGTAACGATTCATTCGGCTCACGAGACGGAACAACGCAGCGTCCCGCGCTTACGGGGAGACAACAAGATGACACTAACAATATTTTTGGGAACATATTTAAAAAAAAAAAATCAAAGTACAGCCTCTTAAAAAAGTTTAGAAATGGTTATTTGCCACCAACAGCCCATACTTCCCTGACCAGCTGGAGTGAACATAAATAGTTTTAATGTTTTTTTTTAAATTAATACCTTTCAGACAAAATAAACGTCTCACCTCAAAATCAGACGACACTAATTCTCAAGAGTTCATCTCATGTTTTGCATCTATAGAGTCTGGCAAAAGATTAGATGCATGGTTTTCAAGTTGCTGACTGAAAACAGACCAATGCATTTCCTTTCATTAAATTTTATGTCACATCCACTGAGGGTTGTTGGATGAATGTCATGGACAAGCTTCTCCTTTTGCTGGACACAAAGAAAGTAAACTATTATCTGAGATTTTAAGGGTGATAAAATTGCAAACTGCCACTGCTGGCTTCGACTCGGCTGATAATATAATTTGCATCATCAGTTACACCCCTAATTTCTTTGTTTTTGGTCAGTTTAAATGAAAAGGTAAGTTCAGTTTCCATGTTTAGTTTGACACCCTTTAGGACATTTACCAGGCCTTGTCTCTGCCTCTTATGTCGTCCTTTATTTCCTTTGCCCTGGTTAAGAAGTCAACAGTCAGAGAGAGAAAAAAAAAAAGATAAACGTTCCTCATGTTTCTGATGTTGGTAAAATTATGGTTGATAAGTTAAGATTGATATTAACAGCAACTAAGAAGTTAATGATTATCATGGTGAATACAAAAAATATTCAAGATATAATCCAACATTTATTTATTTGAATCACACCACTGGCTTCATGTTTTAGCTCAATGATTTTCTTCTCCATTTATTCAGAGGAATTCATTCATTTGATGCAAAGTTATTGAGACAAAAATCCACCTACAAATATGTTTGTGGCTGATTGAAGTTAAGCCATTCATTACTGTTAAACTAGAGTTATTGCAAACCGAAGTACTGATGTTGCTAAAGCTTTTTAGCGGCAAAAAGAAAATATATATGTATAGGGACTGCATTATATCGACTGCCAAATATGTTTTTCTTCAGTTATATTTTCGGGGTTAGGAATATCTTTCAGGTTAAACTTTTTTCACTGCATATATCTCAGTGCACCAACTCCTGCTCACGTCTGCAACACCATCATTGTTAACTTGCAACGAGATGTCAAGATTAAATCTTTACATGTCTTCAAAAGTTGATTTGAATATTTTTTATTGAATACACGTCATTATGTTTTGTGTAGAATGAGTTAAAACATGAAAGGCAAGTGTGCACCATTAAATATGTGCATTAAATTAAACTGAGTAGTGTTATGTATTTTATGTATATTTAAAGTGTATTAATGAGAAAGCTACGGCAGCTTTACTTTCCCATGTTCCCTGTTCTTCTTCTTTGGTGCAGAGTTCTTCTTCAGTGGGTCATCCTGTGTGAGGAGAACAGTCTCCAGCACAGTTTCAGGCAACCCTGAGACCGTCTAGAGACACATTTACTAAATTTCAACAGAAATTATGGATAATTTTTTATTATTATCAAATTGCATTTTGATATTACTTTAATTCAATATTTAAGGTAGATTTTAGAATTCTAATTAAAGAGTGATTTACAGATAGCTGGTTAATGAAATTATTGAACTGAATAATATTTAACCATAAAGAACAAAAATGACAGAAAACAGAATAACAGCCAGTCACACCCCAAAGCAGCATTAAATTATGAAATTCCAAAGAATGCTGAGAATATTAGGAGTTCCTACCTCCTCAACATTGGTATAGTTTAAGGTAGAATTGACCAGAGTCAGATTTATTTTGAGTGAAGACACTTTGTCCCCATCCCAGTCTTCTTCCTCTGTCCCTTTGGATCCTTTTAATTTGGTGAGTTTCTTCTCTCCGTTCACTGTAGTCATGGTCCATAGCGTTGGACCCTCTGCGGTTTCAATCAAAGGACCCTTCAGAAAAAACAAAATGAAAGACGGTCAGAATGTATGTAATTGGGGAGATAAAAGGGCTCCAGCACATTTCAGCACTACTGCATGTTAATCATGTTAATGGCAACAAAAAGCATGTTGTCAATGTGGAACATATCATGGTTCATTTAATGAAATCTCAGTGGAAATGTATTTATATATCTAGACCTGCAGCTACTGTTGAGTGTGTGTGATAAAGAGAACTCCCATTGTTCTAAATGGTGGATTTGGTTCTTGTTTTGAAGAATCTCTGAAATTATGTTTTCATCTTTCCACCCTGGAAAAAGAAGGGTTTAAATCCAGAAGTAATATCACACTCATGCCTAAAGTCAGTGAATGTAAACTTAACACAGAAACTTGTAGTTTTCCTTATTTTATGAGGAAAACAACTTAGTATTTGTTCATTATTACCAAGTTGAATACTTACAGCTGACAGAGGATCACGCGGCTGGCCCTCTAAATGTTTGTCCTCATCATCTAATGCTATCAGTGGCTTGCTGGTGAGGTCAAATTTCAAAGAACTCTAAAAAAAACAACAAAAAAAAACAATATTTCTTCACAATGTTACATCATGACTGATTTGATTAGCAAAACAAAATTCTTACAGATGAAATATAAAGACACCGAAAGACTAAAAAAGCTGAATTGAAGAGTAATAGAAAAGAATAGAGAGACTGAATATTATTTGAATCTTTCTTATGTCCTTTTGCATTTCATTTTCTTTACTGCCTCAACATGTTTTGGATATAATGTTGAGTTGTTTATATTACATTTCTATTATTCCTGTCCAGGCTGTATAGAAGCCTCTTGGGGAATGAGCAGGAAAAATCCAGATTGACATTACGTACAGTGTACTCAGTGATGACATTGGAGGTGTGAGTATCAGTTTTTTCTTTTTTCTTGGATGTAGTGAGCACTTGGAGCAGTTCCTCTACACCATCCTGCAGCAGCCTGTCAATCAAAGCCTTCAACAAAGGAAGCTGTGGGGAAAAAAAAAAAAAAAAAAAAGTGCTTTGTTTACAATGGATGATGTGCCATCACACCGCTAAAAATTTCATAGACTTATAAGGTCAAAGCTTACCCTTATTCCATAGTTTTCAAACATTTCTTCAATGTCCTAAAATGGAGACAAAATATTTTCAGTGATTCAATCGCATAAACCCAGAGAATGTGTCCCAGAGGAGGAATCACAACGTCATGTGTTCAACCTTCATTTCCAGAGTCTTTCCAGAAGCGCCAGCATCCCCCTGTACAGATATGGATGTTTATAAAGCGCATAATATGGCAGTTTCCATTTCCATGTTTTTCACATATAAATCATCAGTAACTACCTTTTCACCTTTCAGGCCTCGCTCTCCTTTTTCACCCTGAAAAATATGACAAATAAAGCATCAAGCACATATTTCCGCCTAACCCGAACCATCCTCAATGAACAGTCATACAATCTTACCTTCATTCCTGGTGCACCCTACACACACAGAAACAGAGAAGCAAGACATTTTGAGCATGCATCTAATATGCATGACATCAAGCTTGCAATGCTGTTTTTATTCTTTCCACAGCCAGTTTCAACCTAAGGTAAAGTACAATGCAGCCATCGCTCATCGACGATTTAGATTCTATCCAGGCAATGCATGAATTATGCCAAGCGGCAGCAGAAATGACGTGCAATTATTTATGAGCTCCCCATGCTGTATGCAGAAAGATGTTGTGTATATAGAAATAGTAAACTCACAGTAGCTCCTGGTGGACCCATTGGGATTGGAAATGCCTGCCGAATGTCATCAATTGTGGCGCCCTGAACAAAGATAGCTCCACTTAAATTAGTAAATAGTCATAACTGGCTTTTCCTACATGTCCTATATATAAAAACTGGGGGAGTATTATTGGTATTATGGAAGCCACTGTGTGTCGAAAATTGGCAACAAAATTGATTCTGCTCATTTCCTTTTCAAAGTTAACTGCATATAAATCGCTCCATCTGTGGCACATACAACAATAACTTCTTTAAATGTTGCAGAAAAAGTATGTTTTCGTATATTCTTCCTTACAAACATCATTGCTAACCATACATAGAAAGTTCCTGATTTTTAATATTGTTTTTAATCCTTCCATACTTAGAAATTAGTAGGTTTACAACACATAAAAACACACCTAATAGTGCAAATGAAATGCTAAACTTTTAAAGAAATTGCTACACATAAATAAAACAATAATGTAAATCAAGGTACCGTGATTGTCTACTTAAAAACATAATCGCTGTTTGTTTTTGGATGGGATTGAATGCTCAAAAATTGTTGAAGACTTTGCTACTTATAGTTTAAAAAATATATGAAATATTTGAACAAGAAAATCTATTTTACCTCACACTGCATCAATACACCCACAGTTAGGTAAAAGCAAGGTAAAACAAAGAATTAAATGAAACATGATGGAGCACGATTAACAGAATCCCTCACTGTTAATCACTTAAAAGGCCTCACAAATCAGACATCTGCTTCCGGGTTAAGATATGACAATGAAAGCATGGCTTTATTTCTACCTCAGTCGTGACTAGCACCTGCCTACCAGGCGAACCTGGAGGCCCTGGCTCCCCTTTACTTCCATCTTTCCCCTTTAAAAAAGAAAAACAATTAGTTGGAACATCAGTTTAAAGGTGACAGAATAGTGTTTTTGCCACCTTCAAAACGACTCACATTAACTCCAGGATCCCCTCTGTCGCCCTTAAATTTAGAGGAAAATTAACACTTTTCCAAAACAATAAAACAGCCCCAAAATTGTTACTTTGAAGTATGAAGTACCTTTTTTCCATCCTCTCCTTTGAACCCATTTTCTCCCTGTGAGTAAAAACAATTTGAACTTTTTGAAGTTCATGGGGAAAGATGCATAAAATATGGAGTAAGACTGTCATAAATGTAGCTTGCATTTCTCACATCCTTTCCAGACAGGCCTCTCTTCCCATCAATGCCTGGTCTCCCCTGAAACAAAACCAAAAAAGTTAAAATAGAATTTTACATTTGGATTGAACTGAACCCTTTTTGTTAAGAAGAGGCCATCAAGCCCTGAGATTACACTAGCTGTTAACTGAAGAAACATGCAATCGGTACGTGAACCTAATTTGACCATACAGCTTCATCTGGAGGTATTTAAAATGATACTCACTGGAGTTCCTGGTAATCCAGGCATTCCAGCAATCCCTTGTTCTCCTCTCTGTTCATTGACACACACACAACTTCTTTTAAACTTGCTTAATCATAGAGAATATGATTAAATAAACCTAACACACACTAAGATTCTCTGAGCTGCACCAATGCATAACATGCACCAATTCTGCACAAAAAAATATGACATTGTTTCTGAGTGAAGTGTTGATGGCATAGTGGTAAGGGAGCACCAGACTTAAACTCGCTTATTAGTTCATCACCTGTCAACACAAGAGAAACACCTAAAATCTAAACAGTATCAGAGAATCAGTCAGAGCTTTATCCAAGCTTCCAGTTTTCTGGAACATGATTTGTAGTTTACAATTTATTGCCCACTAAGCACCTGAAACTAAATCTGACTAAATGTTTCCAATTCTAAATTAGTTACTTAAACAATTATTGTGTTTGCTAAATGTCAGAATGAGATAATAAAAAAAAGAAACATGTTTTTCCCCAAATCAGGAGTTTATATGCATTTTCTGGCATTATTGCTTCAGTACTTTGGGTCAAAGGTAACAGATTCAGATTTGCAGGCCCTCTTGCTCAAGAACACCCTTTTCTGTTCCGCACCAAAATTTTCTCAGGACCAGAGTCAGGACTCTGTGACAGCTTCCCCAAAACATTTAATTTTGTTGCGGTAATGGTATTTATCCATTTGGTAAACCCATCTGTCATGATCAATGGGTCTTTTTGTTTTTGTTTTTGGCTTAAGTTTTGGTTCAGTTCTGTCATGTTCATTGAATGTAAACTTAATTTATAGAAAGTAAAACAAAAAAATCTTTATCGTTCTGTCATTCACCAAAGATTTAATTAATTTATGTAATCCCAACTGAAAAGTTTACTCTTACTTAATGTCAGCAAGAAAAATAACAGTCTTCTTATACAGATTCTCCAAGTATCTGGTTTGAACTGTACATACAACTTCAGGGTTTCTTAAACACAACTTCTGTAGGGTTCACCAAGTTTGATTTACTACAATTTAAAGACAATGCAACACCAAACACAATACAGTTTAATTCCCATTTCATGGTCATACACACCAGAATATTACAGTATTATAGAAATTTAATGGGAATATTATGAACAACAATTATGTATCATTAGATCACATCTTTCCTCTCCTTTGCAGCATCTTATAAGAATAGTTTCTAATGATAAAATTAATCTCATTATCACAATCTGGACCTGAATAAGTAACAGTAAATTGATGGCTAATTACACAATTTAGATATTAAATTATGTAAATCACATATAAAAAAGCTGCCCATTAAAAATAGATTAAGATTGTAGTTCATATAGCGTATAGTAGGGTTAGTGTTGTTGCAGCTGACTTGATTGTGCCGAGTGAAACCTCTTCAGCCTGCAGCGCTTCTACCTCCTGAAGTGTCTATAGATGCATACATGCATAGAGCTCACAAAAACATTTTATAAAGTAAACATCTTTCCACTATGTGTGGATTGGTCACATGTTAGTTGCTAAACATCTTTCTGTGCATCTAGAAACAATTTTGTACCAATTTGAGAGCTACTTAAAGGAACTATTTATTGTATTTTGTATGTACTTACTGGACCAGGTTCACCTTTATGCCCTTTATCTCCCTACACAGAAGACAAAACATCTTTTATTTTGTTGAGTGAAATGAGAAGTTACAGAGACCTCTTGATTGTACTTTTCAACAATTCAACCTTTATTCCTGGAAGGCTGTCAAGTCCATCTCTTCCAGAGCCCTGCAAAAACAAAATGTTTCATATTTGAAAACATTTTTAACCTAAGATTAAGTCCACAAACAGAAGAATGTTAACAAGGGATTTTATTTTAATTCACCTGCGAATTTCCTGGTAATCCAGGTTTTCCTTCTGGTCCCTGGAAAAAATTTTAATGTTTAAAAAAAACTCACTGATTGCCATCAAATAAAATTCTTGAAAGTAAATATTTATGTAACTGCATCTGTTAGCACTGTTGTTGTCCATTGTTCGCAAATAATTTCAAGCAATTTTCATTAATTGATATGTTTTAAAATCCCTTAAAAAACTGTGAACTTATTCCAGGACGGTTTACACATCTTTGTACCAAACAACAAAACAGAAATACAATATACAGCTGGAGATGAGTGATATATTGATTAGATTCAATGTATTGTCCCAGTTCAAGCACAGCCCTGCCCCACCTATTCCTCATGTTTTTATGTGATCATTCAGCCAATTGGAATTTGCTGTCATCTTATGTTACAGTTTATATAATGGTTATATGATGACATTTCTTTACAAGTTATACAATATTTATTATTAACCTAAAAAAACATGTTTTCTGTAATCAAACAGCATGTGTTCAAAAGTAGCCATTTTGATCACTTATTTTCAGTTTGAGATTAATAGAGTATTTTTTAAATCGAATTTGAATTTAATTACTCTAGAGAATAAGCACCAATTTTACATCCTGTTATCATGAATTGAAACTTTTGAGTTTCACTTTACGTCTCTTAATGATATCTGCAAAAAAAAAAAATAGGCAGCTTAGTTTGGTCTATATATTTAACTTGACACGTAAGGGGACGAATCCTTACTCTTGGCCCAGGAAGACCAGTTTCTCCTCTCAGACCTGGCTGGCCCGGTTCTCCAGGGTCACCCTGTCGAAAACGATAAAAACACAGCAGAGAAAAACTAAGAGTTATCATCTAATGGAGAAAAAGTTAAATTCTGACTGAGGATGCTGAATGCTTTCTGTTCTAGTTACCTTAATAACTCTGGTCAGTACGCTGTTTTCTGCAACAACCTGGTGATTATCAGGACAACAAATCTCATTTATTCCCAAGAAAAACAATTAAAAGCAAATATTGTCAAAACGTTGATATGTTTTAAGGAACGAAAAGTATAAAACAGTGATTCAGATTTGCTTACTTGTGTTCCCGGGGGTCCAGGTTTCCCCTTTGTTTCAATCCCAGTTGCATTAAAAGAACAGGAACAAAGCAACAGTTAGGATCTAAGGCGTCACACAAAACACCAAGTGTTTGCAGCACAAGGGAAAATTAGACTGTGCTTCCAAGGGTGACGCACACAAAAAGCAAAGTTAATTAGCATCGTATCAAATCAGGAATCATGTCTTCACAAGAGGATAAAAGGTTGTGCAGCATTTAAAGGATGACTGACACAGAAGAATGATCAGAAAGCAGCGAAAAAGAGAAACAATAAGCAGCAACATCACTGAGAGGGGGAGGGGCTGCACACGCAAACATACCATCTCTCCTTTATCGCCTTTCTTTCCATCAGTACCCTTTAATAGAATAAATAAAGGGTGGGCGAATAAATGCCTGACTGTTACTAAAAATCTGGGAGCGCAGTAAAATGGAGTGACCATCATGTAATACAACTTACAGGAAGACTTGGTTCACCTTTTTCTCCAGGGTCACCTGGTCGCCCTGGTAACCCCAATGGACCCTGATTAACAACAAATCAACAGAATTAAGCTTTCGATTAGGATATAGTCTTAAACCAGAGCAAACATTGATATAGTATAATTAAAGTTGTAACATAAAGGAATAATTGAGGTAAAATAGGTTTACAGTGGAAAACGTTTATTTGTGCATTTCTTTCAGTTTGACATCTTTACCAAATCTATGCAAACTGAATGTTTGATCCAAACATGTTAATTATTCAACTGAATCACAGATTGGATAAAAATCTGTTCTTTAACTGCCATCGTTTTTGATTGTATTTAATCAAACATGATTGATTAAATACAATCAAACACTTTTGAATTTTCATTCAAATCTGTGTTTTTTGCCACTTATCTCAATTTTAAGAAGGCAAAAAAAAAAACAAAAAAAAAAACAATACCCTTATTCCTCTTTCACCAGGCTCTCCAGTTAACCCTGTGTCACCCTGCAAGGTTCACAAAAAATAGATATTTTACAGCAATATTTCAAGGTATGTCCTAATTGATAATAACTTACTACAGAAAAGCAGAGTAAGATGCTAAAAGCTCAAATGAAACCACATAGACTGACCGTACCTTCATTCCTGGCTCTCCCTTCGCTCCAGGTGCTCCCTATATGGACAAGTAAGAATGAATATTGATGCATTTACCGTGTCGACACATGGCTGTTTGTACAGGCTGCAAGTGAAATCAAGGAAAAGCTAAAGTTGACATTTTCTGACCTTCACTTCAGTGAAAACTTTGTGTTGATGTCGTTGGACATTTGCTCATGTTTTAACAACTAAAAAAACTTGAAATACACCACATAGCAAAAGTATTCACATTTTGGGATTTTATCTGACATCAGAACATAGTGGAGCATAACTGTTAAGTGGAAGAAGAAAGATGTGACTTTGTGAAAATGTTCTGAAAAGAGTGGTGAGAAAATGTATTCAGCTCCCTTTAATTTAAAAATAATTTTTAAATCCATTGAAGCTTGTGGTTAAAACACCACAACACAAAAATTTAATGGGTGTAAATAGTGTTGTACTTTGACCTGAGTTTTGCTAGCAGTCTGCTGTGCTTGGTTGGAATTTTAATCCACTATTACAAATAATCCGATGTAATGAAATGAACAGGATTATTATACTAACAACTCATTTTAATTGCGGTTTAACAGCCACACAGGACTTACTTACATCTTTACCTCTTAATCCTGGTTCTCCAGAATTTCCAGGCAAGCCAACACTTCCCTTCTCCCCTTTTGCACCATCTTTGCCCTAAAAAAAAAACAAAAAAAACCCCCATAAATCTTGTTTTCAACCTCAGTAAATACTTAAAAGTATTATAAGGATTTAAAAATGACCCCACTTTAAAACCTGGTTTAACTAAACCAAGTATTAAACACAGAGAAATTTAAGTACTCATTTATTTTACTGGTAACCAAGTGAATTTTGCTTAAATCCTGTTCTGGTAATAATAATAATGACAAAAAGGTAAAACTTTGTCTAAGCCCTTCACTCTAAGCATCAGGCTGTGACCATCATAAACTATCATAAAGTCTGCCGGTGGTAATAGCTAAATTGCAAGCCGTTAGTGTTAGAGCATCCTTGATAAAATCTGCTGCTTGCTGTGACGGGGAATGAGGTTCTTCAAAAAAAAAAAAAAAAACTCTCCACCTGAAAAATACTGAGAGAACCCTGGAGATTAACCCAACCTTTTCTTTCCATCAGTAATTATTGAGTCATTGTGGGTTTCTGTTATAATAGCGGCCATTTCATATCGCAAATGGTGCTTGAAAAAAGTTGTGAAAATATGATGTACGCGTGGAGAACAAATGTTTTTCAGTATTTATTTATTTATTTTTACTGAGGGAGATTTAATTTAATACACAAGAAGTCTGATGTGTGAAATGTATTATTTCCAAACACAAAGTAAAGCATGGAAGTAAAAAATATTTCAAATCAACATGAGTACAAACTTGTGCTTAGAGATAACTTTACCGAATACTTTAACTGATGTGAAAAAAAAGAGAAACTTATTTCACATCGACAAAATTTCACTGACCTTTGGTCCTGGTTTTCCTGATAGACCAACATTTCCCTAAATATAGCAAAACATTTAAAATAATTTTTTTAATTTATCTATTTACATTTTTTTTTGCTTCACAAGATGAAAACTGTGTTAGCAACTCACCCTCTCACCATTTATCCCCTTCTGTCCTGGCAGACCTGGAATCCCAAAACCAGGACTTCCCTGCATGAACCAGAACAAAACAACTACATTTATATTTCCTCTGCTTCTACTTGAATATATGGAGACAAAAACAATATTTCTTTTTCTTTTCACCTTCTCTCCTTTCTCTCCTTGCTCTCCTTTTATTCCCTGAGGGCCCGTTTGACCAATTGGGCCGAGATCTCCCTGTAGGAGGAAAATGTTCACATACACAACGTGGACACACACTCATGAGTGTGGCAAAGTTTTTTTCCCCCCCTCCCACTCCAAATGATACCCTGTGGACTGACATTAAAAAGGTCCCCTTGAAGCATTCAGAAACCGACCGCAAACCTTAATGAGAGAAATCTTAATTGTGTTTGATAAGCGGACCCAGAGGGCTGAGTGAGTGTGCAAGAATACCCTGAACAATTAATTAGCAATGTTTTCATGGAGCAAAACATCAAAAGCATCACTTCCCCACAGCTCAGAGATGCATCTTCAACCAGTTAAGACAAATAAATTTGGCCAACTTAAAAACACGTGAGGCTGTGGTCTTCCAATCAATGAATAGTTTTAATGGCTTCAAATTTCCAACTAAACTTGTCGACTATAAACATGTGTCCCCATCTTTTCATTATACAGTCATGGTAAACCAATTAGGTTAAAGTAAAGCTAATTTATCTCAGTAACTCCATTCACAAAGCGAGGCATAAATTAAATACACACTGATATTTTCAAGCATCCATTCTGTTGCTGCAGTTGATGCCATTTGGGTTTACAGTGAATGAAAACTTGACATTTAAGATTAGAATATTTTAGGCCAATAAAAATGAATAAAAAATACAAGTTTAATGAAAAGTTTGATACCTACTTAAATGTTATTTTCAAAAAGGTTTCAGCCTAATCTCCAATGGTTTGTAGAGACTGATGTGCAATAGACTCAAAAGGGGAAAGACACACACACCTCCAAATTGCACATTGACCAGGCTTTGAGTGCCCAAATGAAGTTGCAAGCTTCTCAGGCGACAACTGCAAAATGTATTGCTTGTCACAAAAAAGCCCAACATCACATTTACCATAAGATGAGGGGAGGAGGATGATCGGAAATAGGAGGAGCAACAGGAAGGGAAATGGTGGACATGTAATTACACATGTACTCCCTTGAAAAAGAGATTTGCAATCTAAATGGCTAAATTAAAAAAAAAGTAAAATAAATGTAGTCACAAGATGCCACAACTTCATGTTCCGTTAACTTGCTGCAAATATCTCCAAATGTTCCGTGAAAAGCACACAGATTTTGGATTTTTGTGCAAAATTTATTCGAACTGCACTTGTCAAGGTATGCGCAGGCAGAACTTTGCCAAATTAAAACACAAGGTGGATGGTGTGGACGGCTGTGCAATGCATTGCACTCTGCAGAGGCATCGCCCTCAAATGCAACCTTGCATGTATTTGTTGAGAATTCTGATGGTGTTTTCTACTCAATTGGTGAAGGAAGAAATGTGCCATACATAATGAAATGATCCAGATTTTTAATCACAAAAACTCAGCAGTGGAAAAAACTAATTGAAGAGTGCTGAGAGCAGCAATACCAAGATTTCCTTAGTGGTGAATTGGGGTTTATGTTAAAATTATACTGCTTGCAAATATATTGTGTTATTTTACCTAAAAAAAGTAGAATCAATAAAGATGATGATAGAAACTGACTCACCCTGGCACCTTTTTTTCCAGGTGGGCCAATTATCTGCCAGATTGGTTGACAAAAGGAAGGAAACTCAGTGATAAACGCTTTAATTTGTGTTATTTAAATGCATAATTATGTTTTCTTACACCCATCGCAGGATCTCCAGGGGCTCCTCTTTGTCCTTCATCTCCTTTCAATCCAACTGGCCCAATTAATCCCTGGAAACAGTTGAATCAACTTGTCAACGCTGGATTTTTTATTAAAACTTGGTTTGCTGTCTCTATGACAATTCAGTGGTGTAGTCTCTTAAAAGCTGTTGTTGCTCCCGAAGACAACAGTTCAAATCAAAAACAACAGAACCGGAAAAACGACTGTTTAATTTACCCACAGAGAATCAAAAGTTTTACTCAAAATTCTTCAAACCATGTTAATTAGAATCGGATCTAGAAAACCTTGAAAGTGACTTCCTTATTTGTTCATTTCAAAATTTGAGTATCTCTGCTAAGATGATTTACAAGATTAGAAGCATTTCTAGTTTTTATTTTCCATTGAAAAAAGGAAAATAAAAACTTTATTGTATGTGTTTATATTTTTTAAAGTCAGTCAATGAAAACAGTAGGTGTTCTTGTGTGACATCTATATTTTTACTAATAATAAACTTGACTAACTTGAGGTCCTTGTGGTCCATCTGGTCCTTTCTCTCCCTGCTCTCCCTAAAAGAATAATAATAATAAAAAAGAGTTTACAGATTTTACATCTACATGCACACCCACCATTATCAGTCTTATGCATAGCTGAAATAAAAATGATTCAATTTTAGCACAACATAAAGAGTTTTCAATTTAATGAGGGGAGAATACATTACTGAAGGAGACAAACTCACCTTGTCCCCTTTTTCTCCTTTCAATCCCTTTTTCCCCTGAGAGTAAAAATGAGTCACATCAAATGAATCTCTTCATCACAGAGTCTTAGCCTCAGTTAAAAAACGTTGATTATAACTCATTCCAAGCTAGCACAATTAATTCGTATTCTCTGCAGGGTAAAGACAAGCAAAGGTTGTTGCATGAAATCAGCTGAACATAGAAATGAACTACAAACCCGGGGTCCACCCAGTCCCTGGATGCCCTGGTCTCCACGGTCACCCTAGAAGGACAAAACATATACATGTATTTGTTTTTTTAAATTAAAAATATGACATTTTTCATGCTGAAGATCAATGTTTTGTACCTTTGGTCCCTCTGCTCCTGTTAAGCCAATATTCCCCTGTAAAATAAACAAAAACATTCAGAAAAATTGTTATTGTCCAAAGTACATTTGGCACCATTAGACACCTCTCCTGTTAGGACAGTGAACAAACTCTTTTGCTCAGTAGCCTTTCATCATTGTTCAAGGTTGGAGCATACAGAGTGGGAGCTTTGCACCATTTTTTTTTCTGCCAGGCCACATGAAGTGTTTGACTAAAGGTTTGTCCGTCTTATCTGACCAAACCACCTATTTTTAAGTATCAACAGCCTTCATTCTTTTGTATTTGTGATCATAGCACAATGACAACCAATTTGCATTTCCATTGTTTCTTTTCTCAATACTTTTGAAATTGTGCTAAATTCAACACAGCAACATTGATGCTCTACTTATGTACCTTGTCTCCTTTCTCTCCTTGAGGACCTTGGATTCCTTGTATACCTTGTCCGTCTTTACCCTGCAGAAGATGCATCCATAGCAAATTAAATCTGTAAGTCCAAGATGTATTCACTCACAGGTATAAAGGATGTTTTACCTTTTCTCCTTTGTGACCTGGCAATCCTGGTATGCCATCAATGCCAATGGGACCAGGAAGACCAGCAATACCCTGCAGGAGTTTGCATAATGTAACAGTGAAAGAAAAACATTTTTAAAAAGGAGTATTTCAATATTTTTTTTGCCCATTAAATTTAAATATAAGCCCTTCTTTCTTGGACAATGTCTTTTCCCACTATCTATAAATGTAACAATTATGAACTTACATCTTTTCCCGGCTCTCCTTTGTCTCCTTTCAAGCCTTGCTTCCCTCGTAAACCCTTTCAAAAATTAATGAAGAAACCCAGCACATTATATAACAAAGAAAGTGAATCTGCGTTTATAAAAATAGGCTTAAGTGCAAGAATTGTGTTAAAGTAAAATTAAAGCCAAAGAACCAACAAGTCATTTAACACAAGAGAGGCTTCATACTTACTTTGGCTCCCGTAGCTCCAGGATCTCCCTACAAAGCACAAAAATAAAAGCAGCACAGCTGGACCAACGTACCAGAAATATCTCCATTTCTCCCAAATTATTCAGTTTGTTATGTAACACATCAGTGGGTAAGGATAAAACAAAAAGAAATAGTGAAGATCTACCTTCACAGATATTCCTGGTGATCCTGGCGGGCCTGGCTGGCTGGGGAGGCCAGGTGATCCATTCGCTCCCGGTACCCCAGGTGGTCCCTGCGGGCCCTGAGCAACTCCAGGAAATTAGGTTTGAACTGCTCAGCATCACTCAACGCCAAACACTTTCTTTAAAACTTACTGAAGATCCAGGTTCTCCTTTTCTTCCAGGCACAAAATTTGAATCTGTACCAGCTATGACATAGCCAGGCTCTCCCTTTGATACAACAAAAGTAAAAGGTGAATTTTTGCACAACATTCATAAGTCGCTGCAGATATTAATTCAGGAAATAGGAAAAATTGTGGTGAACTCAGTCTGGAGAATTTAGCCCAACATCTGACTTACTCTCTCTCCCCTTTGTCCCTTGGAGCCAGGGACACCTGGAGGACCCTACCGAAGGACAGAGATGAGACAGCATGAAGAGATAAAATACTAAATTAATTTGACATTTAAAAATATCAAAACACACATTTTATAAAACCTAATAATTTCTTTAAATCCATTGTCTCCAGACTTTCCACTAAGATTAATAATTTGTGGTTTTCATATCCCTTTAAATTTGTCACAGTTATGTTACAAGCACAAACTCCTACATATTTTCATCTGATTTTCTGTAGCAGACCAATAGTGCGCAATTAGTGTTTCAAACAAAAATCTGAAAAGTGTGGGTATGTTTACATTCAGTCCCTTTTGCAGAAGCACCTTTTGCTACATTCACAGCTATAAAGTACGTCTCTGGAAACGTTACGCATTCAGAGATGGAAACGTCTTCCCATTGTTCTTTGCAACATTTGTTTTGTGTGTGTGCCTTGTGTACCATTATTTTATGGTACACAAAAATATGGCATTTTATGGTTTATATATTGTCCATATCCGCAACAGCATTTTGGTAGGCCCTCTTGATACATTAAAGAAAAGAGAAGCAGCAGGTGCTAGATATGATTTTTGCTGCATTTAGAGAAAAATAATATTTTATCAAACTAATTCAAGTTCACAAAGTTATTTCAAAACTTTTCTTGATCTCACCATTTCCCCTGGAAACCCTGGAAAGCCCTGAAAAAAACAAAACATGATTTTTTTCAGAATATGTCCATTAACAATGGGATTTATTTATTTCGGAATTTAGTTACCCGCTGACCAGCAGAACCTGGAGGTCCCGTTCGTCCTGGTCGCCCTGGCAGCCCAGGGATACCATCTGTTCCTGGAGGTCCCTATAGATCGAGAACTTTAATCTTTACACAAATGCATAACTTCCTCAGGATTGTTAATAAATAACACATTGAAATAATTTTCTTAATATGATGTGAATACTTCACGTTTGTTATCAAACAGGCAGAAAAGCTGATAAGTTCGTTCATTTTGAAGGTTGTTGCACAAATTGTGGTTTTGTACACTTAAATATGTTCATTACATTGATTTCTGTTGCACATTTTGGCCACCAGAGGGCAGTGTTTAGAATTGACTATAGTTTTACAAAGACTGGGGCTAAAATGCATCTGGGGACTTTCTGTTTGCTCTCCTTGGACATGAACCTGATTTTCATGATAAGGTCACATTTTTGGCAAGAATTTGATGACATGCATGTGCAGTAAAAGCAAATTCAGCATATCTGTTGCCAAGATACAAATGCCCAAAGTATTTGTGACAACTGCTGAAGAAGTTAGCATGATACACTTTCCGGGTCAGAGTTCCTATTTCTAAGTGGAGCGTGGCACAGGTGTTCCTAGGTGTCCCACATAGGAAAACAATTAGTCCTCAATCTCAAATGAAAGGAATTTTGTCTCATCACAACTTTTAAATATGTGCATCACTGTTGATGTGCTCCAGGCTTGAAGACTGTATGTATATTGGGATCAGTAATGTGGAATTTACATTGTTCTGCTGGCACAGTGGGGCAGAGATATTACAATGCATGATAACATGAAAATGCATGTTGGAGTTTGCATGTTGGTTCTTACCTTCTCTCCTCTTTCTCCTTTGGATGATATGAAAGGATCAAACTGTCCAGGGCTTTGCCTAAATTGCTACAAAATTATATTTTATAAAGTTACAGCATGATGAAAAAAAGTCTGAAAAATGCAGAATAAATTAAACTATGAGAAAAAAATGATCAAATATAAAGAGTAAACATACCAAACCACCAAGACCAAAACCGTTTCCCTAAAATGAAGAAAAACAGATTGCTAAAATACCAATTTAAATAATCTAAAATGCTACTGTGATTCAGTTAACACACCTTTTCCCCTTTCTGGCCCTGTTGAAGCATACAATTAAGATGATTATGAGCAGCAAACCAAAACTCAAACTCAGATTTACTTGTTCAATGTGTTGAGGGGTACACACCTTGGCACACTGTGAGGCGCAGGGACCTAAAGGCTTATTCAGCTCCTCTGGGTCTTCAGTCGGAGTGTCCAACTGAGCAAACTGAGCACGAAATGACAAGAAAAGAACACAATGTTAACTCTCCAATGGAGCCTAATGGCATAGAAGGCTTGCCTTTGACATTGGATCTCTCTCTGCATTCATCTCCTCTATCCACTGCTCTGACGTCAAAATGAAGTCAAGAACGGTGACGTATTTGCTCCTGCAGAGCTATTGTTTGTGAGTTTGAAGATGGACTGAATGTCTCCTTTTCCACATGAATAACTCCCATCTCTACACGAATCGAAATTGCACATTCCGGTGTGCTCTGAAAGACTTCTACATACAATAAAACCGCATCATTACCACAAGATAACTGCGATGCTTCGATTGGCATTGTTTTTCTTTTGTGTGTGAAGGGAATATAAACTCATTCCACTCATTGTAGTATGAGAAGTAAGAAGAAAACTATTGAGGCAGTCTTTCCGTTTCTTACCTCATCCTGTAGTTTGAATTCAGAGAGAAGCTCCTCACTGCAGATGCTTTGGATAAATTCTCTCTCTATGGAGGGGAAGTCATCAAAGGTTGGCGAGTAGAAGATATTTTTATAGCTTCTGGGAGCTGCAATTTTATTGAGCTCCTCGATGTCTGCATTGGAAACTCCAACTGCTAATATGCTAACCCCTACAGAGAAATAGATTGAAATTTTCAATGTTGTATACAGCAATGTACCTGCAATAATTCAGTATTCACCAAAGTGTTTAAATAAAATTGAGATATAATTTCTCTATTTCAAGAGTTAAGTTTGTTCACTTCTATAATTAAAAGTGTATTAATATGCTAACATATTTTCTTCAACCAATAAAATTTCATATTAAGATGAACTCATTCAGTGCAGTCGTTGGATGTGAAATATTTTTCAGCAGTTTAAGGAGCACCGTTCAATCATCCAGAGACACAAAGAGTTTCACACAACTGCAAACTTGCAGTGAATGTGAAAGTCATAAACTTAAATCAGAGCTTTTATCTATCAACTATTAGTTGCGCATTCCACAAATCGCACCTTTACGGCTAAGTTGGAATAAGGAATCCACAGATAAAATAAACAATTAACGGTTATATTTACATTTTACCAGACATCATGTATTTTGTGCAGCAAATGTGTGGAAGAAGATTTGGTCTACATTGACATTAGGGGCTTTAACACAAATGAACACCTAATTTTGAAATCATTCCATTTCACAGATTCAGATTTATTCGTATCCCAAATGGGCAATTGATGTTGCAGCAAGTATAAAAACTAAAAGACAAAGTATCAAAGATTAAAAAATAAAAACAAAACATACCAAAAGGACATGAACTACAAATCAAGACATAATGGGAAGAGTACAGCCGTGTATTTCATGATTGACTGACAGTTGCTACAAACACTAAATCAGGTACAAGTCCCCCTACCTTGTACTGCATTAAAAAGAGATATTGCCGTAGGAACAAAAGAGAGCACAATTATATAGTACCTAGTTTTAGTCTATTGTAAATATATAAATCAACTACTATTTTGTTCCATTTTAATTAGTAGAAACTCCACAACAGAATGTCAGCAAGAATAGAACATTTTGTTTTTTAGGTTTTTTTCCTGAAAGCTAAAACTACAAATTAAATTTAACCAGAGACTAATATTTAAAAAGTTGGGCATTATAAAACTTGGAAAAGTACATTTTTTCAAAGGGTTCACACAGCTTTTTTCAGATCCAATCAAGTATTAGTTAGAATGGTTCTTTGGATACAAAAGGTTGTCAATATCTAAGCTCTCAGAACAGACAAAATGTGTGAAATAGGCAAGAACACATTTAAAAGACCCTGTATTATTAAGTTTTTCAGGGATTCAGAGGTTTCCAAAACTCACCTAAAGCCCGTGCAATCCTGGAAGGTGGTGTCACATCATCCTGGGCCCTGCCATCTGTGATCAGAACCAGGACATGGGCCACATCTTGTCTCATCCCCAAAGACTCTTTGAACAGTTCCTGCAGAACATAGCCAATGCCTTTTCCTGAAGACACAAATATCCTAATGTAGTATTCAGATAACTTCTATTTCCAACATGTTGATCTTCTTTAGTTTCTAATAACGGTGTTTATTGTTAAGTCATTTTACTTTGCTTTTTAAAGTCAATTTCATTGGCTTGTGTCAGAAAAAAACCATTTTAAGAGCATCAACATCATAGCAGTAAAGGAGATTGTTTTTTTTCTTCTTCCCTCTACATCAGTGTGGTACATCCTTAAGGTTGTGACATCAATAGACAAATCGCTTTTAAAAGATTTACCTGCCATTTGATGCTGTGGAAGACAGAGAAAAACACGGTTCACCTTTGAGTCGTTTCAGCTCACCTGTTTTGGTGTTGCCACCTCTGTAGCGCAGCCCTCGGATAGCCCTGAGCACAGAGTTTCTGTCTTTGAAGTCACTTAGATAGAACTCAATACGAGGCTCATCGCTGTAATGAACCACGGCAACCTACAAGATGACAAAGGAGAAAAGTGCTCATAATCAGCATATTGGCTTTTTGATCTAATGTAAGAGTGCTGAATGGATAATCACGACAGATGTTTAGTAGTTGCTCCATTTTTTTGTGCTTTCTTCCTTCTGCTAATATTCTCAGTCATCTTAAGTACAAAGCCAAGTAGCTGAGCACCTTTACTTTACCAATTTTTCTGTCTGATTATGTCCAATTATTAAAAAACTTCACAACATGTTACAGTTATTTAATCCTACCCTGAACAAAAAGTATGTTTTGTGAACTACAGTTATCAGTAATATAAAACAGCATCTGCAGCATTAAAACCAGCTTTGAATTTGTTCAAAAATACTTGTAGCCAAAGTGATGCAGGTCTGGGGCTAATTTTCAGCAAATCATCAAGCCAACAAAAGAGAGAACAAGACCGATTTCACTAAGTGACAGACCTGTGTGCCGTGTGCGCCGATAACGGGGAAGTAAGTGGTCACTCGGAAAATGAAGTCTTTCATCTTGGCAAAGTTGTTAACGCCGATGCTTGACGACTCATCCACCAAGAAGACTATGTCTGCTTTGGTCTTCCCACATACTGATGAAACAGAGAAGACATGCCTAACACATGGATGTTTGATATTCTCATATTAAACAGACAGTGAGCAGCATTTCTGAAAAACCTGGCTGTGGTGGAGCTGTTGACTTTGTGGAGCCTGTGGATACTTTCAGTGAAGTGACTGCAGCCTCCTTGGCCTTAGTGACACTGAGCTGGACCGGAGGCTTTTTAGTAGTTATGGAGTTAGCTGGTGGTGCAGCTGTGGGGGGCTCAGTGTCCCTGGCGGCTGGTTGAGCAATGGTTGGGTTGACGACGAAGACGGTGTTGGGGCCAGCTGTGACACGAGGGGGTTTCGGGGTCACAGTTGCACCAACAAATTGGACTGGTTTCACAGGATCATCCTGCCCTACTGAAATTCATAAAAACCATCATTTTTAGTTATAAGGTTAGCCAAACTAAAGAAGTACCTGCAAAACACTTTGGTAAAATTTAATATAAAACAGTTTAAGATTTTTTAATATTAAACTTACAAATTACATCATCTACTAGTACATATATTGTATATTCATAAAAAAACAAGCCTTTTGATTGCATTTAAATACTATACTCATTTTTACTCAAGTCACCCTCGCAGCTATTGGCTGCAATGACTTCAGTGAGATGCTTCTTGTAGCCGTCTACCTCTCTGACATCGGTCTCAGGAACATTTGTCCCATTTCTCACTCGGTCACTCGATCATCACTATCCTTAATTTATTTCCTTTACAGTTTTTACATTTTTACTTTATATCTGTATGCTGTGAGGGCTAGAACCCGAAGAACCTTGTTATTTCTAACAAAAATAATGTTATAATATTAAACATTATGGTCTCTATTTTTTTAAGATATAAAATTCGGCAGTGTTAAGTCAAAATTATGTTTTGCGTGTTCTATGTAAATGTAATGAAACTACAATTTTATTCCTTAATCTAACAATAAGGTTTTTGTGTGTTTCTAAATAAACTGTGCAGTGAAGACAACAGAACAAAACCAAAGTTTATATTTCAATTGCACATACAATTCGTACTGAAATCTAAAATAGAACTTCACAGATTGCTTGTTCAAATTATTTGTGTAAATTCTTACATATTCTCTGATATATGGTGCTTATAGGCCCCTCCACTTCGCCGTACAATGGTCTAATGGAGAAAATGTATGTTCTGCCATACTGCAGGTCACTGATCTTATAGGATGAGAAGGCAGGACCAAGGGTTTCTGTTTTTGTGTCCAACACTAAAAACAGGAAGAACAAATTTGTGACATTTATTCATCAAGAAATTAATAGCAGTGTGTCATTATATTGCGTTTTGCCAATCAAATAATTTCAAAGTCTAATTGAGGTAATTTTTATAAGGAATTATATTCATTTATCAAGAAAATTTAACCACAAGTATGTTATCCTTATGTTAAAATGCAGCACACCCACTTTTATAGAAATTATTGAGACATATAATGACTTTAAAACCACAATTGGTTCAGTTCTCAAATCTCTACTTTGCAGAGGTAATTTAACTTCTTGGGTTTTACTGAAATGTGCAGAACTTAAGTGATCCAAAAACAAAGATTTGTCAACAACACACTGACCTGAAATATGCCTCCAAGAGAGAAGATACCCAGAAACTCCTGCTACACGAGTCCAGTTCAGAACTGCGCTGTTCTCAGTTGTGTTCAGGGCAGCAAACCCTTCCACTTTTGGAAGATCCACTAGATCACAAAATTACAAAAACAGATGCACAAGCTAAATAATATAATAATTAAAGTCTGACTGTTAAAGAGATGCCTCTTCAAAGTTTTTGCCTTCTGATACAATTTCCCCCCAATTTAAAATCTGCACATTGCATTGTAAAGATGTATGGACACATTAGGCAACACGTTTCTGCTCAGTGTAATGGGAATTCAGAACCCACATGTCCGTGCAGTGACCAGGACAGGACTTCCCTCTCTTCCACCAATCATAGGGGAAACCTGGATCTTATAAGCCGAGCTCTCCTGAAGATTGTCCATGGTGAAAGACGTGGAAGCAGCAGGTACCACTTGGGATTTCTCCTTACCCCCTAGAGCAAAAAATAATTAGAATCAAGCATGCAGAATATGGAAGTGTGGAACAACACTGCTGTGAACACTTTCATGGTTGAAACTATAACATGATGAGGCACAGGAGACTAGAATGTTAACATTTAAAAGTGTTTTTATCCTTTTATAAACCAAAACATGCACAAAATGAGTCAATTACAAAATGAATATTAATTTTACGCTATGATAACCTTTTGCAAGTTAGGTGATTATGCATAGTCTACTAATTAGTAGACAAATTGACTTTTCTTTTAAGCAAGTTCTCACCAAGAAAGGGAATCCAGTAGATTTTGTATCCTGAAACTCCTGGTGTTTTCTTCCAAGACAAGGTGAAGGAATTTACCCCAATGTCCACAACTTTTAGCTCCCTCACTGGCTGGATTGGCTCCGACTCTGAGACTTCAGCTGAAAACAGATGTGTTTACATCCAAGTTTGAACTCATTTTATCAAATCGCACTTAACCTGCCATCTTACAGATTTGTTGTAGTCACAGGAGGGAAGTACTTTTCACATGGGCCCAGATTGGTTTAAATAGCTTTTTGTCTTTATTAAAATAATGATTTGAAGCTACTTTCTTGTTCATTGATATAAAAGTTAATGTGAACAGGAAAATATTTATAAAAATATAAGGATTTAGAGTGGAAATTACAGAACTTATGTGAATGCACAACTTCACATGTCAGAAGAAAGTTCATTGCAGAATGAACAGAAAATCTGCTTTTCTTTCATACATGTTAGTTGAGACAAGGAGATATCTGGTCCCTCCAAGTTGCCGTACACTGCACAGATAGTTATTGTGTAAGTGGACTGTGGGATAAGATTCTTGATCTGGTGGGACAGGACACTTCGGTCTAGATACTGGAACTGTGGTTTGCCGTCATCTGTAAACATTGACACAGAGATAATTACAGTTCCTAAAAAATTAGGCAGAGTAGCACACAAAATACAAATTTAAGGTTAAATGGCTCACCTGTGTACCAAGAAAGTTTGTACTCTGTGGCTCCAACAATAGGACTCCACTCCACAGCTATGGAGGTACTAGTGTAAGATGTCACCTTAAAGTTGGACACATAACCTAAAGGAGCTGAGAAAGTAAAAGAGTAACCATTTACAAATTAAGAACAAAACACATTTTTTAAACTAATTTAATGGTATTTATGAATTTATCATATTTTATTTATTTCACCAAGATAAGTAGAGCAGTTTCGACAAGTATAGCAATTCATGGCAGTTAATGAAAACAAAATGTCATTTTTAAACTTTAAACTTTTATGATAGGTTGTTGGATGCAAAGCAGTAATAAGGAACCATCCAATCACAGAGAAGGGTTGTGGACGGAACCCCCCCCAAAAAACAAACAAAAGAACCAGAAACCCTGAGAATGCAATAGTGAAGGAAACTGTATAAAGAATGTAATCAATGCCATGAGAAGCAGGTGAGTCCAATTAACTGAACGAACTGCAGCTGTGAGGGAAAAACATCCAAGACCTGTGACTAGTACAGATTGACTCAACTCAGGGAGCACCGGCAGAAAACAACAAAATCTCAATAAACAAACTAAACAATACCACCCACTCGAGAATCTAATGTAACATGCAAAGGAAATAAGAGCTAGGAATCTGAACACGAATTTTGAATGAAGCATCATCAATATACAAAAAATACCAAACCAAAATAATCCAAACACATCCATGGATTATGAAAAATAATCACATTGACTATCTTCTGTTTCATCTGCTTTCTTTTTTTAAGAAAGATCAAGTTTGTTCTATTCATCAAGTAACTGAACAAAAAGCAGATTTGCTTTAGGATTGCCATGTGTGGGCACTATTACCAAAATATGCATAGAGATATTTGTAAGGAAATAATTAGTATAATATAATGTAGAGTTCATATGTAATGTTGCCATGTTTATTTATAAGCCCTCCTTGTTACACACTGAGAAAAAAAAACAAACTATTAAAAATCAGCCAGAATTTGAATGAGATCAACAAGGTCTTGAGGGGGGTTCTCTGTGGTGCTTCAAGATCACAGTGCGTCCCCAATAAAGACGTGATGGAGCATGAATATCCTGACTGCTCTGAGCATGAAAAACATCCAAGATGAGATCAGAGGGGTTTGTTATTGTGGTGCCAACAAATCTGGTTCCACACAGTGCTGCATGGAGGAGCCTTTTAGCAGCAGTAGTAGCTCATCCATTTGGCATGGATTGGTCATCCAAGAATCTGAACAGGTCTTATGCCAAAAGCTACAATCAATCAATCAATCAATCAATCATGGCCATGCCAGTCAAGCAGTGTTCCAAAACTAATTTATTACAAACACTTTCACCGCCACATTTTGCATACTGTGAGAAAACTCTCTGACAGCATCCATAGCCGTAACTTGTGATGTGTAGTGTGCCAAGCCTGCTTGTCTTTAGATCAGTTTTGCAACATGGGGACCAGAGAAATGCAGCAGAAGTACTCACAAGTTCTAAACGTCGCAGAGATGCCAGGCCCGACGGCGGACCCAAAAAGCACGTATAGAGTCAGGACGTATTCTGTGTCGTGAGCCACGTTCTTCAGCTTGTATTCTGTGGTGCTGCTGTTTAAAGCCAATTGCCTTGGACGATCTCGACCAGCAAATTCTAAAAATGAAATAAATATTTTAGTTTTTCCTTCAAGTGCAATATCCCCAAGTGACTTTTTCCCCCCCCACTTGGTATTATACAAGACTCCTCTGCAATAATTTCCTTTTTTCCCCTAAAAAATAAAAAATTTCCCAACAATCTTCTGGATGGCAGTACTGGCCTAAGTGTTCATTTAGGTGTATGTATTGTTCTTTTAACGTTGCCATTGTATCAATATAGAAACAATGTAAGGAAGTAATTAACCTTGTGGTTTTTCTAGCAAAGAATACTCAGGGGTTGTATGACAAAGCTTGGGAACACACTATTAAATTTAAAGCACAAAACATAGGTAGTACCTGGGGTGGGTCCCCATGCCAGCCTGTATCCTGTGGCCCCTGGGACGCTGTTCCAAGACACAACAGCTGAACTAGTGCTGACAGCAGAAGCCTTCAGAGTTTGAACAGCACTGCTTTCCACTGAAAGAAGAAAACAAAAAAAATACAAGAATGACTAGATATAGAATATACTTGTCAGCCACATACAGCTGAGATATTTACATACACTGTACAAAAATGCAAACTAGTGATTGCAGAGTTGTGTAAACCTAAACTCAGTAACATCTAACAAAGCTATTTTACATGTTTTGACATTGTTGGTGGTGACGGGTCCCTCAGTGTCTCCAAAGATGGGGTTGATTGTGACGATGTACTCAGAGCCTGAGTGCAGGCCTTGGATCATGTAGAAGTTGAAGTTCTCCCCAAGGTTGATGTTCTCTATGTGACCATCTGCAGGACAATAGGAGAAAAAGCGCATTCCAGAATGAAGAACACATTATTAGGAGCGACACAGCACAAAGTATACCAGTGTTTTCTAAAAATAAGAGAGGGTACAGCACCTGGGGATGCCCATGTCAGACGGTATCCTGTTGCCCCCTTGACTGACTCCCACCTTGCTTGGACTGTATCTGTAGTGGCATTCTGGACCAGGAACTGCTTGACTGCTACTAATTTTACTGTTAACAACATTTCAAAGATATACAAAAAACATTTTCAAAGGTTAATGCAATATTTTATTTATAAGTTTTAATTATCCTAAAATATTATTTAAAAAAAAAACTTGTAGGAACATTTAATAAAATTGCTAATCAAATAAAATTCATGCAAAAAAAAATATTCAAAATCTTTTAATCCACTTTTATATGCAGACGCTGAGACCTCATGCAGGCTACATTCCTACTGGCAGATTGTTTTTAGAACAATACCTCCCTATTGTGGAAATGTTGAGGTACTACATAATGGTGTTTACTTTCTTCTAATAAATGTATGACTTAACTTTCTTATAGATATTCTCTTTTTTAAAGCTGATTATTATGAAGGGCAATCAAGTAATAAATATGCTTTCCCCAAAACATGATAATACTGAAGTGTTTTTTCCCTGTTTGAATAAACATTTTATTTCAATGTGAGACACCTACATGTTTTTCCCACTAATGACACTGGTTCACTGGGCCCCTCGGGGTAAACGGCATAGATATTGACGGTATACTTTTTATCTTCTTCCAGGCCGTCAATCACATGAGAAGAGATGTCTCCAGGAAGCAGCTGCTCGTATGCTAATCCTGGTCTGTTGGCTGAAGAGCATCAGAAAAATGCAACAAAATTATCTCCATGATACCATTTCTACAGTGTCTTCCAAAAAAGTATTTATTCCCATTGAATATTTTCAGCTTTTGTCAAGTTGCAAACAAAAACATACATCTATTTTGTTTTTATTTTACCTCATGTGCCCAGAAATAAAATCTATTCCAATTGAACCTTTAGAAGGTGCATAATTCGCCAATGAACTTCACCTGAGATTAATTTAATCTCAATATAAATCAGTGTACAGATCCTGCTCTCCACACTCTCTGGCTTTGATGGAACAGCAGCAAAATAAAGCAACTGCTGAAAGAAAACTCCCTGTTTGCCACATGTCATGCAAGAGGCAGAGCAAACACAAGGAAGAAGGTGCTTTGACAACAGAAGACCAAAATGTAACTTTTTAGCCCACATGCTACACTATGGGAGGCAAAAAGTAACACTTCACATCATCTTTAACACCCTGCCCTAATAATGAGATGTTGTGGTGGCAGAATCATGCTGTAGGGATGCTTTTGTACAACAGAGATAAAGAAGCAAATCAGAATTAATGGGACAATATATACAGGGAAAAATCCCAAATAAAACTAGTATAAGCTAAATTTAAGACTGGAGCAAAAGTTAACCCGAATAACAATAGAATAAATACAATAAAAGCATTTCCATGTGTTAAAATGGTCCAGTCAAAGTCCAAAAGCAATTCAACAGACTCTAGGAAAGACTTCAGTACTGATTATGGGGAACCACGTGGCTCAGTAGTAGTAGAGCAGATGGATCACATGCAGAGACATGTCCCCTGTCCCAATACTGACCCCTGGCCATTTACTGTATGTCTTACCTGTCTCTCTCTGTCCTCTTTTCTGTCCAGCTATTAATGAATAAAGGCCACTGGAGTCACAAAAAACTGTCTAAATTATCTTGTTTAAGGGATGTTTGCAAGGCACTGTTGTAAAAGCACTGTTGCTATGCAATTTGTAAAGCCAGTCATACTGACAGTCAACTTACACCTGGGTATAAAGATCTTAAATCCATTGAGCTTTCCCAGAGGAGAAGTCCAGCCAAGACGTAGAGAGAATAAGCCCTCCTCGATAACGCGGAAGTTTGATACTTTGGGCAACGAAGCTAAAGACAGAAGTGCATTGCTTAGAGAACAGCAGTACAGCAAAGTAATAATAAAAACAACGAAGGCTTTAAATGGATAAATATATGCTGAAATGCAACCCCCACTTGTTTTTACTGTGATTGTTTCAGAGTTGCCGATGAGGTTTGGGTAGACGGCGTAGAGGGTGAGGGAATACTCCGTCTTCGGACTGAGCTCCGTCACCACAGCAGAGCTGACGTCTGCCTTCCGATCCAGCTGTTACGTAACAGGGAAGATCAGTGAAAAATGAATCAAAGAATTATGTTTCAGAAAGAGCAAAGCAACAAGAGATGATGAGGAAAGACATCTAAAGAAAAAGATGCACCAATTATCCAGAGGCAGTTCAATTAGAGAAATGCCTATAAACATAATTTATTATGAATGTATTTTTTTCATTAAACTTCAGGCAATTTCAGGATTTGCTGGCATCTTAATAATTCTATTGATCACATATTGTTAATTTGACAAGATTAGCTACTCTATTTCTGGGATCCACGTTCATTAAATATTCATACATGCATGTTTGTTATTACTGTAATTTTTACTCATAAATACTAATAAAGATTACAGCACTTTTTTTTTATTTGAGGTTCCAGAACTTCACTACATTTTCAGTCCTCTTTCACATTTTAAAACCTAAAAATTCGATAATATAGATTATTATCCTTATTATAATAAGTATGGAAACATAATTAACAGAAAGTAAGTGAGGAGGGAAAGAAGTAATGAAGGACTGAAAGAAGAAAGGAAGGGAAAAGATAGATGTAATGAAGGAAGAAAGCATGAAAGGAAGGGATAGGACAATGAAGGGAAGTAAAGGAAAGAATGAAAGGCAGAAATGGGAGGTGTAGACCAGCATCCTGACCATCTCTCACCTGCCTCTGCTGGTTGAGTAGGAGTTGTCCCCTGGAGCTGAGAGGTGTGACCAGAAGACGGTATCCAGTGACATCCCCGGTAGCCTGGCTCCACGTCAGCCTGAGGGAGCTGTGGGCCAACTCACTCACCTGCAAGTCTCTGGGACCAACCAACTGCTGCTCACCTGCGGTTTTGTAGAAATACAGACACTCAGATGAAGTAAAGAGGAAAAGTATGCTTGGCGCACAAACAGATTAAAGTTTACCAGCCTTAAAAAGTTGAAGGTTCCAAACAATTTTAAATAAAAAGTAGAGTAGACGTTTCATCCTAACACATGACCACAGCAAGAAAGTCATGGTTTAGATCGAAGCAAATTCATGTGTTAAAATGGTCCACTCAAATCTGTGCCAGTCTGTGGCAAAATGCTGTAATTAGTGTTCACAGATGGCCTCCATCAAATATGATGGCGCTAGAACTATTTGTTAAACTAGAGCCTCTAAATGCACACAGCTGTTGCAGATATGCCTCAAAAGACTTCAGAGTATTGACTTAGGTTGTGGTTCTCAAAGATGTTTCACAAATATGAACTTTTCCTTCTTTCCAATAATTTTCTCCTTGGTTAATCAAATGGAATCTGTGGAAGTTTCTGTTTGAAAGATGAAAACATTTGAAACAAGGTCCAGCGGTTACCACTTCCTTTGCAGCTCACTATAATCATATGAAAGTAAAAGCACTGATAGTATTTGTGGAACAAGCTTACGTGGCTGGTTGGTTTTAACAGGTCGTGGAGGTTCAGAAGCACTGAAACATAACCTCCGGGACAGTTTGGGAAGGAGAGTTTCCAGGAGAGAGAAGTCTGCACACTCCAAAAGATGTTCCCCGAAGGGCTCAGACACGATCCTTCTCAACTCGGACACATCGACTCCTCTTACGCCTTAATATTAAAGAGAAAAATGAGAAAAGGGAGTTGGGGGGGAAACAGAGAATTATGAGCAGATATTGATTTCAGTAATTTGACGCTGGAAAGAGAAACAACATACTATTAGGGGAATTGTATGTTGAGTAATCCATATTAGATCATAAAATAATCCACAAATTCACACACAGAACTAATCCTATACTCTATAGCACCAATTTCAAGGCATAAGTGTTGTGGATTTAAGTTTGTGAAAGTACCTCCTGAAAAACTTTAAAATATATGCATTATTAATGTGAATGAAATAGTTTTTTTATGCTAGTCTTCTAATTAAGTGCTTGTGGACATCACAGCTGCAGAGTTTTCATGCAGTGCTGATGAACAGAAGCAGAGAACTCTTGTGTCAGAGGTGCAGATGAAGCACACTGAATCTCCTAATGAAAAATAGCTGCTATTAGCGCACCATCCGCTAATGAGCAGTAATTACCGCACCGCTGTCGCCTCAGAATTAAGTTTGTTTGGTTATGGCAGTGTGCAAGACAAAAAAAAAGGTAAGGATTAAGGCAAGAAACATAGGGCCAAGTTGAGTATCAGGAAGTGAACTTTAACAAATGCATCATAAGTGAGATTATGTTTATGTGGTACGAGTAAATATACACATCTAAATAAGAAACGCAACACATTCATACAAATACCCACACTGAAATCACAAATTCAAATGCATAAGACATGAATGTCTAACAACAAGACATACCTGATAGACCAGCAGAGAACAGATAAAATCTAAAGTTGGTTTCAGCAGTGGGGATGTTGAAGGAATTTTCAATAGCTACTTTCACACTCACCTACTGCAAAGAGTGTAATCCCACTGTCTGCAACCGCCTGGGCTCCAAGGTCGACCTGGTCATCCGAGCGTCCGGTTGTGATCAAAACAACAATCTGTGTTACAGAGAGACAGGAAATTACATACGCCACAATATATTAACAGGTTTATGAATATTTATTCATGCCTTAAATTTATGCCATTTTCATGCTAATTCAGATGTTAATAATGTCATTTTAGAATACCATTTAGAGACAGCTAATGGGAAATATAAAGCCAATAATAAGCATAAAAATTTCAGTGTGATCCAGATTTATTAGCCGTGTATCTGCCCTGAACTTGTATACTCAATTTATTTTTGTTTTGCCTATTTGCTGGGATGACTAATTCGCTAAATCTGCCCTCCGAACAAATGTTCTAAATAAGAAGCCTCCATTGAAAATCGATTATTCTCCTCAAATCCTCCATAGGCGTTGACATGGTTTACTTCTCAGTTACAGACAAATTACCTAAATGGATGAAGAGGAATTTGCAACATTTTCCAACTTTATTCCTGAGTGAGTGAGGAAGATGAGCCTGACAGGTCGGTGTGAGAATGTAGCTGCTGTTTAGCAAATGATTGGAAGAATTTAATAATTCATCCTCCTCTGTTCTTTTCTTACACACACACTTAAAAAATGTGTGTGTAAGAGGGTAACCTGTTATGCTTTACAAAGAAGCAAAAGTTATCAAGTCTTTTTTTGTGACTTTGAGGAAAGAAAATGGATGTGGGTTGAAAATACTTGCAGTTTTCTCAGTACCAGAAAATCTGTTGCAACATTACAAAGTAAAACCTTTTTTGGAGTGATGCATTCCAGAACTGCAGACATGAATAAATATTAAGTGGAATGATATGAACAAGACTACACTTGAAATATCTTGGCTTCAAGAAAAGCTACCATGCAAATAACGCTTTAGAGTGTCTGCTTAATGAAACTAAATCTGTGCTGATGTATTATCTTATTAGAGGGACGCTCAGTTAGTTTAATCTTTGTCAATGACCAATGGATTTGCAGATTGTTTCACATTCACAACCATTTGGAAAGTCGTCCATTATTGACAGCCTGATTGAGCATGCAGAATCTGTGCTGGAAAATCTATAAATTTCCTTTTTTTTTCTTTTTTCCCTCTCCAAACAGAAGACAATGCGAACAGATGAAAATCTGCTGTCAGCCGCAGACACGCGATCAATTTTTATTTCAAGCATACAGCGGGACGCTTTAATCAAATTCACGGCAGTGTGAAATGGTAGACCACTTTGTTTGTTTATGCCACGATGTCCTGTGGAGTACAAATACAGATTCCTGGCAAGTCATTTCCTGTCATGCGGGGCACAGTGCATGCATGTGTTTGCAGCATAGATTGGTATCTTGAATGGTATCTTCCAACTCGTGGTCAAACATGTGCACGTTAGAGGCATAAAACAATTAAATAAAACCAGACAAGTGCAGTTAGCCATGATTAATCTCAACATACAAAAAGGAGTACCTTTGGGGTAAAATCTCGGCTGATGGCAGGGCTGAACACAGAATCTACAAGGAACCGGAGAGCGCTGCCTGTCCTCCTCGATCCTCCACCATAGGGGAGGTTTCCAACAGTTCTGAGCACCTCCTCAAGTGAACTGTAGTCTGTCAAAGCAACAAGCATCCTGTAGAGCAAAGGCATGAAGCAAAACTGGGTCATGTAGAAATGATGGAACAGGAGAGAGCAACGGGTTTCTGTGTGTGTAAAACTTGTTTAGATGACTTCTCTACTGAGAGGAAAAACAAGTCTTTGACATGGTGTCAGGAGTTCATGCTCGGCTACCTCGGAACATCCCCAAAGAGAGTGACTCCGAAGCGAACCCCCTCAGCTCCCACTGCGTTGTCCTGAAAGGAGGACATGATGGCTGAGATGAAGTCTTTGACTCTGAAGAAGCTGGTCTGACCCACACTCCATGACTCATCCACCAGGAATACGATGTCTGCCTGCACCACCGTCCTGCAAGCTAAAAGAACAAGAGAACAAAATAGGTTAATTTAACATATATATAGTGCCTTGCAAAAGCTTTCTCATCCCTTGAGCTTATAAGCATTGTGTTATGATGGAAACCCAAATATTTTATTGTGCTTTAATGCAATAGACCAACACAAAAGTAGAACATAACTGCAAAGTAGAGGGTAAAATTATAAAAGCTTGACCAGCGAAGTTGTGAAAAAGCGCAAACCAGTAATATGGTCCAAGACAATATCAAAAGCTTTGAACATCTCAATCAATCCTGCTTTTCCGAAAGCTAGTCACCATTTAACAAACCATGTTTATGTGCTATATAGATGTATTGTCCTTATGTGCAAAATTGGTAGAGGCACACCAAAAAAGATTGATGTTTTCCTTCCCCATCACAATTATGCACCATTTATTGTTAGTCTATGACATAAATAAAACAGGCTGAAGTTGTGACAAATTATGGAAAAGGTTAATGGGTGTAATTACTTTTGCAAGACAATGTCTATGAAAAATAGGCAAATTTGTCTTTTAAAAATTAATTCCACTTTGTCTAAAAATAAATAAAGGCCTGCTTTATCATTCTGTAATACATTACAGAATTTAATGTAAAAAAACAAACAAAAAAAACCAAACAATTGCAGTTCTTGGCCAAGAAAACGCTGAAAGATTTACAGCCAGGATTTCTTAACTCATAGAATATCATGTCCCCTTGAATGGGTGTAAAAAGTTTGGGGAAAAAAACACCCTTCATTGACAATCTTTTTTTTTTTTTTGTATATTACGCTCACAACCAAAGCATTCATCATCCAGATGAAACAAATTAGCTTGAAAAAAGAAGCAAATCTGTTTCAATGGCTTGAGACATGGATTCCTAAGCTGCCCACCAGAGGACAGTCTTGTTCCACCGTGTTAGGATCATTCCTTCTCGTTTGCTTCAGTCGTGCAGCCACACCGCCACACAAATCCCCATGAATTTTTAATGAGACACAAGTGAGCCAAAGAGACTATCAATATTCTGAGCACTCCAGCAATAAAAGTTTAGTACAGAAATGAGGGACGCTTAGAATAATAAGGTAAACACACCCAAAATCAGGGTCAGTTGCCTTGCTTAACAAATGCATTTAACATGCAGAGTTTGGAGACATTTAGATGCTTTTCAATGTGAGGAGAGCAGTCTGGATACCAGTACACACATGCGCAATCTGCTGTGTCTGCAAACACACTCCGAGTCAATATTCTGGCATTACATATGCAATAAACCAAAGTGACGACAGCATTGATTAGGCTGGCGAATAAAAGATGGGCTTCGCTGATTGTTCTGTAAGTGATTCTCTCCTGTCCTCTATTTGATTACCGAGCTTGCTCCCTTCTATTATCTCGCCTTCTTGCTTTGGCTGATGTCCCAGGATCCACAGGGGCTGACATATGTCTCCGCACCATGCCGATCCAACATTATATTCTCCCTTACACACCCATACATCTCATCAAGGCAGCAAATATCACAAGGAATCCAATTTTTGTGGCTTCTCTCGTGCTGAGCCAACATCTTTGCGCACATTCTGGCTTTGGTTTATATTCAGCAACAGTACATTTATCACTAATGGGTTAAAAACCATTGATTAAATTTCAAAAACTACAACAATGCGCATCCATTTTATCCTTTGAGTTGAGTCTCATACAGTCAAGTCAGCCACGTTTTGCATACATAAGCAGCCAATCTATTCAGTTGGATACACTTTACACTCTGATTTTTTGCAGAAGCACATAAAACGTGGCGGATGCCCCGAGCAAGGAAGCAGCTGGGGGCTTGTGTTTGTCAGAAAAACCCAGACTGGGGTGGAAAACAAGATCAATTATCCAGAAGTTTGTCTGTCTGGGCTGGCAGGCAAGATCGACATGCCAAGGATGAGGACACAACACAAGCTGAGAAATCACAAGTGTTTTTCATTGAAGGTTATCTGTGCGGATATTTCAAAGGTTGTAACCCCATTGTTTTGTACCACCATTGATTTCAGCATTAGAGGTAGCTCAGTGCCTTCAGCATATATACAGCAGGACACTATCGCTTCAGGAAAAAAAAAAAATCTTTAATGATGCACTACTGCATTCAGCACCAACAAATGCAAAAGAAGTAATTTGAATTTTTAAAGTGAAAACATCTTAAAAACTTGAAAGCCAACAAGGTCAGTATAAATACACAAGCTTTAATGCAAACAAAAACAGGAATTGACAAAAGAAGTCAAAATTTTGTCCACAGAATGAAAGCACTAAACAATAAAAAGCACAAATGTTAGTTGGATAAACAGAAAATAACTTTCTAATGCTAATTTCAGTGTCATGCCACTATGTTCAAATGCTCCTTGCATACTTTTGATACAATCCATTTATTGTTGTTATGCGACACTGTTATTTACCGTTCTCTTTCTGTCCTTTCCCTGTTACATCCAGGCTTCATACAAAAGTACAATTTTTAATAAAAGACAGCCCTGCATGTGTCATTTATAACAACTTTAGCAGTGGCATGAAAAAGTGCTTTCCACCATACAGGTTTCTACTGTTTTTGATTTTTTGTCACACTTAGCTGTGAAAATATCTGACATAGAAAACCAAAGGAACTACAAAATGCAGCTTTCAGATGATACTTTCTTTAATTAAAGTGAGAAAAGCCACCCAGACCAACCTGACCCTATCTGAGAATGTAAAAAATGTCCAGGAGCTACCAAAGTTTTCTCCAGCTGTATAGAGCAAAATAGTACCCATTTCTGTGTATTGCAGAACTGCTGTTGGAAAAAAAAAGATTTATACATATCCCTGAGAAGAATGACAATTTGGCTTTTGGGAACTATTACATGTGAAGGAGCATCTTCATTTACGTCTGAGTTATTAATATGGTCCCATAGTTCTTTATGCATCACTTTTAGGGATGTACAAATATTCCCGTCGATACTGAAATTTGGCATAAACATTGCTGCAATTGCCAATAACCGATATTGTTTATATTTTATACGTTTCACTACCCTTTGACACCTTGATAAAAAACAAGCACTCCGCTGAATTTGCCACTGCTTTTCTGCTTCAGTTACACTACCAACCATCTTGCACTGCATCACAATCACATGACCAAACAAATACCACATGACAAACCTTCTGCCCTACCTCTCCAGAAACAAATAGCAACAAGATGGAAATAAATATCAGCTGTTAATATCAGCCCAGTTGTATTTATCGAACCAACACGGTATGTTAATAAATGACTAATATTGGCAGATACCAATGTTTTTGCCGATACGTCGTGCATTCCTCAACACTTTCTACAAATCATATTACCAAACTTGCGATTTGCTAACTGACCTTTTAATGACATCCAACAGCACTTGAGGCAAACTTTCTGTATCTAGAGGATGTATTTGACAAGCTTGCAGAAAGAAGATGTATACTGCACAGGAGGCTAGCAGATGTTTAGTCTGGAAAGAAACTGCAGTTGGTTTAGTGTCTACACCTTGTACTGATCACATGAGGAGATGTAATGAAAGGGCACTCGCACGCTGTGCTCATTGAGAAGAAGAGCATTCATTGGCTCGAGTACCCGACACATCTATCTTACCAAAAAATCCATAGTCATCTATCCAATTGCTAAATAATTTGGTATGATATAGTTATAGCCTAAGAACATAAAAAAAGAGGTAATTTAAAATACAAGTTTCCGGAAAGCGTTTTGAACTCTTCAAAATTATAAAAAGTAGAAATATCTGATGCAGTAAATTGTGTCTTGGTGTTCCAATCAGGTATTTAAATGTCATCCCTTACCTTCAGCTTGGGCTGCCACCCTTTGATGAGTGAGTGAAAAGCATAACAGAAAGATCCAAACAGATGAGTGCGCCATGCTCGTCTTCTCCTCGTTTCCTCCTTCAGTCACCTGCTTCTCCTTTCCAGCTCTTCGCAAACGCCACTTCACAATCAATTACAACGCCTCCATGCTCCTATCTGAAAGTACACAAGATGAACAGGGAGTGACAAAGTAATTAAGGACCCTCTAAGATAAAACAACCCCAGACATTTTTTTACATTTGTAAATATCTTAGAATTATCATGCAAAAGTCCTATTCAAGATTGTTTTCCTTCAATTCTGATACAGTCTTCTCGACAGATATTTCTATATTTACTGTAGAGGTTCTAAACAAAACTTGCAGAATCTTTAGATACTTATGATGTGCAGTTTAGGGTCTTGAGCTCTTGCTGGCCTCAATCACTTCCCTGCAAACAGTTTTACAACCTACTCCCTGAGGCCAGAGAGAACAAAACAGTTTTTAAGTTGTCTAATAGAAACTTGCAAGAGGTCACAAATAAACACAGAACATCTAAAACACTGACTGTAATCTGCTTCAGTTAATGTCAGTGTGGCCTCCACTGGACAGTTGTCTAAACCAACTCTCCAAAATATCAAAATGATCTTTGATTCAAGACTTTTGTGAAAGTAGTCTGTGGACTGAAAATTCAAAAGCATGACTTTAAACTGTGCATTAAACTAATACCATGAAATAACAGGACATCATTTGGGCAATATATGTGATAGCGCGATGAGCTGGAATAATTTTCAGCACCTGGCGGACTTGTCAATCATGAATTATGCTCTCTACAAGAAAAACAGGGTTTGCGACATCAACTCTGGTGCACTTAATTTATGAAACAGAACATTGATCCAAAGCACATTAGGAAGACTACCTAAATGGCTGGGTAGACCATTTCAAAACTGCCATGTCATTACCTTAAACAAACTTTTCATGCCAAAAAAGGTCTAAGAAAACTTCCAATGTAGCTTCAAAGAAGAGTGGGCCAAAATTTCCCCACTGTTATGTAAAAGACTTATTGCCAATTACCACAAATTATAGCAGTTGTTGTTGCCAAGGGTGGAACATCTAGTGTTAGAATAAGGGGATAATTATGTTTTCATTTTGAGCCAAGTTGACTTGGATAGGTTCTTTCCATCCATCCATCAATCATCTAAATTTGCTTTTTGTTACAGGGTCAAAGGAGGGTTAGAGCCCATCTCCTATAATGCATGAAATTATGTTAAAAGTTTTGTTTTATTTTCTATTTTAATCAGGTTGCCATACATCGTATGATATGTAATCATCTGAAACATTTAAGTTTGACAAAAAGGCAAACACACCAGAAATATACTCCTTTAACTGCACTATAGCTTCATATTTTCTAAATTAATATATGAAAAACAAAAAATAAGTTTGACGTACATTTCAGGAAAGTTTCAGGACAGATCTTTTAACTCTCAAGCTACTTCTGTCAGGATTTTCATTGAATTTTTTTGGTTGCTTCCTAAAAATATGACTTCCAGATATTGCTTTACTGTAATAGCCAGAAAAAGAGTGGAAAAAAAACAAAACAAAAAAAAGTTCAAAGAAAACAACAACAAACTTTCAGGAAGCAAAGAAAACCTGTCCATCAAAAATAATTACAGAATTTGGAAATATCGGCAGAACTTTCAACATTTTTAATTTAATTTAATTTCAGAGTCCGCCGCCTTTAATTTAATTACCGCTTTCTTACAGTGGAATAGCCAGACAAATATTTGAAAGGATTAATTACAGAAACCAGAATCATTTGAAAATCAATGGCATAAAGTAAAAGCTCGAAAAATGTAAAGACTGGAAGCTGGCCATGGGATGCAGATCTATGCTTCTCTAAAAAAAGGGGGCTATCCATTCATTCATTAATCATGGTCATGCCTAATCCTGATTGGCATGACCATGATGTTTTCCAATTGTATTGTATTACAATGTAATTAACTACAATGTAATTAATACAATGTATTAATACATTGTATTAAAAACCAAGGCATGAAACATTGTACCTACACTTATAAATTTGTGGAGTTTTTTCTGGGCTAAAATGGTGATAAGGCATGTTTCTATAAACGCAGCGCACAATAAATGCTTGGGTTGAGCAATGTCTAAAAATCCCTCTGTGTTACAAATTTATTTTAAACGGTATTGTTCTACTTTAGTTTGCAAATTCAGGTCAAGCATTGTGCTAATTTATCAACAAAATAGTTTAATGAATAACATTCACATAAGCAAATGCAATCAGCATCTAATCAAACTAAATCTTTAGTCAGTACAGCACACTTGCCAAGACCTCACACAGCACTAATGACTTGTTAAAACTCACACTGAATGAGCTTACCATTAACGAGAAGAAAAAAAAAAAAAAAACTCCTTTTAAAACTCTGAACTGATCAAGAGAATTCCTGCTGGTATGTTTTACATTTGGTTGCCAATTCCCACATACCTTGCAAACATGTGGATGTGAGTTACACCAGCATGTGTAAATGACTAACATCAAAATGAGCTCTGCCTTCACTCAGCAACATAAAAACGTTTTTTAAAAATTTACTTGAGCCTGAAAGAGTCACAACCCATCTATCAAGCCAATAGGCTTCATAAACTTCCACCAGAGAGCACTTCAGTGGTAAATCTATATGATTACAGTATAAAAAAAGCCAAACAAAAAAACAACAAAGAAAAATGTGAAATCATTTGAATTCCAGAAAATGCCTCCATGTGATTTGACCATCTGGTCTGACTAGGCTAGAATGGCTGAAGGCTGAATAGTTTACAACTACTGCAGATGGAAGTGAGAACTGGGAGGGCATGAACAGCCAAGGAACTTCACTTTCCCTCTCACATACCAATGCAGATCTAAGATCTGTCTCTGCATGCATCACTTTAGTGTTATACTGCAGGCAGGACAAACTCATGTCATTATAAATGGCAGGTAGGGGATTACTTTCTGTGTGCCGTGTCAGCTAGCAGAATCTTTTAGCCTTAGACAGGTTTTAGTTTAAGAAAACATTTTCTAAGTGTATTTTAACTGACAAAAATTTCCTAAAACAAACAGCTACAGAAACTACAATTTAAAAAAAAAAAGATACAAGATGTTTAGAGTATTTTAGTGTTTAAAAGTTATTATTCAAACACCGTTAAGTTGTGGAGACAAATTCCAAGATCTTACCATAAAACCAAACTTAATTTTTATGGACAAAGTTGACTACAATGTCTTTTCAGCCAACAAACCGCAAAAGCGTGATGTCCATCACCACAGATTAAGCTATGCATTCCTGAGCATATCTGTACTGTTTAGCTGACAAAACTGAAAAGACTGGACCCATGATTGTGAAGTACCCCAGATTGAAGTAGTATTCAGCGCTAGCAGTCATGTCTTGAAGATGTCAACAGAACCAAAACAGCAAACATGACATTCAGAAGTTACTGAACCAGAAACCCCCTAATTTACAACTATGCATTGACAGCCTAAACACAGAGATTTTTTTTTTGTCCTGAGAATGCAGACATGAACATGCTCCAGTTCAATAAAACAGATTTGAACTGGATAATCAAACTCACAAGACCACTTCAGTAACTCCATGAGATTAAAAGTTTTGTTTATTGTCCAACTGCTGGCAGGACAATCATACACTCCTCCTGAACATTTTTTAAATACACTACAGCAAACACACCCTGAGAATTTGAGAATGATGGTTGGACAACACTTTCTGATCCAATCTATGATCCTCTTCCTTTCATGAGCTGCGACTGCATCACAATGCCAAGAGTTGGCATTTCAAGGTTAATCTTGTTCATTTCTGGCACCAGAGTAATCTTTAATTACTTCAGGGACCCCTGCTACCGGGATCGACTGATCAATTTGAAGCAATGAACAAAGCAAAATTCTCCTATTGAGTCTTAAAGCTGAAAGAAAAATGCACCTCTTTAGATATGAAAATAATGCTGTTAGGTTAAATTAAACTAAAAACAGATTTTCAAATATGACTTTGACAGTGGTTACATTCAGGTAAACTTTACAGCCGAAACCTTTGAGCCGCTCCTTCAAAGCAATGAGTTGATGTGTTTCAGTGACTTCCCTAGCCAAAGGCATATGAAGTCAATCTCCCAGCAATGCAGACCGTTTCTATTATTGGCTGCCAACCGGTGCAAAAAATATTGTTCATGAAATCTCTCCAGTGGCATTACTGGTTAAGATACTTGTCAGTATCTTAACACTTTAAGTATATTAATGTGTATTACTACTTACAAGCAAAACAGCAGATTTGGGAAGTATAAACAAACAGAGCAATGTTTAGCCTCTTAGCTTAAAATGTTAGCATGTTGACAAGTGTAAAGAAATTTGGAAAATGCATGTTTGCAGTCTGGTCATAAATCAAAACAACAAACAGAATTAGAAAGATTGTGTTGTGGTAATTCATTCATTGTAGATCTATTTTCTACAAAATATCTTGCAGTAAGTCTAGCGGTTATTTAAGTGTTAACCGCAGTGTTCCTCCAAATACCTAACTTATGACCAGCATGGATGTCAGACATCACCACTGCTCATAGCAACAATGCCTCAAGACATTCCTGCACTGTCTATAATCATAAGTCAAATAAACAGACAGATGTCCTCAATGATCCCTTTGTGACTACATCCTGCTCTCTTACCACGCTGGTTTCACAAGAATTTTTCTGCTTTGTCAGAGAGAAAGTGCATTTATTGTGTTTGTGGCTTTTAGTTCATCGCTTTTCCATGTGGATTAAGTAATGTTACAAAATGAGGTTTACCACCCCTAGCCTTTATTCCCACCCCTCCCCTTTTATTTCCTATCTCAATTTCTCACACACACTCACACATACACACTTCACATGCCTGCAAGTCTAACTGCATGTCAGCTATTTCTACATAATGGCATTTTCCACCTCACCACTTCACAGGATGGATTATCCCCGTAGGTGGGAAACTGGTGACAGTGAAGAGACACACACATGCACACACACCACTCTGAAGCTACTGCATACATTGGCAGATGTCTTTGGTGCAACACATCAGATCTACAGCTGGTTCACATGCCAACAAATACAGGCACACACTTTGATAAGACTTACAAGTTGCAGATTCTTGTCAAAGTAACAATTTGCATTTGAACTCAACCAACCAACCCTGGTAAGTCTATGCACAGACATAAAATACCCCCCCATTTACCCTACATATAGTTTCATCTTCTGTCATTGCTCTCACCAACAACTTGATATGCACTACAGTTGACACAACTGCATAATGCATCTTCTCTTTTAAGCCTGTGTTGAATTTGAATGGGTAGATGCACAACCAAAAGCAAATGCACATGTGGACTGGGTAACAGCCCGGCACAGGAGACTGATGTACGAATCTTAAAAAGATAGTAATTTCCACTAATCGTTTTATCTTTATTACAGACAAAGAGAAAGGTAGGAGCACATTACGGTCCCTGGCCTTTAGAGGCATTACTTATTTTGACAGAAATGTACCTTTTCTGTTCTTTAAAGACAGAAATGTACCTTTAAAGAGCAACAGAAAAACCTCAAAATCAGAGTTGCTTGCATAAATTCAGAGGTTCTGTCTGCAAGGGTTTTGTGATGTTGAAATGTATAACTACTCTGACATAGTATATCAAAGAGAAGTCAAATTATTGGGTTTTACATGTAACCCTAGAATGGGCTACAGCTTTTTCCACTTACCAAGGAAGACATTTCCTTTTTGTTAAAAACAAACAAAAAAAACAAGATAAAAATGCATCCAAGACTGTATCCTTTGCTATATAGATGATTAAGAGAGAATAAAGGGGTACATCCATATGTATCAGAGCAACAGAAGGTTTATGTGTTGGAGTAAATGAATGAGTTTCACTGAAGAGAAAAGTTAGTGAAAAAAGGGGTGGAGGTAAAGCTGCGGCAACCTGTTGGATCCAAGAGAGCTCAAATAACAGAGAAGGCTGGGAGACAATTTACATAGAGGAGGAAATTGGTTCCAATTGTGGATAAGCAATGACACTAAATGTTGCATCATGAAATGCATGAATGCAAAAATAAACTGCAAAGCTCAAACATATTGATGCAAACAGTTGAATTTGTGGTTAAAAAAAAAATCCATCAAAACCTGTTTGCAAAACTCACTTGAATGAATGTTTAACATGTTGGCACAAGCAACCAAGATTTCAGAACCCCAGGCTACTTTTTTCCCCTGCATTTCAATTCACAGGAGTTTTTTTTTTTTTTTAGATAAATATAAAAGCAAAAGATGAATCACTGTTTGACTACATAAAAAAGAAAAATCATATACCCCACCTTAGCAGAGCACTTTAATTTCATAATGAACATTGAATCGGCACAACAGACATAAAATGTGAAAGTGTATCAAAGGTCTACTTTTATTCTTTATTTCATGCACTCAGCATTTGTATGCTCATATATAAAATGGCTCGCAGAGCAAATAGTGACCCAGAAGAGTAAAGGGAAGGAAGAGGATAAATCTGTCATGTTTTACAAGCTGTTGGTGGTTTTACTTGCACGTGTGGGTATGTTTTTTTTTTTACATGTTTAGGGGCATTGGGTCATTTTTAATGATGGACCTGAGGAATGTGGTGACCCATTTAATAGGGCTTCTCCAGCTGTCAGCGCCGACATGTTGTAAATCTGCACACACAACCAGGGGGCGGGGCTTGCTGATGAGAAGATTCAGAGAGCCCTTAGTAAAAGGGGACAATACATCTGATTACGCCACTTCAGTATTTTCTGAATGGGTGAGTATTCACTGTAGAGTCATTCATTTCAGGTTTGAACATTTTTTTACCCTCCCTTTTCTTTCACATGGTTCTGAAGCTAAGCCATCATCAAAAGCCCAATGCCTTCGTACATCTCAAATTGTGTTTAAGAGTGGTTGTATCTGAGGGTGCTGTGGTGGCGCAGGGGAAAAGCATTGGAAAGCAGCCCAAGCTGAAGGTATTGGATGTTCTACCTTCTTGCATAAAACGCCACAATGATCTCCAAAATCTCTGAGAAATGCAGCAGGACAGCCCAACGCACCACAAACAAACCCAGACATGGGGAGCTAGTAAGTCTGAATGAGAGATGGCATTCCAACGCAAGAAAAAGGTGTAGTAAATTTGTCTGGCTTCAGGGTCGTCTGTGTATTCTCACTGCCCCACTGCTGACCCTGACCACATGTTCGGCACATCAATCAGGACAACTCTCACTAAAAGAGGTCACAGAGTTTGAGCAAAAATGTAGTAAAATGGGCTCCGTGCATGAGGAGAAATATCTACATATCACTGATCTAACTGAAAAGCTAGATCAGCAGAAATCCAGCTTGCTTACATTTTGTAAACGTAAGAGTGTAGTGTGTGAATTTATAGAGTTATTAATTAGACAGAGTGCATGTGAGTGTCCATACATTCACAAGATTTACCAAATATGTTGTCGGAAAAAGTAACATAATATTTTTCTATAAAACTCACCAAAATTGATTAGAGTGGGATTTAAATAAAATTTTCACCAAAATAACTACCACTACACTGCTGACTTAGAAGGAAAGCAGTTAAAACGGCTCAATGAGAAACTAAATTAGAGAAAAACCATGACAGCAACTACACTTGCTGTTATGTGGAGGCAAAATTATCAATCATAATGGACATGGAGGAACAGAAATATGAGGGCCGGTCGGTGAGGAGTTAACCTACAGCTGACTGCATGTGGACTGATTCTATCTATTAATTTATTAAACTAATGATCCTCTGGGAGCATTTATGGGAGATAAAAGGTGGAATGTGTTCAATACAAATATTGCAATATAAATGAAGGACCCAATCACAGAGACCAACCATCGGAAAAATGTGAGTTTTTTAACAACAAGGAAAATTAGTGGGGAAATCACAGGATGAGAAGGACATGAAGAGCGACAAGTTCCAGTCAAGATCAATGAAAACCAGGGAGCTCAGATACCAAAGTGGGAGTGGAAAATTACACTGAATGCAGGATTCTGTTGAAGTCGAGTACTGAGCAGGAGAACTGAGGGAAGCAGACTAATTAACAAAACACAAAGGAATGTTAACTAAGCACAAAGAAGAACAAGATTGACACTAGAGAATCAAAACTCAAGAAGAAGTAAGAAGTCAAACATGAGAACTAACATGACTTAACTACAATAAAGAACAGAGAAGGAAAAACCCAAATGACAACCAAGAACTCAGGATCAATCACCCCCTTCAGTGCTCCATTACTGGCCATGCCACTGATGTTGTTTGAAATATAAGTACATGTTATTACAATAAACTACTTGTATGGTTTTCTAAGAGACTGTCTACTCAGCATGTCTGCCTTCTGGCAACTGTTCAAAAAGCTCCTACTTCTAATTTGATCAAACAGGCATGTAATACATTACAGACATCTTTTATTTCTCCTCCTTTTTCCCCATTTTGGCTTCACTGGTTCCATCAGGTTATGAATCACAATCAAACATTACATAAGCTGCTGCTTGCTCAGCTCTAATTGTCCAATTTCTCTCAAATTATGTTGAACTCTAGCTCTGACTGGAAATTAAGAGTTATCCCTTAAATGGTGTCTTGTAGGATGTGTGGGAAAATTATTACAGTCTTATTGGCTCATTCTAAAACAGGAGCCAGACCTTGATCGCTCTCTTTACAGCACTCCGCTATTCTTCTCTCCAAATCGGGACATATCACCTCCTGCTGCAGTGTGACATCTGCCTCCGAGGCTTGTTTTCCCATGCCGCCATTTCATTAGCTTCCTGCTTCCTTTTGTGTGGCGTTAATGCAATTGTTGACAGTGTGACAGCATGAGACGGGTGTCAGACAGATTTGATGCTGGTATCAGTTTTTATTTAATGCCGTCATGTTTGGGTTTCACACCGGGGATGCGGGCAGCCTCTCTGCGGCTTGAGGCTATTACAGTTGTGATCCACATCCATAAAGCATAAAAACTGGGCAGAGTGCCCACCGTTGTCAGCTACAAAAGGTCTCCTCTGTGCCAGTGCTTTTAGCACTTCAAACATACGTAGAAACATATGTGCCCTCTTAGAGCTGAAGTGCTTAAACGCAGCATATGCCACAGTTTGACACAGAATGGGGGGAGAAAAAAAAAACTAAAGCTGAGAAATATGTATATGCAAGCAGCACAAGAATGACTTAGTGGTTACAGAAAATCTCTCCTGATGTATGTTGATTTTAGTAACCCTGACTCTTTTTGACTAAGAGTGAGAAGGCAGCCGTCATGGCAACAGAAGAAAGCAGCGGGTGCAGCATCGTATCTGTTACTTTTCAGGAGGATGAGCTGCAGCAGAGCAGGCGGTGATACACCACCCGTCTGAGCTGGAATAATTTGAAGAAATGCAAAAACTGTTTTCTGCTTGATCGGCCCTGATCGATGACTGGGTTGTCAGAAAAGGGAAAAGAAAAATTTGATTATTTTCTGGTCAGTGAATGCACCATACACTTTTCAGGGTGGTTGCTGTTAGTACCTAAGATGGACTCCAATCAAACTATTTTTGTAGTGTGACCATATACAGGCCTTTCGTACAAGAATCCGCTCCAAAATAGCTTGATTCATTACAATTCTGGGACGAATTAAATCATTTTTCTGAACATTTCCTTTTGTATTTGCTGAAGTTATCTTTGTCTGTTGTGATATGTTGTGTCACCTGTGTCTTGTTCCAGTTGTCAAGGCTCTGTAAATATTCCAACGTTGATGATGACAGAGGAAAAGAATTTCAACTTCAGTCCAGATGATGGAGGCCAGAGGGCGTAGCGGCTCATCTCGATGACAGAACCGTTTCACACATTTCACTTGTTCTGCTTTCTCTCTTCATCGGACCTGTTATTAAAGGAAGGAGATTAAACATTGTGGGTGAAAAGAAAGAAAACTTATAAAAGTCAATTTAGAAATATCTGGTAAACTTATAACTGTGCAATTACTGCTGTTGGCAGCTAAGTATGTTAGAGAGGTCAAACTCAGTTTATAGACATCTTTGTTTCTGTTTTGCCCAAGGTTTCACCCAGAATGAGTCTCAACTTGTCTGAAAAGTGCCTGGAGGACACTTTTGATTGCCTGAACCTGTACCTATCCACCATGACAATTATTACCAGATTATGTGCTCAACCATGCAACAGAATCTCCTATATGATGCCACTTTGATATTTGCCTTGCAGTTACAAAAACTGAAAAGAAATCAGAAAGAACACCAATTTACGTGAAGTAGAATAAACATTACACTCATATTTTCTTACAAATTAAAAATACACAAATTTGACATATTTAACAAATATAGTTCAAACATTGGCTCTCAAAAGTCCTCTAATTCATAAAAAAACCTACATGTGTGATTTCACTATACTAAGATGCCTCAAAAGTTATTTACACAGAACCACCTTTCGCTGTGATTACAGCCTGAAGAGTTTTAGTGTACGTCACAACCAGCTTTGCACATCTAAAGACTCTGGGTCAAAATGCTTACACTGCAAAAAACCTCCTTTCCTTTAATAATCTATTAATATCTGTTTCCGTAAGCTCTGTTTGCTTAAGAGTATATCAAATTTTAACGCTTACAGTGTTTGCGCATGCGACTGACTTCAGCCTTAATAGAACATCAGATCACTATGCGAGTGTGTTTGGCTGACTGATGGAGGAGCTGCATTTAGATTTATAGTGCAGAGAACTTTGTGGAATGTGCTTGTGTTGTGGAATGTTACACAGTAGATAATGACATACAAATACACACGCGCAAACACACCCCACACGCGCACAGGCAGAGACAAGTCTGCTAAGAGCAGGTCACCGGAGCTCAGCAGCAGTACTCAATGGGATGGAAAATTGCTGAAGGGCGAAGTGTGACTATAAAAGCGGTTACTTTATGTGCATAATGCACAAATGGCCACATAATAAATTTGCAAAAGTAATGTTTGCGAATAAACATGACAGCTAGCAGAGACGCCGTTTAATAAATGGTGTTGCACAACATCCAAAACAATGATGAAAATTGATTTACAAAAAATAAACACAGATTAAACATGAACATTTGAGACAGCATTTTTGGTATGTATATTCTGTCGTACACTGTAATGTAGCACTGCTCTGCTCTCTGGTGAAACGGTGTGTGTACAATGCTTTGTTATATTCCACTTTCAACGACAATGGTCTCAGTTTTCCTGATATTTATAAGCTCAGCATGGACCAGTTTTAATCCATAACTATTTGTGCTGATATAATGAACTCATTGCTCCATCTTTTCAACATTTCTAAAGAAATATCTAAACCAAGGCTGAACTCGCACTCTGTCTCCAGATGAGCTAAGCAGAAACTCAAGGCACACCATTTTCTTGTTTCTCTAGAAAAATTCAGTAGGCTGCTAAACTTGACAAAAAAAATAAAAAATCTAGTTTTTCAGACATAAATACCTTTACAGCATTTAAGTCAACAATTGTGTCAAATGTGCTATTGAAAAAAACCCCTTAACTTTAAGCTCATCCACTGAATTCAACCAGCAAATGGTTAATACGTATCAAAATTCACAAGAGCAGAAACATATGGTGGAGACGAAGAATTACAAAGATGGAACACCTGGCAGTTTTCACAACCTGTCATGTAACCTTTGTCGGCATAATCCACCTCCGTCTCTCCCCCCTCTGGTTACAGTATAATGGCCTCTTTTGACTTTTCTCCCCCATTGTGTGTGCCCTTTGAAATGTCCATCTTTGGTTTGATTTAATATACATAACATAGCATAAGGGCACAAGGACAGCAATTTGCAGGACAGTAGGATAAAGAGGAAGTGTTTGCTGAACCCTGTAAATTTACCAAAAGCATATTATGGATATGTATAGTAAAAGCGTACAGGTACAGAACTTACAGCTGAATTTGTTTCCCTTGAACTTTGCACATATTGTCAAACTTTAGTATATTTGATTGACATTTTATGTGATAGATTAGTAAATTAGTAGATTAGTCAGTCACTACAAAACCAGGGAATGTAGTTGAATCAGCTGAATTTGTTTTTCATGATTTAGCTTTAGATTACATTTTTGTGAACTGAAGCTATATAAATCAACTGCACTGAATTTGTTATAATGGATTTTATTCAAGGTGTTGGAGTAAATATGATTTAAATATAAAAAGGGACACTCCAGCTGTCAGATTTGTATTTGCAATGAAAAGTTTACTTTGTATTGGTCTTTTGCAAAACGGAATGGTTTCTTTTGCAGAAAGTGGTAGGAGTCATGTTATGAAAGTCAGACTAACGGCGGAGGAAAGATGAAGAAAAATAAAAATGGCAGGACAGAATCAATTAAAAGAAGGAAGGGTCATCTGATTAGAAAATATTGTGTGAGTTTGTGTGTATGGCTGAGATCTCTGTTGGAGGGCATGGCTGGCATGCTGCAGGTCACACACATGCCTGCAATCACCTAAGCTTCTGGAGACTTAAGGAGCTTTTGGACTATTAGTCTCTGCCTGTTGATGAACCTTTCAATGTAGTCAAGCCCTCAGTAGTCCTCTGAGTATTTTGTCTTCCTTTGAGAAGTATCAAGTCTAGTTAGCTTGCTTACTTAGCTTTACTTGAATTCAAACCCTTGTGTTCTCTGTGAAGATCAAGAGAAGAATAATCTAGAGTGAGAACGTTTAGGAAGACTGGAACTGCCACACTCTGAAGAGCCAACAACTGAGAAAAAGCCCCACAAAAAAGGCCTAAATCAGAAATGCTTCTGGTCAAGGGCTAAAAATCTGAGACGCATTCAAACATCCGCATGTTCTCTCTTTGAAACACTTAGCCGCACGTCAATAACAAACCCACGAGCTCGACGACATGCCCCAGGTATTTCTTCAAGTCCCAGGTGAGGTCAGCTCAGCCTGGAGGGGGTAGTATTCTTCCGATAAGAGGTGTTTGTTTGGACACGTCGACTACCTGCAGAGATTTCCCATTTGACACAAAGCCTGAGGATAGCCAGCCAATCAGATAAAGCAGCAGAGAAAATACAACACAGATTTGTGTAAAACTCCTTCCTCCCCAAATCCCCAGCTTTTATTTCTAAATAAATCTGCAATTGGTAAGAAAAAACTAATAGTTTTAGACATTGCATTTAAATAACTATTGTTTCCACGATCCTGTTGCATCTAAAAGGCTCTGATGAGAAAAGATCATAGTGAGAAACTGTTTGCCCTCTTCTATTTTTGTCACTTGCTTCATGTTGTCTAACAATTTTTTACTTTAGTACAAAGAAATAGAATCTTAAAAATTATTTCTTTTTAGAACCGAATGTTCAAACCAACCTCACTGAAAAAGTAGTCACTCTGGTGAGTCACTATTTAAATTTCTCCCATGTCTGACTTATGAGGTCAGTTAGTGTTTTCACTCTTCTGTGTCATGGTGACCTCTTATGAGTCCAGCTCATCATTTTAGACATTTTTGGGGAATAAATTACTACATTTTAGAAAACTTAAGGTGTCTTCCAAGTTGTTTTGTGTGGCGGCTGACAGTTTCTACCTAAACATCATGTCTTGATATTTGTGCATAAAATGCAAAATGTCCCTGTGGTAACTGTGCATCAAACAACATACAGTAAACAAAAGAAGTGAAATTCTCAGAAAATAACACAATAAAGGGTGAGAGTGAGACATGAAAGCACAAAAATAAGTTTGTCACTGCACTCAACAGAAAACCTTTGCAACAATTACATTTTTGAATAGGATGATGACATTTAGGAACATCTAACTGCATTCCTCGCAGCTATAATCAAATAATGACTAATATTGTGCGACACTTTCAGAGGCTGAAAGATGAAAACTGAAGCACATGAAAACAAGCAGAATATTTATACATTTCATTATGATGAAGTATTGATGTTCGCATCAATATAAGCTTATGAATAAAGCTCTTTTTATTCTCTGCTGAAGTTTGTCTTAATACATTCTTTTATTCAGAATGTGAAGCGGACTTTAAGTCACGTTAAATTTTAATCAAAATAGAGACTTTGATTCATTCACGCATTGTCCTGTGAGCTTACCAAGGCTTTCAGCGAATTATGAAATTACTAAACTGCCCAAGTAAAAAAAAAAAAAACCTACACATAAAGAAAACACAAAAAGTTGTTTTCCACGGTTTCCAGAATACATAATAGATTTAAATTCAAACAGCATAAGGAGGTGTTGGTTTATGGAGAGATACAAAGTGAACTTTTTCTTTATTCACTTCCCAGTGAGTAGAGATCCATGTGGTCACTAGTATGTTCCACCCTGATGCAAGACTTGCTTAAATTTGCTGACCAACTACAGCCTTTTTAGCCCTATAAATGTGTCTCCAGTTTGAACATAACTGTGCTGTGCAGTCAGCAACTAGTTGCCTTCGCCAGTACATACCTTGACAGAAATACTATCACTATAACATCTAGCTTTGCACCGGACAAAACACCAACCTTATTAGTTTTCAATTGCTCTCACTGACTCCTCACTTCACATCTACTTTCCTCTAACCTGAAAAACAAGAGAAGGCAAAAGCATGCTGACTAGCTTTTCACCTTTTGATTCCGTTTATAATGTGGAATGCTCGTGGAATCACAAGTCAGGTCATATAGATTCAGAAGAGACTTCTTTGAAAGAAATGCTGGCGCTTACTGATAAGAGTCTGAGGAGCCAATATAAAAGTAAGAGAAAACCACACAAGGTGCCACTTATGTCAGCTAAGAACAGGAAGTAGATTTCAGAGAAATTGGAAAATTAAATGTTCTCTGTTCAATTAATCTCAATTTCATACAAATAGTATAGTCAGAATTGGGCATAAACATAGAAGCACAGATCTATCTTAGTTTGCATCAATAGTTTAGTGCAGATTAGTGGTGGTAGTACATGGGTAACCCTAAAAGTGGAAAAATTTTCAATCAAAGAATTCAAATATCTAAGTGGTGTGAAAACACACAGTCTTTCTATCTTACCAGGAACTTTGCATTGACTTCCATAAATTTTTCATTCATTCTAAAACCTAAACCTGATACTTATGCTAAGCCTAAACTGAACTCAGTTCATACCTTCGTCCTAAACTTGTCACCTAACCCAAAAAACAGCACTTCTTTTGAGGACTAGGCTTTGGGCCCCTTAAGGAGCAGTGAGTCCTCACAACATAGTATTTCTTGGAACGATGGGCTTTATAATATATCATACACACGCGTACACACGCCCCCACACACGCCTACACGCCTGTGGACCCCCCCCACACACACACCCCCACACAAAAAAAACAATTAGAAAGTGGAAATCGGTCACAAAACTCCCGTCACTGCATCTCAATCATTTAAAACCCTGCAGGCCTTAAAGGAACTTCTGGTCTGGATGAGGCTCTCAGACCTGCACAATAAAATGTCTGCTGTGCACAGAAAAAGCTCATAAAAACTGTAATTAATTGAATTTGTATTCCAAAAAAAAAAACACCAGGTACATATGAAAATGTTTATAGCACTGATGGAAACAAAGGAAGTTAACACAAGCCAAGTCGCTATCTGCCTTTTGAACTCTCTGCCCACTCAATACTTCTGTACATCAAGGAATTAAGTGTTCCTAAGTCTGCATTTTGTATTGATTATCACAATTATGCACTATTACCATCCTATTATCTGCACTGACTGCCTTTAATTACAGTGGAGAACAAGAGGAAGAGTGAAGATGGAGAGGGAGGGAGACGCTGAAAGTGAGAACGAGGCACTACACGGAGAGACAGATGAAGTGAGACGCCGCACCCAACTAATTAAAACAGAAAGTTTTTGTTTCAACGCTCTGACAGGGAATGAAAGTGGAGGGGAATTAATCTGCCTACAGGGAACACAAGCCTTACACACACACACTCAATGGGCCGTGGACTTATAGCAAAAAGGACTGCAGAGTGCTGTTGCCATAGTTACCAACTGTGGCAGCACATCATGCGACAGAGTTAATGCAGAGGTGTGTTTCATTTAAGCTTTCATTGTATCAGCAACCTGACCTCACCCAACGTCTTCAGCATGAGCACGCAGAACGAAAAGTCACGCAGATTAAAACTAAGTGTTTCTATTGGAAGAGATGAAATCTTTGCCAACTCTTTAACAGGTGGAAAACTATCCAAACAGAAAAAGATGAGATACTGCAAAAAGCTAAACCAGGGATGCCCAGTCCACTCAAAGTACTAGCCTGCAACTTTCAGATGCATCCTTTCAACTCACCCAAGAAAAACTGTACTCAAGAGTACCACTAAATCAAAAGGAAAAGACTGACACCCGACAAATTAAGAGTAACATGTTTACTAAAACATTACTTTAGTACTGAGTTTGTGTTTGACAATAATATCATATTTAATTTGTGAAAATTACACCACCAGACAGAAATATAAAATTATGTGCAAATTCTGCTGTATTAAAGGCTGAAATAAAAATATAAAAAAGGTGCAAATAACATGATTACCAGATAAATTCAACACTTTTCCAATTTTTTTTTTTTTTTTTTCAAATGAGTCTTAAGAAACCCATACTTACTGTAGGGCAGGTAATACAGTGGACCCATGTATTCACAACTTCCCACTAAAAAATAAAATCCATGAATACTTGAGACGCCATCTGAAAACACTTAGAATCGACTGTTTTAATAGCTCAGCCACCACATATATCTTAAAGTGGAACAGGGAAGGGGTGTGTCACATAAAATCGACTTATGAGCTTTACATCAAGTTATAATGGAAAACATACCTGGAGTCTTGCTTTGATTCTTTCATGCACATTTGAGGAATCCTTGAATCTCAGCATCAGCATTTAGCAAACACCTGGTGGAAATGTGTGTCTGCTGAGGTTAGAACTACTTCTCAGTCCAACGCTACTAAAAACAATTTTAATGGCATAATGAGAAGCATTGTCATGATGACATGCTGAAGGCAAAGTGTTGGACAAGATTACAAGCTTCTTAAAGAGACAGAGGTCAATTTCCAGGCATCAAATTACAAAGTCAAATTTCTTTTAAGTCATGTTTGGTATATACAGAATTTTTATGACAATAAAAGGCAACAGATACTTGATTGTGTGTGTATATATAAATATATATGTGCAATAAAACACAGAGTGGAGAACATCTCGACAGTCTCGCAGAAACTAAAATCTCCAGTTTTACTTACATAAATGTAATTGTTGGAAGAAAGTTCTGAAATTTCCATAAAGACACTTTTAAGTATTGCAGAAAACATTTGATAGCTAAAAACTACTCCCCCCCCCCACACACACACACAACTCTAAAGAATTAGTAATCATGGTAAAAGTGAAAAGCAAACGAAATGTATTAGCATGCAAGTCAGATCTAAGCCAAACACCAGTTTCTCTATTCAGTTTAAAACAATTATCAAAGACATTAAAAAATAATCCTACAGTATTCAACCTTACCAAATTATATAAGATTTACTGAAAAAAGGGAAAAATATTCTTTAAAAATTGTCTAAGTAGAAGGAATAACTTTATCTATAAAGATCGTCTTTCATCTTCTTCTTGCATCCAATTATGCTTCTTGTTGGACTTTATTCAAAGATTTAAACATATATTTTATCACAATATTATTCATTTAACCAACACACAACTTATAAATAAATATCATTACTGTCTCAGTGAGGTTGTCCCACTCTGGAGCGCTGACATAGAGAGCTGTAATTTTCTGCACCTATATTGCATTGTGGATGTATTCTAATTAAATAAATGAGGAAATCCAAAGCAGCGAAAAAACCAGAGTTCAATCAAATCCGGAAAACATTGATTTGGTCTCTGTGGGATGAAGTGTTTGTTCCTGCTAATCCCTCCTTCAGTGCACTGAGGGTCAGTTGTTACTATTACAGTTGTGCCTCCAACATAGCATTGAACATTCATAGAAAGTGCTCTGAAGTCCACTTTCAACTTTTAATTTTTATGAGTCCTCAAAAACAAATCTCTGTTAAATCAAACAGTTTCTGTGTTGAGATATTGTGGCAGTATCTCACAATATCTATGTTTCTTGAGGTTCTGCTGTCTGAATAAGAAAACAGTCATCAGGGAGTTTTGTTAAAATGGGTGGAGAAGGGACAAATTATTCTAAATAACACTGAAAAACAGCAGAATGTATTCTCATTACTGACAACTCTGACTATTCGCGCAATTATTTTTTTTTTAAAGTGTGAAAAACATTACTCCAGATGCTTATCTTAAATGCGCAGTTAACGACGAAAAGCGACATGTTTGCAGTGTGCCTTTCCTGATAAGAAATAAAGCTCTAAGTTTTGCAGAGATATTTCTATCACACTGATTCACTCCGAAGATAACTTTGCATGACCTGAACGCAACCCCTGAGCTAAAATTGAAATCTGCTGTGTTAGTCAAACTGATGTACTGCTGCTTCCAATTACTTCCTAGCATCCAATTCTGCTTCTAGTTACAACTCCTTCTGGAATGGAAATATAGATTAATTCCCCTTTCCTTTCATTTCTCGAGTATCATGAAACATATTCATAAGACAGAGATCTTCAGCTTTGTGTAAATTGATACCGTGCTTCTGCATATCTGTGCCAGAGTGGCTCAAACCTCCTCACACGTAACCCAGCAGCAGGTCTGTTTTTTGCAGAAAATGTGATCTCCTTTTCTATCTGGTGAAATATGTTAGTTTTGATGACTTATGCCAAAAGGGAGGGCTTACGATGCATTTATTTTTCTGTCAAGACGAATGGAGCTGCATGGAAAAGGTGATGTTCTGCATAGAAATATAACGCACAAAGCCAGGAGGTGTAGATAAAAAAAACCCACAGCTTTCACTGTAACTCATGCTACGCAAGCAATCAAGACTCAGAATGAAAAGCAGGAGCTCTTCACCTGCTCATCCACCTCTCTTTATTCTCGCCTTTGAACAGACTCGCATGCATACCTATCTAATGCAATGCTAATTCACAGGAAGACAACATGTTAGCCCATGATAAGCTGCAGAGGCACAGACTGCAGTGTAAGTAGGTTAGACCCCAGGAGCCCTGAAGACACAGTCTGGCTTTCGAACTTTTAAAGAATTATGACAGTGTTGCAACATCTGCTGCCTCAGAGGAAGAACGACAGTGATGAATGGCCAGGTGTGCCTAGTTGGCGCGCGTGTATGTGTGTAAACTAAGCTGCACACATCGAGAGTGCAGGAGACAAAGGACCCACAGAGTGAGTGTGTGTGAGTAAATCCACATGCACTTACAGACAGGCTGGCTGGCTGAGGGACCGCTTTAATAAGCAATGCATACATCTGTGGCAGATGACAGTTTCTGTTTGCTAAGAATCACTAATTAACGGTGTATGTAAGCATCCATGGCAAGTGTGCACCATGCGAACTGTCAGAGACACACCAGCGTGTTTGTGATGGTGCACCGTTTAATAGCCACCAACCACGTCCCTATGAATGCATGTCCAGATGAATAAATGATCCCCCCCGGAACAGATAAAGATTAATGATGTATTTATCATCCAATGACAAGAGCTTTATGCGGCACATTCAAGATCAGTATCTTGACTGCAGCTGTTAAAGCCCAGCTGATGAGATCGTTGAGCTGTAGAGAATACAATAGCCCTTCACTGTCAGAAAAATAATTGCTACGCCACTGAAACCTGACGTGCGCCACATACTTGTTCTACGATCTGCAGTCAGGAATCTCTACATTATGGACAAAAGCTCTTCAGGACACATGGATACACTGCAGGTGGAAAAAGACAAGACATTTATTCACTGTTGCACATCAGTTAGGATCATCAAAGTTCAAAGTGTCAGCGAAATAAAATATTTATGTTCAGTTTCAATGCTTTCTCTCGACTTGTGTCAAACATTTTGGGTTTCTTCCCATGATCTTTTCACAATAGGTTGCTGGAATTATGGCTCATGCCTCCTGAACTGGTGCAACTTGAGTCAGGATATAGCCTGTTTGTTTGCACACAGTTGGTGCGGTCTACTCTTTTTTTTTTTTTTATCTGAATGAAGTCAGGGTTTTTACGGAAGAGGATTAGGGCCACCGAAAGAAAAAAAAAGAATTCTGACTTTAAAGTTAGAATTCTGACTTTAATCTCAGAATTCTTTTTTTTTTCTTTTTCGGTGGCCCTAATCCTCTTCCGTAGGGTTTTATGTCAGCTATTCTAAAATATGGGCTTCGCGGTCCTTCAGCCACGTCGTCACTTACTTGGCAGCGTGCTTATGTATTTTCGAGACCCATTTGGAGTCAAGTATTAACATTCTGATGTTATGAGTCCATGGAAGCAGAATAAACTGGATACCAAATTAAACATTAAAGTTACCATGCTTTGTGTGAGAAACTAGACTAAAAACAGATATGGGGACGGATTTTAGCAAGTAAGAAAAACAACCGTGGGACAAGCTCACCTGGTACTAATGGAAGCAGCGTGTTGTCCAAACAGCTCCGTCCTCTGCGCAACCTCAGTGTAAGACTTCCAGTTGAGTTTTTACTAAAGGTATGCGTTTCCTTATAGTAATAATTTTGTATCACGCGTCTTCACTGTTGTTTCATTTCTCTCGGTCGGCTCACACAGGTGAAGCTCATCAGCCAAATCAAGTCAGTGTGCATTTGCTGCATCGGGACATTTGAGCATCTACAACTTACGTTGGTTTCTCCACCAAGATGTAGGTGGACTTCCAGGAACTCTTGTCACGGGAGGTATTGTTTTAACATTTTAAAATTAAACATCCATGTTTTTTTCTGTGGTATTTTTTTTTGTTGAAAAGAAGCACATTGTTTTCCAAACAATGTGCAAACTCAAGTATAACCAGACGGTCAAATACAAAAGACGGGACAAACCTGAAGAGGTACCAATGAGAATTTGGTTTTATTTTATTTTTTCTTTAACTTTTTGTTAAAATGTAATAATGTTAGAACACATAAGAAAATGACTAATTCTTTATGTATATTGTTGTTTAATTGAAATATTGCCACATATGAGCTATTGGTTTAAAAGAGAGTGTCACTAATATTTTCAGAGAAAACACAAAGTTCACAATTTAAACTGTCTTTAGCCTCTTTTATTAACAAGTAGAAGCAGCAGTTTTGTGTGTATTCCCTACTAAACATAAAACTACCTTAACTCTGAGATTTATAAAAGCCTGTCAATATTTCCAAATCCAGAATGACAGACAGTGAAAGCTCAACAAGACAAACAAGAGTAGCATTATAGTACTATTTTCTTCCTTCCGTCTTATCAGCAGATTTTCTTGCTCTTACAGTCTAAACGAATCACAGACATATCTGTCTATAATGCATCTCTAAACAAAACACACCTGGGAAAGTACAAAAAATAGAACAGAATAAATCCCAAGGTAATGCTAACTAAGAACATTTTCATTTTTGAAATACAAACTACTTTCAAATATTTTCTGCTTTGTTTAAAAAAAAACAACAACTAAATCTTCTATGAAAATCATCCCTCCACATTTGCTCCTTCGTTCTTTTCGACGGGCCGTTATGGGTAGATTCAAGGTGTCTCAGGTGGCGTGACTTCACGATTCTTATGTCCAGGCTAGACTGGAGGCAGGATGGACCCATATTGCAATCTGAAAAGTTGGAGCCAAGAACAACAGATTGCTCAATTTCTGCATATGGAATGTCAAATGTTTGCACTGCTGCCTGGAAAAATCTGATTTTTTTCATTGGCTACATGTAGAGAAAGTAGCATCGCTGTTGTTCTCCTATGGCTGTAGGCAGTGTTGTCATAAAAACTAGAATTATACTCACATCATCTCATAGCCAATCATTTATGGATTTGCCTTTGGTTTCATGCATTTATTTTCTAGTAAAAAAAAAAAAGTCTTTATTTTCTTTTTATTTCATACACACATGCAAATGTCCTAACTTAAAAAAAAACATACTGACCGTTGAGCATTTCTGTGGTGTGTTCCAATAGGGTTCTCTCTAGAGGTTCAACAGTGCCACCGAGTGACACGGGAACATCTAAAGCTGAGGCGGCACGAGATACTTCTGAGCTGCATGTAAAATAAGATGAAGTAGAGGTGAAAGGTCAAATTAAGTGAAAAACTTGACTGTCCACCTAACTGACTGGCTAGACAAACAGACTGAATCATAAGTCAATGCTAACTCTGAAGGAGCTATAGAGGCATACAGGTCTGATGAAGGAATCTATTATAAAAGTAACTATTAGTTTCCAATAAGTCTGACCTTTGTGGGAGAGTTGCAAAAAGAAAGCTATTGTTAACAGAATTGCATAAGAAGGTCTGTCTGTGGTTTACCAGGAGAATAAGGTTAAAGAAAACAGCACTGTAGTGTAAAACACAATCTATGTGTATGCACAAGTCAAATTTATATGTGTAGCATATATAAATTTATATGCTACACAAATTTATATGTGTAGCATATAAATTCAAAGTGTTTTCTACAAAACATGATGCATAGTCCGATAAAAAGAAATATTAAAATGACAAATTTAAGAAAAATAAAAAGGGAAGAAATGTCAGACACGATAAATCAGTCTTTGGCCTTTATGCAAAAGCTGGAGTAAACAGTAATGATGTCAGTCCTCATTTACATGAGCAACAGCTTCTGCACATTTCAAGCTTTCACGCAGTCTGTTCCAGAGGTGAGGAGCATAAATGTTGCCACCCCTATAGCAGAGTCAACGTTGCAAACAATGTTGAAAATCATGTACCACGTTTTCCTACCAACTAGCGACCTGCACCCGAACGCATCCTGCCTTGTACTCATATAAGCACCAGCCTTCCCTACAACCCTGTAAGAATCAGCAGTGATAGAAATGGCAGGGAAGGCTGTTTTCCTTTCACTTCACAATAATGTGTGATATCTTATTGGTCAATCAAATGAAATTCTAATAAAACACATTGAAGTCTGTGGTTGTAAAGAGAAAAAATGTGAGAAAGGCCCTGTACATCTCATATTTCATTCTAAAGTAACAATGTACAGTTATATATTATAAAAAGAAAATCCACCTTGAGTGTAAGTGTGCACACAGGAATGTCATGACCTGCAGAAGCAATAAAATCTGAATTTATGAGTGGGTGTGCTGGTGTGTAAAAATGTCCAACTGAGCATGTAGAGAAAATGTGAAGACATTTGTCCCCACGTGGCTCATTGGAAGAAAACGAGATCTATAAAATGGGAAAAAAAAGGGAAAAAAACGCTTCAAGGATGCTAATAATGCTTCAGGGTGAGAAGCAACAAGTCTCCTCTGAAAACATTACCTCTCTGTAAAATGAATTAACTGGTTTTACAGTTTAGAGGGTATCTCCAGTGTTGAACTATTAATCCATTTGTTTTTCTCTGAGATTTACACTGGTTGGCTTAAGTCAGCAGTGCCTGAAGTGTGGCCTGGATGGAAAAGTTTTTATTTTTAATTAGTGTAAAAGTATTCATAACAGATTAAAACCTTTGTACAACTGGAAATGTTAGGTACAACACAAAGTATTTATCTTTTAATAAACATGCTTTTTGCATTTCCTTTAATTTAATAGAAGATAGGATGACATCTGTCCAGGGCCTTTTACTCAGAAGACTTTCGTGTACTAAAATCAGCTTTTAAGAAATGTATAAATCTCCTAGAGAATTGCACTTAAAATACTGTATGTTCAGCTTATTGTTGAGAGGGAAAAATATCAATATATTTTTGCCACACAAAAAAAAGGGGGTGGGGAGTGCTGGAGAATCCTCTTTTGCTAACAATTTTCACCAACATGACAAAATATTTCTTATTTATTAGTTTTTTTTTTCCAGTTATTTGTTAATTCTTACATTGTGTGTGAATTGTGAGACAGTTATTTTTTGTTTTTAAGCATATGCACTGACTGATGGCACCTTTTAAATTTCGTTGTTCTTGTGACAATGACAATAAAGATCTATCTATCTATCTATCTATCTATCTATCTATCTATCTATCTATCTATCTATCTATCTATCTATCTATCTATCTATCTATCTATCTATCTATCTATCTATCTATCTATCTATCTATCTATAATGTTATACAAACACCGGTTTAGGTTATTAACTTTACTCCACTGGCTTGGATAAGGGAATCTGGAAGCATTTATGAACATAATTTTGTTTTTCACAGTTTTGTGTTGACTGACCTGCTAATCTCCTGAGTATGGGTACCAGGATCTTGATCACGTTCCGCTGACGCCGCATTTTGGCTAAAACAAGCAAAACTAGGCTAATTAAATTTAGAACCACATATTTCAGACAAACTAGCACGCTTAGCAGTTTTCTAAATATTCCTCTGATGACTGCTTGTTTTTATGGACAGGTTGCCAAAATGAACAACGGCAAAAAGCTCCGAGCACATTAACAAACAGTTGGGCTTAAATAATTTAGACGCCTGGTACTTCACCCTCAATGTCAAACTCATACTGAGCCATTAAAATGCAGTTATTATAGGAGAAGTGTTGCGATTACACTAAATTGGCCCAACATTGAATGCCTACTTTAAACTAGGCCCTGGAGTGAGGTGGAGTGGCTGCCACTTACCTGTACTGTTTGAAGAGGTGGCTGTGCAACCCTGGTTTCTTTCCAACAACAGCTTCCCTCGCCAGCTCCTCTCGCTTCCTCAAGGAGGCAAGCTCCTGCAGAAAGAGAAAAAACGGAAACACCTCGATAGCAGCCAGCTGAAAATGACTTCTTCCTACATCTGGTTTCAGATGTATGTTCTAATTCCACTTGCAGGCTTTGCTGCCATGCTGTGCTTTAAGAGACAAACTCACAATCAATGTTTTTTGACAGCTGGAATCTGCCTGGACTTTAGCTAAGCTGGTTTCGATGGTTGGGCCAGGGAGTGACTCTGATTCTACCGGTGTTGCTGGTTCCTCGACTGAAACAAAGCCTGAAACATTACTTGGAGAGTGTGGCATTCACATTTTTGTTGTCACAGCTTAGTACTTGAACACCAAAACAACCAAAAATAGCAATGGTGGTCTTAGCTTCTTTATGAAGAAGAGAGTTGGAATTTGTAACCTTTAATATAAGAGTTTGGTGACAGCTTTTTTCATTCAACTTGCTGTGCATCATTATGTTTTCTTGGGAACCTAATAACATAACAGCTTCCACTTTGCTCTAAACATGATAAAATAAGCCAACTATCTAATATAAGCCTAATCTCTTTCTTAGTGCGTGGAAATTTACGGTCAACAGTAAATGATGGTTTGCAGGCAAATAAAATCCACCCTAGATATCCTGAGTTGATCACACAGTTGCTCTGATGGCATTAAGTTGATGGGTGCTGCCACTTCACCTTGAATTAAATTAAATTATGAATCAGATTTGAAATTTTTTTTATGAACATTTAGCTTAGAATTTCATCCAAAATACATAACTACTGATATGCCATTTGTATATGTTGTCATTATGCAAATGGCAACATTTGGGAACAAACTAGGGGATACAATATAAAGATGAGTAGCTGGCCATAAGGTAAGATTGACTAACATAATATCTGGTAATTTAAAGCCTAACAATCAATAATCATGTGTCCTTTCACAAAACAAGTATTTCAAATCTTTAAATCTGCTGACGAACTGGAAAACTAAAAAGAGAAACGCCTCTCAAACTACTGTCAGAGGAGAATTCACCGCTGCTCTTCTCTTTTTCCACCTCCTCTTCCTTTGGTTTCTCCTCCTCCTCTCTCGTCTTCTCCTCCTCCTCGTCCTCCGACAGCTCCTCAACAAACATGTAGTCCTTCACTATTTCCACCAAGGCCTGGTAAGCTTCTTCATAGTTATCTAAATAAGTACAGACATAAATAAACACACAAGGAAGTTGGGTCCTGAACAGAGCCAGTGCATCCAACATCAAAGAGCAATGAATCAAAGATATGTAGATGTTGACCTTGGTGTAATGAGGGGCTCGCTAGCACTGCATAAAATTGATGAATGTCTTACACTCACTGTTTGTTCATCTCATTAAGAAAACAGCTAACAGGCTGAGTGCTATCAAGAGGCAAGATAAACACAGTGATCCTGCAGCTAAATGTGGATTTTACCGCAGCAAGTTATTCCACCTACCAATATGCTTAGAATGCACTTAAAGGACATTATGTGTAAAAAGTTTAATTTAGGAGAAATTATACTTATTTGGAATTTAAAAGCAAACACTGCACAAATACATTTTCCTTTGCATTTTACCACTTGGAATGACGTTGTCGAAGAATCCTGGACGTTCTTCATTGGTTTTTGAATAGAGGGGCACACGTTGCACTGCAAGATCAATCTGTGACTGGGTGTAACGATTAGTGCTTTTCATGTGGGTTATGAACGTCTCTATTTCCGTGGGTATAAGCAGGATGTATCGAGGCCTAAAGCAAGTCTTCTTTAGACTGAAAACACCCTGCAAAAAAAAAAGCACAATTGCATTTATTTGACAAATTATTAATGGTGTTAAACTTTTATTCTTAAAGCAGTCCCAGAATACACAGAACGAAATCTTCTTTAGATATTAGTTTTACACAAGTACCTCCAGCTCCATATGTAAACAACAAACCACTCCATAATTTGCTACTTCCTCTATAGCATCTCTGCTGAGGCCAAACAGATGGCTGCCGTAATGCATGGTCAGGAGAAATTTACCCTTACATTAAAAAGAAGAAGAAAAAAGAAGCTTTAGTTTACATGGAAAGCAACAGCAAACATAAATACATACATTCCCAGCATGTTCTGTCAAGCTTAACAACCTGAAGCCATTTGCCCACCCACTGAAATGAACTTTTGACCTGGTAGTCAGGGTGAAATCCTCTTTGTTATTTCTCACCTTAAGGTAAACCTTACAGCCTTAAGATTACTTGTTTTTGAAGGGCTGCAAAATTCCTGACTTTCAAGACGCAACAAACAACTATAAGCATGCAAGTCAATTTAGCATATTGTTAAACCCATAAGTTGTCAGTTTGGTTGAGTAGTCAGAAATGTAAAATAAATATCTGACTTTGGCTATGTCACAATTGATTTAATGACTTTAATGTCAAAACAGGAGAACATATGCAGTTGTGAAAAAATTAGAACACTTCATAATTTTTTTTAAAATCTGTACTCTTTCTGGTTAAACTCTAATCTGTGATTAGAGATGAGAAAAAAAGAGTCTGCCCACCATGATATTACCGCCACCATGTGTCACTGTGGGATCAGTGTGGGGATGTGAGAGAAACCTTATTAGTAATCTGATCGGAATACCCTGGTCCACATGTTTGTTGTGTCAAATTATATAGTTTCAGATTATATCGGTTTTATTTTATCTTGTTTGCGGTCCTTCCAAAACCCAAGAAGTGTTTCAAGATTGTGTGGAAAAGCCCATCTTGGGACTAAAAGGCAGAGCTTGAAGATTGAGAAATTTAAAAATGCAGGACGTCACTGAACCAAAAAGCTGGCTACAGAAAAGTGGAGGAATAAAAACACAGGAAGGATCAAACAGGGGCAGGGATTGATTGTAAATTATCTGGTGCTGGAGAAGACAAAATGCATCAAAACTGCTTCAAAGCCATTCCTGTGTAAATCACAAACACACAGTCCTCTATAAATTATCTCCCACCAACCTTACATAACAGCTGACTTGACAAGACAGTGAAGATGGAAAACAAATGTGTTCAGGACCCAAGGACACATTTGGCTTCTTCCACCAGTCATAAATTCTGATTTCAGATGCTTATGTGTATACCTACGTTATGGGAAATTCTGAGCAGCAATCAGCATACCGTTACCTCTTGTCTCAAATAATTCAAGTGGATTTGATACCTCATCCTTAAAACTGAGTTAAATAAAATTAAATTAATATGGTCTAATGAAATCTCAGAAAAACATTATTATGGTAAAGGTACTGATGGAAAAAGAGCCACCAAGTTAATAGAAAAATCAGTTCACCCGAGAAAAACTAATTATCTCCACAACACATTAAAACCAGCCTGTGAAATCAATTTGAAACTTGCTGAGGGAGACGTGGGAATCGAGCTCACTTAAAACATAATTTATCAAGAATCCTGGGTGTGTATTTTGACAAAATCTGGGAAATATTCATTTATTCTAATTATTTGTGAGACTACAAATGCAAACTACTGCTAAAAAACGCGCCTAAAAGTCTTAATCTTTAGTTTGTCACAAACAAAGGGGAAGGATTCTCACCATGAGAAATAAGTTCTGAAATTCGTCTTCACTGACAAAATGATAATCAACCCCGTTCTCCTCTTCAGGGTAGGGCTGACGTGTAGAGTGACAGATGCTGTGAAATATGAACAGTTAGTTAGTACTTTGAAGTAAATCCACATGCGTTCTAACAAATTCAGTGCTGCAAAAAAGTATTCACGCCCTACAGCCTTCTTTTCTGTCAAGTTAGATTTCAGATAGATTCCATACACATTTTAAAAACAGACTAGGAAAACCCAGATTAAGATTCTTTTACAAAAGGAAAAAGCTATTCAAACTAACTTGACACGTTGTGAAAAAGTAAAAACCCCTATACCCTAAAACTGGATGTACCAACATCAACTGTTGGCAACACTTAGGAATGAGTGTTTGCTTTAATTTAGATTAAACCTGGACTTTAAAAGGGTGACTCAAAATACTTATTTTTTTTCTTAGTGATTGAAACTTGCAGGTGTGCTGTGGATCACTGCCATAGGCCACATAACCTTTGACCCTGCATGAACCTTTTGCCCAGCACACAGTCTCGGATGGGTTTTATTTTACCTGGGCAGATGAATCGACTATCAAGCTTGGCAAAGGTTTTATTTAAGGTAAGGATTATTTAGTTTTATCATTCACGTACATGCATTAATGCACGCATGCATACATTGGCAGGAGGGGAGATGAAACCTTTTTTCCACCTCTAAAAGGAAACAGTCCCTTTGATGGATATTGCGACCCACAAGCTAAAATGCATTCCCAATTACATTAGAATAAGGTTTTCTGATTATTGTTTGGAGAACTCAAGTTTCAATTAAGGGCCATATGGTGATTTTCAGATCAAAACAATTGGTTGTTTCGGTTAAACAGACCAAACACCAGATATGATAGACAAGAAGAATATACGTATTATTAAAAGCTCTATCAGACTGACCCGACACCAAAGTCTTTGCCAAACTCCTGACACAGTCTGCGAACCAAGTCTCCTTTCCTACAGCCTTCAGGGCCCGTCACCACCAGCATTGGGTATGGGGTGTTTGGAGTAGGCATTGTGCTGCACGCAATCAGACAAAAACACACCCTTTCTTCATCGACTTCCATCTTATATGCATAATTTAACACTCGTTTCCCTTTCCAAGGAACATAGGTAAAATACTACCGCAAAATAATGAAAACCACTGCAGACTTTTATCAACTGAAGATCAATGTTCTCAAAAATATAAGTGCTGACACAAGCAAAGTAGATAAGACATCTAGAGAAATCTGTGCTTTATATCTGAAAACTATCTGTGTAAGTTATTTTAGATGTGATGATAAGTTGTTCAGGGTAAATGATAAGTAGGAATAGTAAATTATGCAACATGTTTGTATTTTTAGAAACTAAATCATAAAGCTAGTTCATCTAGCAAACATTTCAAAAATAATAGGTGAAATAACAGGTGAAATCTAACACAAAATATTGAAATACTCATTCAAACCTTTGATAGAGAACCTGTGGCTGTGCCATTTGGTGAACCATGTTTGTGATGTGATCTGTTGCTGCTACTATGTCCATAGGAGGGCCAAACATGTTCAGTGAAGACACCTAGAATTTGGGGTTTGTAATTGGACACATTAAATATTCTACATACACAATTTACATAAACAGTGACATTAATTATGTAGATTCTCACCTTTTCTTCAACAGTGACTTTCTTATTGTCCAGTATTGATAAACCTCGGTAGAGAAAGATGACTTTCAGTCTGTAGTCATGGTGCTCCTAATGAGTATGAATATTTTGCATATTACAAAAGATCCAACAACACTAATTCCATGAAAAAAAAATGTATCTGCAATGTTATGTTCATACTTTTAAAACTTGAAAACAAAATAAATAAATAAATAAATCTGGAGGTTCCTACAAAAACTCTGTTGATATTGCTTATATTAAAGAGGTCAAACTTATTAGCTTCCCATTTGAAAATGTGTTTTTCAAAAATTTCCAAAGTGCTTTTGGGAAACAGCACGTTGATTTTTCAATACAACTTTTCCAAACAAACATTAATTTACTTTACGCACAGAAACAACATTCTTTCCCAAAAAACTATCACGGCCAAAATTATTAGCCCCCTTGAGAACTGACCTTTTTATTTAGTCAAAGCACAAACTACTGTTGTGAAATCATGTAGTTTCACTTTGTAATGCCCACAGCTGAAATCATTGAATCGATAAAGGTAAAAGGTTACCCTACACTTTATTCACAGTATAAAATCCTCACCAAGGGTTTGAGCTCCCACTTGAGAAAACATCATGACAAAAACAAACAGATTCAGTTTAGACTTGAGAAAAAGAATTGATGCTCACAAAGCAGGAGAAAGATATTCAAAGTAATCACAGTGTTTCCAAAATGAAGAAGCTTGAAAAAGCTTTCCCAAGCTTGAAAGAGATGGGTCAAAGACCTAACTATCCAGTTAAATGGATAGACAATTGAATATTGGCATTAGGGGCTAATAATTTTGACTTCAACTGTATTTTACATTCTCATGGGTGAAGACTCTTGTATGTAAATATTTCAGTTACCTGCACAGGGTTTTCCAGCAGATTGAGGTTTGACAGCATCAGTAGATCAATGGCATGTTTTAGATCTTCAATTTCCATAATCTGAAGAAAAAATAATATTTCTTTTGTCATTTGCCTTGGATGCTAAAACTTGAAAAATAAATGTTACCTATAATTACTTTTGATGCAAGCTTTACACATCAAACTGATGAACAGAACAAACAGATCTGAAGAGAATAAACAAAAAAATAACTTAACCTTTGACCTACAGTTGTGTTTAAGATAATTATCTTCTCAAGACCTTCCTCAAGTATTTCTTCACAGAACTGAATCACAGGGCGTAATCAGTTTTTCATCCACTGCTTCTACATTTTGGCTCTTTTTATCATTAACGTTTTAAGAAACTATGATCCCATGTAAAACGGTGACTATTATTTGTCTAAAGTTGGATTTAGCTAATTTTCAAGCCTGTTGTGAACTATATTACTACATTACATATACTGTATGTACTAGATATAATATGGCAAAATTTAGGAAATGAAAAGTTTCTTACTTTTTAACTCTATAATTTTGAGTGGTTTTTTAATGTTGTGTTTATTGAGCTCAATCTTATTTCATAATATATCCCAAATTTTTGATTTTGAATCTAGAGTTGCAAGTAAGAAGGCAGGTATACAATATATACATCTACAAAGATGATGGAGATCGTTCTGTCTTGTTGCTGAAGGTACCTGGTTATTCTCCAAGTTGAGGAAGTATAGATAGCGGAGATTCTGAATTCCTGAAAGAGAGGTGATGCAATTCCTCGACAAATCAAGAACCTGTATGTTCTGTAACTTCTCCAACCCTTCAACGCAGTGAAGCTGGTTTCCCTTCTAATACAAACAGCAAACAGGGAAACATTAATGATAATGTATGTGCAGAAAGTCCTTTTTATACTTTCATTAATAATTCTGTTAGGAATGATCTATACAGTGCCTGAGCTTTGTTACCCTCATTACTGAGCTGAGTGACAGGCCTGGCTCTTTGCTAAATGCTGACCGGCCTGGACTGACAGCTAAACAGCTGTTGAGGGGCTAGCACAGCACGCTGACGAACCAAAGAACAAGACCTGGGCTCAACAGTCTTGTCAGCCTGATTCTCTATCTATTCTACTGACAAAAGTTGTTATCCAACTGCCTGGCCACACCTGGGCCTGCTCTTGCCAAGCATCCTGCCAGACAGAGGGTTGCTGTCAGCAGGGGAGGGTGACCGTGCTGGTCCCTGGAAGCTCTGGGTCGGCACTGTGATGTGCTGGGAAACAGACTGGCTGACAATGCCATGCTGCTTTAGGAGGGCGCATTGGGGAAGGAGCGGGGTCAGGAGCAGGACGAGATGGATGCTGGATGGATAGGGGAATGTGTGCAGGCTGAATTCGGTCCAGGTAAAGTCAAAGACCTGGTCCCTAAAGGAAGCTCCAGAGAGGGGCAGATGCAGCCAGACCAATAGATGCTGACAATGAGAAAAACACGGAGGGCCTAGAAAATGCACACACACCCACACACAGAACGACTAAGAACAGGGGGGGAAAAGGCATGCTGTTGGGCCATATGGTGATGTTTGTTAAGTGTTAAAATGTGGCAATAACCTAAGAGCACAGATTAAGAACAGCAAAGGAGGACAGAAAAAATATGAAACTGAGCTTGTTTCAAAGAAAAGTAAAGTTCAGAAACATTTTCAACATTAGGTAAAAAATAGAGATTTCATTTAAAATAATTCTTAGCAAATATAGATTTATATGTAAACATTGGAAGTTTTGAATGCTGCAAAATAATAAAAACTTACCAGGCAGAGATATGTAATAGGCAAATTGTCCAGGTTGCTGATTTTTGAGATTTTGTTGTAAGCCAGGCTGAGATGGTTGAGCATAGAACAATCTGTAAGACCGCTGACTTCAGAGAGACAGTTGTCTGAGCAAATGATTAAGAAAAAAATCCTTTTAGGTGAACAATAACTTGTTATGCATAAATCAGATTTGGAGTACAAAAAACATCTTTCTGAAAAGATAAGTTGATGGCAACATTTCACAAGTGACATTTCACAGTACTGGCTTGTGTTTTCAGTAAGGCTGTCAACCGACAAATACAAACAACATTTTTCAGGCATCTTAATAAACTAGAATATCTATGTGGACATTGCAATAGGGAAATAACTACTTTAAAAGTAATTGACTAGTTTCTTTTTTATTATAATTAAATGCTTCAGTAAACCAAATAGCATTTTTCTATAAAAGATAAGCGAACTAAAAACAAAAACAAACAAATAATGATGATGGGGGAAAAAAGCCATCCAAACAAACCTGGCCCTACTTGAAAAAGTAAATACCCCCCATGGCTGTGCCACCCAACAACTGATATAAAGCATTTGCTCTCTTTCCATGACTGTGAAATAATTTTAGCCCACTCTTCAGCCTCATACCATCACACTATGTTATTTTTATGACAGAGGTAATGGGATGAACACCTAAAAAAAGATTCGGTTTTGTCTCATCAGTCTTTTTTTCCCCTAGTCTTTGGGATAATCAAGATGTTCCTTCTTCAATCCAGACAAGGCCCACATCAAACTCTTGCTTTTACAAGTCGCTGAAGTTATATTTTGTACCATCAGTACACTCTGAAAGCATTAAAATAAAGAAATAAAGTATAATTTATAGTTTAATGCAGATTTTAGTGAATGGAAACTTCAGACCATAGGAGTTTGTTAAAGCATCAGGAAGCGATGCGATGACATCCACAGTCATTAAAGTGAATGACTGCAAGGATACAGTCCAGATTCAGCTGACGCAGGCAGAGAAAGCCTGCCAGATTCTTTATGTCTGGTATTCGGTTATGGGAGAAATTTGCCACCTGGAAATCAAAAGAAAGTAGTAAACTTTTAACAAACAACTACCAAAATTTGCAATGTACAACTTATTTTGTACATTGCAAAAGAAGTACAAAAAGAAGTCCACTGCAAAGAATTGCAATGAACTCTTTGCAAAAGTTCATTGAAGGGCAGTTAATGCCTTGTAAGCAAATTCAGAGCGACTACAGATGGGCTATGGTAATCCAGGCCTATCTTAAGGGAATAGTGCTAGAAAATGAGGCCCAAGCCACCAATCAAATGTTGTCTTATCCTGTCAGTTCAAGGTCCTGCACCTCTAGGTACCGGAGTGGCTGGAATTGAAAGAAGTTGGAGATTTCATTGTGGGACACATCCAGGTAGATAAGGTGGGGTATGTGGTTCAGGCAGGATATATCTAGAAGTTGTGATGAAATGTATTAAAATTAGAATAAATCATTTAGTCATCATTTGTCAATACATTATACCGCAGGAAAGGTTGGATTATAATTTGCATGTTTGCCGTATTGCACAAAATCATGTATGAAAGTAAATGAAAAATGGAAAAAATGTTACCTTCTATGTTGTTGTGTTGCAGTTCTAGCTTTTCAAGATTGACATACTTGCATAACAAAGATATGTCTATAAGACTGAGATTCTGGAGCAGAAAAGAACACATTTATGAATAAAGTTAATGAGACTTCAATCAATCAATGTCTAGGTTGTAGGTACACATCTCACAGGTATGGATAGGTGGCACAGAACTTGATGCTGCCCGGTCAGATCAAGTCCAAGATGGGATAAACCTTCACACACCATTTCTTCGGTTAACACCCCCTCCTACGGTAACATCAAAAAACATTTTTTTAAAGGATTAGTAGTCCATGCTGTTATGCTCAAAGTTCTTGAGACACCGTCAGATTTAGATTTTTAGCAATTGTTTAAGTTAAACAAAGTGGAAATAATCATAACCTTTTTGAAAACTGTATTGTTTTCTTCCAGAAACAATACCCATCCTTCTTTGGCATTATAACTTAGGAGAAGTCTGGTTCTTTTTCAACTGGAACCAAACATCTTGCTTGGATGAAACTGACATTGCATCTGAATCTGCTACGGCTCAAAACTACTTTGAGTGTAACTGTATGCACAAAATTCACAGTTTTCTATTAAGGTATTTGAAAACAAATATTTTAAGACAGCTGACTTCTGTGAGGTCAACACATATCAAAAAGAGAAAATACTCACCTACTTAATATTTAAAATTCTGCTTAAACAGAGAATCCAGTCTGTAGCCGTTAATGCACTTCTCATAACTTTAAAATAATCAACCGTTAGACCTTTCTATTCAGTTTGGTTGCCTTTAACTCAAAGTTATCTGCATTTTTCAGTGCCGTAACGAGGTGAACATAAAATAAATACATAAAAATACACCATTGTTACTATTTTTTTTTTGTTGAAAATGTTACCGTAAAAGAAAACTATGTGCAGGAGTTTTAAGAATATGTTCCGTTTAGATTTATTCAAGTCAACATAAACATTTTTACCTTTACTTCGACGATTTCTTTTAACGCCTCTGGTTCTTTTAACGTCTCTGGTTCTTTTAACGCCTCTGGTTCTTTTAACGTCTCTGGTTCTTTTAACGCCTCTGGTTCTTTTAACGTCTCTGGTTTGTCCAGTGGCTCCGCGCTTTCCTCTGGAATCGTAAGAAGTTGCTGCTCCTGTAATTCGTCCTCCATTGTGTCAATACACAAATAAACCGCTGACGTGTTTTTGAAAGATAGCTTTTAGAGGAAAACTAAGTGGGTCTAAGTACGCGTCCAATAAACAGCCAATTCTTTGCCTTCCAAGGTTAGCTTATCCCAAGTCAGGCAAAGTTGTGTCGGTTGACTACCATGGCAACCGATCAAAAGATGAAGTGCATTTTGGGCCTTGTAGTTCTTTTGACAGCAACGTTTTAGAGACTTAGAACAAGGTATAAGTAGCAATTGCCTTAAAAATAATACTAGGAGAGAAAATGGCTGGGCTTTCCAAAAAGTATTTACACCTACTGAACATATTTCTGTTCATTAGGTGAATGGAAGTCCGCATTTTCATGGACTTCATTTAAGTTTTTCAGAGATAGACCAAAACAGGAGAAAACTGCAATATGGGGGGAAAAAATGATGGATTGTGTTCTGAAAATGGCAAGTGGTCATTCACGCTCTGTCATGGGGACACAGTAAGCTAAATACAGTAAAGTTAAGGAGACATAACTTTATGGAGGCTGCAAAATACGTGATATTGGACTGAAATTCACCTTCCTGCATACACCAACCACAAAGCTACATACAAGGCAGTAGTTCTGATCAAAGCATATTCATAGTCAAAATTCCACATTAATGAACTTTAGAATGTATGGCATTTAAATATAAAAATGTTAAATATATTTACAATGTTAAAGAAAAACCAGAGATCTTAAAATCTTGGGTAAATTAACGATTCAAATGTAGTTGTTGAATTACCTCCTTACATTTTGATTTTGCACCTCAACTTGATGACATTAAACACCAGAGCTCCAGGGATATTCAGGATTTATAAATACCAAACTATGCCAAGAACATTTTACCAATAATAAATAATGCCAACAACTGAGGCCTCAGGTTGTACGCTGTCTGTGTTTATTTTTCCCAATATGCCACTGTTAAAAGCTCTTCGGGCCTTGAAGTCTGGTCACATAACACACCTGTCAGGTTTAGTGCATCCTCTAGTGTTGGTTTTGGACCAGACAAGCTCCAGATTGAGAATGAAAACATCTCCACTGCTTCGAGTGGATCTATCACTGTCATATGTGATAGATGGTACTAATATAGCATCAACAGAAAATACGATGTAAGGAAAATGTTTAAAATACAAAAATTAATGGAAGAATTTAAGAGATTTTTAAAAATCTTTATTATCATATGCACTGACAAATCGCATGAGGCTAATTTTAAGCAGACCGATTTGAGATTATATATGAGGAACAAAAACAAAAGATTAGAACAAGATCAAGACAAACGTGATACAGTGGGATTCAATACATGTGCAAAAATAGTGTGCATTGAAAAGAAAAACATGACACACAACCTAGTGTAAAAAACCCAAAAAACTATGGGAATTACTTGCATGACAAAAAGATCAGCCTTGCAGTGTGATGAACATCTAACAGCATATGCGAGAGGCACGACACAGTTGGAGAATATTGTATTAAAGTTTCCACATGTGTAACCTTTCAGAACTAATTCTGAAGTGAACAAATGAATGAGCACATCTAGGATTTTGCACCAAGTGTGCATTACAGAGGAGTAGGCAAACCACTCAGCAGCTCCATCGTTGTTTCCCCATCGATTCCAGGCTGTGTCACTAAGATGGATTGCTCTGTGGGCTTCAAGGAGACCTGTGGTGGGACCGCCATATTGACAAGGCTCCCATTTCTCTCTCCTCCACTCGTTAAATACTTCTCTGCAAAGTTAATGAGCGGAAAACAGGGAGGGAAGCGACTTGGGATCTTCTCTTGTTTTCATGGTGCTTGGTTTACTTTTAGGGATTTAAACAGGACGGTATGATTTTAGTTACGGAAATGACTGCTGTAGAAATATTTGAACAAGTATTTATGCCCATTTCTATGATTTTCACGGTTTCAACTTCATGCTTTATTGTATTTTATTATGGTTTTCTGTAACTCTGGCGGAGCCGTTTTCCACAGCAGAGGGAGGAATTTAGTGAGCATTGATGGGAAGGTGGATGAAGAAGACTTGAGGCTGGGGTGAGAATTCACCTTCCAGCAGCACAACAACCCTAAACATTTTTAAAATGTACGGTCACCCAATTTAACCACAGAATTCGACTGAGCTTCAGGTGTTTTTTGAGAAAGTAGGAACAAAAATCCCCAATAAAATAAACAAAATATGTGGTTGTAACATTTCAAAATGTGAAAAAGGAATGCAGTATATTAGACCTGAAAAATATAATTTGAAAAAAAAAAGTTGTGATTTACTCTCCTACACCTTGCACAAGGCAACTTCAGAAACTTTAAAAAAAGCAGACCAGGACTCAGATTTTTGACAACTGCAGATATGATACAATTCTAGGGAAGCTAGGGAGCTCTTTGGGGACCAAACTAAATTGGCAGCAGGCGGAGGAAGTGGCCTCATTCAGACAGTCTAATCTGGCATCTGTTATTGCAAACGGAATCAGTGAGTCCATAGGGGCTGGCAGGAGAGGAGAGATGGAGGTGTAATGGAGAGCAGCAGCTTGGGTTCTAATAGGAAAATGAGATGAGATAGGGCCCGAGTTCAGGTGACTGTCCAAGATGGTGTCGTTTAAACCGGAGCTGTTGTTTTGGAGAGTTGGGGGTTGTTAGCAGGTTTTGGAGTGCAGCGAGAATTTATGTCTTTTAAAAAGTGAAAACTGACAATGCAAGATGCCTGATATAGAAAGTAGACTTGCAAAGTTTGTGGTGGCGGTGGCTGTCATCTAACTTTCCAATTAGAGCGAGTCAGTGCAGCGTAAGCTTATCGATGATCTCCATTTCAAGAAGTGGAATCGTGTACGTCTGTGTCAGCTCTCGACTACAACCCTTATCGTCACATCAGGCAAGAAAACACAAGTGACGCACCTCAAAATAAATTCATACAATCTCACGTCTAAAGCAATCTTTACTCTCTTAGAGATCTCATGGATCAGTAACAAAACAACTGAACACAAAATGCTAGGCAAAGTAATCCCCTCTGTTTTCTTGCTACACTGTGGTGATCTTTTTGTCCTTGGTGGCCTGTTTGATGGCAGCCTGCTCGCAGATGATCTCCTTCAGCCTCTGCAGACGGACGTTTTGGGTGCTCATGTCCCCTACCCCCGTCTGACTGCGGTGTAGCAGAGACAGGGCGTTGATGTACTCAAGCTCTGTGTAGCGAACGCCCTGGTCCACAACCAGGTTCAGCAACTCATCTGGAGTGTTGTACAGCATCTCATAGTACTGCCTGCAAGGAGGGACAGAAAGCAGTAACAGGTTATGGATGAATAACATAACAGAATGACTACAGCTAGTGAAGTTGTGGAAGAATGCAGGGAGGAGATAGAGAAAAACAGACACTTAATATACGTCTGTTTTTCCTCTTCCAGGGGTGAATCAAAGAAACGCGGAAAACAAAGAGAGCACAAAAGCCAGACTAACCACTGTTGCTGTCATGCTCAAATTTTTTTAAAGCGGACATCAAGGGACCCGGTGAAGCTGCTGCTGTGAGATGCAGTTAAAGGGGAAAACATATACAGGCTCCCAATAGCCAAGACTGTTCTTCTGAAATATTGCAGACACACAGAAGAGGAAAGGGACTGTGTGTAGAATAAACAGCTCTTTAATCAAGACCAAACGCCTCAACGGACCATTTGAAAGAGTGCATGAAGTACATACTGATAAAGCGGTAGCACAAATGGACAGCAGGCACCGTTAAACACCACACTTCTGCACAAATTGGATCAAATATGTCAAACAGGATTTGTTTTCTACACTAACTGCATGCGGCTTTTTACAGGATCCTTCAAGGTGGAGTTTTGAACGTTTTATGACTCAGCAGAAAGAAATTATTATTGATGCATTTACTGGTCAATGCACAGCAGAGGAAATACACATTCCTAAGCAAGGAGAGAAGACTCAAGGTAAGGTAGTGCAGCAGGAGATCTCAAAGATATTTTTTGGTCTCGGGCAAAATAGGTCAAACACCTTCGAAAGTAAATGCGTGTTACTGTCTAGCCCTACTCTGGAGTGTATAAAAAGAGGAAGCTCATGTAGGCAAACACTAAAATAGATTTTAGCTTCTAGTGCCGTCAAGGCCTAAATGTTAAGCTTCCACAGTGTAGCTGCGGAAGCAAACTTGGGCAAGAGGACAGCAGCAGTGGTTTGCAGCACAGAAAGGATTTACAGTCAGTTCACCTTTTACAATGCCTTGCAAAAGCTTTTATAACCACTTGTCCTCAGATTTAATAACAATAAACTTGAATACTTTTTTTATGTGATAGGCTAACACTAAGTGGTACAAAATTGTAAAAAAAAAAAAAAAAGGAAAGTAATACATGGGATTCTCTCTCTTTTTTTTTTTTCTTTTTTTTAAAAAAACAATAACAAAAAAACCATAATAATTAAAAATGTATTGTAAGTATTTATTTTCTACTCCACAGTGAATATTTTTTAGAACCAGCTTTTACCGAAATGACAGCTGCATATTGTTTGGAGTATTTCCGAACCACATGTGCACCTGCAGAGACTGGAATTTTTGCCCATCCATTTTTGCAAAATAGCTTATGCTCACTTTGGAGACAATAGTACAAGTATGTGTTGGTCTGACACATAGAATCCCAATGAAACACTTTACAGTTGTGGTTGCAACATTAAAAATTATTCCATGACAACTTCGTATTAATACATCTAGTGGAAACAGGTTGATTATACTATTTGAGTTAGCCAGTATCTGAATTTGTATTTGCAAATCGATAGGGTAATTTGAAGTATTGGATTTGTGTAAATAATTACAGAGAAGGCTGCAGCTGAAACTGCTACAGGGCTTATTTTCTCCTTAGAGGAAGGAAGGGCTTCCTTTATTAGAATAAACTACCAACCTTGGCCAAGGACAGCTGTTGGTCGCCCAACAACAGAAACCCTTGAAGCTTTGTAAGGCAGAAAGCTGCTCAAGAAGGGGAGTAGTAACACTGTTATGATAAATGAAGCCCTTATGTTTCTTTTAAAACAGTTAGCTTTAGATACTTTGATTTTTTGTATTTTGTCTGACAGTTGAAAACAGACTCCGAATTGTTCATGTGAATGCATCTTAAAAGGGAAAGAAGCTAAGCTCTCTGGTGTTCTATATGAAATTCAATATGCCAGTTAAAGGAGAAGAACTAGCTTTAGCACATTTTGTAGAGTTCATTTTCATTGCTAACAAGGCGTTAATGACCACTTATGGAACTTCTCTCCTGCGTCTGTCTTTTATGTGATACCATTTTTTAACTTTAACACTTTAAAACTGGAGAAAAAAACATGAAAAGAGTTATGACGGGGGAGATGAAATAAAGTAGAGCTATAAAATAAACGCCAGATCACTTTGGAGATAAATGAGAAGCAGAGGTGCATAATATCTGTTTTTTGGCCTTCCCTTGACGAGAGACGCCCTTGATCACCAAAGCATTTGCATTCCGTCTCACCCTCCATCCTGCTCTTCATTCCTCTTCAAGGCTTTGTTCATTTTTCTCATCCTTGAATTCACTTTTATGAAAAAAGCTGTTAAAATGATTGAGTATTGCAGACTCACTACTTAACTGAGGTTGAGATGAGACAGCAACAACAAGGGGGCTCATCTCACAATAAAACGAATCATACATTTAATTTTGGATGTGCTTGGCCAACCGTGATTACAACAGCAGAAATTTAAGATTATTGGTTTGCCGTTAAAATACATTTTTCAGATGAAATATTTTGGATATTTACTGAAAGTTGGGGAAAGTGTACTAAAAACAAATAAAAGTTGTGTCTGGGTGTAAACAGTGTATTTACCCTATTTTGTACTTAATAAATCACTTAATCATGCATACATTAGCTTTGGAATGTTTTTGTTTTCCATTTGTGTAACAGCTAAAGATTTTTCCATGTGTTTCCGAGCCATTTTCCAAAAGTATATCAGGGTAAATACACAAATCATTATCCGTCATCTGACTGTAAAGTAGTGGTAGTCTCACTGGTAGTCTTTCAAAAACTTTATAACCCCATTTTCTTGTAAAAAAAAAAAGAACAAAAAAAACTGCAGACCAAATAGAATAGAAAGCCCTGTCTCAAATTTCCCCCCAAATATCTTGAATATCCCCCTTGCTATTTGAGAAAACATTCTGTCGAGACTGTCAGTTTACACCTTTTGGAAGGTGTAAACTGCGTTACATCTGGTATGAAGCTGACGCCATTAAAAACGAAAAAAAATAACCCTACTGTCAAACATGACGATGTTAGCGTGATGAACTGGGGCTACTTTGCTGTTTAAGACCTGGATGACTTGCTGTGATTCTGCAACACCAAGTGGGATTTAATGAATAAATGTCCCAGCTGAAAGGTTGACATTTTAGTGTAATTGTGGAATTAATTTATTAGGTAGCTGAGAAAAGGATGTAATTATGTTTATTTACAGCTGATAAGGGGGTACTAAAGCCTTTGTGTACATGATAGTTCTTGCTGTAAGATCTCATGTGACGACAGCAGCATCTGCAGGAAGAAAGAGTGGCAAACTGTCAGCTGTCTGTTAAGAGTGTGTGTGTTTGTTTGGGGGGGTGAACCATGAGGACTGCTTGCAATCTGAGCTTTGTTCAGCGGTTAGAGGAGGGGGAGGCTGGTCTGGAAAGAAAAAAAAACAAAAAAAAAACACGTGTTGGCGTGTGCATGTTGGTCGATCTATCAATGTGTCTGAGTGATGTATGTTAGTGTGTGCTGAAAACACTTTCAAACAGTTCATTACCCAAGCAGTTGGAAAGCTATTTGCTGAACAGGGAAAGGCTGTTAATAAGATTAAAATCTCTCCGCACCCCACCATCAAGAAAGAAGCCCTTGTGGCTTACACACAAAAACACCCGCCCCACACACACACACACACGTTTCCCTTTGGTGGAGTAGCAACTGGTTAATGAAACAAGTCTTATTTTTCAAACAGCACCACGGTGAATTGTTTTGATTGCCCTCCTCTTTAGAGTCTTTACAGCCCTCAGCCTCCCTCTGTGCACACTCCTCCTTCACCCACACATGAAAACCGCACACAGTAATTTTTTGCCAATTTCCACCTGCTTCCTCCACAAGTCCAATCTATAAGAGTTCTGATTTATTAATCAGCTTCTTTGTATATGTGTGCTGACGTGCCTCCGTGGAGTGCATTCCATTAAATTTTAATTAGCTGCTCCCTACCTCTGCCTCATATGCAAGGAATATTAAATAAATGTATGATGCGACGGCAGCGCGCGACGGACACATGACAATGGAACAAGAGAGAAGCAGTGGCGAGAATAGAAAAGTGGAAGAAAGATGAGATTCAGCACATTTCATTTCCCCTCATTTGTAGCGTATACAATATTAAAGCCATTACAGGCTGCTTCTGTCAGCATGTTTGGGAAAACACATTAGTTAGTAGGAGAAAGATGAGAAAGAGGGGGGAAAATAATAATAACAAAAAAGATGTGCAAGCATGTGGATCAACCTGCCTATCAGCTGGAACCAAGGCTTGTTAGTGCTGTAACAAATACCTCCTGGCACCTTCAACAAGGCTTTCTACTTTGTTCCTCTTACTTTTAACTCATGTCTTAACAGTGCAGCACACACAGCTAATATATTAAGTTTGATGTTCAAAATCAGAAACTATACAAAGAAAATGAAAATAAGGGTGTCACAAAATAAACACAAAGTTATTATGATAACTTTCAGTCATAACTGAAAGTTGCAGGAAATTATGATGTCACATGTGTAACACTAAGCTTATCCCTCACTGTGTAACACAATATCCTATCCACCTACCATCATGTTTTAGGAAACTAGGAATGCTTACTCTCTTCTCCTTTGTGTTGCCAACAAGTGACCATTTATGTGCTCAATATACTTCTGTCTCTAATAAACTGTTTTCTGTTTGCAGAGGTAGAAATTTATGCACACCAGTTTCAAACATCACATGCTCTAGAAATTTGTGTTTATAAAGATTGTGTTTTGTCAGAAAAATGACTTTTTAAATTATCTATATGTTGAAAAAAAAACTAATGGAAATGTAAGAAGCCAGTCAAGAAGCCAGTTCAATGTTGCTTCTGATATATTTTCCTCTAATAAATCTTCCCCTCTGTTCTGATAACAGTAATATCTGACTGTAGTGAATCTGAAAGACTTGTGTGCTGGAAAACACGTGTTACTATGACAACTAGAGACCAGACTCAGTCATGCTCAACCTGAGATGGAGCCTAAGTGTGTTTTTATCAAATGTAATGCTATGTTTAAGGGGTTTATTCATTTATGTCTGCTTGTACGTTTGATTCAAATAGATTGTTAACAAAAATAGAAAATAATCTTTAAAAATACAAGTCAAGGATGATAATATAAAATTTTTACTAAATATAAATTAGCAAATTTCCAAAAGGTGGCTTTGTGAACATGTAACCTCAGTCTTAACGTTCTCTTAGCTCTTTGAACCTAAGGATGATAGCTCCCTCCGCTCCTTCTGTCTCCATCTCCCTCCAGAACAGTGCATTTGTCTCTCCTCTGGTAATGAGCAAAGGTCTGCAGAGACTTGGGGTGAAGCTTCATCAGCAAAGACCAGCCTCATCACGCTGCATCGGCACAAACCTGCGCACGAATACACACGAACCCCTGACTGGCTTAATCAGCAAAGGCGAGTGCCATCATGCTGGGAGGTGTGGATATAGAGACCAAAACGCATGGAGACAGACTCCATCAACAAAGAGCAGCCTTATCACACAACGTCTTGCGCATGCACGCAGAAAACAAGCGACAGAGGAGAGAGGGCGCAGGTAGACGGAGAGGAGGAGAATTTCAATTGAGCCGAGGCGGTGAAGTTGATTGGACTATAGCAAAAACAAGAAAAAGACAGGGGGTGGGGGGTGGGGGGGACAGAGGAAGGAGAGAGATAAGGCAAGAAACACAAGGTGACAAGGATGGAGACAGAAGTGACAGTGTACTGCAACCCAGCCTAAATACAAACGCTTTTATCTGTTGACACCCACTACCTCCTGACATGGCCGTCAACTGTACTTATAACTACAATCTCTGAGGACACACCAGGCTGTCACCTTGACACACATAAGCTCCAAGCCAAAGACAGTTTATTTGCCAACACATTGACTCTCAGAGACGCACAGCCACCAGGGGGGTACACTTTAGGAAACTACAGAGCGCAACACCTTATTGTGCATTACAGACATGTAGATTGGAACACTGGAGCCATTCCAGTAGGAGACAGGTGGGTGAGATGGGATGAACCCTGGGGTGCCTTGACAATGAGACTGTCAGACTGGTGTCTAGGCTAGCTGGTTGGCTAAGCTGCGGCAGATTTGTTGTTTGTGTTATGACAACTCTCCAACCTGCATGCATGGGTTACCGGATGGCTCAGAGCTTTGCTTTTTGTGAATTTGTAATGGTGCTTCAGTCTGCGTCTGAGAACACACTTCGATTTTCTCAAACTAATGGACCATCAGATCTTCATGACAACATGCCATTTTAGGCTTGTAGGTGGCACGCTTCGGGGTTGCTCTCACAACAAAACACCTCCCTTAAAAACGACAAAAGGTCAGTGCCGAGCAAAGGTGATCAGCAGTAAGGCAGGGTAGATGGACAAAGAGACAAAAACATAGATGAATGTATTAAACAATAAGACAGAAATTAAAGCTTGGAAATAGACAGCTTTTTCCATACTCTTCACTGCAAAAACACAAAATCTTACCAAGTATTTTTAGTCTAGTTTCTAGTGCAATTATCTGATCTGATCTTACAGTTAGTGCACTAAGATTACATTTAGTAAAATTTAAATAAGACAAAAGTAACTTACAAGTAACATTTCAGAACAATGGAGCCCTTTTAAGGCAATAATTTCTTAATATTGATGAAAAAGTACTAGTTATAAGGAAGATATTCTGCCAGTGGAACAAGATATTTTTCCCATCTCATAAATTATTATTCTAACTTAACACTAGTATTTTTGTAAGTAGTACTTGTTCCACCAATGTTAAGGAATTACCTGGAGCAGATAATGTAGACCTGTATAATATTTAAATAACATTTTATACTTTTTAATATTTGTGTGTGTTTTAACTCAATACAGTTCTTAAGTGAAGAATAAAAACTAAGTTCTTTTAGAAACACAATCCAATGTTTGCATTGTGAATTACTGAAGTACTAAATAGAAGATAAGGCAAACCTTCATTTTAACTTGAGAATTTGGGCTCTTTGAAACTCGATTCAGATTAAAATCAAGTAATTAACCTTTTTTTAAATATTTTGCTCTTTCAACTGTAAGTCAGGAACATTAATATACACTCTTGTTGCCTATTCTCATCATGAAGCAAAAACTTTAAATACATCTACAAACAAATGAGGACACAGTGATTTAAGTTGATAATGTGTATTTGTGCTCGCTCTTTTTAAAAATGTTGTTATGTGTAACTACTGAGTTTTCTCATGTTTTTCAAGATAAAGGACTCACCACAAACTTCTCATGTTGAACTTATCTCAGCTCTTGTCAAAACAACCCGTCAGCATAAACAGGCAGAGAGAAAGAAAGAGGGAGCGGTGGCTACACTGGACAATAAGAGGTGATCAGTGCAGTGATAAGGTTGAGTGCGCCGTCAATAAACAAAAACACACACTCAGAGATGACTTTGCTGTGACACACAGGTTTGCAAAACGAGTCCTGTCTCTGAGCAGATGGTTGGAGAGTGTGTGTGTTTCTCTAATCGTGTGTGCATGTGTGTTTGACCTTGACATACAAGCTTATGCTGCTGCCAAACTTCTAACTGAGCAACATGAGACTGCTTTGGGATGATACTAATACACCTGCTCACGCACACGCATGCACAAAAACACATTCAGGTGATACCAGCAGGTGCAACATTTACAACTGGATGTACTGTAAGTTTTCACAATTTTTTTTTGCTTTTACAGTATGCAAGCAAGCATCCCACCACAAGGTGACACTGTTTCCTCACCATTTTTCACTCTATGGAAAAAGCAAAAAGTATTGTGAGTGTGCGTGTGTAGGGGTGTGCATGTCTATTTGTTCTGCAGTGCTGACAACCGGGCCCTACTGTAGTTTTAACTCAGATCATTGGCTGTTATGGTGCTCTTGTGCAGGACTTGTAGACACGGTTGCAGCCAAAACACAAAGAACAAATGATCATGCACACACACTGGAACAGAAACAGGAGCATGGCTAAACTGGGAAACATCTGTAGCCAGTCTGTAAAGCAGACATCCCGCTGTGATTTCTTCCTTTGATTATTTGCCATCAATTCTTTCCAGGGGAGGTAATAACAAATATTCTTCTTGTAGTCCAACCAGACTGTTTGTCACTGCTGATTCTGGTTAACCAAAGCCAACTTTCTTAACGTCTTTATTTCAAAACTGCAATGCTTTACAACACCATATTACACACTCAGTTGCAAATCTGTTACATACAGAGTCCTACAGTAAATTTGTTATTTTTCAGCCAATATGAATAGGTGACATCAATAGCATCTCTATGCCAGGACATTGTTTGGGAGGCAATGTAGGAAAACAAATACATATATATATATATATATATGTGTGTGTGTGTGCTGCTGTGTGGTTATTATTACTTTTTGCATGTGTGGGAGTTAGGGCCACACTACAGGTGTGTGTATGTGGGGGTTTTGTATGCATTTGTGAGAGTCTGTATCTAAGGAGCCGGAGGCCGGCCAATCCAAAAAGCCATGAATGTGTAAACAATGAGCTTTGCAATTCCCAATCAACACTTCCACACCGCCCACGCCTCGTAATCAGGAGAGTAGGAGAAAGAGAGAAAAGACACAAAAGCCATCACCCCCATTCCACCGTAATCAAAGCTGACAGGAGGAAGAAATAACATGCTAATCACCTCCACATCCGGTACAGTCCACAACAGTTCAGGTCATTACATTTTACCTCTTTAGTTTGTTTTTTTGGAATGCATTTATACCAAATTGGATAAATAATAATGCCCAAATTCTGCTGGCACACAAACACCAAAGCCGTAAAAAATATGAAATATTTTAAGGTATGTTGAAAGAAGCTAATTAACCCTACAACATGTCACGGTGCATTTTCGGGCTGTTAATTTTAAAATGAATATTTGATGTTCCTTCCTCAACTTGTATCTTTAAATAAATGCCCCTTTTCTCCCAACATTGCTGCATATTGTACATGCTCATTTCAACCAACTTCTGTCCCTGCAATCTCTTCTACTTCCCTTACAAAACACTTAGGAATTGGTGAGAATCTTCCCGAACCTGAGGACTCTCTCAGTTCGTCATGTTTTGCATGACCCTTTCACTCACATAGATGACAGATTCACAAACAACGTCTTGGACACAAAACACAGTGTTGCTGACAGGCTGCTTGACCTTCTGTCGGGCATTGACAATGATTCTTTCGGAACTTGAAAAAATGATATATTATATTTACATCATGAAATGTCAAAAGGAATTCTGACCCAAAACTCCACATTCTGAAGTAACAGGAAGTTATACTGTAGGAGTTGAAAAATTATAGTATCTCTAAAAACTTTGAATACAAAAACTGAGTACTACCCATGTTGAAGATCTCCAAATGCCCCTTATATGTCTTGAAGTTTTTATAGCGTGTAACTGAAACTGCACATTTGCTGTCTCAGTCCTTGAAGAAAGGTGCTGTAAGCTATTTTTCTTGTTTTATAAAGCACTTCCTGATAATACAAAAAAATGAGAAAGAGCTACCTAGCAAAGTCGAGGTCGGCCTCTCTGGACATGGTGATATTGGTGAGGTTCTGTTGAAGGACAAAGATGTTTCTGCACATCTTTTTGATGCCAGATTCACTGATTCTCTTAAAGTATTGGGCCCCATTGATTAGAATGCAGGAAATGAGATGACCAAGACCTGAAAAAAAAACATAGGTTTTATTTGGATGAAAACAGAAGACCGTTGACTAAAGAAGAACAAAACATTTCAAGTGTTCTCAAAAATGGAGGGCAAACTCAGGGTTCCAACTGATTTGTTTAATTCTTTTCAAGAGTTCTCAATCCTTGAAAGGGTAATTTAAATAACAAATGGTTAAAATTATGGACAACTGATTTTAGAGAACAGGTTAAGGTATACAGTTTAAAAGTATAAACATTTTTTCCAAATGCCAATTTCTTCAGATGTGGAAAACAATAAAAATAAACTCTACATTTTTACAAACTACCAAGGGATGCTGAAGTAAGGGAGTAAATTTCACCTTTTGAAATTTCTACCAGGGTCCAGCTTACCTTCAAATATATACTGAAACTTGTGCTGCTGCAAGGCGGCTCCCATGGCTTCTTCAATGGCTGAGATGTCCTTATTCAGTTTGACCACCAGGGGGTCGTAGTCCATGCTTTCCACGTTGGCCACAATGGCATAGTTCCCCTGCTTGGTGAGGGGGATCAGGTAATGGAAACAATGTACCCTGGAGTGGAGTAGAAACAGAAGACCAGAGACAAATCTTGAAGCATATTCAATTGTAAAACTTTGCACTTAATCAGTCATTAAATGCACATCATTCCTCAAACTATCATTTACAATTATATCCCTCAAGAACATTTCAGTCACCTGCTGCTATTATAACAGTCTTCTAAATCGGAATTAAGTAGTTATAATGTGAACTGTCTACCTGCTTTTAAACTCTATAATTTATACGAAAATTCTTCAGTTTCATAAGTATTCAGAATAAATCCACTTATTCAACTATAACTACATCACTGCTGGATATCGTTAAGCCACAGAGAGTGCTGGAGAGCACCGCACTGAATATGAAACATTTTCCTTAAGGGTGTTAAAAGAAAAGCAAAAACATCATGTAAATAAAGAGCACACTCTCAATACTGTTATGTAACCATATATTGTTTTAATACTAGCATATGTATGTTTTGCACCTAAAAAAACAACAACATTGTTTTCAGAGCCTTCAGGACGATGCACTTTAAAAAGAAAGGAATGTAGGCATAAAAATTACAGCTCCTTAACATATTTTGTCAGGGGGCTCAAAATAATTGGACAGTTGCCTCAAATAGATTTCTAATTGGACATTTGCAAGTGACATTCCCTGCAAAGAAAAGTCCTGAAGGATATGCGATTACCTGACCTTTGGTTCACCCCTACATCGGAGAAAGATCGCTGGGCACATCACGAGGAAAAACACTTTGTTGGTGGCTCAGCAACATAAAAGGGCGTTAAGATAACAGTCATAGTTGAGCAAAGTATATTGTTTTTCCCAGAAGAAGAGAATGCTATATAGTAGCAAGCAAACTGAAAAATAATATCAATCATTAGAGATTATCCATTTACATTGCCACCCACTTATCAGAGATTGGGTAACGGGATTAAAAGGCCCAGAAGAAAAAACCTGACATTCCCCAATAACACCCTCCGGTTCATTCTAGAGGACTCAAAGGCATTCTTAGGTCAGAAGGGGTGTAGTTCCTCTGAGCTCTGGGTCTGTCCCGTAAAATTCTCTGAGTGGAACAAGACGAGAGAACCTGGGAAGTGTTCATGAGAGATAGCAATCATATGACTGAACCACCTAAACTGACTCCTTTTGATGTGGAGGAGCAGCGGTTCTACTAAAAGCTAATCAGCCAATCTCTTAGGCCAAGTCTAGCCAAGGTGTGAAACAAGCTGACATCAGCATCTTAGATCCAGGATCTCATACTTTTAATCATAATCCAAATCTCCTCACAATAGATGAAAGTTGGGACATAGATAGCCCAGTAAATACAGAGCTTTGCTCTTTGGATAGGCTCTTTCTTCACTATATTGCAGCAGATAAGGACCCAATCCATCCATAGATCACCTGCTTTATCACTTTCTTGAACCCCTTTGAGGCAGAATCTGACCCCAACCCTGGATTAAGCAGAGTGCCTTTTTCCGGTTGAGAACCAAGACCTCAAACTTGCAGCAACTATACACCGCTCCATGACATTTGTCAAGCAAATGTCATGGCTTGACAATGCTAATAGAACGTAGTTATTACCAAAAACAGCAAATACAATATTAAGATTCCTAAATCAGGCCAAACGCCAAAATACCATTCTGAATGTAGAATTTACTTCCTCACTCCTCTTTTTCTATGTTCTCTTTATACTAACATTTTTGTCTGTGGTTCTTTAGCACCATAAAGGGCCATCTTGACTTACAAAGTCAATACAATTTAAATTCCTTAATCACAGTGTCTAGGGTGGAAGAATATAAAAATGATATGGGTAAATGTCTTCTCCCCTTCGGCAAAAGCCAAAAAACACATTGCATATTGAATACCTCCATCTTCCATCCCTCCCTCTCAATTCAATCGTTTCCCCCACTAAGCTACTGTAGATCCTTTCGTTAACCCCCACCACCACTTTAACCTCACTCATCTCTCCTCCTGCCTTTTCTCTCCCTTCCTTGCCTCCTTCTTTCTTCCTCATGGCTTCATTTAGCTGGTACCACTATCAGGGGAAATTCGCTAGATGGGGAGAGTCAATGGAGTGTAGCATATAGCTAGACATCAGCCTCAGGGAGGGTTTTCAACTGAAATCATCAACAATATTGCATAAGCTACATAATGGACTACAGGGAGGGATGGAAATAGAAGAGGATGATGGAGGACTATTAGTGGTTCTACGGGAGTGAAAAAGTATATGGTGTGGTAAATTAACTTAGACATTGACATTCAAAGCACATACTGAAGACAATGCAGTTCTGAACTGGAGAATTCATTTATGAGGACAAATCATTTTTGGACTTGACAGCATGTTCTCTGTGCTGCTGTGTTAAAAAAGGTCGACAAAACATAACTATATCAAAACAGTAATGTTATGTTCATGCAAATACAAATATGCAGTAGATACAGTCAATGTAGTCATGAGGGGAAAAAAAACAACTTTTACCATACAAGCAACTTCAAGTAAAATTCGAATCAATTTAGTCGATGTTTACCAATTAAGATATAATGTATTTTTGTCATTTACCTTTAATTAAATCATGTTCTTTTCCAGCAATAAGAAAAATAGATCACAGGTGAACGTATAAACATTTCCCTTGAAAAAAGTCGACGTTTCATGGGGTATTTAAATATTTCTTTATCATAACTATATGTAAGTTATGCTGCAGTTTTAGTGGATTAGGCGAAATTCCTGAATGCATTAAGGATGTTAAGTGAAGGCTTAAGCATCATTAAATTCCCAAAGTTAATATGGCACAAATATATAGGAACTTTTGACTGAAATGACAAGGCAACAACATTGTAAAACAGTTTCAAATTCCTCAGTTTTGTTTTCTTACCTGACCTCCAGGTGTAACACCAGCAGACAACGATTAGCGATATCCTGGAAGCCCCGAGACAAATCGCTCAGAGTCTGGAGAATCTGCTCCCTGCTACGTTCGCTCTCACCAAGCACCTGGCTGTCTGCAGTGGATGGACAGGCACCTGAGTACAAGCAAACAAGATACAAGACATCAGACTTCCTGAATATTGCTTAGGCTTTTTCCCAGAAAAAAAAAAAACAGGTTTATTTTTTACTGTGAAAACCTTTAATGTAACACGCACTTCACTGGGATATCATAGCATAAACGTAAATGACCCCAGCTCATTTCCACAACTGTAGCAGCACCTTTAGTTCAACTTCACACATTTGCTGAGTCCTTCTTCAGGTTCCCATACTTTCTTCACACAACTTGTGCTGAGGCAGCAGGAGCATGTGTCACTGTACGGCATTGTAAGCGACACAAAAGAGCCGATTGTGCTTGTGTGAACGTGAGAAAGAGTCTGAGAGCATGATGAGCATAAATTCAGCTCAGGGTAGATCAATGGCCATAAATTAACAAGAGGAGGGAAAGGAGAGAAACTGGCCCCGTCACTCATATGTAAGTCTATTTGGCCAATGAGGCGTGCGTGGATGTGTAAGCAATGTGTGGGCATGAGCGTGTGTGTGTATGTGAACAGAAAGTGACTGTTGAGCAGGAGAATACAGGGGTCCAGGATCGATGTGCCAAAGCCACCTCCCTACTTATTCTTTCTGCCCTTCCGAAGGTCACAGATGAATGCAAGCTGGTACAAATCAACACACACACACACACCCACACCCTGCACGTATGTATGACTAAGCCAGGAATAGTGGTAAACTATTAAAAGCCTACAATAATGTGCCATTCTGTATCAACTGTGACAGATATAAATTCATTTCAATTAGAACATTTCATTAAAAAAACTGAAATAAAATTTAAAAAACTGGGTGGGGCTAGAATAAAATTTTGATGCTTAATTACTGTTTTCAAGTGTTAAAACAAATATTTCCTAAATTATCCCATACAGTAGGGCAAGCTGTGAGTTTTACTTTGAGCTTCAAGCATCCAGTATGCCGAGGTGAGTGAATCAACATCAGTGGAGACAACCTAGCATTTTTTATCTATATTTGAGTCACAGTTGCATTGCTTTTGTAGTAATGGTTCACATATGGCGAATGAGAGTCATGGAACTCAAGCAGTGGGATTTTTCAATATATTAAAATTAATTAATTCAAAAGCCTGGGTTATATGGTGTGTACACTACAGTATCAAAAGTGATATAAGGCAATGCTGGAATGGTACTGTTCTTGGATATCAAGACATCCTATGCACTACTATTAAATATAATGTCTGTATAATAGTGAACAAAGAGATGAATATTTTTACAATAGCATTAAGCTCAGGATAAACCAAATAACAAACCAAATAAACTGTTCCTGTCCTTTTATATGACAGGATTTCCATTTTCAAAGATTATGTCCACTATTCCACTGCTTAGGGTTAGTGAGTGCAACCCCAAGAATGTCAAATCATAATTTGCATGTGCTCAATATGTTTTACTGCCCATACTGCAGTTACTTTAAATGAATCTTTGCAAGATAAGAAACCAATGGCCTTGAGAAAACAGCAGCGAAGCGTATGCTCTGCCTTTCCAATCAACAAAGCAAACACAGCCAGCATTGTGAGTGACAAACTGGTGACAGCTGCTCTTACAGTTTGTGCATCTGACAAAGAGAGATAAAAAGCAGGAAATACTGTTTCTCATTAAAACCTTGCATGTTTGTTATGTGTCGGCCTGTGTGCACAAATGTATTCAACGTATGTATGAACTGTATGTGTAAGCTGACATGCTAATTAACAGTCTCCTTGAGTAAACCTGATAATGCGTGTGTGGGAGGACACAATGGTGCAGTGTCAGACTCATTTGACTACTTGCTGCAGGTAGAGGCAGTGAAACACTTTGTGTCAAAATCTAACTGAATGTAGACAAGCTTCTGGTTTCTTTAAACATATAAAATCCAGCCGACGATGGAGAGAAAAGAAATTACATGAGTCCATCCCTCTGCTGTCCTCTGGTACTTATCTGTTTTGTTTCTGCACGGATCCTAAATTAGATATATTATTCCAGTGGATGTATATATTTTTCGTACATTAGATCATTCTCGTCTACTGACAGGTAATGTTACAATGCTTGTAATATGTTTACATGCACTAAACACCAGAATGCATCTCAACATTCTGGGCTTTTAATTATGAATTTGAACAATTTTCAGGGTGCAACAATAACACCAAGACAAGCTGGAGACTGACTAGAGTGGCAAAAATAAGACTTTAGACTTGACTTAGACTTGTGCCCTAAAGAGTTGACTTGGACTTCCCCCTCAAAGACTTAAGACTTGGAAAACCGTATTTGCTAGCATCTCTGTGTCCCGACCCCATGAGCTACGTAGCACAGTGAGAGGAAGCATGTTTGGAGTAGTCAAGGTGAGCCTTTCAAACATCCTGTGGGGGTGCGTTGCTACAGGAAGTACAATGTTGAAAAAATAATGATGAGGGACTGCCTCCAAATTCTACAACTTCACCTCAATGCAACAGCTGTTGGCTGAACTTGGACACACCGGGGGTTTTTCATCAAGACAAAGATCTCAAACACACATCAAACCTGGTTATAAAACTGATTAGGTAGTATGACAATCTCTGCAATATGCAGAAAAGTCAAATCTTTGACTGAAAACCAACATATTTAAAAAAGTTCAATCACTTCTTTCATGGAGACTGGCTAAATATGCAACCAAATCATCATCTAAAAGTTGGTGAGGGTTATTTTGCACAGATTTATTTTGAACATATGAAATAACTGAGTGCATGTAGTCTTGATTCTCTGCTGTTTTTAAAAGTCCATCTGGATGTTTTCTGTATTATCATTGAACCCTGCAAAAAGAACAGCTCAAATGCATCCATAAAGCTCCACCATCCCACCAAGGGAGAGGATATAAACAAGCTTTTTACCACCACTGCATCCGTTAGAGGCAAATAAAGGATGCAGTGGTTATTTGCCATTTGTTTTCTTAGGTTACCACTAGGACGGCTACATAAAAAGGTTGCATTTTTCATTTTGGGATTAAATAACATGTTACAGAAACATGTAAAGGAAACAACACTGTGAACTCTTCAGGGCTCAGTGTATCTTATTTCCTCTCTTGGCTTGTGGTTGTATCTGTTGGAAAGGACATGAGTAACAAGCTCTGGTCCTGGGGCTGTTTTTCCCCTACAAAGTGTCAATGTATATGCACATGGGTATATGCATGAAAGTGACTTGAAGGCCCGTTTCCTCTCGTGTGCATTACAATCAGTCACTCTGACAGAGGAAAAAAAGGGATTACTGTGGCACACACAGCTGGAGGTCTCTCCAGGGGGTGTCCATGAAATGCACCAGCACAAACACACACACACATTTTAAAAAAAACACTCCGTTTCCTACTGCTGCAGGCCTATGCCGCTTTGATGATGCGAGGGAGGTGTCACAGCATGAGGGGCACCATTAGAGTCGGGGACAGACGGGCAAAAAGAGACGACTCATTGGTCCTGACTGACAACTTTTCTGCTTATTGAGTTCCCTATAACCAAATTGCAAACGATCTTAGTTAGTTATGACTTGTTTTTATCTGCGTGGTTGAACATGAGAATATGTATGTGCATATCCGTGTCTTTTCACGCATCCCAGCGGCACGCATATGCGTGAGTGTGTTTGTGCTCTGCGTTTATCCAATTATTTTTGAATTTCATCTAAGGCAAACGTCTGTTGCTCACCATCTGCAGTAGATGAGGGTGGGAGACATTAAAGAAGGAGATCAGCCACAGAATCTTCACACAGCATGCAAGCAGAAAGGGACATGTAATGCTATACACCTAATTTTACTCTCCCTGTCCTGCCTTACAGAAAGGTGTTACAGAACACATCATCTTGAGAATAACAAAAACAACCAGGCAAGAAGATTGGAGATGTATAAAAATGGAAAAGTACAGGACACACTCCACAAGAATCATGACACACACACTCGGAAAAAACAGGAGACAACGTCTTGCAGGGGTTTAGTGATGAATGATTTCTGAACGACTGGCTTAGAAATAATGGAAGACATTATTTATTTTGCTGCCTCTGGTGGGTGAAGAACATCTGCAACTAAACTATGAATTTCTCTCCAGGGAAACAAAACAGCAGACGAATAGAAATCTGCAATTAGTCTAGATGATTTGTAATACAGAATGATTCTCGTAAAACAGGAATGAATTGAAAGCTACTGAGTGAACAAAGAAAAAGAATTGACGATATACATACAAGACCATCATCTCCAACTTTAACTAGTCTTCCTGGCCGCTGCACTTAATAGAACAACATCTTAATTAACTTCCCTGTCAAGTAAAGTCAGAGGAAGAACACAGCTAAAGGAGAAAGCAATGGACTTGCTGTGGGTGAGATGAGTTATTCCTAAGAGAACATCTTGCTGTGAGGAAACTACAATGCCACATGGATGAAACCCAGAAGACTAAGCTGAAGGTTTGTTTCTCTGCCCACATGTTTAGAAATTGTTGTCGGGCAAGAGGTCTTCAATTCAAACATATAGAACAAAAAATGCCTTGATAAAGTCTTCATACCACATTTTTCATGACACAAACTAAATTGTGTCTACATATTTTATTAGGAACCAGGGCAAAATTGTGACAAAGAAAAAAATGGATGTATTGCTTAAATAAATTACTAATAAAAATCTGAGAATTATAGTTTGTATTTCTATCCTGCCCAACCTAAGGCAAGACTTTGTAGAACAACCTGTTGTCTCTACCAGTTTTACACATTTACAATGTGAATTGTTAAGCCATTCTTCTTTGCAAAACAACTGAGTCTCAGATAGGATGTCTTCTGAGGTTTGGAAATAACTGGAAAATTCTAACAAATACTGACCCTTTGTTATGAAACGTTTCACTGCAGATCTGACTGTATGTTTAGCATCCTTGTTCTACTAGAAGGTGAAGCACAGTCTTTTACAGCCTTTAAGACATTTTCTTCCATGATACCCTTCTAAGTAGCTCCATCCATCTTCTTGTCAACTCAGATTGCGTGTCCTCACTTCTGATCAATAACATAGTAACCACAACATGGCACTCTCTTCATCCAATTTCACAATTGGGATGGGTTTTCAGGTTGATATGGAGTGTTGGGATTTCACCAATGCATATGAGCCAAAACACTGAATCAAACAGTGGTCTCATCTGACCAGAGCACCTTCTTTTCATGGGTTAACTTCTCAAGGCATTGCCTGAACAATGGCTTTCTTGTAGTTTTTTCATAAAAGTCAAATGTGGAGTGAATAACTAATCACTGTAGTATCTAAACCATGTCCTACCTGAGTTGTGGATCTCTGTAGGTACTCCAGGCTTACCATGGCTAGGCAGTCATGTCTGAGTAGGTTTGCAGTTTTACACTACTCTCTCTATTTTCAGAGGATGGACTAAAAAGTGCTTTGTGTGGTATCCAACCTAACCCTGCTTTAGACTTCCTGCGTTACTTCACCCTTGACCTGTTCACTGATATTCTCTAACAAACATGAGAAGTCTTAACAGAACCCCTGAACTTATGCTGAGACTAGAGAGGCCGAAACTAAGATAAGACTATATAAGACTGAGAATAAGTTGCATTTTGTTTACTTTTTAAGTGACTTCTGAAGGCACTAGGTTGCCTTGGATCATATGTAGGGGTATCAGGTAAAGGAGACCACACTTACTGAATTGTTAATTGTGAAAAGTGTTTAATAACTAAGCTTGCTGTTGTAATTTTACACAATCTGAATAATAATACTGCAACAGAGATGGCTGCCATGGTGATGCTGCCTTCCAAGCCTTTGTACTCTTGAATAAATATTGTGAGAGCAGAGGTAACCAGTACTATAACCAGACAGATGATCAGATCCTTTCCTACTGCCCACCAGATAATCACCAACATCCCTGCACACATCAGTACCTAGCACACACATGCAGGCTCTTTGCTTTCAAGACATCTGTAACAATCTCAGAGAGAAAATTCAATTAAAAAGATATTTCAATTTGCATGTGCACATACAAAAACTGATTCATCAGTGAGAAAGTTGAAGCTATAAAAATTCTTTTGATATTCAAGAAAAGAAAAAAAAAACTTTAATTTTGAGTAAAAACAAGAAATGTCTTCTACTGGAGAATGTGGCAAATGGAGGGAGGAAAAGAAAATAAAAGGAATGAGAAAAGAATGAAGCAAAAGAAGTGGAGATTTGGGAAGAAAGAAAACGGCAAAACAAGGAGAGAAGAGGAAAATGACTTGTTCATACCTGACTGCTTTTGTAATATAAAATCCAATTTGGAGAGAAATAGACGTGAGCTATGCGGGGGTGGCGGGTTGGAGGATGAGATAAGGTGGGCACTTTTTTCCCCTGCCATAGCCTTGTCCCATCTCGCACAGTGCACGGCTGTGTACACACACAAGCACACATCATCCAAGCAAACCCACGCACATGTAGTCCGCCATCAGCTCACCAAACACTAAATAATGAACAATAAGGAGGCTGTCCCAGCATGATAAGTTACTGCCCTATCCTTCCCATTAGTGCCACCCGCAGGAATTAATGATAATTATGTCACGTCCCTTTCCCGCACTTTTATTGAATTCTTATCTGTGAGAAGACGAAGAAAGCTGCCTTCAGGGCGAGAGGGAGAGGAAGTGCACAGAGAGAGAGATACGGTGGTGACAAAGTCAAACCCAAATAAGAATATTTTATATTTAATTATTTCATTTTTAGAAGAAAAGTTGCGATATGGAGTGGCAAAATAGCACGAGTTCAATGAGCAATCAGAAGTCTGAAGCCAGAGAGTTGTGACAAAAGGCTGATAAAGGTTGAAGGTCTCTTTATTCCTCTCAGAAAGGTGCATAATTTACCACTCTCTCTGACTGCACACCTAGATATGGCAGTGAACCCCAAAAAGTTTTCACATATAGTGTAACCCGTTCACTACAAAGTTGAGCACTCTTAAGAAAAACCAAACAATTTTTATAATAAAATAGGATGATGATTTGGGTAAAAGCCATTCTGAGTCAGTATATCTGAAAATTACTAACTCTTGCATGATGAGGGGATGCATAAATTAGTGTTAAAAAGCATTAAGAGAGTGCCAAGAAGCTTCACTCCCCTGTCGCTATGGACAGCCTGGTCTGTTAGCACATGGCAGGTTGATACTAAGGATTTTTGCTGCTGAAGCCAAATTCTGACAACCATCTGCAGTCTTATCAGATGAGGATTTTTTTAGACACCATTTCTTTGCAATCTAGTCAGTGCCCCTTGCAGACATGTTCTTATCTTAGCTACAGGAGCAGATCACAGATAGGTCAGCAGCCCATCCTCCTCCAGGTATTACTCATTGTGATTTTTAAGTGGTTATCGACATTTCTCTCTTTTAGATCAACTGTCATCAATTCAAAAATGCTGATTTATAACTTGGACTACAGAGTAATTTGAGTCAAAGGTAAATATTTTAGAGAGAAATCTCTATCCAAAACATTGTCACATTTTTTGGGAGAAAGGTGGGATTAGGGCTGGATCTCAGATCTAAATTAGTTTGAGCACCAATTCAAATTAGTATCAAAGCGATACAGAAAAGGCACTGATTTGCAGTAACAAGTTGAGAAGATCTAGTTAGCCTTTTTAGGTTTAGAAATACACCTTCTTCAATGATAGAGAACCTTATATCTCTCCTAAGGCTTATTTTTATGAAGGGGGTTTCTACCTGCTAAGTAGAAAAACAAACCATTCTCTACTTTTTACGGCCCTTTCACAGCAAAGAAATAATTAAGAATTACAAGCACACATTTGCTGTCTTTAAATAAATAGTGCTGCCCCTTTCTGCTGCCCCACACTCAGCCAAGCATTCAGCCATTTCCACAACAAAGCTAATTCAGCTTTTCCCAATGTAATTCATTAGAAACATAATATAAAAGCAGCGTGAGTCAAGTGGAAAAATCAATCTAAACTTGTACAAAGCCAAGAATGCATTTGTAATGCTCTTTCTTGTGTGTTTTCCAAATTAGAATAAAAGTTTCAGAAATCTCAAACTGTGTTTTAAATAATCCAAGAAAAGAGAAATGCTGAGTTCTGACTGACCTAAATAAGTTCAACTTTGAACTAGAGATGTTCAAAAGCAGTACTGACTGAATAAAAGCACAGAAAATAACCCTTAATTTAGCACTAAATCATTACCTACTGATCACATAGCAAGTTTATGTGCTGTACAGAATTGTTTTCCTTCATTTCTAGATTTCCAATTCCATTGACTGAACATGTAAATAAACAACAGAGGTACAGTAAGAGTGCAATTGGGTGTCTTATTTTATTATTATATAAATTTTTATTTGTCAAAAATGATCAATTTTAAAAATCCCCCTCCCCCAATTTTTATTTACTCCCACCAACCACCCTGGACAGTAAGCCATATTGGCAGCATTTAATTCCCAAAGTCCTTATATAGTAAATGTATTATTTCCTTACAGAAGAAAATGAAGTTTTCCACATTTTTAATAACAAATGTGCAATCAAATCCTCAAAGTAAAATAATAAGTGTTTATTTTACTTGTGTAAAAATGTGGCATATTTAGTTGGTTCCATTCATCTCATAGATAAGAGAAAGCCAAAACTGTTATGAATCTTGTGTCTGAATAGGGTTCAGCAGTTCTAAAGATTGCAAACGCTGATCAGAGTTTGTTATTTACCAAACAGGGTACATTTTTAAAATATTCAACAAAGTTCAAGGTAAAAAATACTCTTAGATTAATAATGACAACAAAATCTAAGTACAAGTGATGGACAAGGGGACATAAATGTTGCACGTTGAGGAATTCAGAAGGAGAGATAGAGCGACATTAATAATATGGTAGGTGATGACTCAGTTCTGAGCGAATGTATGAGTCCTGATTAGGTGATACAATCGAAGACAAGAAGAACCAAGCATAGTAGGAGTTTGCGTGCATATACGTGTGGTTAGAGGGCTCTTTGACAACTCCAGTGAAGAAGGTAATGAGTGTTTTTCATACATACCAACGAGAACATAATGAGGAAAGGGTGAGAGGTGTTGCAACAGACTTAATGCATGCACAGATGGGAAAAAACTTTATTCACACACAGGTCCTGTAATCTGACAATATCATTCTGAAACCTATAAAATAGTGCATAAATCTAATGCTAAACCTCAGTTAAACTGCATGTTATGGCAGTTTAACTGCTGCCATTTACCGTACAAAGCATATAAGGAGTCAAAGGGGAAAGTAAAGTAAGAGACTGTTTGCATTTAATAAGTCAAACTCAAAACAATACTGGGTTTGCTGCAGAAGGAATAAACAACAACAGATGTCTGTGTTGGCGTTATTGTGCCAGACATACGCGGGGAAAGTGTTGCATATGTTTGAGTTGGTTTTGTACATAATAGACTCGGTGCATAATTTAAGTTTGTCAACAGATTCTGGTTTAACTGCTAATAGGTGTACTCACTGGACATCTGAGGCAGATTGGTGAAGAAAGACCTCAGGCGACCAGCGAGCCACTCCATGCTCTCATGAAGGTTAGCCAGAGCCTTGAGGTCGCTGACATCTCGCAGGATCTCGTTTTGGGGGATTAATTTATCTCCCAGGTTCCCCGTCAGAACCTCTGACTCCTTAGCAAAAGCAGCGCTGAAAAAGAAAAAAAATGGTTCCTCACACAATTATTCATAAATATATTGTGTTGCTCTACCATAACATTCTCAGAAAATCCATTATAATTTTGCAATGTGATCGCAAGAAAGTTTGAGGCGCATGAGGTGCATGGAAAACCTTTCCGTGTTATTCCCAAAAAATACCTGCTTTAAAAGCAGATATGTGATGATATGGTCAAAGTTAGTATCAACATTGTATTCTCTGGATAAATGTATATTTAATTCTAGTAAAAATGTTTTAAAAGAAGCAGATTTATTAAGGGAAAGACATGAGGAGTTACTGAATAAAAGCAAACATACATAATCGTGTAACAGTAAGATTTCTGACAATATGAAGTCGATTTGATTAGGAATGTAGGAGTGAATTATTGCCTTGACCTTTAAGGTAATTCACAAGAATAAGCAAAACACGGTAGTGCATGAGTAAGTAGTTGGAAGCCTGAGTGTAGAATGGCAATATATCAAAATTAAAAAAAAGGTATTTTGAGATTATGAATTGTTGGGAGGGGAAATAAAAACGAGAGCATTTAGAAGAGAATGCAAATAAGACATATGAAGTGATGCAAACAAAGATGGACTTAATTTAAAATCACTTGTGGTAGAAGGATGATTAAAAACAGAAAAGACAGATGGAAAGGACTGATAATATTAGAGAATAATGGTACCACAAACTCATAGACATATGGACTGGCCTCCAAGGCCACCAGGATGCCCACAAATTTAAGATCCTTCAAACGACAAATTAAAAAAAAAAGACAGAATATATTGACTAACACTGAGGCGTATTTAGCTTATTAACTGAGCTTTAGTAAAGCACTGGCTGACAGGGGTTAATCCACCATTTCACAGCAATGAAAGCATTTCAAATCAAACACCCTGATGGTCCTCTTTCCTTTTCCATCTCTGAGCTGCTCTGTATGTTTGGGTCTAAAAAAAGCAAGCGTAAGAGACGGAAGCAGAAAGCACTCAACAGGCTGACTTTCTCTGCCATATAACCAATTTATTTATTTACTTTACCATTCCACTTCATCGAGCCTCACTGTTCCCTGCAGAGGTGCACATTCAAAGGCTATTTTGATTAGACTCAAACTCCTTTTCAGTTTTTTATTTTTTTTGTATTTTTTTATTCTTCTTCACTCCCTTCAGATCCAAGGTGCTTAAAAGAGCAATCATGACTTCTTTTATGGGTATTATTTTTGATTAAAAGCAAAATAGAGGTTTAATAATGTTTAAATAACATTCCTAAAAGTGTGGTTGTAACGGTAGATGAGTCCTAATAACTTCTTTACGCCTGATTGTGTTCAGTGCATACCGTGTAAAATCCTCTTCATCTTCCCTCTTCTGTCTTGTCTGTCTGGGTTGCGCCATATTTGTCCAGTTTGGAAGAGACTGGAGGAGACGACTGATGTCCTCATCTTTAGCCCAGGAAGCACTGATGGTTAGTTTTTCCTCACACTGGACTATACCCCTGAAGACAAACACATGAATCCAGAAAAACTCAAACTTAAAATAGTAGAATAAAGAAATTTAGACTTATAGCCCTCAAACTTCTCTAAATCTTCTTATAGTAAACCTTCCAAATATGGGAGAGACATTCCCCAAAACAAGTTTCAGCTTTAATTGTAAAAGCGTTTCCACTCAATTAAATTGCCTCCCAAATTGTTCACATTTTTTTGTTTTATGTTAAAACACTTGTCTATCATTAAAAAAAATCCTGTGAAATATGTGTGAAAAGGTTCAAGGGTTTAAATAGGTTTGCAATAAAACTCACACTCTACATCAAACCCTGGCCATTGAAAATACTACTTAGACACTCTGCAGGTTTTGGCTTTATTGCTTAGGGGCCCCGAAGAGAATGACCTGTGACCCAGACCAGATGGGTTCCCAGCAAGTTCTTTCTTGCATGTCCTCAGCAGTTTATCACTCCTTTTGTTCACCATATCTCCTGGCTTTTCTTTACCTGTAAAGGTGCTTGTTGGTCCCAAAGGAGAACATAAAGAGAGCACTTCACAGCTAAATTTTTTCCTTCCTTTTCTTTCTTTTTTTTTTACCTATAGGCTGTGTTGCAGATTTCCTTGTATTCTTTGAGCTTGTCACAGACCATCTCCAGGAACTGGTTGGAGTACGCACTCAGATCCTGCATCAGGTTCATGAGGTCCTGGATGGACTTTTCCACAACCACAGTGCTCTAAATGAAAAGAGAGAGGCAAAGGAGCATTAGCTTGCAGGTTGTCATTTTGTTGCTTTTCCTTTAGACATTGAAGCAACACATTTGTCAATTCAAAATGCCGTACTTTTGCAGAGTCATATTATCAGATTCCTGTTTAAAAATTTGGCAGTTTTTTACAATGCTGGGAGAAAATAATATGACAATCTAGCAAATATTTACAGAGGCCAGGTTTTATATCTGGAAAGAAAACACCAACTGGATAAATGGATTACAGAATGGGTGTATGAAAGAATAAATGGTAGAATAAACTGCATGTTTGCATGTATGTGTGTGAAGTTCATGTTAGTTTTGATGGTCTGAACCATCAAAACTAACATTAAACTGAGTTTGTTTTTGCTTCTTTATTTTTATGGCTGGGAGACACAGAAAAGATGAGCAGAGAAGGTCATCATACAGGTACGTTGCTGAAGTAACAGCACAGATGCTTCCTTTAATTAACATTATTGAGGGTTTGGTCAGAATCTGGATTTCAGAGGAACACCAAGCTTACAATATTTACAAAATAACATAATTCCAGACAATGTGGACAAGAGCAGCTGATACTGTTTAAGTGAACAAAGACATCTGAGGGAATAAAACATGTCAAAAAGCTAATAAGAGCTAGGTTACAAATTGTGGATGGGCAAAAGGGCTAAAATACATAAATCATTAAATTAATGTACCATGAAATAAACAGGTGTTTAATTATATGCTTAAATTTATTTAATAGACATTTAATTTAATAAATATGTTTTCAAATCATTAAAATATAAATGTTTAATTGCCAATGCAGGTAATTAATTAAATGTGTACTTAATTATTTCATAATTTCTTTTCCTGCAGTGAAAAGGGGTGGGGTTACGGGCAGGGCTAACACTGATTTGTTTCAGGTTCTTTGAAAATCATGGCATCCGTAGTAATGGAGGATTTTCATTAACTTTCCCATAAGCTTATTTTACAATTTGCACCCAACATTGAAGCACAAAATTGTTATCCATACAATTTACTCTTCGACTTTATCCGCCACGTGATCTGGATGGTAGAGATATTTATCCTGCACACAATGATCCACAAAACAAGGATATGAAGTATTTTCCTCTTCCCCGTTTCCTTTCTACATTCTGTTCCGCACCTGAAAAACACATTTCTCACTTTTCCAGAACTCTCAGGACTGTGTCAGAACAACTTTTGAAGACAGATCAACAAACTACTACATACAGAGAGAAAAGATGGACTATATTTTCTGGTAGTGTCGGGTCAGATCAAGTCTGCTGTGCAATGTAACAACAGGTTTTCAACTTCTAAACATGTCACCAGCGGCCAGAATGATGACTCGTGCTGGAGAATTTGTCAGAAGTCCTAATGCTACTAGACGAATGGATGATTCTTTGTGGGTAAGCGAATCGGTGTGTGTGCACATATCTGTTAGTTTTGAACTTTTGTGCCATGTGTTTTTGGAGGCTCGTCGTGATGTGTGCGTGTGTGCACGTCTGTCACGACGCACCCATCACCAGGAGCCACAGCAGAGCTGTGACAGCAGCCATTACAGATTAGCCACTCCTGCGTGACTAATAGCTGGCCCAGGAACAGGAAAGCAGCTTCATATCCCCAGACACATTCATGTAAACACAGAGAGAGGGCAAACTTTTCAAATCACACACCTCTGAGCAACTCAAACGCTGGCAAATAAGATAACAAGTCAGAATCTTCCAGTTTGCCACTTAACCAATCTATCTTACATCTCTAATAATAATAATTACTCACTATAATTGTGGAGATCAGCAGTAGCCCACTCTGCAAATGGCAGTTGCTGTAATAGCAGAGCGGCCATCTCTCTCTCTACAAATAAACACAATTTTTATTCAGCTCACTACTCAGGCTACGAGAATTTAATGTGGACTTCCACTGTTTGTTTAGAAAATGAAAACCTTTATTGTTTTGTCAAAGGTTAATTAAATGGAAATGGCCTTCAGCACAAAGACAGTAAAAAGTCTGACTTTTAGTGATGTCAGCTAAAACATGCATAAATAAAATCTAGCTGTAAATGTAAACGTGACGTAAACCAGTCAACATTTATTTCCAAATGTGAAATGCAAGGAATGAAAAAAATATATTAACATTAAAATATAAATCATTTTCAAAAATTTTGGAGGTCAATTTTTTTTATTTTTTTTTTTCCGGAGACAGGACCAATTTCAAGGTTATTTCTGATGTCAGGCCTGTCGATAACTTTACTTCTATAAAGACCACAAGACATTAAAAAGTTAAAAACACCCTTCATAAAGGTATAAAATTATAATTCAAACTAAAATGCTACTAGGTGTTGTGTTAGAGAAAGAAAATTACAGAAGTTAATTGTTTTGCTGTATCTAATAATCAGAAAACAAACACGATTTTTCATTGTTTGATCAATCAGAGACGTTCAATGCAAACGTGTCCAGTTCTAATCGCTGGTCAACAGATCGATCATCTCTAATTGCTGTATTAATAGGATTTACACAAATTAAGTGGCTCATAAAACTGTGGGTGCATCTTAAACTGAACTAACTGTCCAAAAATAAAAAAAACGGTACCCTGATGGGACAAAATAATATTAATATTAATGGCCTTTCTTGCCTTCAGTTTCTCCTTCATTCATTTTGTCACAAGTAGAGAAGTCTGCACGTACACACAAACAGCAGCTGCTCCACTGAGGAATGTAATGATCCATAGCAGTGCCCATATCCACGGAGTACTAACCATGGCCTCGTCTCTGCCAGGGGAGCTGCCTTTACTGTCCATGCCTGACTCCCTGTCAGCCTGCCAGGGTGGGAAGAATTACACAGACCCTGCAGGGGAGCTCGCTGTTAGGGTAGTTAATGTGGCAGCAACAACACAGCCCCCACTCCCCACACAAAAGTTGGTAGGCAGTAATCACATTCTGTCGCAGAAATGTGATAACTAACCTCCAAAAAGAAATCTGAATAGAATTCAAAAGTCAGCCCTATAAAGAGCAAAATATGCATAAATGTAATTAATGAAGAGATAGAGTGCAACCAACAGCTTACGAGAAGAGGGAACACCTGTTTTCTGTGCACTGATCAAAAGTCATCATGGTACAAACATGCATTAGTGGAAAGAATGATATTATATCATAATCTCAGGTTTAAGGTATATAAACAACACTTTTGGTTTATTCTTGTAACAATAAATCAGCATGCCATTATTAAAGGCCTAAAATCTATATGATATTGATAATAACATTGCCATACTCATGATGCCTTAAGAGGACCATAACAAAGATTACTTGTTTATCACACCTGTTTCACATTATTGAAAAATCATATCAAAAATCCCACCTTGGATTTTACACTATATAAAAACAAAAAAATAATTTTCAAATTACAGTGAAATCCTTAAATTAATTCACAGAAACAACCTTTTGTACTACAGTAAAAATCAATGCAGAAGATCAGCAGACAAACAAGAAGTACTGTTTGTGTCAGACCAGACAAATTCGTAAGACATTTCTGATGTCGTAAACTATAATGAATTAACACAGATGTGCAATTAAATGCAACCTAGCTTTTCCAAGATATGCTTCTACATTTTCAGACATAATGAAAAATGCAAAAATCAATAAAAACATGCGAAAGTAAAAGGAAAATGCGATCCTATTATTGGATTCCTATGGTGTGGTCAAAAAAGTTTATGTGCAACATAATTTATAACACTGTCCTGCAGTACTCATGTCACTGTGTTGGGCCTGCAGAACACAATAGCGGACCCGGTTGGTGAATGGAGAAGAGTAAACAATGGCTACCCGATCCATTACTCCTGCTCTAACAAATGCTCCTGCACTCAGCTCCCTTGTCTAATTTGCTCATTTAACACAGCCATTCGTCTTAGGCTGCAGCAATCATTAAAAAGTAATCAAGGGACAGATTGAGAAAGGGAGGGTTTAGAAGGAGAACGAAAGAGTGCTGGAGAAAGCAACCTCGCTTACATCTCCTCTGTCTTATTTGACTGTTATATAGAAGGTTTTGTGGAGGCTTTTTCATCTCTCCTCCTCCGTTCTAATGTCTCAAGCTTAAAGGTCAACATGCAGCTGATTCATGTGAAAAGAAAAACAAACAAACATAGATCTTATTTAATTCCACTTTCCGGTATTTTCTGGTATTACTCTGCAACTGTGCTTGGTTGCAGTTTGGAGCTACTCTTTCACATCATTACAACATAAACACACAGCGAATCACAGAAAATTAGAGACTGCAAATGGATCTTGGAGTTTGTAGTGGTAAACTCCTGTTGAGAAATGAAGGCCGCGCAATAGTGGTTTAATGACAGCAACACGGCAGCATCCCGAACGGCATCCAAGTGGAAAAATCTGCTAATGCATGGCCGTCGCCACAGAAACCACCTTGAGTTGGTGTTAAAAGTAGTGATTTTCTTTGGTGGAATAAATAAAAGGCACAACAACGGGAACGTCATTATTGCAACGAACGAACGGGGATGTTATTACTGCTGCTGAATTCAGTTGGCTAAATCTACTATCCTCTAAATAAGAGGGTTTAAAACAATGATTGTTTTACCTATTCAAGCAAAGTTAAACCACCTGATCACAAACAGCATGGCAATGACAGCTTTGTGTTGCTCCTGTAATACGTTTACTGGTCTGAATCGGAAACGGATCATGGATTTTTCCCATTAAAACAGCTGGGTGCCCCTCAAGGTTTTGCTGAGGTCAGAGTGTTTAACCCTGCACTGCCTGCTACTTCACCCACACCCTGACCTCAAACCACTGACACGTGTAATGCCTCTGCAATGCCACTCACATGGTCGACCAAGGGTTGCCAAAATAATACACACTCAGCAATGCAAGCAAACAGCCACACATCAGGAGCGCATGCAGAGATAACCTCTGTCCCCTGCCCTCTCCCCCCCACAAAGATTGTCCCTCTCCTGAGTAAAGAGGAGGTGGGCAGGAGTGGGACATGATCTTGACAGATCATTCATCAATGTCGGTGTGGAGCCGTTCTCCAAAGACTCCCCTGACACAAACCGGATGGCATTCATGCTTGTGCTAACTCAACTGCAACACACGCCCCGTTTGAATGTGCATGCATGTAAGTGAGCTAATGTTAAGGTTTATTAAGGTCTTTATTTACCAAGCAAAGTAGAAAAACGTAGCCTCGATGTCTGTCTGATAACTTAAACCACCTTAATGAAATAAACATTGAAGGGTATGTTGTTGAGGATGTACACTACAATGAAATAGTACACAAAATGCTTCCGCAGATTATAGTTTTGATTTTATCTGATGAGAAGGTCACAGAAAAAAAGTCTTTTGGGGAAGTTTTTCCACACGATTCTTCATTGTAAAATGGCTCAAAGTCAGCTAAGAGTAATTTCAATTAATGAGATAATTGTTTGGACTTATTCTAACAGAAGCATACGCTTTGTGTGAAGTCATTTCATTATAACTTTATTTACATATTCATTATCCTCATGAAAGATGAAACGCCACCTACTATTAAGTCTTTTAAAGTCTCCAACAGGACTTCTTGCAGGTTTGTCAACAGAATCTTCCACATGAACAGTGGACGTCTGCAGCGCCTCCTGACTGCTTCTCTGATTAATTGCAATTGAATTGAATTCCTGCCTTAATCATCTCCCCAACTTTATGTCTGACCTGTCTGGTGTAACCCTTGTTCTTTAACAATATTAGTGTTTGCTCACTACTGTTCTCCAACTAGCCTCTGAGGTCTGATTTGAGGTCGTTTCTATTTAGGTTATATTTTTCTTCCACACCACAATTATGCACTACTATGTGCTGGTCAATCACATAAAATCCTGCTAATTTGCTTTGCAGTTTGAGGTTGTACTGTGACAGAAGTGTATAAAAGTGGTGTGCAGACATCTACAAGATACTGTAAACTTTCCAATCAAACATCCTGCTTTGGCTTCAAGGATAATAATATACATCTTCTTTGTGCCTCTTCTTGTTAAAATGTCATCCGATTAAGTCTTTTTCTCCAGCGTGAATTTTTGGTTTTGTGCCAATTACATGGTCCACCAAAGCAAAATGTCAACCCAGAGCCATAAAGTGGAGCAAATTAATGAAATTTGACAACTTCAATGTTCCTGATTTATTATAAAATTGTGCCCTATTGAAAGGTATGTGTGAAATTGATTTGTTCTACAGATTTTATGTGGATTTCATACTAAAACAAAAGGGTGTGACAATCAGGAAGTTATAAGGCTCCGTTTTTTAATACTACCATTCAGCTAAATTGCTGTCGTTGATTTTTTTATCCCAACCAACTTTGCCATGTTTTGCAAAAAAAAAAAATTACTTGTTTTGTATAGGAGATATCTTGCATGTTTTTAGTTGGGTTATTTGTGAATAAATGCCTCAGTCCAAAAACCTGGAGGGTTCTATAGTATTACATTTCCAGGTATAAAAAAGCTCAAATCAAAACAGTTTAGCTTTACATTCATATGTAAAGTAGAAAACCATTCAAGACTGATTTTGATTGTTATTGCTGTTCTCACAACTCCCTCCTGGTACACAACTCATATTTGGAAACAAAATAATTAAACCTTAAAATTCAAACTTCTGAATCAGTGTGCCAGTTCAAGCTTATCAATAGCATTTTAACTTGCACTTTAGGTTGAAACGCATAAAACAATTGGCAACCAATCTATTGCCAATTGTTTTATGTCTTTTATGTTCATATTATCCGTTTTTGGATCCAACAGCTAAAACTACATTTTATTGTGCTTGTACATCATCAAATGATCCGCTTCAAGCTTAAGGGGCTGAAGCTGTTTTAAACTTCCAGTCTCTGGCAGGACTAAACTGACTCTTAAAAGCTCACGATTTCTTTAACTCCAAACACCGCTTTTAGCATTGCAAGTGTTCTAATTGAGAGATGAGGAGCAATATCACACTTGAGCGATTACAGATGGGCTTTTATATCACACACACACACATCCCATCTTCTTCACCCACACACAAAAACAAATGCACGGTGAAAATATGGCACTTCTGCATATGGTAATCCTGGGAATCACCCTAGGGTTCAGATTTGCCATTTAAATCCCAGTAGTGACCCCAGTTCCTCCTTAATAATCATCATATAATCTCCTTGTTTTTCTCCCTACACCTGGTATGGTATAATTGCTTTCTAGTGGAAGAAAGATGAGCATGCTTACCATTCCTTGTCAATTATTATAAATTATGCACAACAAGAACAGAATTAAGCCATCTGTGCTTAGTGTGAGTGAATAAAAACTTCCAGAGACTTGACATGAGACTGAAAGACATATTATACTTTGTTAATTCATTTTGTGAGGGCTGCATGTTCTTTTCTGTGCTCCATTAGCTCCTCTGGTAGCTCGTACATTAACTCATGTACACGCACGCACACACACGCACACGCCTGCACGCACACGCCCGCACGCACACGCCTGCTCACACAAACATAAAAGAATGTCATTTTCAAACTCAGAGCACTAACTTGCTTTAAAAAACTCAAGCTGTTAGTTTTATCAGGCACCCAAAGCCAAAACCTTCCTTCCTTTTTGCAGACCAAAGGGCATGTTTGTCATAGAGCTGACATTTAAACTTTTTTCCCTCCAACCAACTCAGTCAAAAGACAGATTATGTCGTGTTACACAGAGACTCTGTCTGTGGTTGAAATGCATGATGTGAACCTGTAATACCTTTGGCAGTAGCTGCTCAGGCTGTTTCTCTTGCACTGCCAGCCAAGGTGACGTACAATTCTGTGTATTTATAGTCATTATATATAACAACATAGTAGTATGAATACATCAAATCCACAAACAAAGCCCAGCTATGCCCCATTTAAGAGAAAATGGAACATCTCCTTGGCTGAAGCAGGCTGGAGGCCTAGGGCAGCTGGGTTTGAGCCTCAGGAGTACATGTGTTTGGTATGAGATAACCAAGAAAGGTGGGTGGTGAGGGAAAGTTCCACCTTAAGCAGCGAGGATAGAGGCACACATGAGTGACATAAATAAAAAGAGAACTTATCGGGATTTGAGGCCATTTGGTAAAAGAGTGAAATGTAGGTTCTGATGCATTTAATCAAATTTGGAAAAAATAGATTAAAAACAGTGCCTTATTAAAATATCCATACCCATGTAAATTTTAGACATTTTGTCACTTCATATCTACAAATATATGTCATATACCAACTTATTTTGGTATATGAAGTGCATAACTAGGAAGTGAAAGAAAATGTCTTTTTGAAATGAAAACCCTTAAAAGCGTTATGCATTGGAATTATACCCCGCAACTCCATTGTAATTTCAGCTGCATGTTTATGGTCTTTGTCCTGTCAGAAGGTGAATCTTCTGACAGGTTCACCAGGTTCACCAGTCTCTTCTCTTTTTTTTATCCTCGTTTCTCCAGATTGTAGAAAGTAGTAAACATGACTTCTTCATATGGCAAAGGATTTCTTAAGTCAAAATTCCAAAACTAGTCAATTTTGCAATAGGAAGATAAAAATCTGATAATTTCCTTCTCAGCTTTGTGTCAGATGGTTTTGAGGAGCAATTGTCCGAGGCCATGAGGATGCACGTGCTGTTTGGCTAAAACACTGAACTTCTCCTGCTTGGCACTGGTTTGATTAAGTTTGTAGCTGTAATGTGACAAAATGAAGTGAATCAAGCGTATTTTTTGGAGGATCAGCTTGCTGTTTCAGTGAACTCAACTATGTTTCACCAGGATAGAAATGTGAAATGATAAATATCAAATGCTGCAGGTGAAAGTAACATTCACAACAGAATGCCTCATTCCTTTATTACTTGTACAAGTGGTAGAACTATCAAGTAACTCTTTGGACACTACAGTTCATACAGACAGTAAGTATTCAGGCTCCAAACACAATATCTGGGAAATATGTAAACACTTGGATTACTCTTTGAGTGAGATTAGGCCTAAATTATTGAATGAAAATAATTGTTTGTTTCTGATTAATAAAGTGGTGGTCTCAGTGTGAGGAGGGTTGCATTTCCAGTGCCTGTTTGCGAATCTTCCTGCCTTTCACCCCAAATTCTGTCCTAATCAAAGGGCACAGCTGATGCAGCTAACAGGTATTGTGTTTGTGATTGCTGTGTCTGCTGATGGGAACTGGAAGCAGAGAGAGTCCTTAATAAAGAATGCTCCACCACTACCATCTTCACAACATGTGTGTGTGTATGTGGTGGGGAAGGTGAGGCAGGAAGCCAATCAACAAGAAACGACCCACCTTCACCGCCCTCCTCCCCCACAAATAAGCAGCGCCGACACAGATCATCACAAATCAAAAGGTCAGTGTCATTACAGTCATTGGAGGTGGAAGTCTATGTACATGCACAATTAGCCCGTGCATGCCACTTTCTTCCCTCCTGTCTCACACAACTACATGCGAATATGAATTTTAAAAGGTCAACATCATTAGCAGGCCATCAGCAGCCGAACATATCAGCGTTCTAGCAAACTCTCAGGCAGCTGACAGTGAGTGAATGCAATCTGTCCTCATCTGGCTGTGGAACAAGATCTGTTTGCAGACAAAAACAAACAAACAAAAAAACACCCAAAAAACAGGCAAACACATGCACGTGCAAATAACAAATGTGCAATTACAAGGCTAGCATGCAGATGCACAAGAGCTGGTTAGGGGCTATTGTGTGGAGACACTGGGGAGAGAGCTGAATGATGCTTAGCTGGAAAGAGAGGGCCAATGTGTTCAGTAATTATGGCTCTGATGTGGTCTTGGCTAATGAAGTAAACAAGCAGCTTACAAACAACTCATCTGCACTCACTGACTCTTAGAGAAACAGAAGCAGCACACGACTGGGCAGGCAGATGGCTCGTCTATGCTTACTTCAGTGCAACAGAAAGGTGCTCACCTGGCCGCTGTTTTGGTGAGTTTGTCTCATTGCAAATGGGTGGGGCTGCATGTGAACACCGGGAGCATGCTTGTTTGTTAGTGAGTCACAAAATGAGAGTGTAAAAGGGACACTGCAGGTTGGGTGGGTGGGGGAGTGGGTCCACCAAGATTAATGGAGCCAATCTCCAACCTATCCAGCAGAGTGACCATACCCTCCCTATCCTGTTTTATTTGTCTTTTCTACTCCCCTTCTTTCTTTTACCACTCGCCTCTTTTCCCCTCGATCTATCTCTAATTAAATGAATCAATCAGTGGCAACACAAAGCTGGACAGATAGCATCAGTGCATGTGTGTGTGGGTGTGTGTGTGTGAGTGATACCATGCAGCAAAAATGAAAGAAAAACAAAAATAACTATGGTCGCAGCAGATCATACAGAACAAAAAAGAAACAGATCAAGAAACAGAGCAGGCAAGTGAGATGGCGAGAAGGATTAACGGACAAGCGTTTGTTGCTTGGCTACATTTCCAGTCTTTAATACGACTTCTCCTTTGGGAACTTATCTACCCAAGCTGTGCTATCACACTCACACAAATGGACATTAACCTCTCCCATTGAACTATATACTGCCCTTGCCAAACCCTATCTCATGCTCCTACTGGACAATATATACAGCTTATGTCAGGCTCATTTTCATATCAATACAATGTAATGTATACATAAAATATAAAAGCAGTAGTTGACACCACTGGGACCTAGTGATAGGGAAATTCCTGCCTATATTATTATTACATTTTAATCTGCAGAAATACACTGCATGTGTATTTCATATTAAAGCTGCTAAAGCAAACATAAGATATGCTATTCACCTTGACTTTTGTGCAGAGTTTCCACAAAGTGCCATTACCCATTTCTGCAGCAGGAGATATCATTGACAAATGACCAGATAATATTAAAAAATGTATGCAATAATACAGACTCACCCCAAGAGTTAATGTTATGGAAATATTTTCATAAATATTTGGTTTGTGCTGAACTGTGAAGCAGAGGTCGACAATGGAGGAGAGGGGATCAAGAATCAAACCCAGAGAAAACTCAGATGTAATTCTTAGCATTTTAAATGTTACTGTAACAAGAATATTTTTTTGTAGATGTGGACAGTAATCATTGTTCTGTTTTCAATCCATGTTGTAGTCCATTCTAAAAGTCTATATTTTACAGCTAATCAGGATTTTCCTTAAAAAAAGCACCCATTTAAACCTGCCTGTAGTGCCTCAGTACATTTCATTTTTATTTTTCACTTTCTCATTTCAATCACAAAACCACCAATGCTAATAACTTCCCCCAATTTATAAAAATTAACATTAATTTGTGCTTCAGTGGCTGCTGAGAGCAGATGCCTCTATAAAAATTGTGATCCCCTATGGTTTTCTATATACAGCCATAGCCAGGCTGTATGAAAGAGTTTAATGTTGTGTAGCAATATTAGGTTCTTTCCTGCGTATCAAACAAGCTGGGTCTTCTACTGTGATGTGGTGTCTGTTTCTGATAACACCTGGTGCAGAGTGCACCATGTTGCTTAATGGGGCACATAAGGTACGTAAGGGCCCACAAAATATCCCACACACAATGCCCTATATATTTTTCCTTCACAATCTTTTAATAAACATAACTATAAAATGTCCAAAGCAAATTGCAATTGGAAATTGAATTGGAAATTTTGAAAGGGCTTAAATTTTCGTCTTTTCTTTTTTCACAATTGAGTTTTGCAAACAATTTACAATTGTATTTTTCACATAGACAAGAGCAGAACTGAATATTAAGTAATGCTTATTTGTCTTTGTAGTAACAGAGTTGAGGAGATTTACTACCTGTCTGAATACATGTGGCTGAAATAAAGCATATTTTAAAGCAGAGTTCAAAAACTATGTATTTTCCGATGTTTTTTCTAAGAACTAAAAAAAGAGAAAGATTGTAATAAGCTCATCTTTTTCTGGTTTGCATTGAGGAATGCAACGATTATAAGTACTCCATACAGGTCAGTCTAACAACAGCTAAAGCTTTTTTACATTCAGCATAAAAAAAAAGATGTCAAACCAATTTTTTATAAGAGTCTTTCACAACGAAGTGAATAAAAAAAACTACCCTGAGGTTGAAAGTAGTCTACTGTAACAATGGCACTGTGGATGAAGACCATCAAAGAAAACAGCGGGGCGCCTCTCAAACAATAGACCAAAAGCACAATCACAGACGCACAGGTAGCAAACATAGAATAGAATAGAATAGAATAGAATAGAATAGAATAGAATAGACTTTATTGATCCCCAAGGGGAAATTGCATATTTGTTGAAAGCTACTCCATCTCAGGTGATAAATACAAAGTTTTTAAATTATATATATACCTAAGAGTGAATAATAAAGAGTGAATACCATACCAGCATAGCAGCACATACACACAACAATTTCAGAGAAATACCATCCTGACACTTGAATGTGAACTGCAGCCGAGCAAACATGGAAGGTTTTTTTATTTAGCCCAATTAAAACAGGCAAAAAGCCCAAACAAAAGGAGTGTTTTATTTCACTCCCCACTATCAGCGGAAAGGCTCATTAGCCACAGCAGCATAATTAGCAAGATGCTGAACTCCTCGTTAAGGAGGGGCCTGAGCCGTAAACAAACCCCGCTGAACTCCAAACACCCACAGTCCCTTTTCCCTCTGTAATGAACTGCCACCGCTGCTCGCTCCTTGTGAGAAAACAGACAGGAAGGCTCTGACAGAAACAAACAGCCAAACATTAACTTCCAAGAGTTGCTGCACAAAAGACACCCACAGAACCAACAAGCCTTCTCTCTGAGACGTCTCTTGAGAACAATTTTGGCATGAACACACACACACCACTAATTACTATGTAAAATATTTATGTACGTTAAATAGATTTTAAAAATACAATAAGCACAGAAAGACGAGTTTCACAAAATTCAGAGAAGAGAAAGTGTGGCAGCTGAGAAAATCTGGCCAACTGTCTGGATCCCGATTTTGGCATTGTTTTAATCTTCAACCTGTCTGCTTTGGGAAAGAAAAAAGCCCGGGAATAAATGTGATGCAGTCAATGTCAATTCAAATAGACTTTTATTTTGTTGAATTGCATATGTCTGGATCAATAGGACTGGATTGATGACACAACATACAAATTACAATAATCGAATTATTACATAATTTTTAACTACAAGAACATTAGTTTTATCCTTTAGTAAAATGAGTTCAACAACATAGTGCGAGAGTCTTCTAACCATGACTGATGTCTGCTCCAAAACATACATCTTCAAACTTGTCTAAAAGTTGTAGTGTACCACAGAGATCAGCTCAATACTTATTGGTGAATTGCTTTATGGTCAGATCAGACAAACTTTTAGCTATTTTGGCCACAGTGGTAAAAGTTGTGTTTGAAGGTGATTGTCAATCATGACAATGGTAGCAACATGCTGTTTTGCTTTTGTTTATCAATCTATCTTTAAGAAGGGGTAGTTTCTGTTTATTTTCTGATGTCCTTGTGGTGAAACTAACTATTTTGGCAGATGTATCACTAAGCTTTCAATGGTGCTAATTGATAAGCTATGTTAAGACATTTCGGACTTCATATTGGAAGTAAGTATTCAGATTGCACTGATGCATCACATGTTTGATAACTTTATACAAATTTGAATGCGATACTCTGTGAAATGTAACAAATTTCAATAAAATTGATAAAAACACACTGTTTAATGTCAGACTAGCCAAAAAGAAAAAGAATGGCTTAAATGCATCATTAAAAGCACCAAATGTATTTTTGATTCCTGCTTATGACGAATGAATTTAAACTCATTTACGGGAACTGTTCATCACACCATTAATTTGACATTTTAAATAAACATACAGTATACAGTTGCTTGTTTGTATTCACTCATCAACAACTACAAACTGAAAAATGATCAATTATAATTTCAGATGCAGTTACTAATATATTTCCCTGGATACAATGGCATGTTGAGGCCATAAGGAATGTGAGTGTGCGTTCCTCTGAACAGAGATAGCAGAGGGCTGCTAGGTGAGTGTACACAAGAGGCTTGTCCTCAATTGAACCAGGCTGCAGGAGTGAAACGGTGCCAAACAAAACCGGGAGTGTGTTTTGTAGCTTCTCCATAAAAGCTCACATGAGAATATGTGCAACACAAGAATCTCTGTGCAAACATGGAGGTAAAATTAAGACACAAAAAATCTGAGCAGAGCAAGGCTGTAATTTGGCTCTCTTGGTGAAACATGGAGAAGAAATGATAGTAAAGAGAGGAAAGCTGGTGCACATAATACCTGTTAACTGTGGAAAACAATTTTGGATATAAAATAAACTATAACTTATGTTGGGAATAGATTGAATGTTTTTCTGGGTGGTTCTCACCTGAAGCAGAGGTCTCTGGACGCCAACGAACTTCATCGTATCAGCACTAGCAAGAATTTTCAAGGGGTCAGCAGCCTTACTGACTGCTTCGATTTCCTTGTTGATCTCGGTCCGCACCTGGTGGATCAGGGACAAAAGTGTAAATATCAAAGTAATATGAAATTCTAGTAGCAAGGCTGCAGGCACCAAAGTCTAAATAAAACATGTCTGAAAAAATGTCTGAAAAAATTCATCACTTCTTTTACTTTTAGGACTACACTTTAGGGTATGAGAAAACCTTCATAATTATGTGATAACCTGTAGTAAGTTTAAAATGTTGAAATGGAATTTAAAATTCCCAAAATGCCCAAATTATGAATTACATGAAAAAAATCAAACGTCTCTCAAATATAAACTGCTCAAATACAAATCTCAATAAACACAATTTAAATGAGCACAGTTGTCATGACAATGTCAGGCTCTCAAAGACTTTTACAATGGTTACTTTATATTTAAATATAGACTAAAAACCCAAATTTAACTGATTAAGATGGTGTAGAATATCAGACATGTGATTGATAAATAATCATTCAAATTTTCTTGAATCATATGTATCAGAATTTTTATAAGCACAAAAAAAAAGAGTCAGAATTTGCAGGATCAACCAAAAAACAACATGATGTCAAAGTTTTATGAGCATAATAAGTGATCATAGATTTGTTAAGAATGTTACTAGTTATTTCTAAAACTCAAATTATATCTTGGGCAATATTTGTTAAATGATTCTGTCTAAAGAATGAGGAAATCAAATTAAGATAAAAATGACTTCTGTGTTGTTTGAACCTTCCAAACACGTTAGAACCTCTATGCAAGTTTAAATTCTATTAAAAAAAAGAAAGTCCATAAATAAGTCAACAAAATAAACACTGATCCACCTACTTCTTTAAAGTAGCAAATTGATCCTCAGCACCATTCACTTTGTTTTCTAATCAGTTTTTGAGAATTTTAAAGTTTCTCAATTCAGTGTATGAATGTAACCCTACAACAAATACTAATGGTTCAGGCTGTTAAGTTACAAGAACAAACTTTCAAGAACAGACTCTTAATGTGTTTTGATTACAGTGAGTCAGAGTGTTTTTTAGAGAAACAATGACTCATACTTCAGTTTTCTTCTGTAAAACAGTCCCATTATCCCAGAAAACTATGATAATTCAATGAGCCATTGTTGTGGGAGCTGATATGAGTCAGATGGCCTTAAAAGCAAACCCTTGTAATGTTTACTAACCTGGTTAAGAAAAAGGTCATTAATGTAGTAGGTGAGGAAAGTTCGGAGCTGGCACTGCTTGGCTTGGCTGGGTCCCATGTTCATCTCTATCTCCTGGATGAATCTGGGAAGAGAAGTTAACACAAGCAAATATTAAAACAAACTGAAATAAAGAGGTCAGTTTACGCTTAAAAATGTTTGAATTAATGGTAGCAAAGGTAAATGGGCTAGAGGCAGGCAACACAGAACAAGCGCAGTGAATCCAGCATCATTTGGTGAGATAAAATCTAGAATAGGAGCTAATGCTGGGAAGATATAAATGCCTCTAAAAGTGTCTTTGCTGAAGGCAGTTCAGCTTAAGTTCTCTAGTGGAGCTGTTAAGGCTCATTATAGCATGAAACTATAACAACCAAAAGGATGAACAGTGTTAATAATATAAAGCAATCTGAGCAAGAAAGAAACTGCTCTCTGGACTTTTTCAGTACAGCTGAAGTCCGGTTGTATCAGATGGGGGTCAGACAGTAATGTATGGGTTTGTAGAGGCGCATACGAACATCATTTATCAGTGAATCACTGGTCACTGGCCTTGTCTCACACACACTACAGGGCAAACCATGCAAGAGTAAGTGCTTTCTCAAGCGCTCAGTCCATATAAATGCACAAATAAATCAAACTCCTCACAAATAAATTCTTTGACCTGGGAGACATTTAATGTATGACCTAAACAAAGACAAGAAAAATGTTGTGGGTGACAAAGTCTAGAAAAAAAGAAACAGAAACGGACGGGAAAAAACTAGCAGAAGATGAACTTAGGACAGGAATGATGGAGGATACAGTCATTTCTAAAATGCAAGAGAAACCCTGTTTCAGAACTTTAGTAACAAGCAGTGGATGCTGCACTGCAGACAAAGACACTTGCACAATCTATGCATAAGTACAGATGAGAGCAGGTGAATTACTGACTATATAAAGTGAATCCTAGATGTACATAAATTAAAATGTGAATGCACTAGAACAAAAAAAAACAAAAAAACTAAACTACTACTCAGGATTTCCACCTAATTAGTCAGCAAGGGCAGGGGAAGAATGTTTGAGTGTGTGTGGTTGGAGATTGTACCCTTGTGTGTCAGAGAGAGCAAGGAATCTAAGTCCATTCTAAATCCTTCATTGATTCCCATTGAAACTCAACCACAACAGAAAGTTAAGTATGAGAAACTCTTCTGTGGCCTCATTAAAACCGTCAAACTTCCAAAACAATAGGAAGCCAGCTATAGAGCTTAACAGTATAAATATGTAGAGAACACAATTCAAAAGCTTTTCTCCATAGGGGAGAAAAATGCTGACAGCTTCATTCTCAGAAATTGATCTTAGGTGAAAAAAAAAGTTGCCAGTTTAAACGTGTTGTTCTACAATCCATCGCGAGCTGTCATTATTGTCATTGTTTCAATACTCGTGTCAAGATGATGGATTTCAGGAGAGGTGATAATGTTTGAGTAATGAGCAACAGGGACTGGGCAGGAAAACGGCCACAAGCCCCTTCTACTGTATGCTGAGGCAATAGGTGACGCAAGGAAGCTTAGCCATGGTAAGTGACCTAAAAACACAGACAGCCTCTCAACAAAGCAAGCAAAAACTGGAAGGGAAAAAAAAGTTTGGTATGAATGTGTTTTACAAATGATCCAGAAAGAAAAAATGTCCAAACTCATTATCATTACACGTCCTGAAGACGTCTTGCTGATGGCATTATATGTTACAGAGTACACAAAAACTAGATGATGATATCAAATGACACAAAACAACTTAGCGTGCACAAACACTCATTTAAAAACCATCAAACAGTTTCAAAACTCAAAGCAGAAGCGTCTAAACTCATTACAGGGAGTCATTTAGAGAGTCAAAGGCTGAGTCAAACCTCCTACAGAAAGAAACACAAATGACAGCCGCCAGTGTATGACTGAGCTCAAATTTACATCCCTTACTAACAAACTTCATCTAAGTTCATTTGACTTCTGTTTTCTGACTCTCCTTTAAATTAACAGTGAATGAAGCTTATTCTAAGAAGACAAAAGTACATTTTTGAGATGGGAACCTCCAGGGTTGGTTAATGTTATTTACCTAAGCAATATCTTGAGAATATTTAATTGCAACAATACATCTAAAATTTCCAGTGAAGCCTTCAAAGATGATTACAAGGCAGCCAAGCATGCAGTAAAACGTTAAGATATGCAGCAACAAAATTTGACATCAATGCAGAAAACAATGGCCACCCAAGAAGGAAGTAATGATGACAAATTGTCCAGCTTGATCATGAGTTCATAAATTCATCTGAAGAAATAGAGGAACTCAAGAGGAGACGTCTGACAAGCAGTAGCTTGGACACCAGATAAGCCAGCACATGCCCGAATTTTGTGGAGAATCCAGGTTGTTGTTAAACATTTATGACAAAAATTGTCACTGAATAAATATAAAATTAAGCCAGTCTTCATAATGGACTGTTTTTTCTGCTGCACATCTGACAAGGATTTACTCTGATGCACGCTGGGGTGCCACAGCAATCCCACTTCCTCAAACAATTGTGTCACCGCAATGCGTAGTGTGTCAGTTTTCAGTTAGTCTTCCAACAATGTTTTTGTGTGAAAACAAGTAGGAAAAAAGGATGGTTCTTATTGAAATGCCATTACTTCTTTGCTGTGAAATGTCTATGAAAAAAGAGAATTTTCAGAATTTTTGAAGGGAAAAAAAAATTAGGTGTCAAAGTAGAAAAACGGCCTCAACAGAGCAAATTTAACAGAAAGACACTGGAAAAATAAGATGATCAAAGCAAAAACAAATGCAAGTAAATTTTTGCAAGAAAAAATCCTCTACAGTGGCATTAGCGCTAGTGGATTTGAAACAGCTTTGACCTCCTGGTGTCGCCTTGGACTGAGGTTCAGCAGCACTTTTAAAAGCACATCAAATTTGATACAGCTTTGATGTTAAGTAAAATTTTCACAAAGGGCCAATTAGGCTTAGATTTTGTCTCCCTTAACAAAATCTAAACATACCTTTATTTAAAACCTGCTTTTTTGTTTACTTGTGTGTCTTTGACTAATATTTGAATTGGTTTGAAACACTGTTCTGAAACATTAAGTGTGCCAAACATGCACAAAAAAAGGAAATCGGAAAGGGGCAGAGACGTTTTCACACCGCTGTATGTGCATGTTTAATCTAGAACATGCACATTGCGCTCTTTTTCTGTGTGCTAATATATTAATCATATATCTGCATTTGGTCTGTATGTTCATACTTTCAGAATTTTATGTTTTCTGGCACTACAATATGAAGAACATTGACCTTTAACTGAAATCTGTGATAATTTTGCTTGCTTCCCATATATTCAAAAACTGCTTATGATCCTCTTTTAATTAGACCTGAAGTGTGATGTTTGCCATGTCAGCTTCATTGTGAAGTGACAACAAAACACACATCCAAACAGTCATCCACATGGCAGCTGTGTGCAGCAGAGGTGTTGGCTAAGTTGCTAAGGAGAAGCAGTGGAGGCAGCGTAGAGACAGCAGCACCAGCACAGTGTGAACTCGTCCCTGTGTGTGAAATCTTAATAAATTTAAGTAAACAGCTTATCTTCCCTCACATGGATGAATGCATGCCTAAAAGCCCAATGTCCTACTAACATGCGTGGCATGTATTAAACACAAGGTCCAAACAGAGTGCTTTGATACCAGCGGTAGAAGAAGATGAGACGTGACAAAATCGTGAAGTTTCGGCATTGCCAAGTGATTTACTGATCATGATAAATATTGCTGCTGATCACGGGAACAAAAAAAGCACTGTGTTCATAATGTTCAAAAACTCAAATCGCCCAATTAAAATAAAAGAGAACAGATGCTCGACAACATGGTGCTGCAGTCTAGACCCTGCAGCAAAAGGACAAAATCTGTCAAAGCAACATGGCATCGCACTGCCGCGACATACTGAGCAGCGGGTGTCTCATGAAATGTAATACTTTCGAAATAACATGCTTTAATTTTTTTTATTATTTAAAAACAATGAAAGAATAAGGTATTAACTCTGATAATCATTTAGCAGTTTTCAATAAATTAAATGACATCAATGGCAAATCCATCACTCTGACATCAAAGCCCGCACATTGTAGAGAGAAAACCTATGAATATTAAAGATAAAAGACATAAATAAGCCATGGTTTCACTGTGTATTGTTTTTCAAAGCAGATCAAGTTTAACTGCTCTTTTCTTCATTTCGTTTGTCTTTCTGTTCAATTGTCTTTCTCTTTAAGACAGTTTTGCCTCAGGGTTATGAAACTATTTAAGGTGATTTTAGGGTAAGAAAAACTAAGCGACAAGGAAACTGTGCAAGTTATACTGTGGCTAATGAAGACGGACACACAGGAAGTAAGCAAAGACCCCAACGGGCTGTTACTGTTTGTAGGCATACGATTTATGTGGAGATTTTTGTTATGTGGAGATGTTTTTACTTTGTATGGCAATAAACCAATATCTGATCCTTTCAAAAATTATTCTTTCTTCTGCCAATTAATTTAATGTTTAGCCTAATATTTTTGCGTTAGTTAAATCCTTATGAGTAGAACACAAATTGATTACAGTATGGAGAGAAAAGTGAGACAAGCACAGTGACCCCTTTGAAGATGTTTTGCTGAGAGGAATGTGCTGACACCTGCCTGTGCACATAAGTGTAAAAAAATCAGGTCAGAACTGGAAGAAAAACTCCAATTTCAATGGGAAAGCTGAATTTTTTTTCATTACAGTTCAGTCATTTGCCAGTGTGATGAATAATAGGCACTATTGTGTGCTGGTTTGTTTGGTCTCCAAGCTAGTACTCGCGACTTTCTCCACCTCACTGGATAAATCACCTTCAATTTTGAGCTGGAAACTTTGCTATATATTTCACCTTTACATATGAGACTGAAAAATAGCACTACATATGTGTTCAAAATTATTAATTGTGCTATAAAATCAATAATTATTCAAGAAAGTATTCACAATACACCACTGGCATCAGAGAAGGAGTCATGGTTTCCTCTAAACCCCCCACTGCTGAACCAGTTGCACTCCAAAGTCAGTTTCTTAGCAGCACTCCTGATGATTGTCCTTGACAGCATGCAATTATCAGTCATTAGGAAGCAGATGTCAGCGCCTTGGTCTAGAGCAAGATAATTGTAGATGCCATGTTCTATGTGTATGTACATTTAAAAAAAAAAAAAAATTCCTTACAGCATAAAACATCCATATTAACAAGGACAAGGTCTATAAGGAAAAAAATGCCTTTTTAAGGATAACAACAAACCCTATGTTTGATTATCTTTTCAGACAGATGAGAACAGACAAAGAATAATGTATCCAACAACATTTTTGGATTCATTTCCCAACAGAAAGTAAACCCAAGGTAACAAATGCTTCTTTAAATTGAAAGGGTGGGGATCCCATCATCTATCTCTATCTGCTACCGCAGCGTATTACTCGTTGAAAGAGAAATGGGATAAAGACAAAGGTTCAAGAAAGACAGCAGAACAAGAGTGTGCTGAGATCGATTAGGGACTCAGCATCTTTAAATCTCCCAGAATTCCCCTCAGGCACGGACCTATCAGCTATGGTGAATTCTGATTTTGCCGCTCAGAGAGGAAGGCTTGTTCTGTCACACACCAAGGACAGTGCAAACTGCGGCTCTGCCAACAGAGAGAGGACAGAAGGGTGGAGAGAATGCAGGAGTGTGTTGCTGCATACCTGCGTCTGTGACAGATGTCAAATCTATACCTGGTTTTACCAACACATCAAAGCAGCACATTCAAAAACAGCCAGGAGCACTTATCTCTACGATTCCATCATGATGCATAGCACAATCACTCCAATATTCAAAACTCATGAATGGATTTTAATAGCTGGGGACATTTTATGGGTTTTATGGTACGATAAACATTAGCTTTCCTGCCTGATGATTAGTCAATAAGTGCTAGAAATGCAGCTTTCAGTGTTATCGGATTGCACATTCAGTAATGATTCAGTGGTAATTTTACACACTTCAGTAAACAAAACCTAATTATTTCTACAGGGATACCTCATTGATGAGGTAACACCTGAGTATACAACCTGTCAAGTACAAAAAGCAGTTTTCTTGCATCGTATCACTAAATCATTATTATTTTTTTTTTTTAAATTTATAATGATAAAATAATTCATTCATAAGTGCTGCCACATGCTGCTTTGGGTCCTTACTATGCTTTTTGGTCACTCATGCAATTACCACAACCACCACAAGATGGCAGTGTGTCAGCTTCTTCAGTCAGCTTCAGCTGCATGGCCAGTTGACAGAGAACCCGTTTTCCTTTATCACAAACAGGTTTCAAGAAAGAATTAAGATTCCAGTTGGTGTTTGCCAACTGCAGCCTGTACAGAATTTGCTCAAAAGGTGTGTATGTGGTTAAAACAAAACAACAAAAAAAAGTCAGATTTTTTTTTGGAATACGTGACAGTATTGCCTGCGATTAAGAGTGTGTTCATGTGTTTTCATCATTCCCTGATGAAATGCATATGGTCTTCCCACACAACGCCCACGCCTCCACCAGACTTCCCACTGTTTCATGCTCTGCTCTTGGCCCCTGATGCTGCATCACACACACCGAAGGCTTTTCGTGTGCTTAAGGTGTATGTGCTTACAGTCTGTACGTGTGTGGTGCCATCGGCATGTGTCTTTGTGAGAGAAGAAAAAAATAAAACAAAGAGGAAGACAGCAATATGCAAATCTGTATGGAAATTAGGTGAATGAGAGTGTCTATATGCTTGCATATGAAAGTATAAATGGGCTTCATAATCAGAACCTTTACTTTAAACTGTGAGATTACAACAGTGCAATATTAGAGTCTATGCTCAGGTGACCTTACTAAATACAGCCTCCATATGGACTATAATGCCTGCCAGAGAAAAATAGCTGTCTTTATGATAGTCTATTAGTGTTGTTTGTTTCTCGTAGTCTTATGCTTGACCTTACCACATTTTGAAAATGTATTTCACAGAGAATATTTTCAAACGTTCTAAAATCACATGCAGCCTTTGTTACTATTTACTATTTAACACTTTGTGACTATTAGGCTTCAAATAATTTATCTGAGTTACAAAAGTATCTTTTGAATAAAAAATTGTGTATTTAAATATTAACTTATGATATTATACTTAAAAATGTGTGTGAACATTTATCCCAATATCACCAAAGAACCTAATACTGGACGAGTCTTACAAGTTATTTTTGCTGTGAAACTACAGCTTCATTTCAGTTAATTACCACATGATTATCTATTTCTAGTTGAAATAATCAGAAAACAGGTCAGGAAGTCCAACTGAGTTCTTCAAGCATTAGGAATGCCGAGGTGGGTCTTCATCAGTGCAGACAAAGCTTTTGCATAATGTATCATAAAATTTACATTTTCCATAAAAGAGGCACTTTTTTCTTAACTTTTCTTTTGGCAATGTGCCTATATAAATTGATTAAGGACCAAAATGTGTTGATAATCTGTCAAAAGAGAGACAACGGCAACATTCTATCCATTCCTGCTCTGTGATCTTGCAGAAACACACTATTTGTTTTCCCTCTATCTCCTTAGGCTTTATAACTTAGCTTTTGGGTGGGAGCGCATTTTCGGTATTTCTGTTATGTACCTCTTAAATTAAAAAAATGACTTTGGGGGGGTTATTATCAAATAGATTTTGGTCTTTTCAAGTCTTGAGTAATAAAATAATTTTAAAATATATTTAAAATATGTACATTTGCTTAAAATATATTTCTTGAAGGGAGGATCTTTGAGGTCATCATTCATTCCCTCATCTTTAGTAGACAGATATGATATGTGTGTTTGCGGAAAAAGTAAAATAAATCCTTGGGAGTGGTAATGGTGTTCAGTTTTAGCTGAATTTAACAATATTAAAAAAACTAAAGTTGGAAATCTTTCTATAAATTGAATACCATATTATATCATTGGATATTAAATGAATACGTTTTTGGTGGCATTTCCAGATGTTAGTGCCAGATATAATAAGGTTTTTTTTGTTTCGTTTTGTTAACCTGTGTAGTTATCTTGGTAATAATCAAGCTAATGAGTTTTATGGATATGCACTTTCCAAAAGTGCAAAAATGGAGAAAAAAAATTGTAGCAGAACGTCACCACTTTTCTGGTCCTTATAGTTGAAGTTCCAGCATTAAAAGCTGAGGAACTGGAGCTTGGGGTGACTGAATCCCTAGCAAAAAGATTCCTTGCATGTCTGACTTCTAAAGTCAAATCCCTGAACTGCATTCTTCTTCAGCTGAACTAAGAAAACACAGTTTGAGTACTATGATTTCTCTACATAAGCACTATGTGAACACCATCCTTTTAAGCTTAATCATGGGGACCAAATAACTAATTATTCAACAGTGCTTGTCAGAAGAAAAGGCAGAAATGTTTCAACACCTTTTTTTGCTGTGTCATTAAAGGCATTGTTGTGTGGAATGTAATGAGGAACAGACTAAATTAATTCCACATTAACGTGAAAACGAAAACAAAATGAGGTAAACTTGAAAAGGTCTGACAACTTCAAGTCTGCAAACCGCTTGGGACTGTGCCCTCACATGTAATCGCCCGCTTTGGCATTTATATCTCTGCACATATTTCTGTCAATACGTGTGCATGCACGTGTGTGAATGTTTGCGTGATTCTCGGTGTGTGTGTGTACTGGCATGTCGCAGTGTGGTGCAGACCAATTAAAAAGAGGAGATTGATGACCGGGGGCTCTGAGAAGCAGCAGCAGCAGAAGCAGACAGCCGCTTCCTGCAGACAACAGGAAATGAGATGGCCTTGTTTAGCTGACGCTGCCAACACCAACACCACAGAGCCTCAAAGACAAATCACCACCTTACAGCCGCTATTGGCCTAGTCCTCCATCTTGCTACAGCATGCTCCCCACCCTCCATCTCTTTATCTCCCTCTAATTGTATCGAAGAGTGTGTCTCACGTTAGTCCTTTCTGCAGAGCGGTAATGTGGTCAAGGTGCTCTCAGGTGTGCACAGTGGTGCTAGCTCAGTACTTCTTTCTTTGATTCCTAAATGCCAACTAAAGCCACCCTGAAGTGCATGTCTGCTCAGGGATAAAAAAAAGGTTTGATGCTGGTTGTTCTTTATTGTCAGAAGATGCTAAAGTCTCTCACAATTGCATATAAAAGAAATTAGAAATAACTTGAAACTGCATGCTCAGCTGGTCTGGACACAACAACATGTCATTTAACCAGTTCATCATTTTTTATCTGCAACTTCCAGCAAATTTCCTCAAGACTGAATCACTTAGAAGGTTAAAAAGTTCCTTTAGGAGCTCAGGTATCCCTCAGTGTATGGGAAAATTGTACAAATGGTGATCATGGGGATGAATATCATATTATTTTTTTGTTTTTGAAGGCATATTGGAGCAGTTGAGTATAATTGTTATAATCAATAACAATATTCAATAACAATAACTGTTATTGAAATAATTATGCAACGTTACAGTTTTACTTTAGTGTAGATTTTCTTTGGTTCACACAGTTTTAAAATGAGATATAAAGGATGCAAAAAGTATACTACATAACTAATATATACTATTTATACACCTGGCCGATATAGATTTAAAGTGGAAGAGGTTTGCTTCTGGCAGGTAATGAGCTGGGCATCTTGCAAAATGTAATACAACACGGGGAAAGAAATGCTGCATCAATTTAAATATATGCAATCATCAATAATAAATGGAAAATTATTTATTGACTTTACAGAAATCAAAACCTTTTTATACTTGCTGATCAACTTCTTGTATTTCCTCTGATATTTTGTCTTTAGTGATGGGGTTGGAATGTCTTCTTGCCATCAACCTAATCTTTGACTCTCACTGATTCTCTATCAGCTCCCAATCATTTATCTGAATATGCTCAACATGAAGAAACATACCACTATATAATTAGGACTTAAAACCTACAACACATGAGGGGTATGAGTAATCCTGGGCTTTATTGATAAAAAGTGTGTCTGTTTGCATACACTTGAGCCAGTGTGAAAAATTTTTATACTGTGTGCTGTGCATTTGAGAAATGTACCAATACCCTGAAACCTGTGCAAGAAATGCAACCCCCCTCTGAGAAAAATAGAGACCCTCTCCCATTTATTTTAATGGCAGTTAACAGATGTATTTTTGCCACTTTCCTCATTTGCTGCTATGTGAATAGAGGACGGCTGTGGGACCAGAGAAGAGAATCAGCTTTCTCACAAGCAACATTGAGCCATTAAGACCACAGAGAGGCAAAGATGCCTGGATGTCACAATGGGAGTTTGCTGGGACTAAATTACTGCTTTTGTGCTCACTGTACAATATAAGTCAATACAGGCAGAGAGGCAGGTGATGGCCCTGTTTGTGACAGGGGTATGTGGGTGAAAGGCCCCTTTAATTGCTTATTTTCTAGATAACGGCCACCAATTTCTTCGCTAAGACACAATTCTATTGTCAGAGGGCCAGGTGCAAACAACAACTGCTTCAGGTCTTATTGTATTCTCCTCATGACTTCGGTATTTTAAGTGTTCATCTACTGCTTACAAAACAAGCCTGATTAACAAGCATCACTCTAAGTGGCCTCCCACAGAGGGACAGGACTCCTTTAATAAAGTAAACTAGGAAGTTAAAAGCGGAATATCAATTATTCCCAGTGCAAATGCTGACATTAGACAAATCAATTTGTCCTGTTACAAAACAGAATCCACAGAGAAAAAAAAACTGACCTCACACTGCAAAACCAAGGGAAAATGTCAGGAATCAATCGAGAACTACTTCAAGGTTGTCAAGAAGTGGTGCGGGTGAGGTGGTGAGGCAGAGGCAGCGGACCCAGGAATGATGAAAAATATGAGGATTTAATGAAAATAACTTGTCCAAACAACTAACAGCAGGCACGAGGAAACACTGACAACACAGAAGCTAACATTGACGAGGACCCGACGAGGAACAAGGAACACAGGTGGAGTTAAATACACAGGAGGGTAATCACAGAGACGAGACACACCTGGGAACAATCAAGGGGAGGACAGGACAACGAAGAGACTTAAGGACACAAAAAACTCTAAATGAACACAGAAAACACAGATCCTGACAGTACCCCCCCCTCAAGGGCGGCTACCAGACGCCCAAAAAAAAAAAAAAACACACAACAAGGGTGGGCGGAGGGGCGCCGGATGGGGGGCCAGAGTCCAGAAAAAACAAAAACACAACAAGGGTGGGCGGAGGGGCGCTGGACGGGGGGCCAGAGTCCAGAAAAACAAAAAACAACCCACCATCGTGGGCGGAAACACAAGAAGGGCCAAGAGTCCAAAAACAAACAAAAAACTACCCACAGGGTGGGCGGAGGCAAAGGAGGCAGGAACCACGGAGGTGGTCCGGCGGTCGTCCGCGGCGGCGGGAACCACGGAGGCGGTCCGGCGGCCGTCCGCGGCGCTGGAGGCGGGAACCACGGAGGCGGTCCGGCGGCCGTCCGCGGCGCTGGAGGCGGGAACCACGGAGGCGGTCCGGCGGCCGTCCGCGGCGCTGGAGGCGGGAACCACGGAGTCGGTCCGGCGGCCGTCCGCGGCGCTGGAGGCGGGAACCACGGAGGCGGTCCAGCGGCCGTCCGCGGCGCTGGAGGCGGCGATGATGAGTCCCGGGGGCCGCCCACAGACGGCGACGACGAGCCCCCCGAGGCAGGGTCTCTGGTGGAGCACAGGGGGTCTCAGTGGGAACGCTGGGAGTCTGAGTCGGAACACTGGGAGTCTTATGAGGAACGCAGGGGGTCTTGGTCGTCGGGGTCTCGGAAGGAACGTAGAGGGTCTCGGGAGTCGGTGTCTTGGAGGGAACGTAGAGGGTCTCGGGAGTCGGGGTCTCGGAAGGAACGCAGAGGGTCAGGGTCTCAGGAGGAACGCTGGGGGTCTCGGTCTCAGGAGGAACACTGGGGGTCTCGGTCTCAGGAGGAACGCAGAAGGTCAGGGTCGGAACGCAGGGAGTCTCTGAAGGAACGCAGGGAGTCTGAGTCGGAACGCAGGGAGTCTCGGAAGGAACGCTGGGGGTCTGGGTCTCGGAAGGAACACTGGGAGTCAGGGTCTCAGGAGGAACGCTGGAGGTCAGGGTCTCAGGAGGAACGCTGGAGGTCAGGGTCTCAGGAGGAACGCTGGAGGTCAGGGTCTCAGGAGGAACGCTGGAGGTCAGGGTCTCTGGAGGAACGCTGGAGGTCAGGGTCTCTGGAGGAACGCAGGGAGTCAGAGTCGGAACGCAGGGAGTCAGAGTCGGAACGCAGGGAGTCAGAGTCGAAACGCAGGGAGTCTCGGAAGGAACGCTGGGAGTCTGGGTCTCGGAAGGAACACTGGGAGTCTCGGAAGGAACACTGGGAGTCTCGGAAGGTGCGCCGGCTGGAACGCCGGCTGATTCGGCCTCGGGTGCGCCGGCTGGAGGTGAGCCGGAGCGGAGCCTCGGGGCCGGCTGCGGGGGCGAGCCGCAGCGAAGCCTGGGAACCGGCTGCGGGGGCGAGCCGCAGCGAAGCCTGGGAACCGGCTGCGGGGGCGAGCCGCAGCGAAGCCTGGGAACCGGCAGCGGAGGTGACAGCTCCGGAAGGCGACGAGGGGCCGGGTCCACCGGCGGCTCACGTCGCTGTCTCCGGGCGGCCTGGGGTGCGCCGGCTGGAACACCGGCTGATTCGGCCTGGGGTGCGCCGGCTGGAACGCCGGCTGATTCGGCCTGCGGTGCGCCGGCTGGAACGCCGGCTGATTCGGCCTGCGGTGCGCCGGCTGGAACGCCGGCTGATTCGGCCTGCGGTGCGCCGGCTGGAACGCCGGCTGAAACGGCCCCGGGTGCGCCGGCTGGAACGCCGGCTGAAACGGCCCCGGGTGCGCCGGCCGCACCGGTTGGGGGTGCTGGTCCCGGAGGTGGAGCTGGATCCGGGCTGGCGGAGAGACTGTGCGGCTTGGGAGGCAGAGGTTCGCCAGCCATGACGGCTAGAGCCGCCATACGCTCCCACTCTGCCTCCCTCTGCAACTCCACCAACCCCGGGTGCGGAAAGCGAGGAACCCAGTAGTCCAACAGGAGCCCCAAGCGGATGGCGAAACCGAGCCGTCGGATGGCAGCGTACGGCTTGGCCATCGCCTCCTTATACTCGCTGATCGTTTCCGTCAGCTCCTTTATATCTTCTGGGTCCATGATATAAAACTAAAAAATAGCGTGCCTCACCGTTCGTCCTGGTCGGGTCCTTCTGTCAAGAAGTGGTGCGGGTGAGGTGGTGAGGCAGAGGCAGCGGACCCAGGAATGATGAAAAATATGAGGATTTAATGAAAATAACTTGTCCAAACAACTAACAGCAGGCACGAGGAAACACTGACAACACAGAAGCTAACATTGACGAGGACCCGACGAGGAACAAGGAACACAGGTGGAGTTAAATACACAGGAGGGTAATCACAGAGACGAGACACACCTGGGAACAATCAAGGGGAGGACAGGACAACGAAGAGACTTAAGGACACAAAAAACTCTAAATGAACACAGAAAACACAGATCCTGACAAAGGTGACCCCTGCTGAGAGACTGCAGCTTTCCCTCAAGTATTTGGAGAGTTGCTTCTCAGAAAGAAAAAGTTATAAGAGTAGAAATCAAAGCGTAAAGAAGCAGCCCTGTCTTCTGGCCTAATTAAATATACTACTCAAACTAAAATGCCACAGAGGCAGCGAGAAGGCAAAGAGGAAAAGAATCTGTGCCACTGCCAAACATCTGAAAATAGAGGTGGGAATGATTTTCTTTTATTAAAAAAAAGCCATATAAGTCTTACAGATACATAGACACAGATGAAGCAAAGGCAAGAAAACAAGCGAATGAGCTGCTACCATTGTAGACATTAGCAATATATGCATACACTAATATGCATCGCTATTTATTCTAGGCAGAGTTGATGGGAGATGGTATAAACTACTGGGCCAGGGAAGGACACTCATGGTTCAGTGAATGACTCAGCAAGCCTGAAATGGCAACTATTCCTGAGAGAGCCAAGTGTTAAGGCACTTTTCAATTCGCCTGAAAAGTACTGAGAAAAACACTTAACCTGCAAACCAACACACAAAAGGTTGCAAGCTATGATTGACATGAGTCTATTTTGGCCCAAAGGGGGGCAAGTGAATGGAACGTTGCCCTGAAGAGAGCAGCAGAGTAGAGGGCAGTTTTTTTTTGTAATGTTAGAAAAACACCCTCATCTTATACTGCAAGTCCTGTGAGCCTTGGTATAACACTGACTCTCTAGTTCCCAGCCAATATACACCATTATAATACATTAATCTTTTATACTATAAGGGTACGTCAAATCCACCCTGGGTGACTCATGCCTGCATACATATACCTAAGAATACTTATTCATGCTATTGAGGTTTCCTGAACAATTTTAATGATGTAATTCTATACATTTCTAGAGTTAAATCAGCTCAGTCTATGTTTATGGATAGATGGAAGGCTAGGTGGATGGATGGATAAAAACCCTGGTAATACTTTAATCATAGCCGTAGTTCTCAAGACTGTTTGACTGATCCCCGTTTAATATCTGCCTCAGCTGTTCTCCGTCTCTCCACTCTCCATAGCCTCTTATTCTCTGTAACATTTCAGCCGGTCCCCTTTAACCTCATCTTTCTCCCTTACCCTGCTCTCCTCTAATTCCCATTCCTCCTTCTATTTTTACTTCTCCTTCTGTGTTATCTCTATGTGGCACCACTTCATACAACTCCCTCCCTCCTTTCCAGACCTTTTCTCCACCTCTCGCCTCTTCTCTCTCAGCCCTCAGTTCCATTTAGGCCCTTCTGTTGGTGTAGGACTTTCCATCCTGTGGCATCCTGGTAGTAAATTGAAATGGTTCTGGGCGCTCCATTGAAGCCTGATTGAATTTAAAAAGAGAAAGTGCCATAAAGAGAACCACTGGTGAGAGGTCTGTAATACACTGAAGGGCTTCCCAAACTATGACAGTGTTGACAGAGGACTAGAGAAGGAGAGGGCACAGGAGGTGAAGAAGAAAGTAAAGGAAGTACTAAGGGCAAATCAAGGGTAGAAGGAAGAGACGGAAAGAAAATGAAAGATGGAGAGAGAGAAAAACTGAAAAGAAGGAGAGGACATATAATTGAAAACATATAAAACTCTTCTGCAGCCTATTACCCATTGCACACAAGCAGATACAAACACAAAAAAACTCACAAGTGTATACCCTTGATAGTGACACCTCACAGAAATGCCTCAATCACGGTTTGCATGGCCTGGAGGGAACGAGGTGACAGGTCTCATATTGGAGACGGCCAACAAAATGCAATTCCAGGAAGTCAGCTCTAGGGCTGTGTGTCTGTCATACCTACAGCTCCGATAACGCACCCACACATCACATTACGCCACAGAAACAGTCGCCCCTCGACAAGCAGGGGGCGTCAGCTGAACGAAAGTGGCAATACTTCCCCACACACCCAACGATGTTTGTGGATACATTACTGGCAAGGGGGAAAAGATGATGTTAAGGGTTAAATTATTCATTGATCCCTTCATAGCCTCTCCGAGGCCGGCTTTTTGTAATGCCATGTCTTCATCTGAGTGTGAGCCGGTGTCCACCAGAGAGGGCTCTCTGGGGGAAAAGGGAGAGAGAGAGACAACCTTGAGCTAGAACTGACCTTTAACTTTGAGTGTTTCACTTTAAGAAAGTGACAGGTGTGGGGGGCCACGTGTGTGAGTGGCGAGCTTTTATGCACTTGGCCATATGGGTAAACAGAGAGCCTGAATATGAAATATTTCAAGTATCAAGATTACCAAAGGGCACTGAGGAGAACGGGAGAGGAAGATGACGGCAAGGGGAACAAGGAGAGTGGACAGGAAGAGTCCCTGCTGGGTACATTTCAAAGCAGACCATTGGGTTTTAAATGAATTAGCAAGATAATTAACTATAAATGACATAAATTATTTAATCCAATCCATTAAAGGACCTGATAATTATACAATCAAAGAGTAAAAGGGGTGAAATGCAGGCTGGATTTAAATCTGCAGAAATGCCCTGTCCATGTTTAATTTAATAAGCATGAGTGTTGGGCTGTAACATAAGATGATGGAAGTGGCAGCTTGCTAATCAGTCTTATTTTGAGTTGGTGTCTAAAACAATATGTAGAGTAAAAAGCAGAGGCTGAGGTGAAGATGTGTCTCAATAAAATTTAAAATGTTGGCTGCAGAAACAGCAGCTGATATTTAAACAGAAAAGTTTAAATATGACATTTTAATTTCAATTTCACATAAACGTCCTACATCTATAGACACGTAGCAGATGCAAAGGTATTCTAATTGCTCAAATATGCATACTTGTTAATCTTTTTCTTAAAAAAATAATATATATAAATCTGGAATGACAGTTTTGTAGCAACAATTATGGCTGCAAGTCTTTTTGATCCGATCTGACCAGAAGATCTTCTTAGTTACTAGCCACATCCTCTATATGTCCTGTTGCGAACTGCAAACTCAACTTCTTAGCACGTTCTTTCAAAAAAGATTTTCTTGTTGAAACCTCTTTCATAAAAGGCCAGATTAGTGGACAGCAAAACTAATAGTTCTGCCACCTGAGCAGTGGATCTGTGAAACCTATTTAAAGCCACCTATACTGTTTCCCTTAGAGATGCTCTCTTTGCCAGCCAGTCAGCAGTTTATGTGGATAGTCATGCAGATGTGCTATATGTGCTATGCTGTTTCCATTTTTTGGATGATGGATTGAACTGTGCTCTGTGTGAAAACTTGTATTAGAATCCAACCCTGCTTTATCCTTGACCTGTGTAGTGTGGTCCAAGAGGCTGCTTTCAATTGTATTATTAAATAAATAAATAAATCTCATGCAATAACATGAAAAATGTGAGTTAGATAAAAGTGTAAATACTGTTACATGTACTGCACTTTATGTACATGTTATAGCTTAACCTTTCAAAAATGGTCACTTGTTCAAGCCTCACAGTGGCTGAAACATTTTAACAAATGCACTCATAAAAAGAGCTGTGAATGGAGTTCTGCGCGATAGAAGGTGGTCGGGCTTGTGGAAAGAGAAGCATGAAGGTTGAGTAAAGCCTACTTGACATCAGCTCTCCAATGTCGAGTCAAAAAAAAAAAACTACAAAAAAAGTCTCAGGCTGGTAAAATGCTATTTGAATGGTTGGGTTTTAGCCTGCAGCTAAGATTGCCAGAGAATCTGCTCTTGCATTCAGTGGGAAACTTAGTCCACCACTGTGAACCCAGAAACAATAAAAGTTCTGACTTCGATGAGCTACCATGGGTCTTAAGGGCCCTGCAATGTAACCCTGATAATAAAGGGCCAATTTAGGGAATATGTTGCAGTGTTTCAATCTGCCTTAAACTGTAGAATCATAGATGAAGCAAAGATGACACACTAAGAGATGAAAAATACAGGGTAAAATTGCCTTAAGCACACTTAAAGGGCCATAAACATCAAATAACTCACAAATCATCCAACATTTGACATCAGTTTCCAAATCAGACGCCCCGTTTTTATATTGAACACTTTTTAACAGTATTTATCCTGTCACTGAATGCCAGAAGACTGATCTGTTGTTGTGGAGTTTCGTAGCATCAAAAGCACAACCATTTAGCTTATTTTAAATTTAATCTGTGTGTATTTTTCATCACTTTCCTACAGTAGGGTTAATCACAAAAATTTTGTCATGAGTACAGAATATTTTCCTCAATGGCCTTATTTCTCATCTGATCGCTTAAGCTTGAGGTATATGTCTCACAATGTGGAACTTAATTAGATTAATATTTAAAAGAGCAACAGGAAAGAACAGTTTTAGTAGTTTACAATCATGTTTTATGCAAGATTTGCATAAAATTGTAAATCAAATCAATTTGCTTCCTTTGCAGTCCCCTTAAGTACATCGTCAGATGGGGAGGTTTACCATGACACCAAATGAAGAGCAAAGCACACCACCCAACCTCACTTAATATCGAAGCCAACAATGACCTACTTCACAGGAACATCAATCGTGCAGGAACACAGGGAACTACAGAAACTGTGAAAATCTAGGACCAGGTCTCGTCGAAGATGTCAACGCCTGCCCCCCCACAGAGCCGGTGTTATCTGAAACTACGTCCAGAATGTTGGAGTAAAGAAGACAGAATGATCTGTCAGAAATCATTACCTAAAGCCCATTTAAATCCAGTCAGATCAGCTTGGACATTTCTGTTGGACCAGAATGAGCAACAAAACTGCACTGACTCATTTGTGAATAAAGCTGTTTGAACAACAAGATGGCATCCCAACAACATTGTGACTATATTACAAGCTCCCTCTGGATGAAGGGGATTTTTCTTTTTTGACTTGACAGCCAACCAACACCTACCCTGACATTGCTGCCCAACTATTTATTGCTCACAGATAGGGACTTAAATTTGAATTTCTAACAAGGAAGGAAGTTTGCATTTTTTCCCAACTGAGAACCTTAACCTCACATGTAGACGCTACAGAACATGCTGAAGGTCATGCATTGAAGACGCAAACAAAAACATTCACTTTTTTCTTTTGCATATATGAACAGAATTATTGAACATAATATATGAAAATACTTTCATATGCCAACTTTTAATGAGGAGGAAGCAACAATGGTGTATTTCTTTTCCTTTCTCAAAAACCTATTTACCAACATCAGCACCTCACACCAAGGCTCTGAAACTGACAGTAACAACTCACTGATAAAATGAGACACAACTGATCCATTTTACCTGTCTGCATGACAGCTGGCGGCCCACTCTCTCTCCCACGCTGAGTCCGTCTTGTGGGCCGAGAAATGACAAACTAACCTAATTATCTAAGCAAGTTTTGATTATGAGAGATTCTGGTTCAACAACAAGCTGCAGGATGAAGTCACTGCCATCCCTTTATAGTGCTGAAGCTGACAGCCTTGTCTCCTGGGAGAAAGTGGAAGTTGCTGTCTGTGCTGCAACATGTGGGGAACTGAGGATGAAAATGCAATGGAAAGGATTTCAATACACCTGTTTTACTGTCTGTACATTTGTTATAGAAAAATATCTAAAATACTGTTAAGGGTTGTAATAACATTGCTAAGAGGTTTTTTCTGCTATGTGCTTTTCAACTGTTTATGTACACTGCTTTTGGCATGTAAATACTTATGACTTTTGTTTTCTCTGTTTCTGAAATAAAATTATTTTAATTGTTTTTATTCTGTTCTACTTAGTTGTAGTCTTCCAGTCAAAGACCAGTTTAATCTGTTGTCTATAGCTATTGTGCTGAAGCAGTAGTTGGAGCTCTTATTACACAGTCAGCATTCAATTAGCAGTTTGGAACAACCACTGAAGTCATGCTGATATATATTTTTGGTGTCCTACCACATAGTCAGACAACATTTCACCAAAAAAGCTCCTGCAGAGGTATTCGTGCTAAGAGTAACAAAACCACAAAAGTTCGTTTTGGGTGAAAATATCATCATAATAAAACAAAGCAAGTTTCTATAGTAGGGCTTTTAATATGTTTGGTTAGTGTTGAAAGTCCCAAATGTGAACCAATAATTAGCAAAACTGGAGTGAATGGTAAAAAAAAAAATAAAAGATGCCATTTTGACAAAGAGATTTTTTTTTAAGTTGCTTAAAGTTGTGGAAAAACAGCTTTGTTGGTAAACTTGTTTTACAAAATTAAGTTGTTAAAGCTTATTGAACTGGACATATTGAATGCAGAATTCTTTTCCAGCCTTTACATTTCGTTGTTTACTCAATTGTGCCAGTGTCACTGTAAAAAAATAAATAAATAAAGCTGAGAGACCGGCGCTATCTCTGCACCAACTCTTAGCTGGTTCAAAGAAAAGCACTGGTGTCAATACTGTAGTTCCAACTACTAATGTATGCTAAGCTTTTTCTGGGGTAGAATATTGATATTAATGTTAAAAAATAAAGCAATAGTGTGATTTTTTTTATTATTATTATTTGTATTGTAACAATTCTAAAGAGATGCACTGACAAGTGTTGAGTTGGTATAGGTTATTATCTGCTTGTCCTAAGACAAAAAAGTAAAAGCCATTCAGCAACAACATAAATGAAAGAAGTGCTCCTAGCACATGAATAATTATCTCCCTGCCTCTTATTTCCCTGCTGTTTATTTTGTATTATTTTTATTTCAGTTCAATCAACAAACACCATTTCTGAAGTGGTTTCAAAACACTTTCTGCTCTGCTGATACCTGATCAAGTTGAAAAGTCATAAATGCTGTGAACAATCATATTAGCAATCACCGAATCACCGTGAATGGGAATGGTGAAATTAGGATACTTTTTCGGGGCTACTGAAATAAATGATGTGATTTGTGTTGTTGAACAGGTTCCTTACACATCCAAAATTCAGAATAAAGGAGAGAAAGGAACAAGCACTTGCTGAGTGAGATGTTTCTGGTGACATAACAGTGTGGAGCTCAGCTGGCTTTAAGAATGGAAAACCAAGTCAGCCTTAGTTTAACACTGTAGTAGAAGAAATTCCTAATGAAATCACCTCATAATCTATTTAGCAGTGATTATGGTTAGGGAAGGTATGCGAAATTGATCTGTTTTTAAAAAGAAAACAAAAACATTAAGCTTTCATTGGCAGACTGTTTTTCTATGGGTTGGTTTCCGCCGATAAAAATAATGTGATTAAGGAGATTTCAAGTTTAACATTTAGATGACCTTCAGACAATTATTTGTTCAGATTTTTATCAATAATTAAATTAACGGATGCCGACTCGGGTCCTTTTAATAACGGGAATGTTTTATCTTTGTATGAACACCCGTGGGAGAGCAGAAGATGAGTCTGTGAAAGAAGAGAGCCAGATGAACAAAGAAGACAGTCTGAGCAATAGGATGAGATGATGAGAAACTGAAGTGAGGCAATTAATTAGGCATTAGGACCCATTATCAAGCTTTGGGGAAGCATATATAAAACATGTCTGCAAACAGAAATCCGGTATTTTGTTCACATCATGTCGCTTAAATAAATATTATTCTGCGATAAAATGACATTCTAAATCTTCCTATAAAAAGTTGATGCAGCTTTAACTTTCACAGATTTATAAGAATAGCACCCGCCTGTTCAAATCTCCTTTGTACTGTACATAAAGCAGATGGTGCCGTCTATGCCGTTTTAAACCACCAAGACCCAGCGGACTAAATTCATATCTCTCACATTTCTATCTTTCAGTGTAACGAAGCTTTTGCCAGCCCACATCCTGGAATGCTCTCATTACTGTACCTCGGTGCTGTTGCCAAGGGAGCCGGTGTGATATTCAATACTTCTGTTACCCATCCCTCCAACCTCATTTACACTTGACACCTGACATTTGCATAATGGCCTTGCTCTATCTCCCATCTACTGAAATCTGGGGTGGAGGTGAGGCAGATACACAGTGCGTATGTGCTAGCACGCTCCTGCTTGTTTGGTTGTGATGAGCAGGTATGCCGAGCAACACCGAGGCTGTGCATATGGGCGCGTGATTGCGTTGCAGGCAGGGGTTAAATGACTTCCTTCTTAATTTAGCTCATTAAGCCCCTGGAGAGCTCAGAGTGCACCATATTGGTTGATTTGGGACGATTTGCAGAAATGCTGACAGAAACATGTAAATGAGAATGTTAATCAGGGATGCCATGACCCTCATAACTCAAAAGCAGTATCAGAGTGCCAGGAAAACTGAGGATGGATATGAATCTTTGTCCTTGTCACGATGTAAGAATTGGGACACTGGTTGGCTGTTCTGAAAATGTCACATTGCCCCAAATAGCTCAGTACTCTGAAAACAACATTTGGATTAAATCTGAGCACTGTAGAAATACCAGAAAGGTTTTTGTTACTTTTTTTATTTAAGTATGAACTTAACTCTGTTCACTGGAAAATTATAAATTGCCATTTATTAAGTCTGCCTTCAGATTAGAAGCTGTTATGATAGATTAAAAAAAGACTCAATATGCCAAAGGCACCGAAAGCAAGCAGGCAAAAAATAAACTTCTGTTCAAAACAGAAAAATTCTCTAACTTTCTAGATATTACTTCAGAGAATAACATTAAACACATTTTTTCAAACAATTAAATTAAGATTTTTGCACTGCATATTTACAGTTATGGCTGCTGTAAAGGAAGACTCGTGACAAATGGATAAACAATTTCATCACCCACACACTGAGCTAAAAGAAAAGAAGCTCCAGTGATCTTTTACATGCATAACCTTTTTAAATTTAAGCCAAAATGTAGCTATAGCATGTTAAACACTTGATATTCAGCATAAGAGCCATGAGATAAAATAGTAAAACATCAAAACCACACAAGCAGTATTAACAATACAATTTTAAAACTTGTGATAATATTTTTGCTTGGAAAAAATTCTTAACATTGGGGGAAAGAAAAAAAAATAAACAAAAAAAACAGTTTAGGTTTTACTGTACACCTATGTTATAAAGACTGGGTTGTTCTGACCAGAAAGCCCATGTTTGGTCGTGCGTTGTATTTTGAGAATACAAACATATTTTGAATCTTCCAGTGTTGGAAAGGTCTAACACATCTGCAAATGCAATCCCCTCCTAAATCTCCCCTCACTACAATCCCACGTAGATGAAAATGTTCAAAAACACAGCAGAACCTCTCTCCTACAGCTATTATATTTGCATATTCTCCAAATAACAGGAACAGAATATGCTTCTTATAAAGTATCAATTTGTCTCAAATGCTATACTGTACACGTGGGCCCGCCCTCCTCCACATATCCCTTATTATATTATTATTCTCCCCTATATCCCTTCAAGCCAGAAAGCTGGTAAACTGGAGCTGAGTGAAATGTCGTACTTAGCAAATTGCATTTGAAGCCAAGGGGGAATAAATACTACAGATAAAGACTGCTCTAATGTGCTCGGATCCATTAGAAATCTCATATTCACACATAGCAGAAATCACATTACAAGATGCCCCTAATGTTATTTCTCAGGGTTTTTCCTGTAGAATCTTTTGCAAGGCTGAGACACTAACATCAAACAAAATGGATTTTTGCTGGGGGTTTTTTCTTTCTTTTTCCCCTCACCTCTCTTCTGTTGTTCATTCCCTTTTATAGTTTGTTCTGGTAGAAATCCCACTAAAGTCATTACTGCTGTAGATGCTTGTTCTGCTTTGTGTGGATGTAATAAATCAAGAAAAAATGGTTTTTTGTGATGAGACCCCCCGCCTCCCACCACATACCCGGTACAGAGCTGTTTCCTCCACTGGTGAACTATTTCTTTATTAAGCAACAATGTTAAAGCAATTAAATCAATCCGGGCACAGGGTGGCATTTTTTTCCCCCACAAAGAAAAATGTTGCAAAACATTGTTTATTTTTAACATGTCATGAGGAATATTCATTTATAAAAGTAAAAAAAAATAACCCACCCCAGAACAAAAACACTTTTCAAATCTCCGGAAAGCATGTAGGAAAATGTGTAATGTTGAAACGTTGAAAACAAGAAAAACTTTTCTTATATATGTATACAAATCTGGATTTGGTTTCTTCGGCTGGGCATCAGGTCTAAGCCAAAGATGAGGAAATTATAAAGTATTAAGAATGCCAGTAAACATTGCCAGAAAATTGTCCTCATTCTGCTATAATGCTGAAGATGAATGTACAATGTTTTTATATTCACATAATATTTGGATGTGAATCGAACCAGTTTGACTTTTAAAGCTCCTTGGATTGGCTTTCACTGAGAACTGGTGCTGCATAAATAAGCCGAACAGAAAACTGTATATTTTTCTTATGAGTACAATACAATTAAACAAACAAATTACAGTAAAAAATCTCAAAACATAAAATCTTTTTTGCTATCTTATTCACTTGTCTGACAAATGTGTGTGTGTTGGGGGGATAAAAGTCGATTCTAAATTAGTAAGTGTGAACGCTATTTAGAGTTTGTCTATTTAGCTACAAATATACTGAATGCTGCAGTTAGCTGATACCATCTATCTTTGAAAATAATTAACCGTCCACAAAGATAGATTTACTTATATAACCACCAATTAGGAAGTAAATAATCCTTTCAGAGGGCGTTGGGAGAATTTTAATGAGTTTTAATGACTTGTTGATTGGTTGGTGGGTTTTGTTTAGAGAGGTACACAGAGCAGATGGGCTGGAGAGAGCTTAAACACAAAATGCCTTCATATTATTCTTCCATCATCCATACGCCTTTAATACTTGGAGAATATTATGTTTTACAATACCAGAGCAGGCAAATGTGTGTGTGTGAGAGCTGAGCAGTGGGTCGAGGCATGTGTGCATGTATGCTTATCTGGAGCTCCGTTCAGCAATCAACCAATACCCCCCGCCCCACTTCAACACACACCCACGCACACACAGGGCTACTTCAGAAGCCCAGGCCCCAGACAGGGTGAGCAGATCAATCAATTACATCTCTGCTCCAGCAATCAAACAAGGTTATTATCAGGCAGCAGCTCACCGACCTGGAAAGGCCTGGCCAATCAAAGGCTGCTGTGATGTGGGGGCTGGCACTCGCTCATGTGACAGTAACACAGAGTGGCAGGTCATGTTGTCAAAGGAAAGAAAGATAGGAAAAGGAAAGATGGGCAACCGAGGCTGAATTCAAAGGGAAAGAACACAAGGACGTGCGAGAGACAATAACAAAAGAATTTCTGTAAATCACCTCATCTCTTGCAGTAAAAGCTGTGCTGCAGAGTTGCCGTGTATCATTTCTCTAGATTTCCGTGTTTTTAATGAGAGGTGGAGTGCTGTCATACTGCTCATCTTTGTAAGGTTAGATCGTACATCAGAAAAATGAAGGGAATGGCAGCAAAGGTAGACAGAGGTTTGACAAAAACATTTTCCTGTGCTTCTCTGTAGCTCAGTAATTCTCTTGGCTGCGGCTCCCACTGACATTCATTCGAAGAGCATTAAGGGCATTCTGTCCTCCCACTTCTGTCCTTTCATAGTTTCAGGTCGGAGGAAGAGTATTAGGCTTGATTAAAGTAGAATACAAGAAATGAGATTCTTCCATTTCATAAAATTTCCTTTTGGTAACAAACTATCCTGTTATACAGATTACTAAAATCTCCCCAAAAAACTTAATCCCCTTTAAAAGCAGCCACCAGGAGCCAATAAGGCACTATGGGAAATGACACTGAAGCGAAGAGCATTATGTTGGGTTACCATTTGTCCAAGCACAATTTCAACCTCTAATCTGACCAGTCAACTATTCCCAGCATCCACTATTCTTCCCCACGTAAACCTTCAAACCTCCCGGAACCTATAAGCCGACTTCATAAGAAGTCCACTGCTGAGACTAGACCCCCTTAAGCTACGACTGACGACTGTCTGCTTGAGGTGTCTGTTGGACCAGTTGCCCAGGGAACCCAGTCTGATTCCATTATGGGATAGATAAACACAATCAATGAGTTTATCCACCTTCAATACCCAGAGAAAAGACCCCCACAATGATGGATATAATCTCTTGCACAATATCTAGTGTGTGTGGGTGTGTGTGTGTGTGTGTGCGTGCTAGAGTTTAGATATATGTCATACCCACAGTGTTTATGTGAATCTCCTTGCAGGATTGTGCCAGTAAGACAGCAGAAGAGGAAGATCTCTGCAGCTCACAAGAAAATGGCTGAAGCTTCACTTTTGAAAGTGATAAAAAACAGTGCTAGTACGTACATCATGGTGTAAGATGGACCTGAAAACCCTAAAAAATTTAACATATAGTGTAAATCGTGACCAGCAGGAACAGTTGGCATGTTCATCAATTGTGTTGTGTGTCGTAGTCAAATCACAGATTTAATTTCAAATTCAAGACAGTGGACATGGGGCCACAGCCGTCCATTAAAAACTAAAATCTGCAAATACTTGAACAGCGGAAAGCATCTTAGTACTACTTCCGCCCATACAGCCAATCAGCGCCAAAGGAAAGTAGATGGCACTCCTTGACTGGCTGCTTTCCAAGTGGCGTCCATTAGGGAGTCAAGCAGCATCTCATATAGGTATCTCAGTTTCTCAAGCCACAATTTCTTTTGAATATCTTACATATGCTTTACAGAAAAATGTGCAAATCTGAATAATTTTGAGTGATGTTTCACAAAAAAATAAGTGAAAAGGTGAAGTAGCAAATACTGATCTGCACTAGTCCACTGTAATTTAATCTCTGTGACTTTTTAATCCTACCCTTAATGTAGACTGTTCATCTTTAAGTTATTTACTCCACTATTTAAGATCCATTGATCCATTTTTATTTAACTCCCTCAGACACCCACAAATTAGGTTATTTGTTGGATTTAACAGTCATTCACAGGGTTACATAAAACACAATGACAGTTCTCTGTATTTCAACATATAATTTAGCATAAGATGGGCTTGTAAGTAAATATTATTATTTATTAAGTTCTGAACACTATGATATCCTTGAGTAAAATACCATCATTCAATATTTGGGTATTTATTGATGGGTCTTTCATATGTGAATTAAACATAAAGCTGAAAACTGATCAAATGAAATGTTACAATAGTAAGGAGCCTCCCAAGATATCAACGAAAGACAATGACTATATTGTTAGCCTAAGGTTGGACGAAAAAAAAAAATTGTCAATGTTTGTTTCTCTGCAGACTTTCTGAAGTATTGCTATTCTTATCCCTTCATTCTGCTTTTCTTTCCATCATCTTTGCTGCTTTATTTCTGTGTATCCCTCTTCAACCTTTCCAGGGTAAAACCCACCCTTTCTTGAATCTGCACTACATTTTTAAGAGTTGCTGGTAAAAAAAAAGAGAGAGAGAGAGAAATAGAAGTGCTGTTTACTGAGGAAAATCCTCAGAGCGAGTGAGAAAAGATTAGAAGAGAGAGCAAGGGCTGGCCGAGCAAAGCTTTATGTGCACGTATGTGTGAGCAGGACTTAAGGCTAAGCCATCCAGGCTGCATTTTAATAGCCTACATACAGACATCTCTCAGAGGTTGATGACAGATGTTGAGGGAAAATGTGTCCTGCGTTAGTAATTAAAAGGCACTGGTCTGAAATGAAAACAGAGACCCAACAACAAACAACTTAGGCATTCCAGCTTCACTGCAGAGAGCTCTTTTATGTTTGAGATAAGTGATGCAGAGGGAGTCGCAGATAAACTGTTAAATCACTAATTTATTTCAAAAATGTGTTTTAATCTACTAATATATTCTTTTATGGAATACATTTACAGATTTCCATTGGATTGCTGTACTTTATTGACCCTTACCGCAGGAGTTGGCTTTTATGCTATCAATTGTACAGTACAGCAAGCAATCAGTAGAGTAAGTGCCTAATTGTCGTTTTAAATGCAAAAGTTAACATTTGTCAGGTAGCCTGGAACACATGAGTGACTGCTGTAACATCCAGTACAATACAATGTTGGTGTGAACATCGCTGCAAAGCACCAAACTGAGAAAGATATCAAGATGACTTGGTTGTTGGACAGAAATCACTACTGCTTCATAAATTTTATAATGTCCCTTTAAGATTTCAAAAATTATTCAGCAGACGCTCACATAACTTGTCTACTTGTGACTTTTGTCTAAACCAGCTGGCAGCTTTATTTGGTACGCCAGTTCAATTGCTCATTAAAAACAGATAGTGACACCAGTTTAATGGGTGTAGACACTGACTTGTGATGAAGAGGACTTGATGTAGCAAGGAGTTTACATGTTCTCTCTGTGCATGTGTGGGTTCTCTCTGGGTACTCTGGCTTCATTATACAGTATAAAAAACAATCTATTAGAATCCTTGGTATCTCTCCTTAGGTAGATGTCTGTATACGACACAGTGGTTGTGAATGCCGGTGTTTACAACTTCCGCTGAATATAATCTCACCTTGAAGCAGTTGGGTTACAGCAGAACATAGCGATCGGCATTCCTGTCAGCTACAAACAGGAAACTGAGGCTACAATTTGCACAGGCTCACCCAAATTGGACAGTAATAGACTAGGAAATATGCCACGTCTGGCAAGTCTTGATTTCAGCTGCAACATTGAGTTAGCAGGGTCATTGTTTAAACACGTCTCTGTCCATGTCCATCTCTTCTTAGGAATATTTTATTCATCATTTGATGGTTAAACCCAGCTGAACAATTTATCATGTCACAAAACTCAATCTCAAACTCTTTTAATCTTCAGGAATTCACTGTACTTCAACGGCCTTCGCAGTTGTCAGATCTCAAACCAATAAATACCTTTGGAATGTGAAGGAACAGGCGATTTGCATCATAGATGTGTTGGACCAATCTGCAGCAACAGTATGATGAAACACCATGTAGTTGCACATACTTGGCGTTATGTCAAAACAGACTTGAATCTCTAAGGAATGTTTCTGACACACTGCAAAATCAGTGGAATGAATGTAGTGAGTTTAGGTAACAAAATAAATAAATAATAAGAGAAACATATGCAATTAATTTTTGAACAGTAGGATTCTCAATAAGCCTGCACATTGCTACCCTCTATTCCAGGGGTGGGCAATCCTGGTCCTCGAGGGCCGGTGTCCTGCAACTCTTAGATGTCTCCCTGATCAAACACACTTGAATCCAATAGCTGAATCATCTCCTAAGTGCAGTCGAGTTCTCCAGAGTCCTGCTAATGACCTCATTATTTGATTCAGGTGTGTTGAAGTAGAGATACATCTAAAAGTTGTAGAAGACCGGCCCTCGAGGCCTGGAGTTGCCCACCCCTGCTCTATTCAGTTCAAAATAAAGTCACACCATTAAGCCTTTTCACGTGTCATGTCAACAAAAAAAATGTGAAAAGCAATTTAAAAAATAAATTTCCAAGTCAAGTGCACAGCGTAACAAAACACCTTGAGAGAAAAACCTTGTTTAGTTTATTACATCTATTTTACATCTGCTCCAGCTCTTAGTCCTTTCTTGGCATATTGCGCTACAGAAGAAGAGGAGTTGATAATTATATGAAATTAGTGCAGAATCACTGTGCGTGTCATTTTCACCCCAGGCTACACCAGTGGGAGGCAGAGCCTTTCTGTCCCTTTTCTCAAATCTCTGCTACATCCACTCCCATCGCTTGTCCCATTGTGCTTCTCTTTGCACCCCCCACAGGCACCTTGTCAATCTCCCAACCTCTGACTCTTTCCCTACACTCACACTTTTAAATCCAAGCATGGACGCTTGCATCAGGTGTAACTTCATGTATCAGTATGATTTCAAATGTGAAACCAAATAGGAGAACAGAAATGAAGACTTTACAGCAGGAAAATTAAAGTCATTTTTTTTATTTTATCATGTTTCAACAGTATGTTGAATGGAAACATTAAAGAAAAGAAGAACCTAGATTATGTAGTATACAATGTATTCAGAGTTATTTAAATATGCCAAAACAGAAATCTGATAGCTTTCCTTTTATCTACGGTAATTAACATCACTATAGCTAATTTTTGGAAATCATTAAATCATTAGAGGTAGTATGACTAAATAGACCACATACCTTTATTAAAATAAATTAAATCAAAAATGTTCTTATCTTATATTTCTCCATTTCTCCATTATTAATAAGACATTGTATTATATAACCATTTTTTTCTCACTGTCTCAGCATTTAGGGTTAAAAGTGGGTGCAATAAAGAAATGCTGAGTGCGTATTTTGAGAAATCTATGCCGTTTACGTTGACGGTTCAACATTTTATACCTGACTATTTATCAGGTGTTTTGTGAAGAAGTGAAAAGAACAGTGCATGTGCATGTCTTCTAAGCTGAGAAAAATGACTGACAACAAAACCGGAATCAATATCAAAAGTTGGATGGGTAGAAAAAACTGGGCCCTAATTTTGGGTAGAAGTTTTGCAAGTAAAAAAAATCAAAATAATAGTTTTAACTTGAACACTCTTACCCAAAAAATCCATCAAAAATATAAGAAGAGATTAGTGTCAGGTCCTTTAAGGAAGAATGTGTTTAGAGTTGCACCCAGTTGCTATTGCTCCAGCCACTGTACAAAGTTGCTGTTGCAAAAGCTTTCACCATTCAACATTTCAGATGAAGGCAAAACAAAAACAAAAAATAGAAAATCACTGCTTTGTTTTGAACAGTACTGAAGGGCATGCTGCTCTAAAGAAAAAAGGCCACCTGCTGCTGCACAGCTGCAGTCAGCTTTCTGCTGGTGTGTCTGCTTAAAGAATACACTGCTTACTACACCTGTGTGCGCTGGGCATTAAAACCCATCCCTCTTTTCAGCTCAGCAGTTGCACAGCCTTAGATGTGTGTTTCTAAGTGCGTCAAGAGGAGAATCAGCATGATGTCATTCTTTTTTTTTTCTGCCTGAGGCGTGCAGACCTCAGCAATAAAAAAACAGAACTGTGAAAGTGATTTGTTGACTCTCGCTGTAATCATCCAACTAAAATTATAAACAGTGCTGCGCAAAAGTGTTCGCCCCCTAAAAATGTTCCCTTTTTTGTCAGACTTAAATGTTTTGTATAAAACTGATTTCAATAATGGATAAAGGTGACCTGAGTCAATAAAAAAAGAGTTTTGAAGTGATCATTTTATCTATTAAAATGATCACTTCAGGTGTTCATTTAAAAAGCTATTGAAACCAATCTGGCTCCGTGTGAAAAATACCTCCTGGTTGAATCATCAAGCTGCTTTACAGTAATCTTGGTTGACCTACTTCTCTTGGTAAGGTTCCCCACAGCTGTATTTTTTATTTAGTTGTGGATTGTCACTTGCTTCATCCTAAAGTCTTAGGAAGGGCTTTGTAACATTTCCCAGAACGATCGATGTCAATAATTAAACGTCCCACCGCCTTTGTTAAATAGTTTTTTCCGGAGAACCAAGCCGGTTTGGATAGCTGCTTTACTGAATTAAATCAGAATTAGCTAAATCTGAAAAATTTAAGTGTGACAGAAAAAGCAAAAACAGAAGACTCTTCTCACAGAACCATAGCTGAAAACTTTCTTAGCCATTTCTGTTTAAAAAGTCAGAAACACAAACGGGCATATTTGAAAAACTCACACACACACATGCACACATAATTGCTTAGTTGTATTTAACTACATATTGTATTAGCACTTTAAAAAATTACGAAGGTCACTGGCTGAGAAATCTCTTTGCTGGCTGTGAGCATGCATATTCGTTCCTCGTCACTCTTCGGATTGTTAACAGGGAAAGATTGGAAGCCTGCAGAAACTTTTCAAAATGCCAGCTTCGTCCGGAGATGCAAATACCACCCAAATGTCAGCAGAAGACCCCACAAGTCAAACTAAATTGGCTGCTAGAAGCACAAACACTTCCTTATGCACCATATTTGTGTGCACGCCACTTTATAGACAGAGCAGTGAACTGGAGAGGCACCGATCAGGCTTTTCCTGGCCGATATGTCTGTATGGTTTTCTTATAGCTCTCCCCTGCTGATTTCCATTACAATAGATTCAGATTTTTTTTTCTATTTAAAGTAAATAATGTAGTACAGTTTGAAACGAGAGTGCATCGTGCTGTTGGTGGATACTTGTGATCCATCAAAAATGGTGTAATTTCGTACTTTTGATGGATGTTGTGGATTGGGTGAAAATAATCAGAATTTCTGGTATTTGATCTGCTGAAAAATGCCCAGTTCTGATGTCTGGTTAATTACACAATGTATTCAAAGTATAGTTATTTCAGACAACCATATAGAAACACAGTAACAGTAATTGCAGCAAAAAGAAAACAGCTTCAAATACTGATCAATCTTATAAGTCCACTCCAGCTCCTTTCTCTAAAATGAATCCATGTTCCGGCATTCAGCCAGAGGGAGGAGGTGATAGCAGCGGGCTGATCAAAGCAACCCAGATGTCCCTCACCACCTCAAGGTGTTTCCAAGGGAGCCTGAGACCGTCCAAAGGTGGAATATATAAACCTGCAAGCATCTTCTATATTAGGAAGGCAAAAGAGACTTGTGAACATATAAAAATAAAAAGTGTGACATCACTCAATTTAAGGATCGAGAACTTAATACAGCCTCTATAAACATTTGCAATCAAACATTAAGACTAGAATGTTTTATCTCCCACGCACTGACACTAATCTTTCGACCCCCAGCAGCTTTTGCCATTAATGCTGCCATGAGTGGCATGACTGGCTGCAGGAGATGCAGTGATCCATCAGTGGAGTGCCAGAGCTTCGCCATTAGAAAATCATCTGCAAACAACAGCGCTCCATTGGCACTAAAGGCCTGGAGAACCCAGGTGGAAGAGAGAGAAAGAGGAAGAAAGGAGAGAGCCTCGTGTTCAACCTCAGTTTGCTTTGATTGATATGAACCATTACAGACAACACGGGAGAAGCAGGAAGGGAGCTAGTCACTCTTTTATTTTTGGTCATTTATTCAGACAAAAGCTTGAAGATAGCGATGTTAATATGGTCTGAATGTCAGGGGAAAAAAACAAAAGTGCGAAGCATTGGGGCATGGAGGCAGTTTGCAATGCTTTAGGAACATGACATTACCAACACTCCATATAGAAGGGGAGACACAAACACAAAATTTTAGCTTCTATGAACTCACTTCTAAATATGTTGGGGAAGAAAATAAACATTTCTGCAGTCAATTCTTTGCAGCCTTGTGATAAATAATAATAATAAAAAAACATTTGTGAGAAACTATTGGAATTTTTGAAAGTATAAAACAACCATAATTTCACCCAGTCTGGAGCTTTATGGTAAATCCTGCCTCATGGGGCGAAGATCATCACGAGAATGGTGATGGATCATCCTACAACTAGACAGCAGGAGCTTCTTAATGAACTGAAGGCACATGGGACCAGAGCCCAGCACAGCACTGGTAACGCACTATATTGTATAATACTAGAATTAAGAAGGTCCCTTCTATAAAAGCAGAACGTTGATCATTTAAAGAAGGTGGTGTTGTCAAAACAGACCACAATGTGTCTCAGCTAGGTCTGAATTGAAATGCTGAATTCAGAACAAAAAAGATCCAGACACATAAGCATGAAGGTGGAAGCATTATGCTTTTGGCTTTTTCTTTTCTGCTAATAGTAAAAGATGGCTTTAACGCAATGGAAAGCCACTGGTCACTCATGTGTCATAAACTCTTTAAAGAAAATCTTTCATCACTCAACCAGAAGACTAAAGATGGAACTTGGTCATTTTCAAGCTTAAGTCAAGATTAGAGGCACAACAAGGTATTGGAGTAAGTGGTCTTAACAGCCAGTGTTCAAACATAAAGCCTACAGAAAAAAACAGGTTCAAGGTTTGAGTTGCTAAGCAGCAGACATGGGGAATTTAAAAAGCTTCTTTAGAAAAAGCAGATTTCTCAATCAGGTATTAAATCATATTTTTAAATTCACCAGGACAACAACTTACATGTTTCCCTAACTGTACATAAAAAAACTTGGTTCTTAATCTTCTTTTTCTTAATCTAAACAGATAACGTGTGTTCAATGCCTATTAATCAATTAGACGAAAGCTGTCAATATAACTCAAGCAGAAGGAGATGTGAGATGGTTATAGCTACTGAAATGCAATCTGTTTGCTGGCCTAATTTGATCCAATTTATTTAGAAGCCCGTTCCACAATTTAGCAGTAGAGAAATACAACTATATATTTTTTTTTTGTACTTTTAAATAGTATATTTATTCACCATTTGGTATATTAAAACCTTTGTTAACCACCCAAACTACAGCAAATCAGAGAAGCAAAACCCATTTTTATGCATTATAAAAATACCAAATGCTATAAAATCCTTTGCATGTTTGGCCGTTTGTGGAGGAAAGCAACATCCCATTATAATGGATCCTAAAAGGTAATGCATCACTGCTTGAATGCCAATTCAATCAAAGGGTTTCGGTATTAGATTTACTCTGCTCTACTGGGACTATGGCACTGTCCAGAAAACTACCAGATATACAGAATATTAACACAGAAACAGACAGTTTTCAGATGAAAACAATCTAGAAAGAAAATAAAGCAGAACTGGCAGTCAATCCCAATTTAAGGTTTGTATGGAAGAACAGACGTGACATACATCGTTTGAAATCTTTGATGTATGATACTCTGTTTAACGTAAAACAGCTAAAATCAATACCTGGTCACTGAGAGGCCGCGTAATATCATTAGTTTTACATTTTAGTGGTATTGAGTCATGTCCCAGGCATCATAGGTCTTAAGTAGCCTGACCATCCTTCTCTGTCAGACCAGCATGACAAAAGAGACACTTCACACAAGGAGGCAACTTGTACAAATAATGAGTACAGTCTAAAAATATCTGCAGTTAAGAACACAGTCTTATCATTTAGACTTTACTGTTAAATCCTCCATTTTCTCTCCTAAACTTTTTCAGTTATTCTATTTATTTATTGTTTTTTGCTGGTTCTGTGCTAAAACAAAAAAAACCCCAACAAAATCAGATTCTCTTCTTTATTCATTTTTTTTGGTGGGAAATATAGGAAACTGCTCTTTGATTTACCTTAGAAGAGGCTGGAAGATCACAGTGATGTTCCTCGCTCCTGGCTTACACACAAACTTCATTTCTCCGCCTTCGATCAGGTTGTCATCAGCACCACCTGAAGCACAGGAAACAAAGGAGTTACTTAAGAATATTAAAACAGGCAACAGGAAGTACTAGCACTGCAGTGAAACCACCAATAAAGTTGCAGTGAAAATTAGTTTGGTCTGAGTAGGACAAGATAGGACTCTTCTATTTGCTTCACATGTTTAAAAATATCCCAACATATACACAATTCTGAATACTTAGCACTTTTTTATATCTAAACACATCAAGACTTCATCCACTCATTTTATTTTGTAAGGCAGGGTGCAGCACTATAGTGTAAATTTTTGAAGACATTCAGTAACTAGAACTAGAAAGTAACTACAATTAAATAAAACAGACTGCTGTTTGTCTAGGGATGAAACAAATAATTTAATCTGGGTCCTTTTACAGGTTCACTTAGGTCTATACCTGTTGTTAGGTGACTAGTCCTTCAATAAATGTTAGTTGAGAGTAAATAAAACACAAGCGATGTTTAGTGGGTCTCATTTTACAGTAAAATAGGATATAACCACCTTAGACGCATTAAACACAATGCTTAGCCTAATGGAGATTAGTCTTCCGCCGTTGTGGACATATAACTGCGATAGACAGTGGGTTTTAGCCTCAGACCACTGGCAACAATCAATACTTTTAATCAAACCTACATTAGTTTAAAAAATAATGATTCAAAAGATTTAATCGTTGCAGGGGGTACAGTACACCCAAAGCAGACGCATCACTTAATCAACATGGCTCTCCATCACAGATCTAATTGCATCTTACATGCTCAGTCCCCTTCACGCCCCTGCGTCAGTGTGTGGGTGAACCCTACAGCCAACAGGGTTAATCAGAAAATCATTGCCAAGTAACATCCTGGGGGTGGGTGAGCCTACTGCAGACAGGGGAAAAGGTGAGATCAGAGGGGAGACAAAGGACACCAAAGCTCATTACCTTCACTCATCCAGAAGTAATCAATAGATTTGACAGAGAAAGAAATTGCCACGTGTTGTCGATATGGCCGAACACAGAGTGAAAAGGACAGTCCGTGTGTATGTGGGCTTGTACTAATGTTTTCAGAGAATATCACGCTTGAGCACAGGCACACGTGTTTACATATAAGTTCATCGAACAGGAGCATGAAAGCTAAAAGGTGAGCAGCAATACTCCATTTACTATTGTTGACAATTACATTCGCGTTGCGTAGTAAGATTGGACTCAAGAAACCGGAACAAAGGGGCAAAAACTGACGCATCAATGGGTTTTCAATTTTTTGTCGTCTGGTTTTTTGATTTTGAGAAGAAATGTAAATATCAAACCAAGATAGTTTGAGTAAATACAAAGAAGTAGTTTTTCATAAAATAATTTCACTTATTGAGTAAAACAATTTTAAAAAAACTGTCCAAACTACCTGTAGATAACAGAAAAAGTAATTGTTCCCCCTGATAAGCTACAGTGATATACCAAGTATTTAAGATCATTTTGATGAGATAGACCCTGGATTGATTACTTGAAACATACAAATAACAAATCACTTCCACAAAAGCCTGTATGATAACATGAACCAGGCTAAAGAATCTGAAAAGGCAAAACATCATGATCAGAAAAAAACAGAAAAAATGGCAGCCTGCTGCCATAGAAACACAAAGAACTTGTGCTAAGTAAGCACAAACACCAATTAAGTGCTGGAACCAATTTAGTAGAAAAGACACCAGTGAGAGTTGTGAATTGACACCAGTGCTGACCAAAAAGAACACAAAGGCCAGTCTAATGTTTGCTAAAAAGAACACCTAGATCTTTCCCCACTTTTTGAAATATATTTTGAGGACTAAATAGAACTTCTTGGCATCACGAGAAAAAGAACATCAATTGTGACACAGATTTGTGAAAAATGATAGAACCATGAGTTCTGCTCTGTAATACAAACCACTGGTGGTAGTTGTTGTAGAGGAGGCACAATCAGTTTGGTTAAGGAGCTGTTACTTTTTAATGCAAGACCAGGTTGGTTTGGATTGTCATTTTTTGCATTTGGTAAATAAGATAATTTGAGAACTTCATTTTGTATTTACTTGATTTATTTCGGTCAATTTGTTTGATGTCTTCAATTATTTATGTTACAAATTAGCAAAAAAAACCCAAAACAAATAAATCTGTAAGGAGACAATTACTTTTCCACTGCAGAAAAAGTGAAGATAAACTGTATATATTTCTTTTGACTGTGTGCATGTGTTTCTCATTCTGCTGTTTCCATTTGTTTCATTGCCATGTTTCCATGATGAATATGGGCCTTGTGAAGCTCATGTGCTTTAATACAAAGACACCAACGGTAGAGAAGCCAGTTCTGTATTGCCTACCTAACCTTGTATTCAAATGCATATCAGTGCATTGTCCCCTGTGCTGGGCTCCTTAATACATTTCTAATGGAACAAGTTTTATTTGACAAGTGTGGCAGACAACACGCCCCGTACTTTCATTAAAATGACAAGAGAAGCTTTCATTCCTGTTCCTTGCTCTTCAGTCAAGGGTTTCTGATTCTGATCTGTTGCCGTGAAATTTCCCTGCACGGTGAGCCCACTTTCTTGTTGCTATGTGCAGACAACGATGTGGTCCAATTCACTCAAACTTTGCCTTTCTCCATCACACTATACATTCATCCTACCTTCAGTGCCAATTCAATTAAGACTCAATTACAGACTCCTAAACAAAGCTGCCGCCACCGCGCTCATCCTCCTTGCTTCATCATACCCTCTGCTTTTCTCTTTCCCACTCACCGATCACTGGTGTCGAAACTTTTTGTTTTGTACGTCTCTAACTTGCAAACATTCAAGTTGCCATGAATAAAAATCAACATGTCACACACTCTGGGGGAAGATAGCGTTACTTGTTTGCTCCAAGAGCCACATCCAACCGGAAACTGGAAAAGACACACAAACACACGCTGCGAACAGACTAGCGTTTATGCATTCCCAAATGACGGCGACCAATTTAATTTCATGCTCTAAACATCTGCATCCGTGTCAGACAAAGGAGCGAGGCAGAGACCTCATTGATCCGACGGGTCTGGGACCAGCTGCCAACAGGGCATGGCGCTGATGAATATTAATTAGAGGCATTTTAATATGCATGGCATTTTTCAGAGCTGCCACGACGTGACAGGGTGGCTCCGGTTTTTAGGTCAGGATGCCACCAAACTCCAGCCAGTCCTGTCTCGATACAGCCCACTAAAGTTTGATTTAGTGTGCAAGGGAGCCAGTGTGGTTCAATCTGTGTACTTGGGTTGTGTGTTTGTGCCCATTTGTGTCTCCTGAGATGTAGTCTGATTGAGGATTAGCGAGGGGAGCGTGTGGAGGTGGCATGGCGCTCAGTGAGAAGGCAAGTGAGATGTGGGCAGGAAGAGGTGACAAATTCTAATGTAGCCAAATCTGCCTGAAATCCCCCTCGAGGGCCACAGCTCTTTCTGCAACACCTGTCCATACACCCAAGTAGACATGTCACACAGGAATCCATTATAACACCCCCGTGTTACAGAGGCGCAACAAAAAGAATGGTATACATGGTCAGTGACTTTAAATACACACATATGGCAGAAATCCACTCATAAGAAATGTGACACGCGGTCAAAAAAAAAAGCAACACCAACACAAGCTAAAACCCACTCCCACACACAGCGACACCCATCGAGACTCCTGCGGCGTCTAACCATGCACTCCCCAGCCCACAACTAATCAAGTCAGGCAGTGACTTAGTGAAATTGCATTAGCTACACTTTCCTGGGTTTGATGAGAAACAGTCTGATCCTGTGATGAATTTCAGCCCTCCCCAGTTTTAGACGAGGAACGGATGAACTTGTGATTCCTCCTTTAACAGTCTTCCATGTCCCCCGAGTCCACGAGCGTGTCTGTGTACATTAAAAAGTCTGAATAAGGGGCGAGATGAGTAAAGCCACAATGCCAGGCAGAGGACAGGTTGTGATCCTCATACTGCGAGTGCTTTTAATGCAAAATTAGGTGGAAAAAAGCTGTCAGCTAAGTATAGAATGTGAGTTTATCTTTGTTATTACATCTAGTAAAATTATGCCTTGCAAAGGTTGCTACAGTAACTATTTACATATAGTTTTACATCCAAAAACGTCAATACATTGTTTTTGATTGGAAAGCAAAGTTAATCTCAGGGTAGAAAAATTACATGGTTTTCCAATTTTTGTACAAATAATCTAAAAAGTGTCCTTGCTGTAATTCCAGTTAGCAAACTTTAGGGGCGTGTATCTACCAGCTTTGTACATCTAGAGACTAAAACCTTTCCCCACTTGACTTTACATGAAAACTCAAATGCTCAGATTGGATAGAGAGGCTCTGTAACCATGAATTTTAAGGTCCTGCCACAGATTCAGTTGTATTTAGACCTGGACTTTGACTAGGACTGGCCTTCCACAGCATGATGCAGCCACCACCGTGGATGGAAAATATGTTCAGGATGATGTGCAGTGTAGTATACCTGTGAAAAACACTGTTTTGCAAGTTGTCCAAACACAGTTGTGATGTGACAAAATGCAAAATAGCTCAGGTAGTATGAATAGTTTTTCGAGGCATAATGCATTTTTATTAAACATCTACAACAGTTTTGAGTGTGAAATGTTTACATGACCTCACCGTAGCCTCAAAAATGTTCAGCAAATACTCCCTCCAGTTGGCATATTCTAATCCCACCAACACTGTTTCACTTTGAACAAGATACAATACAGGAAATTATTAATATTTATTTTTCATGCTGTTGTCATACCAGCAGTGACAGATGTGAATTCATAAAAATCAGAACCCCTGAGATGCATTGTGTGCAACAGTGACACTTTCAATAATTAATATAACTCAATTTACACCTGAATTTATTTATACTATAACTTATTTATGCATTGTATTCTCAGCTGTGGGGTGGATTTGATCTCGAGGTTGGTGGAGCAAATACCTTTCCATCAAATTAATTTTAATAATAGAAGACTCTCATTATGCCCCAATCAGACATGTAGAAGGTTTGAGTGGAAGAGGATGCCTGAAATTGACCAGAGATTCATGAATTATTGACACAGGATCCTATCTTATTAATTGAGCAGGTCTCAGTTCTGTGAATAAGCAGCCGCCTGAAAGTGAGCATGCACATTTAAATGCAGCTGATTTGTACGGAGAGAATGTGGCCTGAATTGATCACACCAAAACTCATTTTCATAGCATAAAAGCTACAGATAAATGAGACTGTTCAGGGTGAAAATTGAATTATCCTATATATATATATATATATATATATATATATATATATATATATATATATATATATATATATATATATATATATATATATATATATACTGTATATTCCCAACTATTTGGACAATTTTGATTTAAATATGCAGAACTTGCGAACACCAGATTGGGGGAGGGGGTGGACAAGAACTGCCTCGTATTTGCTTCTGCAAACACTAAAATTTGATAAACAAACTATAAAAGTACTAGTTCTGCAGAAACCAGCTGATCAAATGTTACCTTATACATTTGGGTGCTTGTAGAAATAAATGATTTCCACTTCTCTATGTTCAATTTGTATTTTAAAGAAGTTATAAAATTTTTTGCAGCAGCAGGGATAAGGTTGATTAACAACCTTACAACTTGAATGCAAAAGTCAATTTGGTTTACAGTCATATCAGGCGCAAAAACACATTCAGTAAGACGCAGGTTGACATATGGAATCACACAACAAAGTTCAATGTCACTTGTTCAAGGCTCATAGATATAGAGGATATCTATTAATTAATATCAACAATTGTAGCAAAAAAGGAAGAACTGTCTACATTTCTTCAGGTTGGGTGTTTGAAGACATGGTCTACACTCTGCAGGGCAGACAAAGGGAAAAGAGGGATCAAAAACAATGCTTTGAGTCTTTGAAATGACCCTCACATATGGCTTTAAAATCGTGTTGCTTTTATGTTTGAAATAAAAACTGTGCAGAGTGATGGAGGTTATAAATATTTCATAGTAATCCATTCCTCAAAAGCAACAGCAATTTCTTGAAATTAGAGCTTTCAGCAGAGATAATCTTCAAATACAAATAATTGTGGTTCAAAACTTTGAAAGAGTCTATTTGTATGTTCTGTTAATTATGTACCTTACGTACATCACGGCTGTTAACAGATTTCTTTAAATTAATCCAGGAATATATATCAGGATAACTCAGAAGCAGCCTTTGTTAGCAAAAGTTAGTTTTAACTTTACAGGAAAGACAGAATGGCTTAAATAAAAAAAACAAATAAACACATTCTATTAGACGTGTTAAAAGTGGTCATCACATGTCTGAACATAAAAGGGGTAATAAACGTAATACTTACAGTTTATGTGGTGCTTTTATCTAAATTGCTTTTGGCGAGTAAATTTAATTCCTCCAATGGAGCCCACTATCCCCCAACTGGCCATGGAGATCCTAACGCAATTCAACACTCTTTTGTTCTTGAAATAACAGTGAAGTAAGCAGAAAGTCAAGTTGTAGGTGAATGTGTTTGAAGATATGGGAGAAACAACCACCCGGAAAACTAAGTGCCATCACATCTTTGATTAGACCCAGCAGGGAATCAGGCAGCTTCAGTGCACTCCTCTACATTACTGGAAGGACCTGTTGCATGCTGGGTATACCAGAGGTGTGCCTGTGTATTTAACAGCTCAGCTGTTACAGTGTAGATGTCAACGTCTGCACAGCCGCAAGTTCCAAATGCCCTTCTTCCAGCAGTCTTACCCTCCTCTATCCATTTTTCATTTGTTCTTCTCCAATCAGCTAGTATGAGATTAAAAGTAAACACAGGGGTGACAGGCAAAGCCAGCAATTATGACAGGTCCATGCTGATTAAAATTAGCCTCAGGCTTTGAAAATAAACCAGGTTTCTTCTTACTGATTAAATGTCTGCACGGAGTAAACTATTATAACCCACTCCTTTTCTCCCTGTGTTGTCCTCTGCAACTCTTTGTGTTTTGGATTGAGATTACATTTCCCACTGTGTGTAACTGAACAAATCACAGATTTTGCCCTTGTCAATGATTTCACCCAAAGGGGTTTGAAGTGTGGTTAAGTCTGTACATGTAATGGAGCTTTGATTAATAATTATTTCTAAAAGGAACAAAATTGATCAAAGTCATAAGGTATTTTTATTATTATTTCTTAGATCCAACCCTCCGATTCAGATTTTGACAAATGTTGACTTTTTCCCCCAGTCCACATTTGGGGAACAAAAGATAGAAGACATAAGATAGAAAATGTGACGCATATTCTTCGATAGATGGCTGAAGTTTGTTTGCAACAAAGATTAAGGTAATACCACTTTATCCTATCGACATGTAGCAATGTGAGTTCCTCCAGCTAGTCCTAGATGATTTCAACACCATACAAATCTAATAAAAGAGAAATTTTAATATACTTGATCAGTTAAATAGTCCAAACTTTCTATAATTAGCACACTTCTGCATGTTTTTTAGTTTATACAAACCACATAGCAATGAGTTTCTGATTCATCTACTGAAATACTCAGATGAAATGAATACTAAATTGATTCATGTAATGATTTTGGTATCCGTGTGTGTCCCTACCTCATGCTGTGCCAAACTGGCACTTTTCTACTTTGCTTGTTTGTGTGCTTTCACCATTTAAGGAAGCAGATGAATGAATGATTATGTCAGTGCAATTTCAACCAAAGTTGAGACGCAAACTGCAGACACTTCAGCTGAATAAGAAATCTTCGACAAGTTTTCAATACAAAGCTCCACATCTGCTGCTGCTCCATCTGGACAGTCTGCCTATACTTGAGATGAGTGATGGCGGGCGTGGGTGTGTGTGTGTTTGTGGGGGGGGGAGGGGGGGGGGGGTGCGCATGATGCCTCTGACTCTACTAACAAGATAACAAGATCCCTTTCTAGTAGGTGCTGAACTTTAAGGTACCACTACTGCCATATTTTAAACCTTCATTTTTTTTAATTTTTTTTTTTAACCTTTATTTAACCAGGTAAACCCCATTGAGATCTAGATCTCATTTTCAAGAGGGACCTGGGCAGATTGGTAACCCTTGCTACTCTGATATTTATCTGCGATTTAGAAAGTTTTTGACCTTATCTAAAGTCAGAACCATCTGTCATTACAGTATCGGCTTTGCGATACTTGACCATCAACATCAAACAACAATCCAGAGTTTGTATAATTATGATTTATTGAACTATTTCAATATCACAAATATTTCTTGTGCTTAAACCAAAACATTTCATAATGGTTGTAGTATATTAACTATTATGTCTAACCTTGGATGACCTAAATGTTATTCAAGGTCCTTTTTGTTCAGAATTACAGCACTTTATCCATCTTTGGGCTCCTGTACTTAGGATCTTTACTCTAGTAGATGTCACAGCTGTTAAGTGAAAGTGAAAGAATCATGACCTAAAACAACTTGTGGTTTTACGTGTCTCAAAAAATATTTAAAAAAATTAGCAAAAGCTATCAAACAAAAAGAGGTGCCACATGGCTCATCGATAGAGCAGGCACACCATGGGGAGAGGCTAGAGCCCTTGATTCCCAGCCCCAGGCCATTTACTGCATCTCTTCCTCTTCTGTCTCTGTCCTTCTCTTGTTCAGCTACTGTTGAATAAAGGCCACTAGTGCCATAAAACCTTAAAAAAATGGAAACAAAACTGCTGTAACAGCCATCTTAATGATACTGATACCAATACCAAACCCCTCAGGTTTATGAAATTGTGGCTTCCAAAGCACAAGTCAAAGAGCAAATTTAATTTGGGGGATTTTGAGGTGCTGGAAAACAAAAAACTAATTTTTAGGTTACAGACCAAACAATTCCATCAGTTTAATCAATGCCTCCAGTTCAGTAAATATCTGGGGGCTGGTTATTTAAATCTCTAAAATAATTTCCATCCTCTTGCTTTATCTCACTAAAAGAATACAGCAGGTTTGATGAGTTACTCTACAATCAGAAACCAACACTGTTGTTAAAAGTTAATTTTCCATACTTTTCCCAAGCGCCGCTCGAATTTCAGCAACAAAACAACTATAATTGAATAACTGCGCCCACAGCACATGATGATTTAACAATGTGTGCATTTGTGTGCACGCATCTCTGATATTGTTTTAAGCATTATCTTATTACATCTATTTACAGCCAAATTGAACATGATGAGCCAGAACAAACAGAATAACTGCTGCTAGATAAGACATGCTGTATTGTGTATGTGTGTCTTTTTTCACAACAAGAAAAGATCTGCAGTTACTATTCTGAGTAATGGAGAGCCAGGAAAAATATGCACTTTGCATCTTACATATTCACCTAGTTATGCTTCAGTTGAAGTCAGAAAATACAAAACAAAAAGGCATTGAAGACTGAATAGACATCATGTTTCTTCAGATGTTCTGGTAGCATATTGACTGATTTCATGCATGCATGTGAAAAACCTTTGATCAGAAACCCCACGACAACTACTGATGTGACATCTTAATTGCTAATGATCCACAAGAAATGAATAGAATAAAATAGAATTCAACTTTATTGTCATTGCACTGTCACAAGTACAAGCAACGAGATGTAGTTTGCATCTATCCAGAAGTGCTCTACGAGATATAAATATTTATTTACAGATGTACAAGACTATGTATGTATGGACTGTAAGGGGTTATAGCAAGAGATATAGATATTGTGTATAAATATAAATATGGGAGCTATATGCACAGATTATACAGATTATAATGGTACTGTCAAATGAAAAAAAATCTCATACTGATAATTTGATATGATTCTGCCAAGACAGAAAAAATGATTTTGTGGCCTTTCCTTTTGAGGAGGTCAATTACAACCACAAAAATATACTTAACTGTTTATTTCTTGCAAACTCCAGTTTTAGTTTAAAATATAAAATTACCAAAGCTTAATCATTTCTGTCTATTAAATCATTAACGCGCAACAATGAATGCTATCCGCAAGCTTAGGGCGATAGTATTTAAGTTTCTTGCAATGGGAAAAGTGTCAGGATCTGTGTTTTTCTGTGTTTATTTAGAGTTTTCTGTGTCCTTAGTCTCTTCGTTGTCCTGTCCTCCCCTTGATTGTTCCCAGGTGTGTCTCGTCTCTGTGATTACCCTCCCGTGTATTTAACTCCACCTGTGTTCCTTGTTCCTCGTCGGGTCCTCGTCAATGTCTAGTCTGTTCGTCGTCGGTGTGTCTCTGTGCGAGCTGCCGTGTACTGGACTTATTTATTATTAAAACATCATAATTCATCTTACCTGGGTCCGCTGCGTCTGCCTCACCACCAACACCACCCGCACTTCATGACAGAAGGACCCGACCATACCGAACGGTGAGAATGCAGCATATGGCCCAGCACGACCAGGAGGCATGGTTCCAGCAGCAGTTGGAGTTGGCTCAGCGGGATCTCTACAAGGACGTAGAGATCCTGCCATCTCCGCTGCTGCTGGAAGAGATGGGACTGGTGTCGGACTACACCCTGGCGATTAGCCAACGCCAGATGCTACCAGTCCCCACCCCAAAGCCCTCCGGATTCGGCCCCCGCCGTTACTCACGCCGGGGGAGACAGCGACGTGAGCCGCCGGTGAACCCGGCCCCTCGTCGCCTTCCGGATCCGTCACCTCCGCTGTCAGCCCGGAGACGGCGACGTGAGCCGCCGGCAGACCCGGCCCCTCGTCGCTTTCCGGAGCCGCCACCTCCGCTGCCCGCTCGGAGACAGCGACGTGAGCCGCCGGCAGACCCGGCCCCTCGTCGCTTTCCGGAGCCGCCACCTCCACCGTCAGCCCGGAGACAGCGACGTGAGCCGCCGGTGGACCCGGCCCCTCGTCGCCTTCCGGAGCTGTCACCTCCGCGGCCGGTTCCAAGGCTTCGCTGCGGCTCGCCCCCGCGGCCGGTTCCAAGGCTTCGCTGCGGCTCGCCCCCGCGGCCGGTTCCCAGGCTTCGCTGCGGCTCGCCCCCGCGGCCGGTTCCTAGGCTTCGCTGCGGCTCGCCCCCGCGGCCGGTTCCAAGGCTTCGCTGCGGCTCGTCCCCGCGGCCGGTTCCCAGGCTCCGCTCCGGCTCGCCCCCGCAGCCGGCCCCGAGGCTCCGCTCCGGCTCACCTCCAGCCGGCGCACCCGAGGCCGAATCAGCCGGCGTTCCAGCCGGCGCACCCGAGGCCGAATCAGCCGGCGTTCCAGCCGGCGCACCCGAGGCCGAATCAGCCGGCGTTCCAGCCGGCGCACCTTCCGAGACTCCCAGCGTTCCTTCCGAGACCCAGACCCCCAGCGTTCCTTCCGAGACTCTCTGCGTTCCGACTCAGACTCTCTGCGTTCCTCCTGAGACCCTGACCTCCAGCGTTCCTCCTGAGACCCTGACCTCCAGCGTTCCTCCTGAGACCCTGACCTCCAGCGTTCCTCCTGAGACCCTGACCTCCAGCGTTCCTCCTGAGACCCTGACCTCCAGCGTTCCTCCTGAGACCCTGACCTCCAGCGTTGCACCCGAGACCGAGACTCCCTGCGTTCCACCCGAGACCGAGACTCCCTGCGTTCCACCCGAGACCGAGACTCCCTGCGTTCCACCCGAGACCGAGACGCCCTGCGTTCCACCCGAGACCGAGACTCCCTGCGTTCCACCCGAGACCGAGACTCCCTGCGTTCCACCCGAGACCGAGACCCCCTGCGTTCCACCCGAGACCGAGACCCCCTGCGTTCCACCCGAGACCGAGACTCCCTGCGTTCCACCCGAGACCGAGACCCCCAGCGTTCCGACCGAGACCCCCTGTGCTCCACCAGAGACCCTGCCTCGGGGGGCTCGTCGTCGCCGTCTGTGGGCGGCCCCCGGGACTCATCGCCACCTCCAGCGCCGCGGACGGCCGCCGGACGGCCTCCGTGGTTCCCGCCTCCAGCACCGCGGACGGCCGCCGGACCGCCTCCGTGGTTCCCGCCTCCAGCGCCGCGGACGGCCGCCGGACCGCCTCCGTGGTTCCCGCCTCCAGCGCCGCGGACGGCCGCCGGACCGCCTCCGTGGTTCCCGCCTCCAGCGCCGCGGACGGCCGCCGGACCGCCTCCGTGGTTCCCGCCGCCGCGGACGACCGCCGGACCACCTCCGTGGTTCCTGCCTCCTTTGTCTCCGCCCACCCTGTGGGTAGTTTTTTGTTGTTTTTGGACTCTTGGCCCTTCTTGTGTTTCCGCCCACGATGGTGGGTAGTTTTTTGTTTTTCTGGACTCTGGCCCCCCGTCCAGCGCCCCTCCGCCCACCCTTGTTGTGTTTTTGTTTTTTGGGCGTCTGGTAGCCGCCCTTGAGGGGGGGGTACTGTCAGGATCTGTGTTTTTCTGTGTTTATTTAGAGTTTTCTGTGTCCTTAGTCTCTTCGTTGTCCTGTCCTCCCCTTGATTGTTCCCAGGTGTGTCTCGTCTCTGTGATTACCCTCCCGTGTATTTAACTCCACCTGTGTTCCTTGTTCCTCATCGGGTCCTCGTCAATGTCTAGTCTGTTCGTCGTCGGTGTGTCTCTGTGCGAGCTGCCGTGTACTGGACTTATTTATTATTAAAACATCATAATTCATCTTACCTGGGTCCGCTGCGTCTGCCTCACCACCAACACCACCCGCACTTCATGACAAAAAGATTTTAAAAGGATGACACACAACTGTGTATCTAGATTTTACTTTTCACCTACCTGAGGTCAGCAAAATTGCAAACCATGTTAAAAATCTATTAGAATAGCAAAACAAAGAAAAATCAAGGAGATAGAAAAATGTTTGTTCATCCTAGTATCCTACAATAATGCTGCAATCTCATCTTTTCTAAGTCAGCAGCCAAACACCCATCCCTACTTATATTTATTATACACAGCGGAAATTATACAAGAGGAAAAAATAATGAGAGCCAAGGGGAGCATCAATAGTAGCAAAGCAGACTTCCTTGACATTCTAGCATCATAATCCTGTAATAACCATTGACTTTTCCTGCCGACAATTTTCAGTTCTATCTAATGCATTTATGAATATAATGAATTATAATCGCAAGGTCAATGGAAGTCAAATATTGATCCCTCCAAAAGATGAGGGATCAATGATTATCCTTGAAATCTGCTTAGAAGTATGAAAAAAAAGTTACAGGAAAAGACATAGCTGACAAGACAGCCTATTGAATTCGGAGCAAGAATTAATGAAAGGTAATTGAAGTGCATCCATAAAATAACAGCGTAATCTTTAAAGGTGTCATGTTTATTCACCTCAGAATGAGTGACACAAGTATCTGCTGAGACAATGAAAGGGCCAAGCTCGCATTACTTTCCCCACCGAGCAATCCCAGTCCCCAACGGTGTAGCATCACACATCACTTGGAAGAAACATCGTGTCTGGTACTACACCTTCCAAACGCGAACATGCACACCTATGCGAGCACATGCCTTTTAACATCTGCCGGCCTCACCTGTAATATCCTGCTCACTATCACCTCCACCCCTGTATCTCCCACTAGACACTTTTCCATTTGCACCTCATCTCCCACTGTCCTCAATTGGGCTGTACAAATCAGCTTGACAACGAACGCCACTTCTGGTCTCATCTCTCTTCTCCCCCTCCCTTTCTCAATGTTCAGTGTTCTGTCATGGGGATATGGGGCTATTATACATAAACAAGAAGTCCCTAATACAGAACAGGCTTTTTTTCTGCAACAAGACCTACTATTAGGTATTAAAGGATGACTAGAAAGAGAGCTGTTTGTAACTAGATTGCTTGCTCAGGGAGACCCAGCCAGACTGTTCTCTTTGCCAGACTCGCTGGGAACAAGTCAATTTGAATATCAAAAGGGAAAACAGTGAATGTGTGAAATAGATTTCGAACCAAACTGATTATGAATACGTCTTGGAAGTGAAGAGGGAATGAAAGCTGGGAGCATTGGGAATAGGACTTTTGTGCACACGCTTGCAGGAAAAATTTGTAAGTCCAATATGTGCATGTTTGTTTATGTGCAAACGTGCAATGACAGGCGGACTGAGGGCTGCTATCAAAAGGGGAGGGGTTGTCACTTCAAACGTGCCCTGGGGCAAGGCAATATTGTACAAAACACAATGAAGGTTCAGGATACAAAGAGGAATAAAATATAAAAAAAGGCAATAAATGCATTACAGGGCACTGTAAGACTGCAGCAGTTATTAGGATACATTCACACTTCACCTCCCAGATGACCGCTGAGGCCTACACACAGCAGAAAGGCAATAAAAAAGGAGAGACCAAACATCTAAAAGTATGGAGGCAGCAGGGACATGCAGAGGAAGATAGGGGAATGGTAACACGGCTATAGATGGGAAAACGTGTTATTTTCATCATTTATTCATGGAGATTGTGATTGAATCTGGATCTGTACTCTGCAAAGGACACGCATGCACATCCAACACAGTATATACACATTCATTTACACACAGACAGCCATGGGAGCGGGTGTATGTAACGCCAACACACACACACACACCAACTCTCCGGCTTGCAGCTTCAATACATACATTCAGATCACAAATTCCAGATGTGGCCACATATGGAGCTGTAATGAAGTCTTCAGATGAAGCACTGGACTAATTGAAGCATACACAATGAGGAGTGCAATTAAGTCTCCTTGTGCGTTTGTGTGTGTATTTGGAGCATGTGAATGAGGGCTTGTGCAGCTTTATGTGTGTGTAAAAATGATAGATGGGAGGCCCCTACAACACTCAGGAGAAATGAATTACATACATTACAGATTAATTTCAAAGCCATTAGAGTTGTGAGAATGCAAAAACATAACATGACTATATTAATACAACTGCTTTGTTTCTTAGTTACAGAAACTGTGGCAACTTCTGCAAGGGGAAAGGCAATCATTAGTGAACAATTTTAGCAGCAACCACACTCTGAGATGCATCTTTTCTACTTTACTTTTTGACATTGTGCAGTCATTGAAACTGTTTGACATGCAAAGCAATTTGTTTTTCTATAAGAAATAATATTATGTCAGAAAGAAAAGTTAATTGCTTTACTATTGTTGAATATTTCAATAACAATATAGTTTACAATGAGCCCTCATTTCTCAAGCTGTTTTCTTTCTTTACCTTCATCTTTGTCGACTGCAGAATGTCCACCACTGAAAATATATATCCCAGTGTCGCCATTGAAGGCAGTAAAAATCACTCGTACAGGCAAAACATAATTCGGCATGCACAACTTGTAAGGCTAATGCTTGAAATATAATATTCAACTAAATTTAGCCTTTGAGCAGTCTTTTGCAATTGCAATATAACAAACTCCTGATATCACAAATCCCTGATATTGCAAGAAGATTACAATTTAGTTTTATATTACACACTGAGATAAAACCATAGATGTATAGAAGTAACTATGTGGTAAAAGGAGTTCACGCCTATAGAGAACAGCTACAGGCGCAGTTTACTACTTTAGTATACTAAAGCTGTCATTTGTAGAGGGTTTCCCAAGTAGTTTTGAACCATTGCTTCAACAAAAAAGTGTTTTTTTTATTTCAGCTTGAAATTTGGTCTATGAAAATGAGGTCATTTTCAAACCGTTGTCACTGCTTTTACAGTCTAGCAGTGGCATGACAAGATCTTATGGCTTTAACAGTTCTCATCAGACAGTCTGTCTTGTTAAGCTTATGTTTCAGTTGAGTTGAGTTTATATAAACCCTGGATTTGAGCGAGTACTTTTAACTCACAACTCTAGGTTTGAGGCGCACACACACACACATCACATCTTTGAAATGTACATTTCACTTTACGATTATTCACTTTTGTTGGTCTGTAGCATAAACCCCCAAAATATATTAAAGTTTGGATCTGTAACCTAAATGTAAACAAGTTTAAAGTGTGTGAATAAATCTGCTGGTGGCATGCTGTTCTATTGAAGAGTTTCACATTTTTGCCCAACATAAAAGTAAGTGGTGCTCAATCTAAATAATTTTGCGGTCTACTATGTTAGTCACTGTTTTTATGCATTTAATATTAGGGCATAAGTGGATGCAGGTGGAGGAAAAAGTACAGGAGCAGTGGCAAAAAGCCTTCAAGGCTAAGTTTCTTGGTGTTGGAGTTAATAACTGCAGTGAGGTGAAGTAGACCACTGGAGGAAAAAGAAACGACTTTAGGAAACACCAGGCAGGAGACACACATGACTAATCTTTAAGTGTAGAGTAATCCCAAAGCCGAAAGTATTCATCAACTCAATCTCTATTTTCTAACTCTTTTCCTCTCCCTCCCTGCCCACTAAGTTTAATTTAAAAGGAGGAAAAAGTCCCTTTCCACAAAGTCTCAATACATATTTTTTTAATTTCTTCCCTCTGAAGTCTCTTAATGGCTTCTTCGCTGGACCCTGATGAAAACAATGACTTTTAACCTTCCTCCTGCTCCCTCCCTCCCCCCATCCATCTCTCCACTCCCTCCATCACAGTCGACTTATTTCACTTTCTAAATGATTTCTTACTCTTTCAATCTCTTCTCAGCCATTCAGGCCGAGGCTCGGGCTCACAGACGGTGCTACACATTGTGACAGGTGAAATGAAAGCCAAGAGGAATCTCATCTTCTTATAAGCGCTCCGAGGCATTCAGTCAGTCAAAAAAAATTTAGTTTTCTACCTTCTTTCTTAGGCGCTGACAGATGGAAGAAGAAAAAATGAGGCTTTATGTGGAAACTATTTAGAGTTTTCTTTTATCCACAGTTCATCAATGCTGCTCTTCTAGTTTATATTTACATCCTTCCCACTTTTCCTGTTACAGAAGGAAATAAAGGAAGGATTGCAATGTTTACCGTGACTGTATGTGCGATTAGCTAATAATGCAGCTTACACTTTGGTGAAAAGGTATTTGCTCCTTTAGAACTTTGTTCTGGTTTCCTTTGTTGCCACACTTTAGAACATTAAACAAAGCTTAATGGTGAACATAGATAGCATGACTGAACACAATACAGAAGTTTACAATAATTTAATTCATTAAAGCGAAAAAACTATTCATACCAATCAGAGTCCATATATTATATAGTTTGGGGGAAAAAAATTATGAACCAATGAGACAAAAACATTTTCAAAGGGGTCAGTCCACAAAAATCCTGCCTAAAACTAAAATAGTATATTAATGATCAAACAAAAGTGGTGGTAGTATGATGGTCTGGGGTTGTTTTGCTACTTTGGGACCTGGACAACTTACCATATTTGACAAAACTATAAATTTTGATGCTCACAAAAAAGAAATAATCTTAAAACAAGAATCTCTGACAATACATTTGTGATGGTAAAATGAATGAACGTTGAAGCAAAGCACCAAGTCAACCTCTGAATGGCACACGTAAAAGTCAATACAATGAAGGTTTCGGAGTGGTGTAGTTAAAGCATAGCCTTAAATCTAATTTAGTTAATCTTTAATAAGTTGTTCATGCTTGAAAAACTCTGCAATGTGAGAAAATCTGTAGTGGGCTAAAAACATTTTTACGGCGCTGTATTTGTGCATATCATTTTTTTACCCATCAACAAGGAATTGGATAAGAAAAAAAGTAAGGCAGCAGACAGCAAACATCGCCATCAGGCATCGCTGATTGAAACCTCAAGGTCACAGGCAGACGCACAGAGAGCCAGAGAAGAGAAAAAACAGAAGAGGTTCGGGCAGCAGCACCATTCAGGCTCTCCAGGGTCCAGCTGTGTAGCTCACTTACTGAGCTATTTTGTGCGTGTGAATGTGTGAGCGAGAGCTTTTTAAGGGCTTCTCCCTGTAGGCGGATTCTGCAAAGTCACCCTGTTCTCTGCATCTCGTCAATCTCTTTCTCTATCGCGGCTTGGCGCTCCACACTCCTGTTGTCTGCCTTTCTTTTTTTTTTTTGTTCCTAAGTGCAACTCCTCGAACTGTGACATGCCCTTTCTCTCTCTGAGCACCATTACTCCCTCCTCTTTCATACTTCCAATTCCAACTCTTCACCTCAATCAGCATCTGAGTGAATCCCTCCACCTTTACAAAGTCTGACCAAACCCCACCACTTTTAACTACTCAGTTCTTCCAATGCACTATACACAGAAATCTTACCATTTTACAATCTGAGATTCACCTCTGCTGTCCTTTTATCTTCTCTCTTATCACCAATGTTTCCACAGTCAACTTATTCCATTTAGATTACTTCCCCACATCTTTATCTTGCTGTCAAGTATTAAACTCTGCAACTTCATCGCGCACTCCTCAGTTCATCTACCAGTCCCCCTCCTCACCTTGTAATTCTCCGCTTTTGCTGTAAAGTTCTCGTCTTTGTTCTCTCAGGTAGGCACTCATGCTGATTGCATGGGACGATGACTCAAACCTGCGAATAAAACAAAGGATTCAGTAATAATTAGGAATGTAACTTAAGGTTGAGAGAAATTGCAAAGAATTTCAGGGCTGATATTCATCAATTTGTTGACACAAATCTACTCATTTAAAAGATAAACAGTTATGCCACATTATAAAATTAAACTGGTAATAATATTTATTTGATATCAAAGATATTTTAGCTACTTGGCAGTGATCCCTAACCCTCATGAGAACAGACGTTACACTTAAATACCCACTATAATATGCAGTTGTCAAGTTGACTTCTCTTTAACTCAGAACCTTTCTAAACTATATAAAGCCTTGTTTTGTCATTGTGCATGTTGGTAATGAAAGATTCTTCAGAGTATAGTAAAGCTTTTCTCTCTCTGGGTAAATTTAAAGCAAATTTATGGATTTATGTGACATTAGAATTATACTGATATTCTTAAACTGTCCCTTGCACCTGCAATATGTTGACACTAACTTGTTTTGTTTTTATTATGCATTTTGATGCTAAGTATTATGTTGTAACAATGTGCCCTCTTAACCACCTTCTTGCTTTTAAAAAGCAAGAGTAATCTCAAAGGACCTCTTGATTTATTAAAGGTCAAAACAATATTAAAGCTTAACATCGATATATTATTTGCACAGATACTTTTGGTTTGATTAGTAATAACAATAGCTTTAACAAAACAACAAAATAATGGTATGTAAAAGGTCAATTTGAAAGTGTTAACCTAATCATGCTTATTCCCAGCTAACCTACAACCTAAAACAGTTGCACTCTGTTGTCCACAAAAGGTCATGACGACATGACCTTAAAGATTTCTTGATTTAGGCTCAAAACATCCGAGGTTTCAGTCATCATCCTTTCTGCTATGTCATTGATCAATGGATGGACACTGCTTCTCATGCACAGATAGATAACTAATATTATTCTGTGTACTATATCTAGAGTTTATTGTGGCTGAAAAAGAATGATCTTTCAATTCCTGTTTTTAAAGAAAAGAGGCGGAATCGCAATAAAGTTGACCTTGACCTTGTGCACACAGTGAGATTTTGACATTCATGCCCAGGATGACTTTAAATATTTGACCATATCGTTACATGTGAAAACCTATATGGTCTTTCAAGCCAAGAAAGGGATTCTTACTTGAACAGTGACTGTTTGGCACGCTGGGGTTTTTTCTTGGCGAAGAAGGCAGCAAACTCACTGCCGGTGCTGGCATAGGAGAGCTGAGCCGACTGCTCAGTGGAACTGCGGCTGTTCTTCACATCCAGATACTCCATCAGCAGAACCTTAAATGCAAAGAGTGTGTTAGGTTAAAGGTAAAATAAAGGCATGAAGACATTTCGTGTTTTGCTTGTGTTATGTTTGAGAGAAACAGGAACTGTCCTTCAGCTATGTGACATAAGCTCTTGTGCTTCTGACAAAAATTAAAGAAAGAAAATCATTTGGATAACCACAAAACTTCTGACAACTTTTTGGATAAGTACAACAAATCAGTTTTTTTTTTTAGCCTTTTAAGTATGTCAAGTATTTCAAGAACTTTAGCTTTTGACACATATTTCTGTATTTATATCTAGAGTCAAAAACAGGTGTGGCTTCTGATCTATTAGAAATGCAGCCTAACTGATGCTATTGGTTTAATGGAAAATCATATTTCATGACAAAAAGAAAACCTTAAGAAAAATTGTAATCCATTGACATATTATGTCTCAATCCTATTACATACCTTAAAAAAGATCTCAACCCTAAGATAGTCTGCAGACATGACAGGAACAGTCTTTTTTTCCCATTTCAGTTCCCTGATCTGTCTGCATGATCAATGCTAAAATCCATCAGCTTCTGATCATGCTTCATAAAAATCTTATCAACTTCTAACAATAGTCTGAAATAAGCACATCGAAATTCTGTCCAGACCCAAAAAAAGTTCGCTTCCTCTATCATTCTATCTGTACATTCCCTCCGTTTCTTTCATTTGCTCTCATTTTTCAAAGTCTCTTTGAGCTTCAACTATCATTTCTCACATTTCTATTTTTTCCCCCCCGTTTCTTGCTCCGTCTTCCCTTGGTTCGTATTTGCCTCTCTCTCGCCCACCCCTCATTCCTCTCACTGCGAATGCATATGTTCCAAAATAGCCTCCCATATCTAATAGCTTCATAATTTATCAGGGCCATTTAGCCTGTGTGTGTCTAATTCTGAAAGCGCAGTGTGGGTCAGCCCAGAATGGGACAGGAGTAATGGCTGAGCAGATGGAGATCCATCCCGACCATAATGATGTAATTAACGCTGTGCAGAGCATTCCCTGTCATGCATGGGAAAGCCTAGGGTTGATATCTGATCCAACACAAAGAAGCAACCATATAAAGTGAACTATGTAATGCAAGCAGTTTTCTTTCAGAGATTCTGATAAGCTAATAAAAAAGATCTTTTAAAGGAGGGTTAAAACTATCAAGTCAACTTTAGAAACTTTTAAGAGATCTTGTTTCAATTAAATCAGTCTGGGCTCTTTGCAAGTGTTTACAAATTTAACAACATGTGTTAATCCACAATCTTTTACCAATTAATCACTCCCCAACACAGTTCCCCAATCACAACAGCCGAGCTTGACGCCATATCACACTTGCCGACCCAAAACTTGCAGCAACGTGGTGACCACTTGCCACTGGCCCTGTGCTGCAGCTAATCCCATCAGTGTATTAATTACTAATGATGAGCTGACGGAGTGAAACTCCCCCCCCCCTACTTGCTTGCAAGCTAACACCCAAGCGGACTTAATGAAATGCCATTGCTGGGCTGATGAAGGGGCTCCGACCCCTCTTAAATTGCATTAGCCCAGAGTCAGAGTGAACTTTGCAGGCAATTAACCGGACCGTTAGGACACAGAGAGTGATGGGAGGCGGATGATAAAAATGATGGAGGGAATTAGAGACAGAGAGATAATGATGGGAAAATAATTGTTTTATGGAAAAATTGTTTTAACCAAAACTTACTATAGAGATCATGTTGGTATAAATGAACCAACCCCTTTGAGACTCTTTGTTATTTCTCTTTAATAATCAAATCCTGCCACAGTTATATTCTATAGAACCAAAATAAACTCTTCAATTACAAATTGATCTGGTTACAAAGTTCCAGCTACATGTTGCCTTTAAGCCTAAAAGGAAGATATGGGCTTAACACATTTTAATATGCTGCAGTTATTAAACAAAAACATGCTGTTTTGATGTTATTTGTGTTTGAAGAAAATAACATCTATCTTGATTGTTGTCACATATTGAAGACAATCAGTATTTGTTGGAGTCCGCCTTGTCTTCATTTTGCTTTGTCATCAATTGTTGGGAAACGTAATTTTTTTAATGTCAGTTTTGTCCCATATTTTTCCACATTTCTTGATGATAGTACTATCTGTGTACCATGGTAAAATACACAATTGTAGAAATATTCTTCAACCCTTCTCCTGACTGATGCCTTGTACATTAAACAGAAACAATGAATGTGGAAACAGTTTCTGTGACTAATTCTAACATTCACCTTTTAAAGATTCCAAAGTTAATATTATTAAAGAAAAAGTAAAAAATTGGGAGGTACAGAACTTAAACTGATTGAACACAATGGTGAACCTGGATATAAATGCTATTATCTAAAGTCTAAAGCTGGGGTTGAATGAGAATGCATAAAAAGATAAGAAATTCAGAAACAAAAGATAAAGACAAGATCAGCAACATGATTGTGGTTACCAAAACAAAGAGTTGCTTCAGTGACTGCAAGAACATAATACAAACGCACAACTACACACGCATACACACACAAGTAAACAAATTCAATTGCCCACATTGATAATTAGTAATTGGTCCCAGAGCCCAGTTCCAAATGGGTGCCTGTTCTAATTTAGTTAAACCCCTGGAGCTTTGATAAGGTCTTACGCAAGCAGCACAAGCACTGAAGACCTTGAAATGAGGATTCACAAACATTACACAACTGTAATCTTTGAACTCTCTTCTTCTCTTTACACCCAGAATTTAACAAGCTTTCTAAATTTCTGTCCTGTTAGAATAGCTAATGGTGAGAATCAGTGAAAACAAAAAGCATATTGCATCTGCAATGCTTCTAATTTAGTTGTATCCTGATAAGTATCCTTGCTTCTATTAATTAGATCTGATGACTTTCATTAAAAGGTCAGAGAGAGTTGATTAATAAAACAGCAGAGGAAGAAACAAACCAGCTAAATTCACTAAAAATTAAAAGTCACGAAGCAACAAAAAAAAAAAAAAAAAAAAAAGCATGTAATCATGTAGAACATGTGCAAATTTATCCCGGCAAATTAGACGGCTAAGAGCAAGGACTCAAAAGTGCATGTTTGAGTGCGTGCGTGTAGGCGTGTGTGTGTTTGTGTGAGACGGGCCACAAATAAAAATAACACATCTCTGCAGGGCTTCCTTTACAATCATTTCCACCAAAACTATTCAATCAAACTCGTTGTGCAAACGAATTGCTTGGGTCGCGTCCCAAGCTCAAATCAGTCCGCTGCCTGAGTGCAAAGTTAAATTAAAATGGAGAGAAGCTTAATGGAAGTCTGCCGCTGTAAATCATTAGTCATCTATTCGTTCATCGCTAAAATGCCCTGATGCTTTCATTCATGAAGCCAGCGCGTACTCACCTTTTATTAGGCCCCAACAGCCAAAGAATTAGAGCAATTAGGAGAACATTGCTCAAAGCTTTGCAGGTGAGCACTTGACATAGGGTAAACCTAGCAGTTGGTTGGCTGAAATTGAAGGCGGATATATAATTTTGTTTTCACATATTTCCTGCTTCCATCCATCTCTGTGTTCAAGAAGTCTTAAAAGCAGCCGAGAACAATGTCTACTTTGTTCCTTTCTCAAGGCTTAACAGAAATCGTCTGTTTTCTCGCTAAATCCCTTGGCAAGCGTCTTGTCACTAAACATATTGACTGATATCCCCGGCTGCTAGCTTGAAGTTTAAAGCTGCAAGTGTCCTTGGCCGTCAAAGAGGGGCTCTGTATACATCCTGTATTGATTGTGCTCCAGAAACTTCAATAACCTTCACGAGTTGTGATGGAGCTCCAGCAGCAATTCTCTCTCAGCACCAGACTCTTGCTAAAGCAGCAGGGGTTCCCACCTCGAGCCGGCTGCAGGCAGTCGATCTTTTGAAGGCTACCTTGTTGACTGGAAGGAACGGAGAGAAAGATGTGGAAGCTGAAAACTTCTGTCCTTGGTACAACCCCAACAAGTTCTGTGGCCATGTGTGATTATTGTTTAAAACAAAGGAGACAAATAGATTTTTGTTGCACTAAGTGTAATGTACTAAGTTCATTAGCGGCAGAGTTTTCCTCAACAAATTCTCTGCAATACTGTCACAATTATACGTAGAGGTACAGATGTCCACATACATCCCGAACAAAGCTTGTTTTAATCACCAACTTTCTGGATGGATATTTGAACACTCTTCTCAGTATTTGTTAAGTTTCTAAAAATTGATTGACTATTCCTTACATTTTGAACTGGCTACTAACCAGGGATAAAAAATAATAATAATCATGTGGAGGTAGTGGCCACTGAAGAAGCTTTTGGTGTGCAATTCAAGAAATAGAAAATTGGTTAGGATAACAACCAATAAACATAAAGGCAACAAAAACTGAAAACTGCTGGAACACTGGTGTTACTGTCGACAGTGAGGCAGCTTCATAGACTCAACTTTAGCAATATTTCATTGCCGGCGGTATTGACGCAATGCACCAAATTATAAAAATGTAATGTTTTGAAATGGTTAAAGCAACTTCGACTTCTAGAAGTGCTTAGACTTGCCTGTTTTTGATGAGAGCAATTCTAAAAATCCAGAATTGTGGCAGCATGGCGGCTCTGTAATGTTGGTTGTGATTTGTTCTTTTTGTAGACTTTAGTTCAGGATTTCTTTAAGATGTATTGCTTGCTTGGACAATTGTTCCACAAGTGGATGGATGCTTTGCAGCTGAAAGAGTTCATGCTCTTACTTATTTTTACTTTCAGGTAGTTTTATGATGTATAACCATGGCAACAAGGTATTGTTTTTTTAAATGAGTCTTGATTCTTCTACAAGCATCTGACAAAGCCTGCAGTTACTTTTATTTAGTAGATGAGAGGTGGTGGTGGTGGATCGGGGAGTTGCTGAGAAGAAAGAAGCCTTAGAACAGCATCATGGTATACTTCACTGCACTCCAGCAACACATAAACATGATAATGCTCTGGAGGACATAATGAACATGACATTTTGATTAAAATGTCGGTCAAGAACATGGTAGCAATGTCTGTACTTCATATCCAATTAATAGAGGCTTATTGTCTTCTTGATTCTCTCTGCCACTTCAATTTGCTTTATATTCTGTCTGTTGAGGAGGCAAAAAGTAAGAAAAAAAATTCAAAGCCTCTTCTATATGTTGACACAAACATGACACAGCCTTTTGTGTTGAGTAATCTGTGTCGGCAAAGGGATTAATTTATGAAACAGATTTAGATTAAACCACAGGCTCTCTTCTCTTCCACATGACACGTAAACAGAGGAGCATTACCAGAAATACAAGAGAAAATACAACTGAGCGTTTACTGGAAATGTAGAAAGGCAATGCAATAAAACAATATTCACAGAAACCATCAAAAAGGCATCCATCTTAGCACTCATGTCAGTAAATGTTAATAAACATTTCAAGGTCTAATCTGAACTTGATATTACAAGAATCTCCTCTTTCAGAATATCGATCATCGGGATCCGTCCATATTTTCGGATGTAGTTTCTAAAGTCCCTCTGCGTGCATAAGAAGCACCTCATTAAAAGTGAAATTTGCACTCTGGTCACATCCCAGGAGCAGACAATGGACGTGGCATGCAGGCAAATAGCCATAAATCCTTGCAGCGTCCGTAAATGGCAACCTAATTAACAAACTTCCAGGCATCAGACCAAACTGTAGACAAGGTGAAAGGGTGATGGACAGGAGCAGCCACAGACACCTTACTCTAGATAAAGATTGGGCCATCTTAATTGTGAATCCATGTTGAGGTTTGTGAACTTTGATCTTTAATAAGCCGATAGCCAATTGTCTGATAGCTTGTAACTTTTAACATAACTGTGAAGAAATGCAGATGTTTCTTTGCAAATAATTTCACGTAAGTATCGTCTTATTAGAAGTGTGAGGCCAACAGACCAGCTTAGCAAGTAAACAGTACACCTGAAAAGAAGAAAAAGGCAACAAAAAGAAGAGTATGCATGCAGGCTTTTGCAGCAATGTGGTGCTGAATGTTTAGAGATGTAAATTCACTGATCCCGCAGATAATCAATAAACATACTCACAAATTCATCAGAGAGCGATTTGAAAAATTGCGCACTGGCTTTAAAGTACACCTTCCTACATCAATACCACTGATTACCCTGTGGTTTTTTATGCTTTGAATCAATACTTCCACACTTAAACGACACAACCCGCAGAAGTATCTTGGGCCTTTCTGAGCAAGGATTAGAACTGCTACATGAATCCTGACTTTCAAAAGCTTGTTTACCAACTCCACTTTCTAAACCTACCAGGCACACATTGATGAAAGTCGCTTCTCTGCCAAGGCCTTGTAGCTGTGTGCACCCTATGTTTCTGTCAGCTCCTGCAATCGTCTGCTAGTATGTCATGTGTAAAGGTCAACCTGGTTTCTGCACCTCTCCATGTGAAGGGGGGGAGAGAAAATAACACCTATCAAAGGTTTCTGTGGATGTCAAATACAAGAAATGCAATGAGAAGCAAGAGTCATGTGGGGATATAATAATTTTTTTTGTAAATGGGGGCTTGGTAGGAGTAGTCAGTAAGTAAATGGATGTAGAGAGTGTTTTCTGTGAGAATTAAAAAAGAGCCCAGAACTATTTATACTTGACACCTTTGAATATGTCATTCTATGGCTAAATTGAATTTTGGTAAGAGTTTTTTCATCTCTTCTGACGTCTTATTGTGTTATGCACTTTTGTTCAAATCTTTGCATTTAAAGCAAAAAAGGGACAAAATCTATAGGGGTTTAACAAACATTTAAAGATGTCGAAATTCCATATTTCTCTACATTTAATATATAAATGGGTGGATGGAAGGACAAATGAATGGGCAGTAGGACAAGCAGATAAACAGATGAATGGCAGAGAGAAGCAACAGTAAATGGACACAAAAACATGAAGAGAAAAGTGGAAGCCTGGATGGAAGAAAACTTAAAACATAACTTAAAAATATCCAACACAACAGAAACACCACCTCCAGACAGAACCAACATGACGAAACTCAGGCCTGTGCTGGTCTTAAGGTCTGAGATATCAGCTGGATCACTATCCAATAAAACCTGACAGAGCTGGTGTGGGAGCTGTAGGAATTTAATTTCTCTCATTGCTGACATGTGACACTGTAAAACAAAGAGCTAAATGAAGGGGCGAGGGGAATTATGGGAGTTCGGAGAAGAAAAAAAAAGGCAGATAATAAGATTAAGGAGGAAATTACAAGGACCAAGAGGGAAATGCAGAAGGTATTGAGAAATAGAAATTGTGATACAGAGGCAGCAGGAATTATGCTGAGGAAGCAAAGAGCAAGGGAAATGCAGAGTGAGAGAAAAAAGAAAAAACAAATGGATAAATGTGGGTCCTTCTTATTGATATTATCAGTCACAAAATAATAACACAAGTGACTGAGTAAGAAAACCTCATTTCACATAATGAGTATTTTAATCAAGCGATTCTATTATCTCACATGAGAGAGCCAAGAGAGATTGGAGCCACTGGCAATTGTGTGCTGGCTGTGGTCAAATACTGTGGAATGGTTTCCTGCCATATAAAACTGTACTCATACAGCAGAGCAATTACACTGCATGCCTATGTACCGCTAAAACCCTAAAAAATACACACACAAATACCCCGAAACACTCTTCGTTTTGTGTCTTTATGCATGCCAGCTGGAAAAAGCTCAACCTATTGGAGGCACAGTCTCATTGTGGGAGTTAGACATGAAAGGGCTTTCAATTTCACTCGGCAGAAAGCATTCCATCGTTTTATTTATTTTTGCTTTTACGTGATCGATAGAAAGAAACACTGGGCTATCAATTACCACGGCAGCAGCCAACACGTCCAAGTCCTCCACAATAGAAAAGCTCATTTTCGCCTGAATCTTGCTCACCGAACATAAATAAACTGAGGCACTTTCTACGCTTTGTGCCGATATGATGTACATGTGAATGAATACATAAAATAGTATTTAACTACACTTTTTCTAATACATTTGTTGAAAACTGCCAGATAATTGCTGCAAATGACAATTTAAAGACTGTCCGTGAAGAAGCTCCACATGAAGCACCATATTTTGAGATATTAACACACAAAAGGAACAAACACACATACACACACCAATCAGTCTGAGAGCAACAACTGTCGCCGATTTTCCACTGAGAGTCACTGCAGGGTCATTTCAACAGCTGTTCATCTCCCTCAACCAATCAAACAGGAGCAGGGGGATCAACAACCAAGCATAAATACATGCCAATTAAAGAGCCTAAAATTAATCCAAGCAATCAAGCCTTCTTTATTTTCCTAACCACATGAAACAATAAGTAGCTCCTCTGTAGGTTTCAAGGTTTTACAAAAGAACTCATTTTTTTAATTAACCAATTCTTACCTATTTCTTGCAAAGGTAAAAAAAAAAACATGATATGACTATTAGTCCAAGAACTAAGCCAAAAAGCAGAAGCAGTGGGTGAAAAAGTAATTATACCTCCACAGCCGCCATAGAAAATCGGGGCTAAGCAGAAGCCAGGTGTTGCCAATCTAATTCCCGGCGATAAACTAATCATTAGCAGGTGTGGGCTCATATTTAAAAAATTATGTATCAACTATGTTGGAAAGCTGTTGGGTGGGATCATTCAGGTGTGTGGTGCGCCAACGTAAAGCTAAGACATTAGCAATAATATCAGGTGAGCAGCTTTATACAAAACTGTGAAAGGTTATGGAGGCAATTTAAACTTACTGGGGTTTTTCAATCTACAAATCAAGTAGGAAAAACTATTAAAGAGAAACTTATTTTTGGCAAGCCATGCTGAATATTGCTCATAAAAACTTTTTTTTTTAAAAATCCACGCCAAGAGTGCTGCAGCATTTCCCACATCGTTTAGACAAAAGACATCAAACTGGAGAAAGAATGAAGACCCATAAGAATTTACATTTACAGGTTGCCAGTAGCTTTGCAGGCACGACTGAGAAAAAAGGAATGACAATTTTTGGCCCACATGCAAAATGCTGAGTAAAAAAAGCTAAAACTGAACATCAACCTGAATGCACCATTGTAATGGTGAAGCATGGTGGTGGCAGCATCATGCTGTGGCAATGTGACAAAATACAGTATATCTTTGCGCAAATATATAGGCCCAAAATTTCTCTACATTCAATAGGGGCCACTTTGTAACTGGCCTTTTAGCCTTTATTAAATTATACCAACACTACATAAATATGTAATGCATTGGTGTTACTATCACTTTATAGTACCTAATTTTAATTTTAGTACCTTTACCTAATTTTCAGGTTCATGACAGACAATGACTAAAATTTTATACTTAATTTATGTTGTAGCATTTAGTAGATTTTAATTCAATTTCATTTTATTTTGCTTTTAGACCAGGTGACCTCCAGTTACCTTGGCAACTGGAGGTAACAGGTATAACTTCAATATCATAGGCAACTACTGTGATGAATTATCAGTTCCATATTTAATACTAATGCAAGTACCAATGACTTTAAACTATATTCAACCTTTGAACACTTTAATTTGAACTGGCACAAATAACTATATTTGTTACATGTTTTTCTTTTGACTGTTGCAGAAAACTAACCTGCAGCACTGCCTGGATCTTGGCAGATACATCAGCCTGCTCGTAGAGCTTGATCCTCTCCTCATGGGTCACACCCGGAGTGTGTGCAGCAATCTGCTGCATGTGGGCCAGCACCACACTGTGAGCCTGGGCAACCGCCTTGAACTTGTCAAACAAAAGCTCCAGCAGTTCCAACAGCAGCCTGCAGAGGGAGCCAGAGAGAGAAGTATAAAAGGGTGAGTGGGGCAATGAGCAGAGAGGCAGGCAACGGAGGGATGGAGAGCACTTGAAGAAATACTCAAAGACAAAATGACTTTATAGTAAACAACAATACATAGACCTGCTCCACAAACTGTTTTTATCTTATGAATTTAGAAATTAAAATACAGGTTATGTAAACTGAGATGAAGTTTCACAGTTCAGTTTTAATGGCCAACTCTCTTGAGCAGAGACTTCAGCATTTTTCCCCCGTGTTAATAACGCAGCACCTGGATGCCCCTAGAAGGATCCAAATGAAAAGCCACTCTCGTTAGCTCTAAATGGCTCTGCTTGAAGTAGAGAGAGCGCATCCAAAACCAAACTGACCTTCTACTACATCTGAGTGCCCTACTTAGCGCTGAAAGCTCACAGTTGCTTCATCTGCCCTAATGCTTTCATACAGACTCTGCTGTACCTCCTTTTGGCACCAGGACGGAGCTTTTGAAGTAAAGAGGGAACAGAGGTTATGTTAGATGAGACGGATGATGACGAGTAACTACTTTATTTTAAAGGGGGGGATTACAGTTGATAATGAAATAATGACACCGTCTATGCCACATTTTTTGTTGCAATTTTTATCATTTTAATTAATTTCTTCTCTACCTGGCAGAATGGATATCAAATGTTTGGTACTAAATTTCTGTCAGCGTATTAATTCCAACAATAAAAACTGAATAAATCGGGTGTGTCTTCAATGAGAATTTAATGCAATTATATTACGCTAGATCTTCCTCAACAGCCCTTTATTGCTCCTTTTTGGTTATTTACAAAGTAGCTGCTAGAGTGTCTCGTGCGATTTTAGCTCTTGTTCCCTTGCACCTTTCAGCAAAGTAATCCATTGGGAGGTGCGGGTCTTGTAAACCATACTTAGCAAAGTTATTTCTTTACACTTTCCTTGCCACTTGGCTATAGCTCAGAGCGTGCTTTGTCCCTGCTTACGTCTTACACCGTGCTGCTATCTGCTGGACTGTCTCATGGACATTTTCTCATAAATTAAACCTTGGATGCCGCCTTCTGAAGTAGTTCCCCGCATTACAGAACTTTGTTGCCTTCCTTCAGGCCACCTTTTTCTGAGGAGGAGGATACTAAAATACATCAATAATGCAAAAACAAAGACCGGCATCATTATTCAGAAGTACAGCTGAGGAGAAAAAAGAAGATCCTGGGGGTTAGGAGATAACAGTGTAAACTGATCCCTGAGATGGTAAATTTATGCCCAAAGCCTTACAAAACATAGTGGAGACTGAGTAACTTATTTCTATGCCATACATGCCTTTACGCAGTGCCTTGCAAAAGTATGTAATATATATGTAAAGTTTTTCCAAAGATTTTTACTTTGATTTAGGTCTGACCTTATATTAAGCCACACCAGTATGAATGTTTAGGGTTGTTGTTCTGCTAAAAGTCGAACCTTCACCCCACTCTCAATGTTTTGCTGCCTCTCACAGGTTTCCTTCCAGGACTACCCAGTAAATAGCTCCATGCTTATTTCCTTCAACTCTAGCTGCTTCCATGCTGAAGAGAATCATCAGCACAGTGAGATGCTGAAACCACCATGTTTTCTCCTGGGGATTTTGTATTTCTGGTGACGTTCAGTATTAGTTTTCTACACACATACCATTTGGCACATTGGCCAAAAAAGTTTTGATTCAACCTGACAGGAAAAAAAAAACTTCTTTCACATGTGACAGCTGCATTTTTAGGCTTTCAACGTGTAGTGTCGAGAAGAATGATTTTCTTCTCGGCACTACATTTTTCAGTTACAAAAGGTCTAGACTTGTGAAATGCACAGCTAATGGTCGTCACGTTTACTAGTCACCAAGTCTACAATACGTAATCCATATTATTGAAATGGAAGAAGTAATATACATGGTTTTATTTCTACTTAAGAGGAAATTAATAAAAGCTGGTGATGATAAACATTTAAAATATTGCAAAACGTTCAAAGCATCAAGGAGTATGAGTATTTTTCCAAGACACAATTAATAGGAAGTATTTGCAAGAAAGCATAGATTAACTTTAAAAAAGTGAAATATTTCCTGACTACGCACATGAGAAGGAAAGACATAAATGCATAACTTATGATTTTGACCTTGAGACATTTTTTTTGATATCTTACCATGCTTTCCACATTCGGCTCACTCACTCACTCATCTATAGACAGACAGTGAAGTGTAGACAACCGAGTCTTCCTCATTATCTCCCAGTGGAGGCCATCCTAATCCATATCGTCTGTTCCTTGAGACCTCTCGTCTCATTTCCTCTCAGGATCGAAGCTGACACCAGTCGCTCATGAACAACCGAGAGAAACAGCACAGAGTCTCTAACTAACTGGCCAGCAGCAGGAAAGTGCGTGACTCATTTTGGAAGAACAACAGCGGCATAAAAATTAGATTATCATTAGACTGAGCGTCAGTCAAAGATCATTAAATTACTGTAAATAGGGTTCCGACGTGCTGAGTGAATGCTTGTGAAATATTAAGTGTGCTGGGTCATGATGCCGTCAGGCAAACACGGATATTATTCGCAGCAAGAAGATTTCCAGACTTCTCTGCTGAACAGATGGAAAAGAAGGAAAACGACGACTAAACCATCTCCTATGCAATGTGCTTGTCCAGATTTAAAACTGGCTTTAAAATTACTTTGACTTTAATTTTGTGATCATTCATTGGATTCTCATATAATGGAAAGGGAAAATTCAGGTACATTCTAGTCAGACAAAATGGGTCTTGTTGAGACGTTTATCAAGGACACACACTCACAAGTTTTTACACACATGGCATGTTTCACTTTCACACAAAGTTTAAATCACAACAGTCTCCATCTTCTTTTCTTCATCATATACAACTCACCCTGTAAAGGGTTTCGTCTGAAATATTTCCCAAAGTAAAAATAAAGCAAACGCTCTGACAATGAAGACTTCAAAATACAAAAATACCCACACCCTTCAAACCTTTTTGATACGTTTTGTCACATTACAAGAAGAAACTTTCAGGCTTCAAACCAAAACAAAGCAGCTTGATAATACAAAGCGACATGATTAAGATACCTTTTTTCCCACATAAATCTAAAAACTATGGGTTTTATTTCTTTTTTGTCACTTTTGGAGTTCCATTTCTAGTCATTCTTTTGTTTTGTGTTCAGCCTTCGTTTTTGAGTTGATCTTTTGTGCACCATTTCGTTTCCCCGGCTCCTGTGAACGCAGTTGGTGTCATTTCCCAGCCTAATCTCCTCTGTTTCACTAGTCTTCCTCCAAAGCTGCAGCCTGTTGAGAATCAACTACCTGTTTCTTGTTCACTAATCGCTGCCCCGTTGAGATTGGAGAGGAGGTTCAAAACTAATGTTTTAGTCGGTAGATGTGCAAAACCACATACTCCAAAAACTGTAATTGCAGTGAAACGTTGGCGAAATGCATTGCACAGAAATTCAAAAATAACTTCTCATGAAACCAATTTTCCTGACTATTATGAGCTACATTGCATTGTTTTATATTTTAAAATACAGAAATTTGAGGCAGTAATATTAAACTATGAGTACTTTTGTAAGGCATTGTATTCTAGTGTTGCATGCTGGGAAATTAGTGTCTTTGTGAAAGACACTACCTATAATATTTGTGATATAAAGACAGGTGTTGGCTTCCTGAGACACTTAAGGATAAGAACCAAAAGGAAGTTAAACACTGACACACTGTTTAAGCTATGAAGAGTTTAAGTGTTGCCTGCTGATCTGCAGTGCTATAAAATATAGTGTGCAATATTCAAGACCATTGTTCCCGACAAGTGCTACATCAGGTGGAGTTTCCATAGCAACAAGCATTGACTTTAAATTGAAACGAACATAGAGAGAACTAGCAGTATATGCATCAGAATACAAACACACACAAACTCCAAAGTGCTAAGTGCTCACAGATGTACACATGAAAGCAAATTCAGAAACAATCTGCAGGGCGTCGGACCTAAAACGAGCTACACGGCGGTCTATTACAGCGAGGTCAGATGAGATTCGACCGCCAACAGGAGAAACAAAGCAAACAGGGCTGGAGAGAACATCCCTGACAGAAAACAAGACGTTCCTCTTAAATGGTTCGGGATCAGTGGACTGAGACCTGTGCTTCTTAGGACTGCATACCATGTATGTATGGCTGCAGCGGCTAACGTGACTGCTTTTAAAATGTGGCAGTCCTATAAGGCAGGTGTACAACTGCTGGTTTGTGTGTATGGGTGTGTTTAACCATGACATGTCTTTGTTTAAAGCAGCACAGTGTTTGTTTTCATGGTCTGAGGCCGGCTGTGTCTCCAGCATTTGGTTTCGCTCTGTTTCACACCTGGTTGACTGTCTGACTATGAGAGCTGTGGGACTGAATGCAAAAAATGTTTGCGTCTGCCTTTGCAGTCTGCTGTAAATATATCTAAAAGACCCATGGCAGTCAGAATATTGATATTGATGCGATAATCAACTCTAATGTTTAACTAAGAACCTGCAGGGAGAAAGACAACCCTCGACTCCTCCAATCAATGGACAGCGTCGCCGTCTTTTATTTAATAACACTGGGTAAGGGATCCTAATGGGAATACTATGGTTTCAGAAGAATAAGCAAACAGGCAGCTTAATAAAAGTCTTATACAGATACAATACTGCTGGGAATATAAGTGGCAGTTTTATTAAGATATTTTTTCAGGGATAATACCAACGCTGTTAATAATGGATTTTTCAAATCCAACTGTATTCTAAAAATGAAAATATTGATACTGTTTTAACAAACCTGCTTGTATCTTCTTTTTTTAACCTTTCATTTATCAATTGAGCCTTCTTATTTTTAAGCATGGAGTCCTTTGACTTTTACCATACCTTGGCTGGCTCTCCTGCGCCAGGTTTTCTCCTCTCTGGTAAGCATGATCTGCTATCTGAGTGGTGGATCTCTTGACGATCTGTTTCAGCTCGGGCTCCAGTCGCTCCATTATGGCTTTAGTGGTATCAGGAAGTTTCTTCAGTTTTGCAAGGGCCTGGAGAAAATGACCAAGACTTCCGTTAAAGGAAAATTGTCTCACAAATAAGCACCACCAAAGTATATTGAAATTATACATGGTTTTCAAAATATTTCACAAAAAATATTAAAAATCATGATGTAAACTTGTATTCTGTTCCTTTTATGCATATGAACCTAAACAACTTTGCAAGCTACCTACTCAAAAAATACAAAATGTTTTAGAGCTTCCATATATCAATATTTGCAATCCCACGTTTCACTGTGGGGAATCCGTGTTCAAGCTAATGTCTGTCCATCCATCCATCCATCCGTCCGTCCGATGTTACTTGATAAATTATGCTTTGCATGTAGTAAAATAGATGGGTTCCCAATAACGGTAGTAGGAAACTGCAAATGTGACTAGCTTTATCCTTGAAATTTTCTTCTACACGTTGTAAATAAAGGCCACTGCTGTCACAAAATCTAGAGAAAAACAATGTACACACACAAGTTGACTTTCAATATAGGTGAGTTCTAATGGCATTTGCTTCCACTTCATTCAGTAGTATCAAAGTAAAGCACTCTAAGTGCCAACTAGATTCCCACTAAATTAGATTCAAATTTGAGGTTGCACTATTATTAAATGAAGAGCTATAAATATCTTTGTAAATTTTTTTGCAATTTTTACTGTAGACTTAGGACAAATCTTAATATTAACTGAATCTTAATAGAAGTCCAATCCTGATTTTATATATATTTTTTAAAAGTCCATATACCTTGATGAGTATTCCCATAAACTCAGCGCTGTTTTCCTCTGGATCCACTTCAGAAAGGTCTGCTTGACTCAGATCACGAATGTCCTGCTGCAGCTCGCGCACTAAAATAAAAAATTGGGTACAATTACACAAATAAATCAATAAGATCCCTTTGATGTATTTTCACCAGTATATTCTTCTCGTTTTGTTCGTTTTGTAACAGACCAAACATAAATATATAATTTTCAGTATTTAAATCCTCCAGTTCCATCTTTTAAGCACACACACACACCTGAACCTGTTCCCCAAACACCACCCCCACACGCTCAGCAGCTGAGTTAGCCACATTAGCAGCTAAATTGAGAATGGCAGTATCGAGTGATGCTCTAATTTCCATTAGATGGGGCCTCCCAATTCCCCATCAATGCATGTTAGGAGAGTTAATGTTTATAGCAAGTTAATGGACTTTGGGTGTATTTCCTCTTTTCACCCATTCCAACTGCAGCTTGTGTAATAATTATGACAATTACTATCTACAAATGAGGTGCTCTAATGCTATTAGACAAAATGGAAAGCCAGGCCTCTGATGGAAGCCAGTTGCTATGTCGTGACCGTAGTTGTTAACATGGCGGTATATAGGCACTTACCACCTGGTGGCAGCTAATTGTCAAGAGTTCAGCTGGTGTAATATGAGGGGAGCTTTTACTTTTTAGTCCACAGTGTGAGAGAAGTGAACAGATATTTATCAAGCATTAGAAGCAATTTATACATTTGTGTGTTTACTCATTTGAGGGCATGACAAGGGAGTGCATACAAATGAGAGGACAGGACAGCATAGGAGGTGGAGTAAAAGATGGAAAAGAAGGAGGCTTCAAGGAAAACACAGAAAGAGAAAACCGCACAACTTATATATATATATATATACATACAAAAAGATTTAAATGCATGGGAATGCTTAATCCTGCACAGAAACTTGCTCAGTATCCACTGAGCTAAAACCGATGAGTCGTTAACTTCGAATGCCAAGAGTGGGTGGTGGGAAAAAAGAAAAAAAATGCCTTAATATAAAAAACTCAGAAACACCCAGGGAATGCCAAGTTATTGCTGGATTAACTTTTTTCATTATCTTCTTGTTTGTGTTCCTCTTTGCTCTGCCTGGAAGAAATGTAGTGCTGACTCTACGCCCCTACCACTGAGAAAGACCTCATACATTTCTGAACACAGTTAGGGTTCAGTATTCTCAGCTTCTACCAGTTTGAGTTTAATAGATGGCGCTCCCCCGCTGTGAACGCAGAGACACTGGGTGACTAATGGTACACGTGTGGGGGGGAATGCAGACGGGTGATGATTATATTGTTAGAAAAGAGATGTATATTATGATCATAGCTGAAGATGTTATGACATGTGCTGCAAGGGGAATGTGGGTGTTTGCCTGTGTGCAAACTTTGTGCGCCTATTTCCTGACATCCAAGAAGGGTTTTGTCCTATTCATTTTTCACAACCTTACTAATGACTTGCAAATGGATCTAACCTAGGGAGATGTTAGTATCCTTTTGTTAAGTGGAACAAAAGAAATATTGAAAATGCATCTCCAAGCTCTAGCCTGGTTTTGGAATTCCTTTATGTCTTCATAGTTTTCCCCTGATGTGAATGGACTAAACATAGAAATGTTTGATTTGTAGATTCACCTAAAATACTAAGTTGACAATTTTATCCTTCTCATTCATTATATCAGTCGACTCTAAAAATATATATTTATATATGTATATAGATACCACTGCTGGATCCAGGTGTGCTGAACTGTGAAGAGTCCAGAAGCTTGCGTGGAGTTGACAAGCCGCTCACTTCCAAAACAGGCATCGGAGATGTATCTTTAGTCAAGGACCTGAGAGGAGACAAAAACAGTAAAGTGAATCATCATTTATGAAATATTTTACTCTTCATTACATATTTTAATCTGGGAATGCAACTACATAAAAGACGCTGTAGACTAAGGCTGTTGGAGATCATACTGACCTCTTTTACCAACTCAGTTTTCTTGATTTTTGTATTTTTACTTCAATTTCTGCCAGTAACTTGTCTATTTTGTTTGCTCTCTTTAGTTGACCTTTCCATTCAAAAGTGCTCCTGTGTCTATGTTAATCTATGTCTCCTTCATGAACAAGGGTGCTAACAGATGTAATGAAGCCATGGATATTTTTTGTAATCTTTGTTTTTCCTTCTCATTGAAGGTACTCCTGACCTATCTCTTCTGGGTTTAACTGTGTCTCTGTCCCAGATGAAGTCACTGACACAATTGCTGTCCTCCACGTTTAACTAATTTACTTTTCTTTCCTTCAGACTGGTTTTTATCCGGTGTTAAGCTGTGTCTTTAATGAACAGATATACTGACAAAGCTGTTACTGCCATGAACAGTAAGTCTAATCCCTTTGTTTTTCATTCCCTAAAATGTACGCCTGACTCAGTCTGCGTTTAGTAATATCTCTGTCCACTGGAGTCATTCACTCCATTAACACTGCCAATAACTTTTGGTATTCTTTGTTTATCTTTCCTGTAAAAACTAAACCGGCAGGTCAAGTGCCGGTGCGTTTTCTTTCCTTTACCATGTCGCTTTTCCGTTCTCTTGACCCCCTACCAGACATAGCAGATAACCGTTCATATCACGCTCGCTTCTGCTAGCATTTTCTTTCTGCTAAACAAGAAGGCTTCCTTTTCAGTCACAACATGCCTTCTATGAATGAGGAATTGCTGCAATGTGAACAGCTAGATATAATAACACTGACCTCTTTGGACTGATAACTTTGTACTAACTGGCATTATATTACCAATTGTATCATGTGATTTAGGATTGACTTTAATTTCATTTGAATACTGACTGGATCTGTTGTCCTTTACATAGTCTTTAGATGACATTTGTTGTCAAATAGCTTTTTTGTGGAAAAAAAAACAAAAAAAAACCTCAATGGAACCTGAACTTGTGCAAATAAAAACAATCTCCAGTTAGAAGAAAACACCTTGCATCTCTGTTTGGTAAGGATGGTGCTGCTTTCCAATGAGCCATTTATCAACCCTGAGGTGGGAAGCAAATCCAGGTCCGTTAACTTAAGCGGCATAAACACCGTGTGCCTGTTAAGTGAGTGGGCTGCATGGAGGCTGGTGTGTTGTTAGAGGCAACCCAATACAGAAGGGCCAGAACCTGTCACTAGCTGACCCTTATTAATAAATCATTGTGCTTCACCAACCCACAGCCACTGTAATTATAGCATCCCCACAGATACATGCATGTAAAAGTGCAAACAGCACTTTAAATGAATGCTTTCCATGGAAAACGAAAGCAACAAATGTGTGTTCAAAGCCTGCGGGGGAGCATTATTGTTAATAGGTTAGACAGCGGCATAACGAAAGTTAGAAAATGGCCATCAGGTCACAGTTAACCTCATAGTGGCAGTCAAACCTATTCTGTCATTTAGACAATCAGTGCCAGAGGAAGATGATTTCTCTTGCTGTCAGTATCAAGGAAAACACAGAAGAGGACATGTGAAATAACATATGCATGGTATGTTTCTTAAATAAACAAAGATCAACACCAACTCTGCCAGAAATTACACCTTTTATAATTATGTTTAAGTAAAAAATAACTGGTGTTTGCTCCCAGCAACAAACCTTATGCTTGTCATCTGATTCCTTTGTTGCTTTGCAGCACAGCACCGACATGCATAAAAGGCTTAACTGTTTGACAGTAATGTTTTTGGTTCATTCAGAAAATAATTGGAAACTTTTAGTCAGTTGCCATGACAAGGAAATTGCTTACAATGAATACACACTGAATGGCAAAACTTTTTTTCCCCCCATATTAATTCTAATCTATTTTATTTTACTCTGCTAAGCTTCACAGTCGAATAAGTTCAGTGTTTCAATGCCAATATATTCTATTATAGAGAGGTAATAAGATATAATGAAAATCCTCCATAGTGTTAAACTGCAAATCATTTCAAATTAAGAAATGATGTGTTAAGAGTGACTGAAATCCCCTTTTACCCTGGAAGTCGAGAGGCATTTTTGTCCTTGTTCTTGTGTCCGAGGCGACTGGTGGACTTGATGTAGAGGTGACGGTGCAGCTCGTCGATGAGCACTAAGTGGATGTTAAGCTTCTTGTTTTTGAGCTCCAGCCGAAGATCTCCGAGCCCTTCAACCTGAAACAAGGGGCCTTCCAGGGACTCCACGGCTGTCACCTGCAAACAAGCCAAGAGGGTGTTGTTCTTTGCTGTCCGTCATAAACTCTTTGCAAAGAATAGAATAATTACTGAGTGAGCTATGAAGTATCATAACCTCACATTAGACTTTGTTCTGAGTCCACTTTTCCACTTATTAAAAACTTCAAAATCAATTTCTCTTTCACGCCACAATAATGCAATTATGACATTTTTAAATTTTCATGGCAATGAATCTTTTTGTAACTATGTGTTAATGAGGAGCTGTGTGCATCAAAAAAAAGATGATACAGCAACAAAAAGTATATCTGCAAGGTCAGGACAGGCCAGGAGGGAACTGTTAGCACAGAGAGATGTAGGGAAGGGGGGGAGAATATGGTGGGCAGGGGGCATAGGTCAAGTTTGTGCTGATGCAAATGAGACTAAGACCAGCAAGTGGATGAGTTAATGTGCTTCATGATCAGCCTCCCTTAGCAAAATATAATAACTCCCTACGCAAGAAAGACTATACATGTGATCTGTGTGCGTGTACAGTACACACTTCTCAGATGTGTCTCAGTCTAATTATATGTGTGTGATTGTGTGCCAGTAAATCGCAGAACGCATGCAGGGGTGCGTGTGTGTGTGTGGAGGAGAAAATGAGGGACGACTGGTTAACATCATTAGGGAACAGGCCTGTCAGCATAATGAGAAATCTGAACCCTCTTGTGAATTTGCAAAGAGAAGAGAAGGTTTATCACTGGCTTCTCCACTCCAAGCGGGATTTCACCTGAGCACACCTGGATTTAGCGATACAACAGGAACAAGGGCACGAAAAGAGAAGGTCGGTTTTTATAAATGAAAACCCCTGGGATGTAATGCTGCCATTGCAGAGTACAAAGAGAGCTCAGTTTAAATTTTAATTGAAGAGATAAGCCTGGTTTAAAAAAAAACAAAAAAAACGCATCCATACAATGTTAGTGAGACGAAGCCAATGAGAAGGCTGGGATGTTTGTACCTAGCCATTAAATGTCTGCTACAGTACAAAAAGAAGAGTAAGTGCATGTAAAATTAACAATAACTTGAAGAACTAGGTTCGAATTTCTGCAACAATTTGTTAAAACTAACCAGTTTGGGGAAAAAAAGAAATTATGTAAGATTACTGGTGCCAAAGAAGTGTGAAAATTTGCGCAAGAAAGGACAGTTGATCAATTTGAATCCATCCATCCATTTTCTAACACCCTTGTCCCTAGTGGGGTCGGGAGGGGTGCTGGTGCCTTTCTCCAGCTAACGTTCCGGGCGAGAGGCGGGGTACACCCTGGACAGGCCGCCAGTCTGTCGCACGGCAACACAGAAACAGACAGGACAAACAACCATGCACACATTCACACCTAGGGAGAATTTAGAGAGACCAATTAACCTAACAGTCATGTTTTTGGACTGTGGCAGGAAGCCGGAGTACCCGGAGAGAACCCACCATGTACAGGGAGAACAAACTTCAAGCAGAAAGACCCCGGGCCGGGAATCGAACCCAGGACCTTCTTGCTGCAAGGCAACAGTGCTAACCAAACTTTCAATCATATTGTATGGTGCTATAATTTAGCTTAGACTGGATTGTGTTCATGATTTTTAATCCATAAATGGGCTTGACTGAATTGAACTGATTTAAATTGAATTTGGACCAAATATACCAAATAAAAATGCCAATAGAGGGGGAAAAGCAGGAGCAGTGCCACTAAGAAGATATTCAAATATAAAAACGAACAAAATTTTGTTTAAAGGGCTTAAGAGCACTTTCTCGATGGCAGTAAAATGGCTGCCTGCTTATAAAGTAAAGCACATTTAAAGTTCGCATGACAAAGGTAATGCATCCAACTGACTTTGAACTTTTTACAACCTCCTAAAACGCACTGTATTGACTGAGCACAGGTTGAATGGCGTTCCATTTCCTTCCACCCACACAAAAGAGGATTTTTCACGGTCTTGTGGTTGCGCCACCGTTTCTCTTTTTCTCCCTCCTCCTCAGATAACCCCCATTCTAGCAAACTAATTATTAGCAGGTTCCGGAGGAGAAAGATGTGTGGGAGTGACATTGGACGGGAAAGAGGAAAGCGACATACACACCACAGTGCCCGGTCGTTTAGTTGTCAATGCCAACCTTCACCCACCCTGCTGAGAATACTGCAAAACACATCAAATGTGCTACAGCGCACACGTACGCCCGAGTCTGCAGTGGCCTCACAGCACTTAGATGATGCGGGTTGCACCCACTGGACCATTCAAGGCTAGAAATGGTTTCTTTAAAGCAGTGAAAGGAGCAAGGGAATCAATCTTTGGTAGCAGCAGTTTGTAAACACTTGTGTTTATGGGCACATTGGAGGATTCTGAAAGGCAACCCCATCAGCACTGCCTCATGTGTCAATACGTAATACTAAAGCACATTTAAAATGATAAAAAGTTCCACTTTCTCCACACTTTACTCACCAACATGTCAGTGGCGTGAAGGTAATGCTTGCTTGCCATATAGGTCTCGAGACGCTGAGGAACCTGTTTGATGCTTTCAATTTCATCCAGCAGCTGGAGAACATGCTTGTGTTCAATGCCTTCTATCCACAGCTTCCTCAGCTCATCCCTCTTACAGTGGAGAAGCATTTTGCAAGACAGCAGGTTCTCCTTCACCTGCACAACAGAAGAAGAAAAAGCATTAGATAAGAATGTTCCACTGTATCTCAAGTTTAAAGCTATTTTCAGGGGATTTAGTGCTTTCATGCAAACATTAAGTGACTCGAAAAGGATTACAGCATCCACAGCCGTATTTGTTTTTAATTTAGGTAAAAGATCTTAGGCTGAAACTGGAAAAGTCATTGTTTTGAATAACAAAAAAATGTCATTAGAATTTTAGACTAATTTCAGCTGTAAGATTAAAATAACTACAGAAGAAAGACAGGTTCATCTTATAAGATCAAAGTTTAGAATGTGCATCTTAGCTCAATTAAACCAAGTTCTGCTTGGAAACAGCACTTCAACATAAGAATGGCTCAAAGGCAACAGAATGAAATAAAAATAAACTGTTTTGAATTTTGATCACAGACTCTTTAGTTGTTGCCTTGGAATTCATGAAATGCCTGAATTAACAGGAAGTTAGTAAAGAATTTGTTTTATCTCATCTGATTGACTGGGGCCTGTTTTTGGACATCTGGAGTTGTTCACAGCTGGTGGTAGCAGGCGTTTGGGCTGAATCACATAAAAGCAGACAGCCCAACAACTTCACACCTCAATGCTCAGATCTCATCTGAACACAAACATATCAGAACTACTGTTTTAGCAAAAGATTAAGATGGGATATTTTACAATGGCAAATCAGCTCCAAGAACAGTGAAAGGAAACATCGCACTGAAGAGAAAACACGTAATGCCGACAGCTGAACTAATGCAGGCAAAACTTTACAAAATCTGCATTAACACCTGTGGTTAAGTGTGTCTGGATGTGACCAGATCACCCAGGACAGGCATTACTGCAGGTGTGAAACAGGGTTTCTCTTCTTCATACCTGTTTTATCTTATTGCGGGAGCTGGTGATGCGCTCTGTGATGCTCTGGTAGGTCCGGATTGCAGTAGTGAGTTCAGCGTAATGCTGAACAATCAGTTTATCCAAATCTCTATCGCAGGTTTCAAAGGCCTCTTCCAGACGACCCTTCTCTGTCTCTCTGTCCTGCACATCATCGCTGCTGGACAGAGTCCTGAATAAGATGCAAAGCAAGGCAATATGACATAAGTTGCACCTTGACTGATAATACAATAAAACAGGATTCATAAGTGAACAGATTTTAATGTTTGTGCATAGGAAACATCTTCCATGTCATGACTGAGGACAGAATAAATACAGTACCTTGCAAAACTATTCAAACCGCTAAACTTTTTCATACTCTCTCATATTACAGCCACAAACATCAGTTTATTTTTCGGACATTCCATGTCATTGACAACACAAAGTAGTGCATGATTGTGAAGTGTCCCCCTTTATTCTGGTAGCTACAAATAAAATTCAATTCAACCAAATATCTTCCAATGTTACTGAATTAGTAACATTGGAAATTAACCTGTATGGGAAAATAAATGAGTTGAAACCCTTAACATAAACACTTTTATGAGACCATCGAACACATCAAATATTATTTGATGTGTTCGAATTGCTAAAGAATGTCAAAGGCCAAGTAAAAGAAACACCAAGATGGTCAGATCAGACCAAAACTGAACTTTTTGGCCAAAATGAAAAACACTACAACTGGCAGGAAAATAACACAGCACATCACCCTGGTCTTAACAAACCACAATAATGGTGAAACACGGTGGTGGCAGAATCATGCTGTAGGGATGTTTTTTGTTGTTGTTGTTCGTGTGTTACTACACGTTCTATTTGGGCAACAACATAATCAAATGTTGAGAGCTGCAGACAAAATACAGCAATAGTTGCTCAAGCTGAATAATTTTACAAATCAGATTAGAGACATTTTAGTTTCTACATGTACAAACTTGGTAGCCATATCCCATAAGACTTGTAGCTCTGTGTAGTGCAGAAATTTGAGGTTAAAAACCTTGTATTGATTCGGGAAGGGTTTAAAATAAATGCACGCCACACTTAGTATGTGAAAACATTTCAAAACCGTGTACAACACTTGTGAAGTATTGTGTTGGTTTTATCATGTATAAGTTCAATAAAATGTGTGGGAAATGTGGTCAATCAGGGGTTTCAACGCGATTTGTTTTGTTTGTATTATCTGTTTTAGTTTTCTCCTGTGTTTTCCTTGGGTTGTGATGACAATAATAGGTTAGCCATCTATAAATAATACCTCGTCGCGGCTATTATTTTCCTTTCCTCTTCAAAATAAAAACAACTATAATTGTTGATGAATTTCAAGTACTTCTGTAAATGAAATGATGAATAAAAAGCCACAGTAAACGAGCGTTTATTTCTATCTGATAGTTTATAACACAGGAAGGATGCAGCTACCTCCCATGTAGCTTCCAAAAGCTAGCTGTCATCTCGTTATCTGACTGCAAATATACACAGCGAAAAGCTTTTCTCACGTCCTTCCTGCACTGTTAGCCTCCCAGATAAAATGTTAATTAGCCTTACCTTATAACAGAGATAAGAAGACCAGAGGGGTCTTTGTTTTTGTTTACAGCAGTCCTATATTTGCCTGTTTCAGCTGCCATTTTTTCCAGCTGCAGCACTCAAACAGGAAGAAGGGAGCGTGTGGTTGCGCAAGGTGTTCTGGGAGTTGTATTTTTAAAGTGGAAACTAGCCGTTGTAACTCCTATGGCTGCTGAAGTAGAATCAGTAAAAGGATCCTGTGGAACTGATGATGTAACCAGCTCACATGTAGTTACCTTCTCATACCCAGCAACGTAATTTTTAAGGAAGTTATAAAATTAATTACTTCCTGTAGGCTAAATATGCATCCATGCCTACTTGTTCTACGGTTTTCTTCTTTTTTTTATTAGAGTTTGACTTGGGGGCAGAGAGGAGCGAAAGTGATCACAAAAATGCAGACATGTTATGTGTTGTAGTTGTTGATGCTGCTGTTTTTCTTAAGTTCATTAACAATTGAATTGTTTTCCCATAATTTGGAAGAATTTTTTCTCTCCATTTTTCAGTCATAAATAGGATACACATACAGTAATTAGATTTTTCTGATCCCTTAACTCAACTTCTGCTATTTTCTCAACTCTGTACATTGCATTTGAGAATATCACATACTGTTAGAACAGAATACATTGTTTTTAAGTTGGAAAAAAAACCCTGAATGTTTGACAGTGGTGTACAGACCTTATTGTTAAATCCATAGAGATTGTTTTTATTTTAGCTTTTAATTTTTTTTATTTTATATTTGTCCGAAGGTCTGATGCTATTTAAAACATCAGCTCTGAGTGTCCAGGTCTGGAGACACCTATGGCCTCCAGCAGTGGTAAATATCACAAATATTAGACTTCTTACACCTGCAAGCATGAATGAGATGAAAATGTAAAGAAATAGTTCTTTCTTGCTTATTTTTTCAAATTAAACAGGAAAAAAACATGATAAATTGTACAAAATGTGATGCAATTAACTATTCCTTGGTGCTATCATAGATATATTCTAGTATCTAACCACAGAGGATAAATCCTTTATTGTTAGATTTTCACTCTGATCCTCCTGAGACTGACAAGGAAGTGCAAAGGAGAAAGGAGACAGGCAGTGAAGGTCAGTGAGTTAATAGCCAACACCATTTAGAACATATAGAGCTGAGTTTTTCAGGCCTCCTGTGCCCTGTATCTCTCACCATATCTTCTGTACCAATGAGAATGGAAGAGAGCATTGATTCTGGAGCAAAGAAGGTCGATCTCCCGCAGCCTGAGCCCTGATTGATGTGCCAGTGGAATGATGAGATAACATTGCGGGTGATCTTTGTTTCTCAACCACCTCCCCAAAAAACAATTGCTGTGTCATGCAGGACCTATTGTTTGTCTTTAATGATAAAAATGAAAAAAACACTTCCCATTACCAAGTCCAAGTGGTTTCAAAGCTCTTATCACCTCACCTTATACTGACAACTCATCTCCCACCAGTCTAAGTATTCCACCGGGCTACTTTCTCCAACGTGAGCTGCTGTAAAACAGCAACTTCTTGCTCTGAAAAAGTAATGTGTTAAAAGATGAACAAGGTTGTAAAAACTTGTTTGAAGGTCTTTGAATTTATGATGCTAAGTTTTTATTCAGTGAAAATTAAGCAGGATTTTTTTCTCTTCTAATTCATGTTCTCAAACTTTCAGTTTTGTGTGTTGAATATTTGAGATAGCTAAGATGTGCAGAATAATTAAGATAAGCCTGTGGTGTCTTCAAGGCAGATTTCGAATCACTTTTTTTTTTTTTTTTGCCTGTTGGAGAAACAACACTGAAATATCATAATTAGATCAATTGCAGGAAGGAGCATTACAATGATCAAAAACAAGATGGACAATGATACCAATTAAATTAACCTCTAGGTAAAATTTAAGGCAAATCTTAAACATGTATAGCATGGAGGAAAAACTGCTTCTTTCTGATGAACATTACAACTGACTCCACTGAAGAGATGAAAATGAATAAAATAAAGTAACTTTATCAACAAGCATGACAGTAAGATAAATCGTTCTTGCTCTGATAAGCCTGACGTAGAGAGAAAGAGTCTTTTTCACACTCCAACATTCAGTCTCATTGCTGTGTAAAAAAAAAAGAAAAAAAAAGGAAAAACCTGAAGCGTTTCAAAGCAAGCCTCAGGGCACTGCATTAGCAAGAGTGTAGTAATGCAGTGGGTCTTCTTTGGGGAATGACATCACAGTGTAAAAGCCGTTTGAACTTCCTTTACTACAAAACCAATATCATTCAAAGTTGCTTATATGTATAAAAAAGAACCCCATGATGAATGGCTTTGCATTATATACAAATGCCTTTGGTCAGTGTTTATTGTCTACAAGATTTATTAGATCACTGACTATACAATAAGCATGTGTATTAAATTTTTTAATGGGTTTCCACTTTTTCATATTGTTTAACATGATATACACACACTCATGGTTCAAAAAGCCGCCACAAAAATGCAAGAATAGGTATAAAAGAGTTTTATTAAACATGCGCTAGGATATGTGTATAATATATCAGGTTTATTCATATGAGCTGTCATGTTCCCCCTCCCAGAGACCCATCAAACTTCCACCTGCAGTTTTCTGCTCTGCGAGACCGCATGAGAGTCTGTCAATGTAGTTTTACACAAATATATTAAAAACCTGAACGAATGAAGCGACTCTCATATAAATCATGAATAATGCTTTTTCAGTGTGGATGATTGATTCATTGTGATTAATTTTAGGAGTTTTATCACCTGTGAAGTATTTCCATGCATACTTTTTTAATGACTTTATTACAAATATGTTACATTTTTCTTATTTTGGCTCTCTAAATGAATACTAAATTTTCAAAATCCATTAAATTCAATAAAAACTAGTCTTATTTTATGTTTATTTTCTGTTTATACTCATCTGTTCTCATGTTTCATTGTGCAAATCATAATTCCAAAACAGATTTTTGTATTTTTTCAGGTCCTTTGTTACTTTTTTGTTCATTGCTCTATAATGTTTATGGTTGATGGCAATACAAAAGCAGAATAAATTGAAAAAGGGGAAATATTCACAGCAGCGGGAAGCAGGTGTGTGGCATCAAGAAAACAACTAAAATATGGTTTTTAAACATCAGTTATCAGGGTCCAGATATAATACAACTAACAGTGTACTGTGGGGTATTTAGTAGCAAGAAAAAAGAATCATGGTTGCTCTTATTACACAGGTGTATTCCATCAGACCGAGGGAATCCATTACATTTGGAGTTTTAATTTAGTTACAAAACATTTATTAGAGAGAAGAAACACAATGCTCCTGAAAACCAAGTATACATTTCCTTCAACTTTATAGTACTGTCTCACTTTGTGTTGTTGTGAGACAAAATTAGGCTTTAAATGAGTATGTATCATGTATACCTACATTATTTGTGCAAGACACTAATTCTAGCATTGTGTAAAAATATGTTTTACACATTAAAATGAAAAATATAATTAAATGTGAATGTTTTGACTATTTTTAAAAAATGATTGCATGACATCACAGACACTACCAGCCGTCCAAGTTCAGTATATATGGAAATAAAAAAACTAATTGAATATCTTCACGTGAAGCAGGAAAAGTCAAGAACAGTACTGCCGCCTGTCACATACCACTCTGCCCACTTCAAAGCAACAATCAATAAGCATCCTCGATACACAGACGGGTTACTTACTCGACCAATAATGTTGCGCGTTGTTAAAAAAAAAACGTCATGCTACGGAAGTGAGCACTTTCCTGAAGCCGTGTAGTTTGGGCCACATTTGTACTTGGCTGTAGGCAACCGGGACGAAAACAGAAGTGTGTGGTTTTATTGTGCGTTATATGCAGCGCAGATAAGCGACTTTTCTGACACCCTGCGGTCTGACAATGGGAGCAAACAACAGTACCCGCCGTGTTTCATTCGAGTCAGACGAAAACGACAATATAACAGTGGTGAAGGGCATACGGGTAAGTTACAGGGTAGACCTGTTGAAAGAAACAGGTGTTACTTATTTAATTCACATGCAGATATCCTGTCAGAAATGAGGCTGTAAGCTTACGGTGTTAATAGATATAAAACAAGCTAAACTAGAGTGAAAGCATTGCACTCACTCTTCCAATGCTAGAAGTTCACCTGAAAGTAGGGGGAAAGAGATTTGATTTTCAAACAGTGTGAACTTTGCAGCACTGCAAGTTGCAAATGTGTTCAAGAATTGTGGAGTTTAAAAAGAAATCTCGATAAAGAAAGCTTGACCTCATTCTCATTTTTGTTTTGTTATTCCTTTAATTGTCTTATTGTCCAGAGGACAATATGCATAATGTGTTTTATTAGCAGCCTCTGCTATTAGGCTGCCATTACAAATTCACCTGTGCCACTCTCAGTTGATGTTAAATACAGCCTGAGAGGCTTTCGCTGATCACATAACACTTCAGTGAGCTTGACTCTATTATTACTCAGTTGTTAGAGCAACAAGGAAAGCTTTTGTTTAGTCCTGTTTGTTGTCACCCCATAACATTTGTCTACTGTAAGTTGAATGGATTTGCATTTTCCCTGCCAGTTAGATCACGGGTTCTGAGTGAAGATTGGCATTCACTCAGGCCATGTGTACTGCATGTTTTTGATGTTTGAACCCAGATTTTCTATTGAACGTGGAAAAGATATGAAAACATATGAACAGGTGGAGGAGATGATGTGTCTATAAAATGCAGGACACTTCCCCCGAGGACTGTGATTCTTCACCTCTGATTTAACAACTGTTCCTGTGTTGGATTTTAGTGATCATACCAATGCTTAGTTTAAAATATAATATTTCCATTCTGAAAATTGTTGATAGGATTTGAGTTGACAATTTTGGCATGAATATGATTCAAATTTAACTCAACTTACATGTGAATCCTCATAAACAAATAGAATCGCTGCAACACATGCTTAAATGTCTCACAGCTGATTTGTTTAACAGGACACTGGTTTAAAAATAGAGGAAAGGAGCATTTTTTTTGTAGTAGGTGAGAGAGGTTAAATCTTCTCAATAAGAATATTCGCCAGTATTCCAGAATTTTAACACTTCATCATGTATAGCATAAGAAGCATTTGCATTTTCAGAGAATATAAATAATGATCTGTTGGGGGCTAAAATCAGCTAAGAATGCTTGTGATTTCCCTACTTTCTTCTGGCGCTACATTAAGAAGTGATCTAATCTTGTCAAGATAATTGTGGCTGTAACTTCGGAACAGTTTTTTTTCTTTTCTTCTATAACCAAAATGCTGTTTCGCAAAGAATTGGAAGTGATTTTGCTTTCAGACTAGCAGCAGTAGTTCCTCTCATCAGTTACCATTCACTTTTCTTGAAAGGAGACATGATGTGCCTTTTTAAATGTATGCCTCTCTTAAAAATGTTCAAGAGATGACCCAAAGGGCTGGCGTGTGCAGACAGAAACAGTGCAGCATTCACTTTGGATTCCTGCAGGCAAATCTTTTGCTTCGCTTGTAAAATGTTTAGATGACCACCAGATGAGACAGTTTGTGATTGCAGCTTTTTTCCCCCCCTGAACACTGACATTGACAGTGCATGTTTACAGTTAAAACATCCTGCAACATGCTGTTTTTGTACTGGTGTTTATGTTGTTTTCCACTCACTTCTTAGTACTTTACTTTTGCTAAAACAAAATTGTTGGTAAATATCAATGCAGTAAGAAAAAACATTATTGTAACTGTGCATTTCAATATTAATGTCCTGCATCTTAGATTCCGAAAGACACTTTGCCTTGCAGCTGCTGCCTTGCATTTTCAAAGTGTTCGTGTTTCCCAAGCACATCAAACAATCTCTCAGGACTGTATTATTGGAATCAAAAATAGTTTGAATCAGTTGTAAGTGGTTTGCTGATTTACTTTTCATATCTTGCATTACATAAAATGCAATCAAAATGCAGGGCTATGGATTATGAAGCAACATTCCAAGCTTTGAACATTTTACAGAGCACTGTTCAATCCATAATCTGATAATGACAAGGGTAAGGCACAAGCACTTGCTGGATGTTTCCCGTGTGCTATAGGGAGGACACGTGGATGAAGGTTTTTTTCTTCAACGGGGACAAAAGTAAGCTGGTCAGGGTTGATTACAAGGATAAGTGGAGTTAAAAACAGGAGAATCAAGGTAGAAAACGGTAAACGTACAACCAGAGCTGTATTAAAATGCTCTAGGTTACTCTTTATTCCTTTGTTAGAATGGCCTAAGGTGCAAGCTTAAATCCAATTGTCAGTCTGGAGCAGGACCTGAAAACTAATCTTTACAGATGCTCTTCATCCAATCTCACTGAGAAGTTTGGGCACTTGCTTTTTTTTCTCTAAATGTGATACCTGTTCAAAATACTTGCAGCTGTAATTGCAGTTAAAAATGGTTCTACAAAGTATCGATCAAGTCTGTCGCAATCAGTTCCAATCAAATGCATGAAGGTTCAGTTGGAATGAATATTTAAGCAAGATATTGAATGAGCTGTGATTGTTCTATGCAATATCAAAGTTTGATTTTGTGGGAAATCGTGTCATGTACTTAAATTCTTGTTTGGGTATATTCTCCTAAGAGATTTCTTTCTCATTTACAGCTTTCTGAAAATGTGATCAAGCGCATGAAGGAACCCACCACTCCTCCAAAACAGCAGCAACATACTCCCACTTCAGCAACTTCAAAGGGACCGACCCTCATTCCGTCTCCTCTACTGCGACCTGTTCCTCCTCTCGCTGACCTCGCCACCTCCTTGCCTCCCCCTCCTCCTTTTGTAGAACCTGTAGCACCTCAAGCTCCATCTGCTACAGAGTCTGTGGCCACGCCTTCTCCTAAACCTCCCACACAACAGGTAGCAGAGAACACCAAAGCTGACTTGGTGCTTTCTCATTCATCTCCTTCAGTTTCTGCTAACGCTGTTGCTGCTTCTGTTCTTGAGCCTTTAACAACCCTTGCTGCACCCACTCCTGCTCACACTGAACAGTTCACTCCTGCTTCCTGCCATGCTTCTGATTTGGTGGAAACTGTAACTCCTCTTCCACCTCCTCCCTTAACTCAATCCATTGCTTCTCCTCCATCAGTAATCAAACCTATTAGTCCTTCTCAGGCTGTTGAGCCTCTTCCTTCACACGTCTCTAAGTCTGAATCCCTCTCCTCTCCTCCTATTTTCAAACCTATCACCATCCTGCCAGCATCCTTGCTTCCTTCAGGGGACTCTTTGCCTCGGCAGTCTGCTGATTCTTTACCTACAGCTCCCCTGCCTGAGTTTACTGCTTCTTGTGAACCAGTTGCACCTCCTCCCCAGCCCACAGCGGAACCATTATCACCTGCTTCAGTCCCTGAGCCAGTGGCTGTGCCTCAGTCAAGTCCAGTTTCGCCACCTGCTGTGCCACCAGCAGGTGAGTTTCATTTCTCATAGCAAAAAGAATATGTTACAGAAGCATACATCTTTAGAAATATGTTCTAGTAATATGAAGCTGACTGAGACAAAGGATGTGATAAAACTTATTAGGGAAAATGTGGGAGTGGTTTCTTCTGACTTTTGACATATCAGTAACTGTTGTTGGGGCCTGCCATTGCAATGCATAGGACCACTGAAGGCACCTCAAAATAACTGCTGCTTGCTTTCACCGTTAATGTGGCTCGTACTGCTGTGTGCCCCCTCACAATACATATTTCAAAATGTGTGGCTCGATCCCGTGAGGGGATAGTATAAGCACATTTTCTAGTGACCAAGTGCCATAAAGTAAACATCAGATTTTAACTTTTGCAAAGTTTGCCAACTCTAAATTTGTTGTGTCTAAGCAGTGATTCAAAAGAGCTTATGTTTTTTAAACAATAATATTACTTGTTATTAATTTGGTGTTAGAGATGAGCGAGTTTTTTTTCTCGTAATGAACTCCCATGAAGTATAAATCAGATTTTTACTTTTGTGTTGAATGTCTGTGTTATAATATGTTTACCATCAATAACAAAAAAAACAACAACAAATTTTCACTTTTCTACAAATGAACAATTCTTAAGTAGTATAAGATAAGTAGTATTTCAAAAGAGCATAGGAAATCTTAATGTTTTTTGAACAATAACAGTATTTGTTGTCAATCTGTTGCTAAGAGATAAGCGCATTTTCTGGTAACCAAATGCCACGAAGTAAAAATCAGAAGGCAGTGCATTAACATTAACACAAACTTTAGCAGGCAATGCCTTTTCCCTAAAATCAGCTTTTTAGCAACTTTAAAAAAATTTTTTTAGCCATGTTTAGCACACTGAATGGAGGAAGTCCATGTAAGACAACATGTTAGTGATACCTCACATGCTACTGGCAGCATTTAGGCTAACATTAGCATTTTGGCTAATTTTAGCCAAAATGCTAAAATTAGCCAAATTAGCTAATTTTAGCTTATACACTAATTTTAACATACTGAATGGAGTAGGTCCATGTTACCCAACATGCTTGTGACTCTCCATGTGCTATTGAGTACATTGTAGCTTACTTTGGCATTGACGCTAATTTTTAGCATTAGAACGCTTTGTTCCAACCAATGGGCACACTTTGGCATGCCCCGTTTAAATTTCTACAGAAAATTTCTAATTTAATTTGCTAGCTGTATCCAAAACATATACCTCAGAAGCATCTTCATTAAATTCAGTCCTACATAGAGTAAAAACTTGTCTATTATGTTTATGTAATGTTTTTTGGTGGTTATCATTTTGTCTTGAAATGTATTGGACATGGTTTCTGTAACATGTTTAATTAGAAGGCAAAGGTTATGTAGTACTGAACATGCCATAGATTTGTTTTGCATTTCATTTTGTTTGTGCCTATTGTGTGGGTGTTAACTATAAGCCACCTTAAGCTGTTTGCTTCCAACTTTTCACGGCAATTATAATTAGTCTTAATTTAAAAAATTGGCCTTGCAGTAGCTACTGTCATATAGTGATTTACTGCCATCCACCAACTGTTAATGACATGATTAATTCTTTTTTGAATGAAAAAGGTTACTGAAAGTTCAACATAATGATTGGGGACCAACAGCATCTTTAGGACTCTTTATCTACTTATTTATGTATTTTTCTTAGTTTTCTGGATCCTAGCTTTGCTTTTGAAGATTTGTCTCATCTGACAGCTGCTGTAGCTGGGAAAACAAACTGCTTTCCATATCAAGCAACATGACAAAAAGAAATCTGTTAAGAAGTTTCCATACACAAACATCTTGGGCACTGTTCTGACATAGAAAGCAGCTCGTACTTGAGACTCCAACATCAGTTGCACTTAAGTTGCAAAAATAAAACACTTTAGACTTGCTTAATTGTGTGCCCTATAGACTTCAGACTTGATTTCATTGGTCAAGTCTCAAGTCTAAGACTTGAGTCTTAATAGACTCAAGTCTAAGACTTGAGTCTTAATAGTTTGTATCTCATGTAATGAAGAGTGAAATTAATTTGGTATGTGAGCTACAGACTGTGAAAGGCTATGCGTGATTATTAGTCAGTGGCATCCTGGATTATGTAATGTTACATATTTTGTTCATGGTAGCTGTAGTTGAGTAACTTACCTCCAAATTGTCTCACTGCTTGTTGCAGCATTAAGAAAACCTCTCCCTGAAGTTCAACACAAATTTACTTGCTACACTTGTTCTTCTTCATAATGTTGACATTTCTACATTTGAACTTGACTATTTGAATGTAATTTGATTGCTATTCAGAATTGAGAGAAAAAAAAATTGAATGTGGATTTAGAAAATGGTTTCCTGGTATTATTAAAATAGTCTCTTCCAAACTGTATTTAGTGCAATTTATAATTAAGGAGTGGAGAAAGACAGGGATTAGCTGGTGTTTACTTATTCAGTGCAAAGAGGAAAAAAAAAGGAATTGTTGTATTTTATCTGACAGAGGACATTTCAATGTTACCTGCTCATTACACTACACAGAAGCATCAGTGGGAGTAGATTCCTTTTAGAGTAGCATCCATGATGTGCGCAGACCACTCCATCCTTGACTGTGCTCAGTCAGTGAGGTAATTAAAAAAGGCCAACTTATGCCACGCCACACAAACTCCAGTGATTCGAACGACACCTCCACAGTTTAATACAACAAACTTAAAGGGCTAATGAAATTTACTTTTTTAAAAAAAAGCATGTTTTAAGTTCTTAAGAGCAGACTGTGTCATGCCTGCAGTAAGAAACAGAGCTCTGGCTGAAGAATGTCAGACCATTTGTGTAAAACCAAGTTGACAAATACAGATCCTTAAGTTAAGAAAATATTTCAATTTGCAAGACATTTACTAAATTTGAAGAAAGGTTTTAAACAGACACTACTGTGTAGAAGCATGAAAGTGTTGGATTTAGTATGTTTTATTTTCACTTGATCAGATAGGGTCATAATTTCCAGTGACCTTATAAATAATGTAATATCAATATACTATGAGAAAAAAAGTTATTTTGGCCCATGAAGAAAAATGTAATTTTTTTAATAAGTTATAGGGAGTAAGATTAGTTATGGATCATTCAACAGATTTTTGTAAAAAAAAAATATATATATAAAAATTTAAAGTCCAGTAATAGTAGTTCAGTTTGTTAGCAGGTTGTGGCAGGATCCTGCTTAGATTTTAATGGTCCAGTCCCATTGATGTGATGGCAGCAGTTCAAATAGTTTACATAAAAAGGTTTTCTGACCATGTTCAAAACTCTGTTTCTGCAGCCACTCTGAAATACATTCTGGACGGAGGGTTAGGACACTCCAGTGACCTTTCCAGCTCCGTTGACTATCCTCTGGAGACCACTATTGTCTGTTATGTTGCAGCTACCACATTGAAATGCAGGACTTCCACACATTCAATATATTCACAATTTAATGTCATTTATTGCATCACTTCTGCTTTTGTCTGTTGAGTACAAAGGTTTGGTATTTCTTCTTTTACATTGAATTTATTTATTTATATTTATCAGGTTTTCCACACATGAGGTGTTATTAGTTTGAACAGCAAAGGGCTGAGCACACAACCTTAAAGGGCCCCAGTACTCAGCTCAATGGAGGTTCTTTTTATTATTTTTTTATTTTGAGACTGACGGTTCAGTTCAGATTCCAGACACAAGTGGCAGTGCTCAGGCCAAGCAAGAGAAATATATCTTGTAGTATCAGTTATTAAAATGACCTTCTATTTGCTTAAAATGCCATTATGATGCCCCAGTTTGAACATTTTTTCAGATTGAGCTGGTTATTGTGGAAGACGAATAACAAAATGCATTCATTTATCTTCAGCAAGAAAAGCCTGAAGGACCATTGGGCCCCATTGTGAAACTACTTTCATTTTTCTTCATTCTGTAAAAAGTTATCAGTCCTTTGTTTGAGTTAATTAGCTTTGAATAACAGATGATGAGGTACATATGGCATTATCTCATTTAATTATGTAGCAGTCAGCAAGTTCATTATCACTGGAAAGTATCTTCATCTCATGAAAGATTAGGATATACCAAACATTTTATTTTTCATCAATTATTTAGGCCTCTCATTTGAAAGACATGGCTCATATGTTTACTTGTTTTCTTTTTACATTCAAAAACTGAGCAAATGTTTTCAATTTAAATAATGTATCTTACCTTAATCTTCTCATCAGAAAAGACTTCTGAGCCTTGTTTATGCTTATAAATTCTTCGGCTGACTGGTTGCATCAACAAACATCACCCTAAACATCAGTACAGCACTGCGTGAATCCAAAAGCCCTCTCTCACTGCTATAGAACGTAAACAATGCTGACCTCTGGCTACCTTGCTTGGTAAGTTGGGGCTTAACATTTTCAGGCCGACTTCAACTTCCCTCACTGCAAATCAAAATGCATAAAGACAGCCAGAAAATGCCTGAATCCTGTCTTGAGGTGTTTTTATGAAACATCTCAAACACTACACTGACTCCTGTAGTAGGTGAAAGAACCTAAACTACTACAAAAATCAGTGTTCAAGATTTCACAAGAAACTGGGGCAACAATAAAGAAAGAAAAAATGTGTCCACTTGGGGCAACTTTTTTCATAGCACCATTGCTACAACTGTCCTTTAACTTAGCATATGACTCATTCATTATCCACATATATTGTGTGTTGACATTCACAGTATTAGCCTTGGGAGGTCACCTCAAAGAGTTAGAAAGGTACTATGTTCCAACTATTGTATAAGTGGTGAAAAAAAGTCAACTTATTTGATTGGTCATGCTTGGGCACGCTCTTTTTAAGGAATAAAAAAAAGGAAGGTGTGATGAATGTGAATGTGAATCTCGTTAAAAATGTTACAAAGTTCAGCCCAATTCTCAAAGGGTGCGACCTTAATGAGGCAGACATTGATTATGTGTGTCCACGAGAGTTGGGTATCGAGTGAGGCTCTCAGCAGGTCGGCTGTCTCTAAATCATGCCCTGAGTAAGTATGTGTGCTGATTACACCATAGTCAAGGTTGAACCTCCTACACCTTCTCCAATATGCTATAAATATTCATATGCCAGGGCCCACACACAGTCCTGGACTAATAGTCTGTTTAAAAATGTCTCCTGGGGGTAGAAAAGAGAATGGAAAGATGAGAAAGAAAAATTGCGGTGGAAGCGCAAATGCATAAAGTGGACACTGATGAACTACATCTTTGTCTCTTTCAAAGCATCCTTATTATTGTAAGAAAATAACTAAAAGTTTTTCTTTTTTCAATCTGTAATTTGAGATTACATTACCAAAGAAGTCTGATTAGAAAGAAAATGGTATAATTGCAGTTGTACTATCATAAGTTGGAAACCTGCTCTTGGCACTTTTTCCTGTCCTTTTTATTCTTTTTTGCGCATTGTGGAAGGTGTGTAGTGACTCGACCAAAGCGCAAGGTAGAAACGTGAGGAAGTGGTAATGTTACAGATTATGCCCTCCGTGTGGGTCCCGGGGTTAATGAAACTTCTGATGAGAAATGCAATTTGCCTTTGTCTATTATCTCTACTGCCAATAGCCTGAGCTTCGCTGCTTCGCCACCTCCTCTGTGGGTTCTTCCATGTGGCCTAGTGATTGGTGGAATGGAAAAAGAGGGAGACGCATTTAAAAAGATGATGAGCTTTTAATCTTTTTAACATTTACATGTCCTACTCAAGATTGACAAGGTCTCTGTCAATCTGGAATTGTCTCTGACCCAAACAGCCTCCCTCAAGGACCCCAGACAGTGTTTATCATATTACAACCTGTTCTGTGGCTGACCCTGTGGACTCGCCAGCAATCTGAAGCCTCTCTTTGGAAAGCCGGAGAGGAAATGTAGAATTGTCTAAGCTTTCCTGAATTTTGAATGCCTTGGAAATATACTTGAGGCAATGCTCTGTGAATGTATTTTTAATTGTTGATAAAAAAGTACAAATTTCTCATATATATACACAAGTTTTTCCAATAACACAAATGTCAACACAGCATGATGACATATTACAGTGGCTATACACAGGTGTATATTTTGTTACATTTTTGTAAATCTAATTTACAATGTCGTCAATGCAGAAACAGTTATAGCCTGTTTGGGGACATAACCCCCCTAATATCTCCACTCAAGCTTAGTAACGCATTACATGTCGGCGGTTTCTGATCTGTCCCCCATATTTGAAGCCTCAAATGCCTCAATGGTGTTAGTGAACATCAGTGATCAAAAAGGTCTAACGGTGAATAATTTCTTTTTTTTAATTGCAACTGAGTCCATGATGATTTAATATTCACCTAAAATGACTGTATTACCAGTGATCATGGCAGCTCAGGAACAATTTCAGACTCCTGTGCTGTGAGATGAATAGTACTTGGAACTGCAGCCAGACATGATGGATATTATTTTTGGGAGCTCTGGACAGTAGGCTGTCGTTGAGGATTCTCTCTGCGGTGAGAATCAGCTTCCCGCCTCCACTCTTGCTTGTTGTTGTGCTTCCAAACATAAAAGATCAAGTTAAAAAAACCAAACTTTTTTTGTCTGTATTTGAACTTGTATAGGAATTCAGGATTATGTGTTTCTGGCTTAGAGCATTATGCATCATAATTGTTAAAATGTGCCATTTTTATTGTTTCATCCTTTGGAAAGTGCATATTACACAGAATGCACCCTGGTCAAATTTAAGAGAATCAGTAATTTTCCAGTAAGGGAAGTAATATAAAAAAAGTAATATCAATACTGATATTAACATTTCAAGAGAATGTAAGAATCACTTGTTTTATATTGTCATTCCTGTAGTTTTTCCAGATATGGAAAGATCATGACCAGTAAATTGATGAACTATATTCATCAGTACCTTCTTCAATTTACTGACTAAATATTGTATTTAGATCCATGCTTTGGAATCTGGCTGTTGTCTCAAAGAAATTTGTTTTGCATATCTGTAACCTTGTTGTTTTTTCTTTCTGTTAATCTTATTCTAGTAATAATGATGTTTTTCCCAGCTGCTGTTACCACATGTTACCAGGTAATAATAGACTCTGACAATAGGGATTATCCCATCTAACTAATGCAGTAGGAGACTAATCTTGACAGGCTCAGACACTTCCCCCTTCATCACCGCAGTGTTGCAGCACACCGTATGCCACTTCTGCCTTCAGAGCACGTTTTGGCCCAGTCGCCGGCCGGCATCTTTACTTTCATGCTTAATTACCTGCCAAGATAGACTGGTGAGGACATGGAGTCATATACGTCTGTCGTCAATGACACGAATATGTGTTGACAGGGTGGTATTGAACTATGTTTTTTTAGGAAAAAGATGTCTATGTGCCCTTTTATTTTTTTGCCGACTCTATAAAGAAGTATTGGAAATTCAGTGACAGGTTGAGCAGCAGTTTTCACCTCAATGTTACCGTTATTTTTGTTTTGTTGTTGTTTTTTCACTTGTTGGAGGATTAATCTGTGTATAAGGCAAAATTCCTAAACATGAAGATTTGTTATAGACGACGAATATGTGTTTAGAAAATTTAGAAAGTTAAAGTTGTTTTTAACTCTAAGACATTAAGAGTAATTTAAAAATCTATAGTGACTCTACAACACTCCCAAGTAGATAATAGATACAGAAATCCACCATAGAAGATAAATATATATATTTAGATATGATTTATGAAGGATGTGTGCCGAGTATAACTATTGGTGTTAAGGACTATAATGTTTGTGATTAATCTGTTGTACGAAATCTGCAACAGGGAAAATTAATATCCTGTATGCACCTCGTGCTTGGATCATTTTCTGAGTTCTATCTTTTTAATATTGACAATATTTAGATGTGTTTTTCCAAAGATTAATATCTGTCCCTTGTTCGTGGACCAGAACAGAATAGCTTTGCATGGTGGTCTAGTCCATTATACATGATTTGAATTCTGTTGTAGATTTGCTGATGTGCTTTATATCATAAACCTTTTGCATGAGGCAGCTGAGTTGAGATTTGCTATCGATTGGAGGCAGCTGCCAAGTTCCTGTTCCCACAAAAGTATGAAGAATCAGCCTTTATCGCTGTGCTTGACAGATGATATGAGTTGTTTGTGCTGATATGATGTTTGTTTTTTTGCCCAAAGGAACTTATTAAGGCCATTATTCTTTCTTTGTTCTTTGATCTCTTTTGTGCAAAAGACATATTAGAGTGTTTGCAGTTTAATGTAAAATTAGAAACCTAAAACATGCTGATTTTGACCTGGATAACAGGCTTAACTGGGCTAACTTTCTTTCTTTTTCTGACTTGACTGTTGTTAGGCACTAACTGGAGGATGTAGAGTCTTTAAATTATCTGTTGTTTTTCCAGCATCCTCATGACAGTGTTGAGACGCTTATCAAGGACAAGCACACAAAGTTTGTTACACACATGGAATTCTTCACTTTTACACAACGGCCTTTGTAGAAATGGAAACTTAAGCTGACGTAACACATCAGGCGACCAATAGGGGTGTCGTAGATATAGGGAATGGATCGTCCGTTTTTGATCAGATGCTGTATAATTTTGGTTATATTCACTCCACAACAAATTAGCCTGTGAGGGTAAGCGTCTCTCTTTTCTAGCGCTAAAAAAGAATAAAAAAAGTAAACTCTGATTATTCTGTATGGCTGGTTTCCTGTTCGTGTGCTCACACGCTTTTGGTCCGTCGAGTTTAAATCACAACAAATGTTACAGGGTTTAACTTTGTTCCTGGATAGATTTATACAGATCTTAATTCTGCATTGGCTGCAAAACAGCACTGTTAAACATGTCCTAAATGTATTAGTTTTGGAATTCTATTTTTATTCTTTGAAACTATGCATTTAATATGTTGAGCAAAAAAATTCGTTCACTCTTGCCAGAGAGTAATTACGAATTTAATGGCTTGGATGTTTTATTTTGTTAGTTTTTTGGTAGATTGTTATTTTTCCCTAGCTTTGTGTTAAAAATCAATAATTTTTCCCTAATTGTTGCCTCTATATAAAACATGGCTGTGTTTAAGAATTTCTTTAATTTTCTCATTTTTACTCTTTTCCCTCTTTTTCTTTGTCTCTAGTGAATGAAGAGGCCCTGAGGAAGAAGATCACTGATGAGCTGTATAAAGACTTGGCGCAAAAGAGGATCAAAACAGAGCAAGACATGCAAGCATGGTTAGATTCCTGCACACTTACACACAAGTTTTTCTTTAAAATTAGAAATGTTTTTTTCATTTCTAGATGTAATTTTTGTTTTTTAAATTGAAAGCCTCGTTTCCTCATATGACAGGAAATTATACGATTTGGTGTTTGACTAGTCTGTTATTTTATTGTAGGATAACTATCTGGTATTATTATTAGTAAAACTAAATTGCAAAGCATATGTCTAACCACTCAACTATTTGCTCATTTTTTTCTGTTTCCATGCCAGTTCTTTGCTTCAGAATCAAGAAATGTCTTCTTCTTTTTAAAACTTGACCATTTTCCAGTTTCATTAATATTCCAAAAGGTCAGCACCAGACTTTCCGATCCCCACTGTTTCCAATTTACGTCTCTTCCGAAGTACATCAGCTCTTTTCCCTCCTACCCTATCTTCTGTTCTTCTTTACTCTTGTTCCTTTGCAATCAATTAATCATGTCTTAGTAAGGGGAGCACAATGCTGAGATAATTTCCTGGGTGTAGAGGGGGTGATCCATTAGCACAGCCTGATAAAGAAACCTCTTCATGTCCATTCTTTTCTTTTTGTCTTCAGTGAATAATCCTCTGCCTTTTGCTTATGTGTTTATATCTTTTGGCCTGTGCATCCCATATTATCATATCACTGTATTGCTCTGTCTCTTTTTATGTGTCTTTATAATAAACAGGAACGCAAAATAGTAAAGCATACAACTACTGAAGTTGTGGGGAAGGGCATATATATCTATATATATATATAGATATATATGTTTGTTTGTTTTGCTACTTTTTGTATTCCTGCTGCAACTAGTGTCATCCACAGACATGAGTGTATTCTTTTCTTACAGTTTACCAAAATCATAGTGTAGCTTCAGCCAGTTCTTTATGCAAATCTATATTATGATACAAAATAGAAAGCAACATGGAGATATAATAGGTAGATGCAATTTATTTATCTATCTATCCATCCATCCATCTATCCGACCAATCGACCGACCTATCCTTGCATCTACTTGTTTATCCATTGTATTTCTTTGCACATTTTCCCTTACAAGTCCATGTAGTCTGCTGTAAACTGGACATATTTTGTGGATTTTGAACTGCACTGATTTAACAACTACGTATGGCGACCATGTCACCATTTCTGCATTTGATATTTCTGTTGTTTTGATCTTTCTGGGCACCAGAGAAAGACATCTACTCCAGGACATTTTCCTTTAATTCATGACTACACTGAAGATGTAGAATTTGTCCCTAATGTCCTAACACGGGACCATTAGAGATAATGGCAGGCTGTACCAGGAAGACAAACAGGTTTCCTCTTTCAGTGATGATACAGGTTTATTACTCAAAACTCTAAATAAATTGCTGTTCTATTTTCAATAGTTACTTAACTTTATCCTTGGAGATTAAATGTTTTTTGTACATATTTAGGTAAAAAAAACACATTTTTTTTCCTCATTGGTGCCCTGAGCCTATAATTTAACTGCAGTATAATGGTCCCTGTAGAGACAGCAGAGAAGACGCTGAGATGAGATATTTTTTCAGCCTGATTGGAGTAAGGGGTAAAACGCTTTCCTTCTGTGAGTTATAGTGTAATACAGCTCATTTAACAGAACCACTAGGTGCCAGCAGTGAAACTGTGAGACGACTGCACAGTGTAAGCACAGAAAAATGAAATATTACGTGGAAACCTTAGTGGATATAAAGGGCCTTGGAAATTCTTCGTACCACTTGAAAGTTTCCAATTAGGCTTCTAAAGCGCCCAGATTCTTCAGTATTTTCATATTAATATTTTATGTAATAAAATATGGGATAAACAAAAATTAGCTTAAAATGATGGAGTAGAACAGAGGTGTCAAACTCCAGTCCTCAAGGGCCTGTCTCCTGCAGTATTTAGATGTGCCACAGATACAAAACACTGGAATGAAATGGTTTAATTACCTCCTCCTTGTGTAGATCAGTTCTCCAGAGCCTTGCTAATGACCTAATTATTCTATTCAGCTGTGTTGCAGCAGAGGCACATCTAAAAGTTGCAGGACAGCGGCCCTTGAGGACTGGAGTTTGACACCCCTGGAATAGAAGGACAGGTGTACATGCTTTACCAAATTCTTTACAAAAAATACAATGTGCATTTGTCATCTCTTAGTTTTCACTGCGATGTTAGTAGCAAATCTTTTGGGATATACTTCTACAAGTTTAAAACATTTTCTAATTTTGAAATTATCTTACCTTTTTCATGTCACAGTTATGTGCTACTTTTTCTATCGTAATGTGGCAGTTTTGAATTCCTTCACTCAGCCTTCCGCAGTAGTGCAGTGTCAAAAAAAGTTCTTGCGAATTTGAGGATTTGTGGTGTTTAGATTAGGCACCATTCCATCTGTTTGGCTGTAAGACCATAAATGAACTCCAGAGATCTGGCTTTGCATATTTTGCTCTGGTAGAGAGGAAGTAGAAACTCTGAGCTCCGGGTTTATTTAGGTGCAGCCTAAACTAATTTGTAGAAAGGAGCGGGTGCAGAGAGCAGATTTGCTTCTGCCGCTTCTCTGTGAGGCATCCGAGCAGAACGCCACAGAAAAGGATGATAGGGAAGGTGGGATGAGAGTAAAAAAAAAACTCATACTCAACCGTTTCTTCTTCCTCAACCCAGTGCATTCTTTATCACTGTTTGTACTGTTTGACTTTCGACCTCTTAGCTCTTGTCTCTTCCTTCTATTCCTACATTTTTTGCTGTTATTCAGTGTTACTCCATTTCTTTAATTTCCTTCATGTTGGTAATATTCCAACCTTTTATTAAACTCGCTCCCTCTGTGAATATTGGTTGAGTTTGATTGTCCAGCTCAAACACTAAAAGGTTAGTTGTATTTGTCCAAATTCAGACTATTTCTTCAACATTTATTCAAGCAGCTTGTGTGATATAATTGCATGCCTGATTTAAGAGTAAGAACACTGACCTTCTCTGAGAGTTTTTGACTCATTTCACATTTAACCAGCCACCCCATTAAATTCTTTGTTAGTTCTAGATTAGCCTGAGAAAGCTTCGACTTCAAATTTCTTCTTTTTGTGTCTAACATCAGTTCACCATGCTCCTACTCAGAAATCCTCCATTAGGTTACGAAGCAAAGTTGCTTAATCTGATTGGCTGTTACCCTTTCAGGAAAACTCTAGATCTCTTTACATCAGTAACGCCGCACCAGTTGAATTTATTACTTAGTCTTTAACACTTTAAACTACCATTAAGCTATCTTGGACATATTCTCAAGCACAATGTTTTGGAAATTGTGTTGCAAGACTGATGATTTAAAAGACTGATTGGCAGCGTATTTTGTTTAATGTTAACAAAGCTTATTTCACCCCTATACAAGATTATCTTACTGTTTGGGGACTAGGGTCTGTGGACTTTGTTTTCTTGAGTTATTCAGTTTAGCTGTATGTTCTGAACCTTATTTAATTTTACTTCATCATTCTAAGTAAGACTGCCTCAACCATCTTAGATGCATCTAGATCCAGAATGTGTTTTTTTTTTTATGTTTCACTATAATCTACATGTTGTTTTTCTTTGACACTCTGGTAATTTCTCACCATTTTTCTTAAATCAGCGAGTTAATATTAAATGTAACCCCTGTTTTTTTTTTATTTTCCAGATTTTTAATTTTTAGGTTTACATACATTTTGCATTTTAGACCTGCTTCACTGATTGTACTAAGAGGACTTTACTTCAACCAGAGGATGTTGCCTTGTTTTAATTGAAGAACTAATAATAATTTACTTCATTAAGGGATTCTAAGTGCAGTGTACATTAAAAACTTGGAGGCAAAACAATGAGATTTATTGTTCAGTGGAAAGCAGTTGACTTGGGTTGTTCCCATTCTATCATCCAGAATATAACTTTATTGCACTGTTGTATAATCAGATGCAGTGCATGCATGTGTTCATGTGTGTGTCAGGGAGAATGGATGAGTCATTAAATATTCATAGACAGCATTCTACGACATTATTCGTAACATCAATATTGCAGTGGGTGCTTAAATGCTTTGTTTCCAGGGACCTGGGTTGAGCCTGGACTGGTATGCTGGTCTGGCTGAATGCACTGTGCATTACTTTTCAGTAAAAAGTGGAGAAAGGCAAGGAGAAATGGGGGAAGGGAAAAACTGATTGATCCTCTGATTAGAGGGAGTTGGTCACAGCTGAAGATTTCTGTTTTAGAATTTTTGTAAAGGTATTGAGCTTTAAGATTGTGGCACTTCATATTCTAACATTTGACCTTATCTACATGTACATGTATATCAGACTATTTAGTAAGCTGGACTTTATACATTTAATCTAAAATGATACAGATGTTAATTTCTTTCTGTCATATATGTTGTGACTTATTAACTCAGATGTTTAGTAATGTTGTACTCAAATATTTTTTTCGAGGAAGCTTTTCTTTTTTTGATCAGGTGTCAAAGTTGATGGATTTTCATTTCAGACACCTCCAGAAAGTAGTATGCAGCTACTCTGGTATGTCAGACACAGTTCACCCCAATTTTCTCTTCTTCAAATTAATGAAATCTCACCGATTCTGTTTTCCAACTGGCTGTTTGATGACTCCGTCCAGTTACCAATCAAAACAACAGTTAATTATTCAAGATTATCCACTAAGTCTTCTCAGTGCCAGGCTAAAACAGAAAACAATCATCCACTTATCCTCTAAAAGATATGATACTTTCTCATTCTGCCTCTTAGCTACAGTGTTTGCTCTCTCCTTCTGACTCAACCATTGTCTACGTCAACGCCCCCCTTCCTCTCCCAGTGCCAATCTTCTGCAGTCAGATGAAAAATGTGCCCAATATCCCAGAGACAGGGCAATAATGACTGGAAAGCAATAGAGGTGAAGCAGACAGATAGCATCTCGCTAGTGATAGGAGTCTTTGCTTGGGTTAGCACTTGTGAAGCAGTCAATAGACTCTTTTTTTTTTCCACCCACACTTTCCTTTTCTGTTGGAAATCTTCTCTTTCCAGATCAGATTATAGTTATGGGTCACATGTGACTTTTTGGTTGGTCTGTTGGGCCTCGAATAAACAAATAAATAAATACATTTTGTCAAGTTGATGTTAATTTTGTTTCCCTTTGGGCCTCGCAAATAAATTAATTTAAACAAATTGCGTGTTGAATTGAAAAAAAATCACAGACATGAAAATATGGGATCCTTAATGTTTCTTAATCGTGCTGCACCTTTTGACGACAAGTAATTTTTTTGGTTGTTAATATTCTGCGGGACTAAACAAAACAAATAAGAGAATGAATTTAGGTGATTTTTTACATTTTTTATTTTATTTTTTAGTGCAGACTTTGTACATACAGTTAAAATTATTAAAACATCTAGCAGATTTAGGCTTACATTCATCTTTTAATTTGACTAGCATGTTTCCTCTGAATATTAAACAGTTTAATGTTGTTCCTCTTCTGAAATAAAAAACATGAACACAGTCAAATCCAGTTTTGTAGAAACAAAAATATATTTTCGTGCTTTCCTGCACAAAAATATATTTTTAAATTGTGAATTTAATGCAGTTAAAACAATAATTAATAGAACCACATTGCAGGTCAGTGCTGTATTACATTGTAGTCTCTTCTTAATAAATGCTTTCTTCAAACACTTGCACATCAAGCGATTTAAACATTTATTTTAGCTGCAACGCATCCAGTACATTATGGAAACTCAATTGTGATTAAACATTTTTTATCTGATGTACTTCCTTCCTATATGTTCAGCTAAAGGCATATTGGTTAACAAAGGAATGTCAAAAGGTTGAGTTGGCTACATTTGCTGGCCCACACAAGTACCATCAAAAATACTTTTCCATGAAAAATCTTGTTTACTGTTCTCTTTCAGCCCTAGTTGTAGCAGCAGTCAAAGCGTCTTGAGTAGAAGTAGCTTAGATGCATTAGCGGCACACAGGCGGGGAGGCGTGGATTGTGGGGGAAATGGTGAATGTAAAAGGCCATTAGGAGGCTCCCCATGTGTCTGTGTGTGCGTGAGTCAGAGCCTGATGATGGATGGAGTGTGCTGACGTGTGCAGCCCAGTGGACTGTGAGACTGGACATGGCTGGTCTCTCTCTGTCTCCCTCCGTCTCTCCCTCTCTCTCTCCCTCCTCCCTTGCTTAACTTCCTCAGGGCCAAACATGTCATGTTGCCACTGCTCACACTTTCTCTTTACTTTCACCCGTTTTCTTTCCGTCTCCCCGCCCCCTCTTAAATCCTCCGACATTTAGTTGCGATGCAGGGCCGTTTTAAGACTTCAGGCATACTCGAATTACTCCTACCTGTCATCTTTTCAAAGCTACAGGTATGTAGGTGATCTGCTTTTAGCAGTCTGTCCATCACCATTCATCACTGTCTGCATGTTGTCTACATTCACACCTGACTGAGGAAGTAAATGAGATTTTTTCTAATAAAAGATGAAAACCTATCACTTTGAGAGATTAATGTGTGCTTGTAATGGGAAACATAGCAGAGCTAAGAGGTAGAAAACTTGTATAACATTCATGCCTGGAACCAAACATTAGCAGATATGTAAATTCCCATAATGAGGAGTCTAAAAACCTGAGAAAGCTCTAAATGAATTATAACTTATGTGTTTAAATCCCTATGGGGGTTTAAAAGGATAACTATTTTAAAAGTGGTGTCATTGTTTTACAATTTCCCCATCTTTTCTGGAGGAAATTAGTTTTTAATTGGGTCCTTGTTTTGGAACTATGCCGTACAGTCAATATTTTCAGCTGCCCTCTGGAGTGGTCATCAGATGTATCTGTTGTGCATCTCTCTGCATCCTTCTTAGGCTGATGTTTATGAAGATCTCCCTCGCCTTCATTGAATTTGCCATAATTCACTCCACTGCTCTCTCCGTCAGTTCTGTGTTTATTCTGCCTCGGCTTGACTGTTTGATATCAAACACAAGATCACTTTTAGGGGTTTCAGGGATGTTCTTCCTTATTCAATCAAGCACACTGTCACCTAGTTGGAACTGTGTTGCTAGGCAACTAAGACAACCCAGTGACCGGGTTCAAATACTGGTCCTGCGTCTGCAGAGATTTTCCTACGTCTGTTGAGAACACAGCCTCTCAGAATTGATTACTGCCATCGATAATCAAATGGATCTTCTTTGTAACCACTTAAATTTGTTATAAACCCTCTCACAGAGGTTACCTGATTCTCACGATTTTAGGTTTGCCTTTTGAACTTTTTCAGTGTTCATCTGTTACTCCTCAGTGCTGTCCTTCATTGCAACTTTTTTAAAATTACAAGGACATGTCAAGAAAAGCAAAATGCAGGTGGCTCCAATCACCTGCATGGTGACAGATTGACTGCTAGGGATGCAGACAGCTTTTACAAATATTTGCTGAAAAATGGGTCACTCTTCAGAGACCAGTAAATTTCAGGTCGCCGCCATGATGGAGCCCTGCTCTGCTGCATATCACGCCATGACGGGACTCTAAAACAATACAGATGTGCTGCCTGGAGTGATCAACTCTGTGTAGTTGATCTTAATATTTTGTTTGACATCAATGCCAAGAGTTTCAGCAGTCCATTTTGGAAAATTTTGTCTTATTTGGGCTGTTGCCACCATGTTGTTCTAATGTTGTGATGGGAGGAACAAGTGATCACCACGTTCACTAATGCTCTGGAGTCAGTTGGTGCTTTCTTTAAGCATCTCTGTCTCTTTAAAAAAAACATTATTTTCAAAAATAGCCAGTAGCACATGTTAGGAGCACAAATTCTTGGCACCAAACTATCACCATCCTTGGTTATCCTGTGCACTAAATCCCCTTCTCTTCCTGCATTATTTAAAGCTAGAACAGAAAATTTTGGGGAATGCACAGGCATCATATAAACGCCTCTTCTTACATTCTACCTAAGTTTTATTCCAGCAATATTTATTTTCTCTTTATTGATCCTACCCAGGTACGATGCAGAGAAGGCCCGGGCATCAGCACAGGCTCAAGCTGATGTTCAGTCCAAAGTCCAGGAAGAAATATCCAGGATCCTGTCTGTGGAGCGAGCTCTCACCCAAGACAGCCTCCAGCAAGCGATCATTAGGGAGAGGATCAGCAGCGAAGATGAGAAGCTTCGTGCTCAGCTACTCGTAAGTGTTCTTTCTAATATATTGCACAGCAGCTAAAGTGAACATCACTTTTAAGATGCTGCATTGTTGTTGTTGTTGTTTTACCTACTTAAGTGTGTAGATTGTTTTTGAGTAGTAGAGATTGTCTCCTTGATGTAAGTGAGTTTGCACAATTTCGATTTCCTTTCCCTACATATGCTTTTTGAAGAGATTTTATAGATATTATTTCTGCCATATTCTACATTGTAAGTGTAGTTATTTTGGTTAAGAGGAATGATTGGAAAGATTTTAAAGAGGATGTCATGCAAAGTTGACTTTTCTGAGCTTTATGTTATAAAATATCACTATATACCTGGAAAATACATAGTACATCCCCTTAAAAATTGCTTGTGATTTTTCTTTCAATAATCGGGCGTTCTTACACAAGTTTCTTACAACAGTATAGCCCATCAAGTGGCAGCATCATGTTGTGACAGCAGCAGAAAGTGCTATGATTCAGAATAAAGGAAAAAATAATGCATCAATGTAAATAAATGTCCTGAATGAAAACCTGCTCCAGAGCGCTCTTGACCTCAAACTGGGATCAAGGTTTATCTTTCATTAGGGCAAGCTTATGCAGTGTTTTAAGCTTTGAAATGTTTGGTGTTAGCCGCACTGCATCACTGGTACTGTGACAAATCTTGAGTTTGTTGTGGTGCAGGGATATCTTTAAGGAGTAATTCAATTAAATACTTAGACTGTCTCATCTCACTAGCACAAATACACATGCAGTAGTCCTCAAAGCTTCAAGTGTGTACAACAAAGTCAAAGGATCTGCACAGTTTATTGTAAACATTATACACTAAGTGAACCTATTTGCTGTAGCTTAATATTGTCTTGGGCAAATCTTACTCTGTTCATCCCTCGATTGTTATAAAGAATGTTTTCATTTTGTGTCTTTTTTTTTCTCTGTAAATTGCCTTCGCAAACAATTTCAGATGAGCATTCTTACCACATGCAGGCAGTGTATTGTTTACTAAAGAAAACACATTTTCCCTGGAGTGTGGCCACTGTTTACAGGCCTATGCTATTGATTATATAGCTCATTTCACACGCTTATTGCAGTAATAGAAAAATGAATCATTTTGTTGTGACGGAGTAAGAGTGAAGCATGAACGTGATTCCCACCATTGGACAAGTATGTGATGAATCCCTCATATGGAACCGAACACAGACTGAAAACAAAGGCGACAAGAGAAGAATGTTGAGGGAGGTAAAACCATGGTTTGATATTCTTTTCCTGTAAGTGTCCATGAAGAAACTTTCTTAAGAAATTCGGTTTGTGTAATTTAATTGCACCTAAGATGGAGACCATAGAAAGGAAGGGTAAGGAAATAATATTTACTTTCTATGTGTTAAATATAAAGCTGCAGTTAGTAAATTTACAAAGCATTGCCTGCAGCTTTCTAGAGTTCTTAATCTCAAAATTGAAATATGTTTTTTATGAAAGGCATACACACCTAAAGTAGATTTCCTCTATGAGGCAATCTACTTTATTTATCAAACAGTACAGTATGCTCAAATAATTATTCAAAGTAGATTAAAAAATCTCTATCTAAGCAAACCAAGCAGAAGTCATCGAGTCATTGACTTTCAGCATTAACTCCTCCTGGATGAGCACGTAGTGACAAACGCTTGTTGTTGACTATACAGCAGTCCCTTATATTGAGTTTGCATGTAGCTACAGTGGAGAAGAAAAACTACCCTTTAACAGGAAGAAACCTCGAACAGAACCTGTCTCAGTACAAGAGGCCATCTGCCACGGCCGACTGGGGGTTTGAGAAAACACTGGAGTGAATCTTCACTCCAGTCTTCACCCATGCCTGATGCCTCTTTCTGGGCAACTACAAAGTAGGAGAGAGCTCAGACCAATTACAGGAGTTGGCGATTTGAAATCATCAAATGCTAAAATTCCGGATAACAAAGCCCTCAGGATCATAGGGGTACAAAAACCCTCCACCACATTAAAGTGGCAATTCAAAGGAGGGTACCACAATTGTTTGTGTTTATCCAAGTGCAAATATATAAGGCTACCCCTGTGTACACTGTGATAGTATTTGATGTTCCTCAAAGAGGCTACTTTTAGGTCATTAGGAGACTTTCAAACTACACACAGTTTTACAGAATAAACTTTGCCTTCAACCAGTTTACTTATAAAAGTCTTTAATTATTTTGTGAGTTTCTGCCAAATCCAATAGTTAATTTCCCTTCCAGTTTTTTTTCTGCCTCCTCACAATAGGAATAATGTAGATGAAGAATTATTGTCAGACAGTTTTTTGCTATTTTAAGACGCGGCACACGCACTGTGAGTCTGTGTGATAATTTCTTCCATATGAGTGTCCTTTGGAGTGCTGAAGTTTTAATAGAATCCGACGGGTTATCAGTGGAGGTGCAGTGCGGTTTGCAGCAGTCATGTAATTGTCAAGCCAGACGCTTCCACACAGCCAATGTTCTTTTCAACTGGAAATTGACTTTTTTTGCGTTCTTTAAAGACAGCCTCTCACCCAAGACGTCTCCCTCCCTTTGTCATTTCTCTCTGTGTTCGTCAAACTCCAGGGTTGCCTGCTAACCAGAGCGAACTCATTTTTGATGAAAAGTAAAACATGTTTGTCTTTCGTGTGTCTGTGTGTGTATGTGTGCTACATTACATTATTCCTGGCTCGTTTGTGTTTTAGTGTGCGACTTAATTTTTCAGTTTATTCCTTTTTACTAAAAAAGAACAGCAAGGCTAACTTCTACGATACTCAACTTTAAACTTAACCGTGAATTTTGACTTTTCTTTTCAGTTTTACAAGAGTTGCTTTTAACCACACCTCTTATCAAGTACAAAACCCCTTTCATACAGGTAGTGCATAAAAATTAAATACACATTATTGTACCACACATAAGCATCTGTACCTGCCTAAAAATGAGAACTAGTTCTACTTTACAAAGACAATAAATTAAAAATATTAAACGTCTAAGAATGTTTATGGTTTGTTTTACTGAACACAAGATTTATTTGCTAATGGAGATATAAAGGAAGATTTTCCATAGTTTTTTGTTTTGTTTTGTTTTGTTTTACAATGCAAACCAGCTGTAGGACCAGGTATCATCTTTAAGCTTTCACTCAGTAACCCTAAAACAAATTGCATAAGAAGTTTGTTTGGAAGAGTTGAGGTGAGATGTTAAACTTAAAAATACTTATATGTTTAAAAAGCATGTATAACTGTAACTATTATACATGCTAGTGGCAGCAACATGCTGGATTTAACTGAATTAGTTTGAAGTATAACTTATGAAGAATTTTGCTTGTATGATCATTCCATGCCAAAAAAAACAATAATTCAAACAAATCAATAAGTAATGACATTCAGGCCAGAGAGTGTATGTAAACTCCACCAGAATTGAACATTATTACTGGAAAAACAAATCTGTGTACACAGACAGAGCTGTCTTATTGCAACGCTGTTGTGTTCCTTTTTCAGCATGTATCGATTTGTCCCGCTCATTAAGATACAGGTCACGGTGAGTGGTAGGACCCAATACGTTCCCTACTTCTTTTCTCACAATGAGAGTAAGGCTATGAGCAGTTATGCCTCACCATGCTCACCTATAATGGCCTTAACCTCCGCTTGCACAGCCACACCAATTACAGTGACATCCATCCTCGAGATTTGACTCGAGACTTTTGCGTAGACGAAGGTTGGTTAACATTTGTTTTATTGATTTGTTGTGTTTTTTTACATTAAAATTAAAATGTTACAAATCCGGCCATCAAACTGTTGGGTTTTTTAGACGCTGAGTTAAAATAAAGTCTCGTTTGATTTAGGGAGAATTCTTGAGAGAACAAAAATAAGAAAAAAAAATCCTGTGGTTTAATTTCCTTAGAAAACTTAATTTTTAGTTTTTGGTCATAATATACTGTCTGGATTGCAGTTGGACCAGTTCACATTTTGTAATTTTCTCCAGAAATGTAAACTCTTAAAAGAATATGTTTTATTTTGGGTTTGTGTTGTGATGGAGGTCTTGGGCAATATGGAATGTTAAATGGATAAATTCTGCACTAGTGAGTTTAGGCCTCTTGACTGTCAAACTTGCTATTTCAAGTAAATAGTATCGAGACAGCATAAGAGAAATGTAAAATTTATAATAAAGCAATTTGGAAAAAATTGTTTTATTATAAAAAACCTTTTAGTTTTCTTTATTAGAAACCTTTTAGTTTCCTTTATTGATACCTCTATATAATCTTCCGGAGCCACATACATCCTGCCACATACTGGTGGAAATTTGTCAGTCAGGGTTTCACCATAAATTACTGTTAGGCAGTTTGTCTGCATTCAGCTCCAATTTAGGTTATGAAATTGAAGTTCAACTTTTAAAGAGATTTTTACAAAAATTCATATTTGGTACCCTGGATATTTATATATTCCTTGCAAACCAAAGCCATCCATTAAAGGAGGTTAATTTTATTTTAAAAAGATTTGCAAATTGGCCTTTTTTTCATGTACTACTTTTTCTGTCAGTTGCTTGAGCTCTGCTGGGGGGTTTCCACAAGGAAAATTGATCATAATATTAGTAACACTAATTATATATAGATTGTATACATGTTTAACGATTAAGTCCCATTTGTAGTCAGGGTGCTAGATGATTTGTACCACCCCAGTAGGAATTCTTTCCACTCAGTCATCCCCTTCCTTGTCAGGTTGACTGGCAGCCACCAGCCAACAAGTCTACCGGTAATTGAAACTTCACACCATTGTAGGCAGGGCTGTTTGTTGTCGTCGTTGGTAATGTTGGGTTTCTGGGGTTCTGTTGTCTGCAGGGAAAACGTTCGACATCAATGGTCACACATGTAATGCCACTCAGGGAAGGCCACAGCAAAGAAAATTGGAACAAAGGCATACAACAAACATGGGGTTTGTTAGAAGTCTACCATGTAAAAAAGAACTAAATGCATTTATAAAAAAAATATGAATGAATACAAAGCAAATAACATGAATATAAACATGTCTATTATATTAGTGTTCTTGTAAATAATATGTTAACATTTAATGTAATATGTATGGATTCACAAGAGCCATACAAGTCCCATATTCATTCTACATACACCTGTCAGTCCACACATCTTTATTTTAATGAAATCATAGACCTCTGCCATTCTCTTTTTATTTTCAACAATTCCTCTCCCCACGGAGCCACACTGGTCCATTGTTTAATCAATCACTGGTCATAGCATCTCACCCAGAAACAGGGCTCTAACCCTACGGCGGACTTTTCAATCAAACCCAAAGTCATCAATCTTTCCTCACTCCAAACATTGGTTTGGGTGGAGTAAGGTGATTTTGTCTACTACCGGTAACTGGTTCCAAACAGTTAAATTGTACATTTACTGTACTTTGTCCTACTTTTTTTTGATTATTGTGTAACAAAGCTCCAGTATGTTTTAGGGTGCAGATTTACTCCAATGGCCCTGGTGGTAAATTGTTTCGGAATCAATATAAATTTAGCATAACTCAGTCAACATCCAAAATGTGCAACAAACTGCATAAAAAGCTTCTTAGCTATTTATGTGTCAAGTTTTGTTTCAGTGGGATTCTCTACAGATACTCAACTTCCATGTATTTTTTTTAAATAAACTAAGAAAAACTTTGACTTCAGAAAAACTATAAGTTGCATCTGACTACAGGGGTAGCTGAACTATATTTAAAAAAGTGCGACTTATAGTCCATGAAGTACGTTAAGTACAGAAAAAGGTTATTTTGCAAAAGTAAATTGGTATTATATTAGTTTCTTCTGGATAATGTTTGGTAAGGAGCTGTCACTTACCTTACTTAGTGTGTAAAGTTTCATCTTTTTCATTGCTTTGTCTTGAAGGATGTCCATTCCACAATTTTTCACACAACGTCAGGAGTCCTGCACCCATTTGCCTGGCTTGAGCTACCCAGATACCATCCCAGTATAAGGGGTAGACATGAGGTTAGGCTTTAATTGGCAGGGCCTGTTGCTGGCAATCTGCACCTGGCACTCACTCGCTCACATAATTGGCACTACAGGCTTCCAGCAGCAGGACCAGGGTATAAATTTGCTTCGACTGATGGATGGATACTGGAGTCCGGACAGCCTATTTCTGACAAGAGAACTTGTACAGTCAATTTACTGTTCCATCTTCACAGGGTGGTGGGTCCATTTATTATGCATATATTCATCCTCATTTGTACTAAACATTCTGGGAAGTGATGCCAAATCATGTCAGATTTGTGTGTGTAAAGAAATAATTCAATGTGTGTACACCAAACAACAGCTGCCTTACTCAGCAACTCTTGTGTTGCAGATTTTCTATATTTGCGCAGGGTACATATATATCCATATATGTACCCTGGTACATATATGGACCATATATTCAAAATGGTCATCTTTAATATAGCTTTGCTTTGCTTCTGACTCTGGGAGGTAGGTTTGCAAATGTTATGATACAAGTTTTGTAAAATAGCCAAGTGCATATAATGTCATTTCAACATTAATATCTAAACACATATTAATGTTTAAATGGCTTAATAGGTAACTCAATCTTTTTACCTGGTCTTTTTCATATTAGTGGTCTTTCTGTGTTTTTCGAGAGCAGTTTTAATGTGGTTTTAAGTAACGGAACAGTCAGCTTAGCTAACTGTCTGCATACATAATGTAATGGTGTTTGAGGGAGAAATTGCATTCAAGTGTTTCAATAACACCTAGACAAATCAAACAGGGTGTCATACGGGATGAAACTACTGAAAACCAGTGAGAAAACGTGTGGTGGATAAAAGAACCAATATGTAAAAAGCTCATTTTACTTCACAAATTAACTTTTCAAATAAAGTTACTTATAATGTGAAACTAAAAAACAGCATTTAAAGCAATATGCAAATAGGAATATTTAACAAAACCCAATAAAAATAGCATTGTATTGTAAAATATAGTGCATATGTGTACTGCTGCTAGAGAATTTTAAAGAGTGCTACTTAGATGTTGCAACAAGAACCCTATAGTTACCTCACTTTGTCTTTTATTGAACAAACATGCCACTGTGATTTTGTCCACTGCAGTTTTAAAGTGCAGTGGACACTTACTTAAAGTGATTGTTGATGCTCCTTCAATTTTCACAAATGTGTTTTGTTGTTGTTTTGTTTTTTTCACCAGAAAACAGGAAAATGAACATACTTGTTAGAATAAAGTGTATAAAGGTAAACTAAAAGAAAAAGTTAACAGGACTTTAAATCGTAGGCAAGATATTTTTGCAGTTTTGAAACCATCTTTGTAAAACGCCGTCATATGTTAATATTTGTAACTGGTTAGTCTCTACATGCAAAGAAGATTGGCGTCCAAGGTTTTGTATTATTATTTTTAATTAACTAGGGTGTAGTTGGACAAAGAGGTTGGTTGGGCAATTAAAGGGGGATGTGTTTCTGCTGACAAGGGTTGGACAGGCCACACTTCTGACTGTGAACTCCTACTTTTTATCAGGCCTGTGAAAACCACCTACTGGGGACAATGAATATGTATTAACATCCTGTTGGCATACATAATGTAGAGTATCTCTAGTCATAATCATTCAAGCCTTCAGCTGCCCATACATACACTGTCAGGATTTTATACAGGTAAAAAAAATTCATAAGCCACAGGCACATGGAAACAGACAAACCAGCCACATGCCATGTGGGTTGTCCATGAGGTCTAGTGTCAGCAACACATCTCGAGGCTGTGTCCTTTCATACCCATGTTGTCCCTCTCACCTTTTTTTTTTTTTGCCGTCGGTTGTTTTTCCTCATGCCTTTCTCTCACTGGCACTCATTCTCATTAACTTAGCACCCGAGGGACATCTGTTGTCCAAAGGTAATACGGCTCATGGCACTCCCAGGTCAGTTTGTCTGTTCTCTTTTATCGGGTAAAGGAATTTTCTGCCCTCTGTTTAGGATTCTGTTCGACTGGTTCCTCATTTTGCTTCATGTTTTCATCTGACACCCTTCTGTTTTAAGTAACATTTACCTTTCTTGCCTAGTTTAACTGAAGATTAGGTCAAAAATTTAAATGAGCAGATATTTTATATTCCAAAAAAGGAAACGATTACAGTTTTACACCATCTTAGTATTTTTAAATTTCTGTGTTGGTTTTGGCTGTGGACCAAAACTAAACTATCCCGGAAACTTTCAAGAATTTGCTTGTCACTGCTGCTACATTATTTGAAACTCTAGGCCATGTTTCATAGATTTTACTAAGATCAAGTGAGTTTTCAGACTTTGTGTAGATCGAACGTATACCTCGTCATTATTTTGTAACACATGACAACATTTTTGCAAAGTAAAAATACCCAGGCATATTCCATGTTCCCAGATTGCTTCATTTTCATTAGTACATACCCTCCCAGTTGCTTGGTAATGAACCTCGAGCTCCCCATCTCTTTTGTATCTCTTCTGTGTTGGATGTGACAGATGACTTAAGACCTCCAGAGGTTCACTCCCCCAGGAGGTGGGCAAAGGCAACACCCACCACAGAATGATCAATCAATCAGTTTACACCAGAGGCGCCCGATCAGCCAGTTAATCAATCTCTGAGCAAGCAGATGTTGCTGCCGTCCATCCACAGAGGATTGGTAATGTCTCCAACACAAGCTGAGAGACTTGAAATGTATTGCAGTGCAAAGAGATTTCTTACATCTGTCAGCATTTTAACTTTTGTTCATTTTCCTTTTATATATTTTCAAAACTTTTTTATAAATGTTTCATCAATCCAAATCCAATTACACTAAAGCGGTACATTTCAGAAACAGCTTCATACTTACACTGACAGCAAATGAGATGTAAATGTTTGACTTGATTGCAACGTCTGACTCAGCCTTCTTAAAGCCAGCTGAAACAAACAAGACTGTCAGTCGTCTATTGCTAACATCCTACACCTTTGGCACTTCATCTTAATTTGCGATGAATGATCAGCAGTTATGATACATGTGTAAAAATGAAGACGCCCACATTTACCGCCTACTTGTCATGACCTTGTGTCCCGGTCCTACGCAGGTCTGCCATTTGACCTAGTAGGTCATTGTGCCATTTTTTTATTTTGCCTAAGGAAAGAGACCAGGCACAAAAGCACATCAAGGACTATGGCCTCTGCCCATGGTGTGTATGCTCTACCACCCTAGCCACCCATTGCTCCCGAATATTCTTTTATATCATGTTTTTTGTCAATAGGTTACAAACTACATTCGTTTTTTATGTCATTTTCTATGACCTTTAGGTTGTAAAAACAAAATTATCGCTTTTTAATTTAAAAACCAAAACAAATTTCCTACAGTATGCATTATAAAAACAAACCATTTTCTTTCAAAGAGTTATGTTGCTTTTGCTGCTGTTAACAAATTTGTTTTAGCTGGACCGAAAGCAAAAATGACTCTCAGGGTTGTAAAGGTTCCTGACCCCTGCTATAGTCTATTTGCCAGGGAAAATGCTGTGACTGAACAAGGTGTGATCTTGTCAGTCGTAGAAATCATTGTGTTCAGACACAGTTTCTACCAGTTCAGTGAACCAGTACAGAAGGGATGGGAATTTTTAAAAATGTTTTGTAACTACATTTAATGAATCTACAGTCTGGCATTGTGTTTGAGTGAATATTTCTGACTAAAAGAATGTGAACTTTTTCTGTTTGGCTTGTTTGCAATTACCACATTGGACGTATGACAATGAAATACTATTAAAACTGACTAATTAAGCATCAGTTACAAAATGCCTTGATGTCTGATGCTTTGCTTCACCAAAGAGAGTAACATACCTTAAAAATGATCTTGTAGAATTGTGAAAAGCTTTTGAACTCTGGGTGGGAGTAAGTGTGTATCCTTTGATGTCATCAGTGTTAAGCTCATTAACTGACCACACCATAATGGACATGATTTTATTGCCCATACTCCTGAACTCTCCTGTTGAGACTAATAGCTGGCCATGAATTTGAGTGTGACTGGTGCTCAATAAATTCCCATGATGCTTATTAAGCAGCAAAAGTGAATGATCTCCAATGGATTTTTATAGCCTTAGCTGCAAACTCCCGTGTTTTACTGGTGATGTTAAAGATTAGATTGTTATTGTCCAGTAAGGTCAGGTAATATTTTATGCCATCACCCAAAATTGATTTGCTGCTCATGCATTTTAAAGATAATGTTACCACCGATTTTTTTGTAGCAAAAAGCCAAGGGTTATTACGAAGATATGTCTGAAAAGTTTGAGGTATTCTTATACCACTGAAAAGTAGAAATAAAAAAAAACTGCCTTTCATCAAACCTCTCTTCTGATGTCTTGAAGTGTGAAATGTTCCCCAACAGCTGTCAGAAGAAACCGTCTCTTTTTCCAGCTCTGTTGTCATCTATATTCCATATTCACCCTGAATCCTCTCTCCATCCACCAAACACCGTTTCATCCTGTCTACTCTGTGAACCCTCACTTTTCTCCCTCCATCCATCTCTAACCTTCCACATGCCACCTACACCTCTGCTGTGCTAATTAACACCAGAGCATGGTCGTATTGTTCTGCCCCCGTGACCTCCCCGCTGCCAGTGGGATCGTGCAGGACTTGCTGCTCACGGCTTCAGTATTAGTTTGTCATGGGCTCCTGTCGCACGTGAACGTGATAGATGGGCCCCGGTGTGCAGCTCTGACCCACCGTGCTGCATTGCGCACTCGGGTAGTGTGAGGGAGCATTGATTATGATGCTACTCGTGACAGGGGTGAATCAAGGCAGGGACGATGGTGGCAGAGAGGGGCATAAAAGAAAACAAGGTTATGGATGATGTGCAGTTTGTTAATGTGATGAGATTTGATTTGTGCTCTATTGATCACGACATCTCTCAAAATTATTTTCACCTATCATGATTTATAAGCATCTAGCAGGCACACATTGAAACCAAACTCCTTCATTTTATTACATTGGAGAATTTCTGTCATTGAACTGTGAAATGAAAAATGTAGCATGCGCAATGTTGCTTTTAGCCATTAACTTTCCCAAAGTGAAGTAGTGCAATGTTCCTTTTGTTTGTTTGAAATTCAATTTCTTGTAGATTAAAACATTAGAATAAGGATGCAACTTTAACTTTTTTATTACATTTTTGACTTTACAACCATAAGCTGGAAAATATTTTTCTGTGATTTTGTAAGATAGATGCAAAGTAGCACTTTCAAATGAGTTTGCAAATGAAATGCTGAAAAGTATATTAGCTTTCATCCCATTTTATTTTGACATTCCTAAATAAACTCTACCAATTTCTTTTGGAAGTTGCATATAAAGTAAATATACCACCATAAGAAGTTTGAGCTCAGTGTAAACACTGCTGTTTGAAGAAGACTTTAGAGATTGTGAATAAACAGCATCATGGAGACCAGCAGAAAGGTCAGAGATAAGGTTTTGAAGAAGTTTAAACCAGCAGTTCCTGAGCTTTGATAAACTCATGGAGAACTCTATCATCCATCATCTGAAACTAGAGTAAACCACAAACCTACCAAGACATGGTCAGTGGCCTAAACTGACAGGCAGGCTAGGAACAATTTAATCATAGAAGAATCCAGGAGTCCCATGTTAATAACGAAGCAGCTGCAGAGAGCTGCAGCTCAAGTGAGAGAATTTTTTGACAGGACATTTATTAGATGTGTTCTTCAGAGATGTGGCCTTTGTGGAAGAGTGGCAAGAAGAAACCCATTATTGAAAGTCAGCCCTGCGGTTTGCCACTAACTTTCAAGGTGATGGCAAACATGGAAGAAAGTGTTCTGGGAACAAGGTTTTCTCCGGTCAAATGAGACAATGTACTCTTTTGGCCAAAATGCAAAAGACAAGTAAAACAACATTTCACCAACCATGTCATTGCCACCGACACGGTGGTGACACTATCATATGCAGTGATTCAGGGATGAGGAAGCTGCATAATCCTTCGGAGTGGGACAGGGATTCATCTTCTGTCAGGATAATAACCATGAACATTCTACACAACCTACAATGGAATGCTCTGTTAAAATGCCCTAGTCAAATCCAATTGACAATATGCATTGAGCTTTTAAAATTTAAGTTGCTTTATGTTGGTCTGTCACATAAAAATAAAATAAAATGTTCAAGGGTTATGATTGCCTTTTGATACACGGTATATGTCCAAGTTGGTCAAGAAATGTTACCTTTATATGGTTCTGACATATTTTGTGTTAACTGAAAGTGAGCAAATGTATTGCAGCAGGGGTAATAAAGCCTCTTCTTTTAATATTTGTTTTTCCAAAGACACCCATTCATTGCCATACAAGTTAAACATATACACAACTGCATATTCAGACTTTTGTACTGCTGACAGGTAAAGATTATTTTTATTTCGGTCCTTCCACAGACTTTGAAAGGAAAAAAAAGCAAATGTCAGAGTACTTGAAACAACAAAGCAGGTGTGAAAGAAAATGGACTATAAGGGAGCAATTCAGTGAGAGAACAGCCGGTGGGTGGGCGGGAGGCAAGGGGAGGTGGGCTGACGCAGCAAAATCCACCTGTTCTCATCGCTCTCCCAGCCCTCCCCTCTTCAGCTCCTCCCTGCTTCTCCTCCTCCTTGTTCCCAGCCCTGCGTCCTGCTCAAACTGCGGCAGTCAGCTAATTAAAAACACAGTTGTCCTTAATTATTCAGCGGCTTGCTAATTGATATTCACAGAGGCGATCACCGAGCCTAAACGATTCGTTTAATCTGACCACCATGGTCTCACTTTCAGCCGCATGTCACTTCCAGCCATTTGTGTTACCGTACCCTAATCAGAGATGGGATAGAATAAAAATGTTTATTGCTTATTAACAATACTGTTTATTCCTGTGCTATAAAAAGAAATAAAAGTACTCTTGTAAAATTGTATGCATTCAATGGGATATTTTTCTTTCAGTGTCCAGGGTTGGTGCACTGAAAAATTAGGCAGAGTAAAGCTGAGTGAAAAGTGCTTGCCACAGAGCTCAGAAAACTTCAGGTGTTAATATTTTTCTTACCTCAAATGCACGAAAAAGTTACTAAACCTCGAACGTAAATATTTAAGAAGGCGAAGAATTTTTGCGCACAGTTCAAGAGCAGCTATTACAACGCAACTAAATAAAATGCAATTTTTTTCTGTCTGAGAATTATACACAAAAACTCAAAACTTTCCAGTAGATATTTCTGACATTAAAAAAAAATCTGACCAATATAGACGCCCGTCTTTTCAATAACTGTCATTCATGAAGTATGTCAGTTTCTCGATGTGTTAACAATCAGCTTTTTGTACCGCAGGCTAATGACTTTGGCTGAGCTTTAAGCAGAAGTCCTTTTGGCTATCTCTCAACAAATTATTTTTATGCCCTTTTTTCATAAATGCAAAATTTTTCCAGTGCTTCTCTAACACATTCCCCTACTTGTGCTGTTGATCTCTACACTGTGTTACCTTTTGGTTAGTTAGCCTCTTGGATTCTACTTACTTTTCTCTGTTGTCCTGCTAAGCACTTCGAATTGCTTTTTTAGGTTTTTTAGTTTTGGCATACGTTTTCCATTTTCAGATAGGCTGAATAGTTCTGCATATGGTCTACTAAGCTTTTAGTATCGTCTTATCAACTTGCCTCTTTCTTTCCCCCAACCCTACTAGAGGTCTCCTCCACTAGCGACCATTTCTTTTTTTTTTAAGGAGAACAAAAGGTGTATGGTCTGCGCTGAAGTCTGCCTCATTGTTTGGCCCTTAGTGTGATTAGATTATCTTCTAACCCTGCTGAATGGGATTAATCAGTGAGAAAAAAAAATCCCGACACCCGATGTGTGTGGGTCTGGGCCTGTGCGTCGTCAAAAAGGAGGGTCAGCCAGCCCGCCTGGAAACTGAACACATGCACTGGTCCATGTACATATAGACACTCCCATAGACTCTGACAAAAGGAAATTCAGAAAAAGAAATCCCTTGGTACACATTTCTGTCACAACCTCTCCTGTTTTAATGAGCCCTTTAGTCGCCCTTTCAGCACACATTTATCTCTCAGCCTGCTCTCTGTGAGCACAGCTGCTCAGGCTGCTGTGTGTGCACGTGATGATTTGTGTACTGCAGATTAGTGTCTGAGCTTTCTGTTTGCATCTCAGCATCTGCGTGCATGTTTTCTTTAGTGGTAAAATCAACACCTTTAGTCATCACTTACTACCGTAACATTGAGCTTGGACACACTCCCGACAATATAGCAACCCTTTGCCAATTCTACCTCCTTCCCCATCGCCCCTCTCTATCCCTTCAGGCCAAATTGAGCTGTTTGGGGAGACAGTTTTCTGGCACCTTTGCAGGGTAATCCAGACACTTGAAAACTTTTCCATTTTCTCCTAGAGGCAGTGATTGCAGGCTCAGAATCAATAACAGGTTCTTTCTAGTGCGGTAACTCCATAATTTTTAAGGTATACTTCAGGACACATTTACCCAGCACTATGATTGTGGTATGACTGTGTCTTGATTTCATTGTGCACAAAATAAACAACAACACTAGCTGCAAGGGGACACAATAGAGAGAAATGTTTGACCAGAGCAATAAAGCTAGGTTATGTCGGGTTGTTTTGAGGACACTTCGGAGACACCAGCACCCCGGTCCTGGTGTTGTTTTTTTGCCGAGTGTTGTCTTGAGTGTGATAAAGTGTTGCCCTGGAGTTAGTTTTATTCACTGTCTGGCACTATAATGAAGGTGTTTGCCTTTGCGACAGTGTTTTCTGTCTTCCAGGGCAAGCTTGGAGTATCCCCTTGACTTTGAAACTTCCCCCACTCATCTCATGTGAGGACAGCTCCTCTCTGGGACTCCTCATCACAATGCATGCCGCATACAGTTTCGCCTGCAGTGTGTTGAGTAGCTACACTCAGATGGTTATCAGCGTAGTGAAGATTGGATGGGCTAAGGCATTTTTTTATATATTGTATTTTTTTTATGTTGCTGTATTCCCAAGCTTCCTAGAGTGTTCAAACTCAGAACTTCAAGGCTACCCCTGTGTGACCACTTTCCTAATGTAAAAGTACTCTTTAGTAATCTTGTTTATAACTGTAAATAGCCATGCACTTTAGGACTAAACACACATTTTATGGTTGTAAACCACACATGTATTAAGGGTGCATGCACAGGTTTGTGTAGTTGCCAGTGATAGTGTAAACTTGAAGGATGAAGTATGATTACTGAAGCAGAACAGTGTGGCAGCCAGTCACTCCTGGCATTTGAATACTAAACCTTTTCCAAATGTCACTTTGAAGAAAAGAATAAATCAGTGTCTCCTTACTCTTATCTTCCAATGCTTGCCTTATTCAGGAATTTGAGCAGAAGGTGAGTTTTTTTTTCTTCTTTTAGATTTCTTTTCAGTTTGTTTGACTTGTTCTGTGTTGTTTTTTTTTTCTTTCTCACAGCTTTCATTTTTAGTCTGTTTGCAAATTTGTCTCTACAGCTTGGTTTAGCTAGGCCAGTGAGGTAATGATTTTTATTTTTCTTGTGTGGACTGGTAAATATGTTTTGATTAGTCTTTGGCCCTTGTGCACAGGCTGATGTTGTTTATTTTTCCTGTAAGAGGTGATCTATCAGGTCTTATCAGTGCTGTATGTCACAGAGAAAGTCAGTCGTACATTTAGTGAAGGTCACAGTAGAGGGGAGGACAGCAAAGATAGGTAGCCTCGGTAAACATATATGGCAGAACACAATACATGGTCGCTACAAAAAGTGATGCTATCTTCTTGTCCTGATATTTTACCTGAAGAGCACAAGAGCCTGCCAAGGCACAGTCAGGCTCTCGCGCTTTGATGCTTGTGTATGCATCTATGTCTACCTGCATGTTCCTGGGTGCAGGTACCACTACGTCTTAAAACATTTTAATATTATAGAAGAGTTTATTTATTTTAACAATTCATTTCTGAGTTCAATTTGTGCATTTCATTTAAAAACAAATACATTTCTGGATTGGAAAATTATTCTTTTCTGCCTAATGTAGACTTCTTATCTTAAATGTCATGTTTCCATCAACTTTAAATGGAAAATACTCATATTTAACAGAAATATAGCATTAAGAAAATTACTCTGTGTGTAATTTCTCTATGCATGTTTCTCTTAGACAATTGAATTCCTGAAATAATGTTATAATTTACTGAATATGACTGTCCTTTTGCTGCAGTTTTGTGCTATGTATTTAAGTAGGGCTCTTTTTTAAAGACTCGCTTAAATAATCATTTTTTAAAATTCTTGTTAGTAAATTGAAGGGTGAAGTACAAAGCTTTGCTGGTAGATGACGCCTAGTACATTAAACTTTGAACTCTTCAAACCACAGAGGACCCCCACCAGCATTTCACATGCCTCCCCAAATCATCCCTGATACCGAGTGTGGAAGTTTTACTCTGGACCTTAAGCAGAATGAATGAAGTGCCTCTCCACTCTTCCATCAGACACTGACATCTTGATTTCCAAATTCAATGCAAAATTTATCAAAAGACTACAAGAATGTGAGAGTTGTAGCCTGCGTCCTGGTTATGCATGTGTTACGTCTGTTCTTGAAATTCTGAATCCATCCAGGGTCCACGGCTTATGAATTTTCCCCGAACTCTTGAATAGTCTTTGCTTCACAATCCTGTCGAGGCAAAGATCACTTCTGTTGCTTCTGCACCTTTTCTCCACTCACATTCTCATAAACATGCTTGGATCCTGCATCATCTGAGTTATCAGCTTGTTTACACGTGACCTTTTGTGACTATTCCTTCTTATGGAGATTGTACATGACTGATTTAACTGTAAAGTTGGGTCTTCCCCATGATTGTGTTGTGTGACCATAACACTTCTGGGTTTCTTTTTGAATTTATCTATTGCAATATATAAACCTTTTAGTGGTGTTCTAATTCATTGAGATATTCTTGGACAGTGAAGTATGTTATGATACAAAAGGGTTTGATTTGGGAAGTATTTTTATTTATATGTACATATATAAAATGTGTATATTACTCCCATAATTTCCATAGAAACATTTATTTTCCTCCTGTCTGTGTTTTTTAGGCCAAGCAACTGGAGGTCAAGGAAGCAGATTTGAAGAAACAGGATGCTTTTTACAGAGAGCAGGTGGCTCGACTAGAAGAAAGGGTAAGGAGGAAAAAAAACTTACTTCCTACTGATTAATGTCTTTTAAATAGTTTGCGCAACATTCTATTTAACAAAAAGTTAAGTTTGTAAATTAGGTCATCTTTTCAATGTGGTGTCAAAGTTGATTAATTCAACTTGGTTGTGCAGTTGATTCGATGCACAACCTTGTGCATTGAATGATAAATTATTTCTGTGGAAAACTCGGCTCCCTTCACATTGTTTTTTTTTTCTTTTGTTCACTTTGATGTCCTCCTGGTTTAATATCACCCTTCCTCTGAGCATCTGTGTGTTTTTCCTGTTTCCTGTATTGCTGTTCCTTGCATCAACTTTTTCACTGCTGGTTTTTTTTTTTTGCTTGAAGGACAAGAGGTTAAGTCTTAATCTCGATATGTATCCTCATGTCTCTAACAAGTAATGCTACCCTGAGTTTCTCTGACATACTGGAGTCCCATGGACTAGGACAAGGGTCAGCTGCAATGCTTACCACACTTCAAATGACAGCACCACACTGGTCCCTGTGAGAGATTCCTGCAAGGCAGGGGACCAGGGTCAAATGCCCTGTTGAAATGTGCTTAGAAAGGATGCCTTCATGCAGCTCTCAAATCACAAGTGTCTAGTAAGACTATAATGCCCTTGTTAATGTGCTTAAAATTATACACTCCTGCTGGGAATGGGTTTTCTCCCCTTTGGAGGGTGCAAAAAGTCAAACGCTCCCCATAGTGGAAGCCAGATGGAAATTATATGCTGTCGCAAAGTCATTGTGGAGGAGAACCATTCGCACTCTGCTATTATTGGAATATATTATGAATTTCAGTGCAGACAAGTTAAAGTAAGACTCTAAAGATAATAAGACTTTTCTCTATGCAATCGAATGCATCAATTAAGCTTAATTTCGTATAGTATGGATGGGTTGTTTCTCATTACTTGCAGGGTATTCTGCTATCAGTGATCATATAAATTCTCTTTTCATCTCTTTAGATTACATCAGGTTATCACTCAGCCCAAAAGTCTGACGAAAATTTGATTCAAGCCAGTTTCATTTTGACTTGTCAGTGATTCATCCATAAATCCTAGCTTGACTCTTTTCCCCTACACTTATTGGGTTATTACATCACTTGGCGTACTGTTTCGCATACAGGAGCTCATTTGGTGTGGATAGTAAAAGTGATGAGTCCCAAAGAGCGTGGACATTATCGACTTTAAGCGCCGGCCATCCATCAGCCATGTTGGGCTCTGGTCAATATCCCTTAGATCAAAGTGTCAACAAAACACCTTCACACCTCAAAGAGAAACACAAGATTGAAAGAGAGAGAGGTGACGAGAGAGAAACAGACAGAGAGGAATAGATAGACAAAATGGGCAGGCTTCAGGGAAAACAGAGAAATGGTGGGTTTTAACTCAGGCAATGACATGATAGAAAAAGTAACTGGAACCAAAAACATTCTTCCTGAAAATGCACACCTAAACATTATGATAAAGTGGCATTTGTGAGAAAATATGGGATGGGGAAAAAACAAAGAAAACAAAAAAGACAGAAGAGCTTTGAAAAGATTAAATGTCACAAATAATAGAGAACAAGACAGCTTAGAGAAAAGATTGAAAAGCCGCCTGTTGCTGTGTTAAAAATAAGGCTAGATCTGAAACGGGAAGAGGGAAGCACATAAAGGATCATCGAGAAATCTCACGTCATTAATTTATTTATGAAGAAAAAAATACATTAATTTATTTCAAAAACCCAGGTTAGCCATACAAATCTGCACTGAAAACAATAAGATATATTTGTCATTGCATAAAGGGAACCCTAGTCATCAGGTTAGGATTAGATCATCCTCTGTGTAATTCCAGAGATCCATATGGGGGGATTTTATTTGGACACTTTTGATGATGATTTTTTTCTTTTCTGTCTTCATTCCCCCATGCTTTCCATCTAATGTAGGTTAAAATCACTGCTGTCTCCCATTTCAGTGTTCGAACTGTAATCCCTCTAAGTGATGATATGCATGAACATATGAGAGAACATCCATAACGATAGGCATTAACTCAGAAAAGACACAATCTTGTGCATATTATTTCTGAACCAGCATGTAGGTATTGAAGTAGCTGCAGCGTAAAGCGGCGCGTACAACGTACTTATCCAGGTCAAACTGTTTGTTTGTAATGTGCGCTGATTCATCACAGCAATTAAACCACTGACTCCTTCGTAGTTTATATGTAGCATGTAATCATTTTACGTAAAGCGTAGATGATGGTTAGTTTGCAGAGAGTGCCCTTACAGAAAATGCAAGAGATTTCCAGAAATGTGATATGTGAAGTCTGCATTACACTGTTCCGTAGTGGACCTGGATGTAATTATTACATATTTTATTGTGCTACATAGTGTAGCAACAAGTGCTCACACATGATATAAACTTATAAGTGAGGAATTTCTGTGGTAATTTATTTTTTTAACCATCTCAAATGCAGCATTTCTGAATCAAACTGGACATACCATCATGCTTATAGCTAAGGTCCTTTGATGCCGATGATTGATCAATAGTTTTGATGCAGGCTAGTGGAGACAAATTGCTAACCAGCCCTAACCCAAGCATGCGACCTGGCTATTCAGGATGTAAATAGACAAGCCAAACAATGACCGTTTAACCAGACATTACAATCCGTTGAGGGTAATCAGATCAGTAATCTGCTTTACATGCAAATGTGTAAGAGTGGGCTGTCAGTCAACAATACATCAACAGGTCAGCTGACCTTTCTTTAACATCACAGACACATTCAGCTATTCTAAGTTTTTACTTATCAAGGCTCATCTGAAATTCTTCTGAGTCACGTTTCAATGCGGTTGCATTAAAACGTGAGCCTAAAATAACTATTTTAGGCTTCTAAATTTGTACCTCAGCAAAGGCAATTTAAGAGACGAAATGAAAATAAATGATGTGGGATTTCACAATTTCTCCGTGTGTTCACAGAGAGACCCATAAAGCAGCAGCAGACTGAAACAGTTGACAGTTCACTGGCACACCTTTTTGTTTCTGCTCGTTACCTTGTTCAAAATGACTGGACATTTAGAGGAATACAGGGATGTGCTTATTATGGAAATATCAGCTCCAAAAAAATAAAAAATAAAAAAACTACTTCCAGAGAGAATCACTTGCATAGCATCTTGATTTGATTAGTAAATTCCTGATGAGAGAGAGAAGGTGATTGTTTTATTTAGGAGAATTCATACGATCAAAAATGAAAATCCTAATCTTTGGATTATTTCAGGTAGCTAGTTATTTGTTTTTGTTTAATTTTTTTAAGTGTGAGATTTCCTGGTAGATTACATAAACGAGGTCTAAGTGTTGATTGATCCCTTAATCAATAAATTGGATACTCCAGACAAGTTAAATAAACTTTAAATATAGTTTAAGAATGTTTTTTGTTCCATCTATACCAAGATAAAATAAAAAAATTGCCACAAAAGCCATTTTATCTTCTCAGACCTAATGTGTTTGCATTTATGCTCATGAAGACATTTTGTGATTTTTAACTTACATCATAATTTGTCACAAAATGTCAAATTGTTTGTTTTTATATTTTATCATTTTTAGGATAGTAATATAAAATCTAGCGCTGCGTAACATGAACCAAAATCTGATTTTAGTAATAGATTAGGATGTTTATTCAAGTCTAATAAGGAAATATTTATAAAACAAAAAAGAGAAAAAAACTCTCAAGTTGAAGCAGGGAAGCTGGTGGACTGCAAACACAGCTGTAGTTTTCGTAGCCAATCACTGCCCTGTAGTTCTCAAAACATAATACTTCTCACTTCCAAAGCTGTTCCTTTTCCACTTAGATTGGACTAATTTAATTTTCCTCACAGTGCACTGCTAGCCGAATATTATCTCCCATCACTGTTTGTGCCCTCCGTCTGTTCTGGGCCGCTCCCAAATACCTCAGGATTCCCCCCAGCATCGTGCGCACTAGCAAAAAAGAGGCAAAGTGACCAAAAGAGAGCAAGAAGGAGCGAGATAGAATGTAAGTCTGATATATATTACATGTCTCTTCCAATCCAACATGGCCATTCATCAGAGGGGCTTCCAGTGACAGGCCATCACCAGGCTCCCAGACAGCTCAGCCTGCTGCCTCCACTGCTACTGTTCATTGGGGCCACGGCTACCAAATAGCCCCTGAAAACAATATCTATATATTTATTAAATTTTCACTCAATACCTGCCTCGCTGTAAAACAATCTCATATTTAACAATCAACTTGCCAATGTTTTTTGGGGGTTTTTTCCCCACCAGATCGTTTAAAGCCCTCCCTCAACATCCATCTCTGTATCACACCCCTTTTCTTTTAGCTTTTTTCTTCTTGTGCTCTAGTGTTTGGGTTTTTTCTTCTGAATGCCTCAATTTCATCTTTCTTTTCTTTCAGAAAATAATTTTCTTCTCCTCCTGTCTATCTTTTTTCCTTGTATATCGATGGAATTGGATTTTTTTTTTTTTTGCTCCTGTCCTATGGAGGACAATCACAGCAGCAATTGCCATCTCATAGCAAAGCTCCACAGTTCTATGAAAGGAAGAAATACTGGAGAGAGAGCATTAAAAAGCAGTGATGGCATCTGTCTCTATCTCTGTCTCATGGTACAGCCATCTCTTACTCTGCCTATCTTCATTCCTTTCCTTTTTTTCAGTTCTCTTTTCCTCAGTTTGTTTTTCCTAAAACATTTACTTAAAATATCTGTTTTTCTCCAATAGGCATATTTGAGACAGAGAAGCTATGATTCCAAAGCAATTTTTTCTCTCACTATGAAACTACCCCATGTTAATAATATTCTTCGGCCTCAAAACTAGAGCCAGAGCTTTGTGAAGTGACTTTTTTTTATGGTATTAAGTTATTTTTTTTCCTGCTGTTTGCTGGTTTAGTTATATATTGGTATTTACGTGGACTTGTCTATAGAGGCAGTTATCGTCCTTCAACTGCTACAGTCGTTTACATTCTTAAGAGCTCTGGGACAATCTAACTTGAAGTGACTTTTTGAAAAATCTCAGAAAACAAATGCAAATAGGCCACTATTCACTATTTGGCTTGTAGGAAATAAATGCTAGGCTTCACAGCATCTGCATAGTCAGAACCAGGGGTCTCAAACATCAGTCTTCAAGAGCTTCTTTTCTGATCTTTTAGATATTTATTTGCTTCAGCAGAGCTAAATCAAATATTTACGTCAGTGGTGGCTTTCTGTAGAACCTGACTTCATGCCGAGGATGTAGTTCGGACATTTTATTCCAATGAAAAGAACTGTTTCACTAATTAAACTGATGACACACGGTTGAGCTTCAGTTCACGAAGAGTGACTTTAAAAGTTTAATGTGACTTCAGAGATATTGCTGATCAAATCTTGCCCTAGACTGAATGATTCGAGTATAATTTGTCATTTAAAGTGTTTCGTAAATGAAAGTGTGTAATGAAAATGCTTAAAATGTGTAAACCAACCTCTTTGTTTTCTATTTAAGCAAGCTGCAGTAATTTACACAGCTGCTGCTGTTTTAAACTTAATGTTGATCATTGTGGGGCTTCATCCTATGCAAGGCCTTGCTACTTAGCAGCAGTTAAGAGGGAGAACCAATCACTTTATGCAATTATGCGCTTTATTCGTTAAAGGTCGGAAGGATTTTCTTTAAACTGAGTCTGTATTTAAGTGCTGCTTGTATCTTTTCCATATCATTGCAGTACATTAGCAGTAATGACTTAATGTGTGTTTGACACCTGTCTCACTAGTATTCTGCTTTGCTTTGGAATGAACAAAAAACCTCCCAGAAAGCAAGTGAAAACAGATGGAAACCTTTTACATCGTGTAATAAATTCAGCCTCATTCCTATTGCTATTTAAAATCTTTAATCCAATGGCAAGGTATAGTTGGACATCACTGACCAGAACACTTTTAGTGAACAGCGAGGTTGTGTTTGCAGCTGCAAAAACCCTGATTAAGAAAGGTTGGCACAATTTTAACCAGATGCTTCAGTGTGTGTCTTGTCTGAACTAATAAAAGGTCAGGGTTTTTCTTGAAATCAGTTGGGAATAAAAGCAGGATATCACAATTTAAGTCCACTCCGTAATCAGACAAATTATACTCTTCTCTACTGTTGAGTGAGTTACTGTTTAGCCACCAGTGTGCAGGTACACCATTTAGTTTGTGTCTACACCTGTTTCTGTTTTGTCTTTATGTTTTATTTTATTTATTTTTTTAATGTTTTGTTCAAGAAAACAAGTGCATATTTGTGTGTGTGTTTGCAACTGCATAAAAAAAATGCCTTGCAATCACTGACACACACAACCTTTTGTCCTCTCAGGTGGATTAGTGCGCTGATTAGTGCCAGCTCTGCCATTTAGGCAGGTGTTATTACGTTATATTTAGTATTCCAGACACAGACCCAAACTCAGCTCAGGCTTTCTCTCCTTTTCCTTCCAGTGATTTAATCTCAGCACACAGGAGAGGACTTATTCTGGCCTCTTTAGCATCCCTTAAAAAATCCCTGTTTAGTCTCTTGTTTTTACCTTGTTTTTAAAAAAATGTTTCTGGAACTGCATATTTTGTGGCAATTTCCTCAGCAGCACACCATTTAAATATCAACATGTTTTATTGCGTGCCTCAAAAACACATTGTAATTTTTTTGTAGCATATTTCCTCTGAAATATGCACATTTATGATGATTACACATTTCATGCAAGTTGAAATTTGTTGTATTGTATACTTTAGAGGTCAAATTTGACCTTTAAAGTAGTTTTGAGACTCAGCACATCGTGCCCCGGTAAAGTACATTCAGTAAACTGCGGTTCATTTATAATAGTGTCCATTCAAATAAAGAGGACTCCAATTGGTATCAGACCTTTTGTCAGTGTCATGTCCCATCCTCTTTTACCGCTACAGCACATGGCTATTGATCTTTTCAGCAGTGCACTTCATTCTTATTGATCCTCACTGAACTATGATGAATGTCTCTCCTGCTTGAAGGTGAAGTTAACGCAGATGAAACCAAGAAGCTTGAATGTGAAAATGCGTCACATTGCAAGTTTGTAAAGTATGCAGAAGCGTTTCAATGTTGGATGTGAAGTAAACATGTTAGAAGATTGCTGACATTTCTGATTAGTGCAAACAATTGCATTTTGAAAAAATAAGAAAGTTATTCTTTTTTACTCCTTTTGAAGGGCATTTTTTTTAACTAGCTGCATCCTTACACATTTCTGTATAATTTGTAACAGTTTCATAACAAGTACTTCTAAATCCATAAATATTTCACATATCAAGCAGTGTTAAATTACAGATGAAGCTTTCTGAATCAATCTTTTTGCTGCAGTCGTTTTCATTATTGCAGATGCTTCATAATAATTTCATATATCGACAAAAAGTTCATTTATTTCAGTTATTCAATCCAAACAGCGAAACAAATTAAATAGTGTAATAAATGCCATTAGCTTGCAGATAATTAAAAACTCCAAGTCGAGTTTCACAGAAAATTAGGGCGGTACAAAGACCAAAAACAGATACAGAGATGTTATGTTATATATCTCATGAACTTGTAATCAGGCTTTGTTTCACAATGCTTTAAAGTCTGTAGTATGCTTATTGCTCTTTTTTCTTTTTTTTTTTCCGAAACATTTTCCTTTCACTGAACTTTCCATTAGTGTGCTTGATGTGTTACTCAGTGAACAGCTGGTTTCGTTAGCAGTTATCTTTTATGCTTTATTATGGAGGATTTCAATGACTGTATGCTGGGCAGGTGTCAAGTCAACTGTTTGCCCCACTGTCTTCTCCAGGATTGGTCAGGACAGGACGCATTTCTGCCATTAATATACTGAATTTAAGATTTTCATTAGTCGTAAGCCACAATCATCAAAATGAACAAAGGATTGAACTATACCTCTATGGAGTTTCACTTTTTATTTGAATTAATAAAATAAGTAAAGTTTTGCAATGACAACATTTGATATACATACTCTGCACATATTCATGCTAAAAATACTTAGTCAAGGTCCTTTTGGCATGTTCATTTACTGAAGCCAGTGCTGTTAAGTGAATACATGTAGGATGTTTATGTCCAGAACAAAGTGCACAATTCAAAGTTTTCTTGAGCAACTTTAACAAGTGACACCAAAGCAAAGCACCGAGGAATTCCAGCTATCATTAAGTTCTGCTATTTATCACTGTTAAGGTTTTTGGTAACACTTTAGTTGACACCGTCATAAACATGACATAACACCTGTCAGGATCATAATGGAGTCTTTGTGAATGTTTATGACTGTTGCCATGAATTGTAATTCAGTAAAAAAATGAGACTTTAAATGCAAAGTTGCATTAAAATGTGCATTGAAAGTTCACTTAAAGTGTCAACTTCTCTTGTTTCTTGAAGGCAGAAGAAACTAAGGAAGTAGTCCATTACCTTTTGATTAACGATTTAGGACACATTGAGATGTGTCCTTAATGCTTCTCTCAAGTATTAAGTGAACGTGTGTAATAATGCAATATAGTAATTTATTTGAGTTGTTAGAATCATTGAAATTAGTTATGATGTTAATTTTTAATGTCAATCATTTGAGTTGTTGCTGCTGCTGTTGTATTTTTGTTGTTCCTGTGATATCAGTTTGGTCTAACCTGCTTGTTTTTAAATAATATTTAAATACTGGCATTAACATGAGATTCTGGCATTTATCTAAATATGACTTCCTGGGATTCCTGTGTACATTTACCTCACTTATCAAAGAATAATGGATTAGACAAGTCATTTATTTTTACAGCTAATAGTCTTGTCCAAAATTTTCCATGGTAGACTAGATTTTAACCTACTCACCAACAACAAACTAAATGAAAGAAGTAAATGCTTTACATTTGAGGACTCACCATTTCATGAATGTATTGTGCCCTTTCCAACAAAGGAGTATTTGAAATGCTAGGCATTCCCCGACACCTTTGAAAATTTAAACCACTCTAAATCAAGCTATCTCTCATACTTTACAACCTCTCATGATGTGATTATAAATGTGCATAACAGCCTCTGGAGAGTGGCAAGAAGAATCTTCCTGGGGTTATAAAAATGCTCCAGAAGAGAGTGTATATGGCTGTGTTTGAGGAGGTAATTTAGGTGGAGTGGGCTCATTTGCTACGGGTCACCAGGGGATTCTGACCACTCGTCTGTACATTGTTGACTAGCGACCTTTTGGCCTTGAAGGACTGCTCTCTGTTATTACAGCAGTCTTTTGTGAGAAGATAAGCACAAGTTCCTATGTTTCACACTTTCTCACCGTAGTAGAAGAGGTCTGATGGTTTTTGCCTTTGCGAGCTTCATACCTGCGAGACATGTGTTGTGAAAACTTTACAAACATTAAATTTTAATGAGGTTTGAGAGACGAGACAGAACAGAGTTGAGCTAAGCAGAGCACTGTGTCATACATGAAGTACATGTTTCATCTGAAGAATTGTTGCTGGTTTTAGCTTTATGTAGTTATGCTGCTATTATCAAGCATTCATGAGTTTCTTCCTTCTCTGTCTACAGAGTGAGCAGTTCTACAAGGTCACCAAAGAGAACTATAAAAAAGCTGTCGACCAAGTAAATGCCAAATTCAAGTAAGTATGCTCATTGTTCGTTTCCAAAACTAATGACATAAACACTGTCACGAAAAATAACAAAAATGAAAAAAAAATGTGACCACTCTTCTATATAAAACTTTTTTGTATTAACTTTTCAACACAGCTTTTCTCTAAGCTGCGAGGACCTGAACATGACACTGATAACTACAAAGCAGTAGAAAGCTTTAAGAAAGATATCAGGCTCCCCGCTTCTGATTTCCGCTTACTGAAAAGTAATTAACAAATGTCAAAGAAGTCAAAACAAGATCTTAATGATGCAGAAAACTTTTTCTTATTTTTCTCTTTGAGTTGATTTGGAAATATCATCACTATGCTCATCTCATATGCCATTCAAATTGAGCTCCTGCAACTTTAGGAATTACTCCAAAATAAAAGGGACGCTGATCAACATGAGTATTTTAATTTCAAAATCGTTGAAATGTCTTCTTCATATTTCTATTTAGGATTCAAACTTCTGCATTCAAAACTGAAAACCTCTTTTCCGTCTTGCAGGGGTTGCATTCATGTTGTGATCACATGTCTGTACTCCAAAACGATGCATTCACTGAATGTCGTCTGTCTTTATGGGCAGATGAATAGATTGAATTAAATCATGCCAGCCTCATTCCAACCGCAGCACATTTGACCCCAAACCGCGTTAGTGTCATCTGTTAGCTGATGTTAATCATGTGGTTCACTGATAATTCTGAAGAGACATAGACCAATGATAATACTGAAACTCATGCCTGTTTTTGTCACTGACAGAGGGGTATCATTTATTGTGTATCTTTCTGGTTAACAAAAGTAATCTCAAACATAACTGTATGTACTAATTGTGCATTCCTATTGTCTAAGTTTTGGGTTATTTTAGTCAAAGTATTAGCATTTTTAATAGTTTTTATCTGGTCTGTCTGTCTATTTCCATTTCTTTGACCACAGTCAAAGAAATGGACTGTCAATCTATTCACTCGTCCCTCCCTTTGTCCACATCCACCATCCATACAAGAACTGTTGTAATTATATTTTTTATAAATGGTTTAAATGTACCATAAACACTTGAAATTTCACAGGTCTGCCTGTGAAGTCAATCAGCTGGTCCAGAACGCTGCTGCTCGCATTCTCACTAAAACTATGAATATAGTTTTAGTGAGAATGTCTATTTAAAGTCTATTTAAAAGGCATTTTAAATAGACTTTAATAAATCACTGAAAAGCTAAGCACCAACATGCAATAAATATTTGTTGTCACTGTATTAACCTTCCAGACTACTCCAGGTTTTATGACCACTCAGTTTTTATGCTTCACTAATCTGGAACAAGCTTCAATAAAAATGCTAAACTGCTGAAACACTTAGTTCCTTTAAATCAAGGCAAAAATAAATACATAGATAAATACCTTTGAATAATAACTGGAATCTAGATTGAAACTTTTAAGTACTTCTCTTTATCTTCCCACTGCAGAGTAATGTTTTTTGTGAGTTTATTGCGTTATGTTTTTAAACATGTTAAACCCTTCTTGTTGCTGAAATGTGCTTTACAAATAAACTTGGCTTGAAAGCTGAAAAGAATGAAATTTCAACTTGGAAAAAATGAGTAGAAACTCTTCAAGGACAGATATGGAAAGGAGAATAAGCAAACCAGATACTTTATTAAATTGCTTAATATTTTGTGTGTAGGTGATCCTTACCCTATTGATCGTCGTGTTTTACTAATAGATGCAAACTTGTGCCGCACCTTGCAATTAAAAAAACTCAGTTGGAAGGCAATTTTAAACATTTAAGCTGTCATTGAGGTAGTTGAGATCCAACTCGTAAATGTAACTGAAGAAGACACAGAAACCCTCCCCTTCCCTGAACCATCTGTCTTCTTAATAAGAGGCCATTAGACTCCATAGTAATGTAGGGAAAGTGGATGAGGAGCCTGCAGGAGGTGGGGCAAGATTGGGCCTTGGCTCGGAGCGCAACTCTAGGGAGGCTGTGTTGATTGTGTTAGCTTGTCATTAGCCAGCGCTAACACTGGGATCATTGTCTCCCTCAGAAATGTTGGAAACTGATTAGCCTAGCCCACCAGGGCTTTAGCGCTAGACTCGTAGAAGCCAGAGCTTAGACTTCCCAAATCAAATTAAAGAAGAAAAAAAAAACACTGGAATCACATTAGCGCAAAATGACAGCTCTAACTCCAACCAAGCGTCGACCTAATGTGCAGTTAGTCATGTGACATGGGTCTTTGCACGGAATACTGTGATTGGAGGATTTGATTATAGGAGGTGCATTAGCAGGGCTGTGACTGGGTTCCAATGGTGGAAAGGGGGAGGATTTTATTGTGTATGCGAGCTAATGAAATAGCAGGAAGGTCTGGTGTTACAAGATGGGAGCAGAGATGCATTGAGTGGATCAGACGAAAGGGGTTAATTGGATTTAACGAGTGCTGTTTGACCCATTATTGTTTATGTGAAGAAGTTCATGCATAATAGCGCGTTTGTTTGCTCTCGTAATGAGCGGCTTTTGTGTCTTTGCTGCAAGCTCCTGTGACAGACCTTACAGAGATAAGATGCAATCTTTGGCCTCTGTAGCATATTAATAAATATTTTTTTTGTCTCTCAGCGACTTTTGATTTTCACAGTAATAAAAATGTTCTGTTGAAATCATAATAAAATGACTCGATGCCTTATCCATATTTGATCGAATTAACGTTTGGCATGGTAATATGTGGATGTAACATGTGAGCCATAGTTTGGGGAATATCTTTATTTCACACTTTAGCTCCTCTCAGTGCTACTGAAGGGTCTATAAGCGCTGATATTAAGCTACAGTTTATTATAGGGGAGAAGCTGTGTAGGGCCAGATGTGGATGTCTGTCATGGTTTATTACTTTTTCAGACAAGTCAGATATTATAGTAGGTAGGAGCTCAGAGGTATATTACCACCTAAGCTCTGTGCAGCACCTGTTCTTATGCAGGTTCTTTGGGTTGATGCTCTTCAGCATAAAGAACAATTTGATTTAAATGCGACTGGTGATCAAGAAATTAGCTAAAAACATTGTATCTTGTTGAATTCTAAAGTTAGCAATATTGCATTACCTGACCTGATTAAATGCATTCTCATACGACACACTCACAAAATTTACACGTATATGTATGGAATGGTGTAGATATACCATTGCTCAGATTTTTCCCTAATTATCATTTTTGGTATCAGAGGTATGGTATTGTTAACAATAGAATGTTCCAAGAACTCAACTCATATTTTCATTCTTTAAAAGAAACACACAAAAGTCTGATGGCTTACATTTAACCATACATTTCCTTAAATACACTCAAAATGTAACAGATGAGGTTTTCTAGAAACATACATGGAGGGTTGCAACAGTTTTATTTTCCCCATGACACTGACTGCAGATAAGAGTTCCCAGTTGCCTGTAAAAATGCAACTATCTCCTTTGTTCTCTTCTGATTTATAAGCTGCCTCATTTGCCCGTGGTAATTTATCAAAGTAACAGCCACAGATATGACAGTGTCCAGCCATGAATGCTTGACCTTTTGCTCTTCTACATGTATGTAAGATATATGTGAGCTGTGCAGATATTAACAGACACCCGTGGAAGCACAAACTTATTGGTGATGTTAAATAGAACTGTAGCTTGACAGATGTATTGTTTAAAAGATCGGCTGACAAGCATGGAGGCACATTTTTATGTGATTATGAGAAAAGTTGGAAGGAAGGAAAGCCTGGGTCATCCTCAGTTTCCTGTCAGTGGGAACCTTTGACAGAGGTTGGAACATCTTTGTTGAAGGTGTGCGGTCTTTTTTTGTCCAGGGTTCTTTTTGAATTGACATGGGACATGACCATCATGTAGTACTGAGTAGGTGAAACTGATAAGGCTGTGCAATGCAAAGGATGTGAACTCCTAATTTGAACATCTCTATCCCCCTTTGAAGTCTCAAAATTTGATTTAAGATCTTAAAATGTAATGTGTTTCACACTTTGTTTATGACCAAGACTGCACATTTTCAGTTTCCTCTATACGTGCTGCCAGGAAGGATAAAATCTCATTTTATTCAGTCACTCCACTGTCACTCCTCTTTCCCCTACGGCAACATGCTCACTCCCTCTGTCTGTTGTTTGTTTTTTCAGCTCTTTTGAATAAATCTGTTTTTTAAATTTAATCCAGTTGACAATAACAGCTGTCTCGGTCCCTGCTTTGCCTCTCGGCACACACACACAAGCAAAGGTAGAACGAGGAGGATTGGAGCAAAACTTGTTGAATGGTAATGGCTCATTGTTTTTCTGCACTGTCTTTTCTGGACACCAAACCTGTCTTTCTTCTTTATGTTGTATCAGATCCCTCTCACCTACTCATTCATTTCTGTAATGACTTTCAATAATATACCAACCTCTTATTTTCTAGAGATCAAATGTTACACAAAATGATGGGTAAATAAAGTGATTAATACTTGAAAGTGTCTAAATACCTTCGGAATACAGAACTACACCAGTTACAGAGAGAGCTGGAGCTACAACATTATTGTATCCCCCCAAAATGACTGTCAGCTGCAGCACTTACCAGTGAAGTTCCACAGAGCTTCATCTTATTCCCCATGCTGATTTTCCAATCTGTTTTGCCTTTCGGTACCAAATTATGCTGACAATATTTAGATCTATTTAACCAATAAGATCAAAAGAAGACGCTTTTTTTCATAAGGCTAAAGGTAGGACCCAAATCCAGGCAAAATTTAAGACAGTAGATGAAGTGTGTGTTTAAAATGAAACGGAGGAAAGATGGAAATGGGAAAGCATACCAGAAGTACTAATCAGAGGCAAATGGGAACTGTAAGAGTCAATAAGAATACTGATCAAAGGGAACAAAATCCAACAAGCTCAAGGAACAGATCTAATAAACTCACATGAAGGGATAAACTAAATAAAAAACAAGAACATAATCAAAAGATAGAAGAAAACCAAAACCCAAACAATGCCAGTTGATCTGTTTTAATGGTATTTACTCACATAAAACTTCAACTTTCTGTCACCTGATTTTTGTTTTTGCATGTTTGGAGGTCAGAAGATGTATACAACAGCGATACTGCATTTGGCCCTTTTATTCTAGTTTTTTTTTTCTACCATCAATTGTCAGTGCAAACCCTGTTGTCCTGAAGTGTCTTTAAATTTAACAAGCAACATCTGTTGTGAAGTGAATGTTTTTTTCCAAGTAGGTTTGGGTTTTGTTGCTGAGGTAAAGTCTTATTTTTTTCAAAAAGATTTTAAAGTGTCATAAATACTTTTTTAATTCTTCATAAGGACACTCATCACTAATTTCTTTGTCTGGAGTAGCTGTTATGCATTTACAAGTAAGCTATAAAAATTAAACAGCTTTACATATAAATATTTAAGGGTATAAACATGTTGACATAACTAAAATAACATTTATTGATTTATTCGACGCAGTTATTTTAAGAGATGCTATGCTTGTTGTAGTAATAGAGGAGTGTTTTTTTTAGTTTAGTAAGCAGTAGGAAGACAGGAAAGACTGAGTAGCATTTTGACCTTTCTGTCAGTTGAGAGTAGGCACAATTCTGTAGCTAGGCAACCTGGTCACAAGGACACGATGGTGGTCAGCTGAAGAGACAGAAGTCAATAACTGCTTTAAAGGCTCCTCTTTTGGTCTTAAGAGCTTCGTCTTTCCGACTGGGAAAGGCACACATAATTCAAGTTACATCCAGCAACGGGTGGGGGAAGGGGAGTTAACGTATGCTATATACAGCCAGAGAAAACTCCAAGAGTTTCTCCAGCTTGTTTGTTTAGGTCTATAAACTGTAGCAAAGGATACACAAGATTTAGTGTTTTGGAAACCATAACTTTTGAAAACCCAGTATGCCTTGATATCCCAACTGGTCCTCGCCCCTTACTAACTGAATTTACTGACATAGTTTAAAGTGAAGAGAAGAATGGCCATGGATTTATTGTGAGTCTGCGCCTGGGGAATTTTTTTTACCTAGGTTTAGTGAAAAATGTGATTTTTCTAAATTATTCATTTTCTACGATCAATTTTAAAGTCAATCTTTGTCACCACAGCAAAGAATGTCCTTGGAAACCAGATCAGTGCAAAAGTGAGGCAGATATGGGCTTGTTCAGTGATGGACCTTGAGATAGAAACATACAGTTAGCACTTACACAATATAGTTAATTAAAAGATTTTGATGGCAGCATAGTAAACAGAGTTCTTACACTGCTGACAGAAAAATGTGAACTACTTTTGAGTTTGGATTTTTTCCAAATGAACCCAAAATATACTATAAACATCCTCAGCAATCTCCATTTTCGTTACCTTGGAGGCTTTAATAAGTTGAATTTTATTTCATGTTGAGCAAAATCTCAAACTATCTTTTTGCCTGAGGCAAAAAATAGTTTGAGACCCTGACAAGTGTCCTTGTCAGGGTATGCATAAGGAAGGTAAACGCAAACACACCGAACTCCTTCGTTTATCCCACTCATCATTCTTGGTCTCCCTTACAGTTCACTCAGTATAGAACAGTGTTTTCTGTCTTAATTTAAGTCTCTTTCACTCTCTTCTTGTTCATTATTGTCCACTCTTGCCTCCCATCCTCACCCTCCCTCTTCAATCTTTGGCAGTCTTTTATCCCTCATGCTTTTTTCTCTCTTTTCTTCTCTCTCTTCATGTCCCTTTTCTTTTCCTCAATCTCTTATCCATGCTGATGTATTTCTCTGCAGGGGGTCACTTAGGTCCGCTTTTTAAAAGCAGCATGGATTAAACGTGCTTCATTTTTCTCCTTAACTGGATCATTTGTATTTATTTACTTGTCTTATTATTGACGCCTGCCTTAACTAGAGAGAACAAAAATGCCTTTTAAGGGGGAACCGGCACCCTCCCCTTAACCCTGTTAACCCCAGAAAGGACCTAAATGATGATGAATAGACAATGTGGTGACTGGCAACGCAATCAGTGCTGGCTGAGCATGATCTATACTATCAATGGAGCTGCATTTGTTGCTTCTGACTCTGATTGGCGTATGAGTGATGGGAGGAGTTATACGTGAGTTATTATGTGAGATGCGAGCAGATTGAACCATAACGTTGTTTTCTCATACCCTTATTTTTCAGTATTTGTTGTATTGAACAATAAACTTCTGATACAATAGGAAAACCCATAAATCTTTCAAAAAGTAGCTTAAACTTTATTTAAAACTATTCTAAGCTCATTAAAATCAGCCCAAATGCCATTTGATAAGATTTATTTTGCTCTTATCAAAGACATGGCAGGTTTTTAAAGAAAATTGGGCTGAAAAACCTAAAAAAAAGAAAATGTTTTTTTTCTATTTCATCTTCACAGCCATTGTATATTTTCTACACATAACCTTTTTCATTGAGAAACAAGCTCTCTTGGAACATGTCACCTCAGACCTTCATCAACAAAAGCTCCCTCAAGCTGGATAAAAATAGGTTGACTGCACAGTTTACCAAGATCTTACAATCGTCAGTGTTCGTCTAATTTGTTGTCAGTTTAATACATCTGGGCAGACACTGGAGGACAGCTTGACAAGACGCCATCCACTATGGCCCAGATTAATAAATCATTTTATCTCCAGCCACTCCCACTGGATTGTTTGCTTGCTTAGTCCAGGATTCAAAAGAATGTGGGTCCATCCTCCACTTTATGTACCAACTTAGACTAAAAGTGCATTCACACCAGCCTGTTACTTCATTGGCTGTGAAGTTTGCTTGACATCACCTACATAGAATTGTCCTTAGATAGATGCGATGCGATGGTCCACATTAGGGGACAGTGTCGGTGTGGTTCAACCTAATATTGATCACAAAAGATTATTTATGTCAATCAGGATTTAAATACTCTGTTAGCTTAGATAGAAAAGTAGTGAAGGACGGGATGGAGTAAGGATTGAAGTATTGGAGAGAAAGAATGTTTGAATGTCAAAAGGCTTCTCCACTATGTTGTTAAATGGATATTTATTGTTTACAACAGAAACATTTAATGACAAGAAAAACATGTCCTCTATTTGTCTGCCCTTTAAACCTCAAGCTATCAGAGTGACAAAATAACCTATAGATGCACCATTCAGACTTCTCCATTGGTGCCTGGTCTTTTGTCAAAAATCGTTCAATCGTTCATTATTTCACCTCTCTTATTACTTTTCTTCCAGGAGACCCTTTAATGCCGTCCACTGCTGGAGTGGATGACATCTTTTTTTTGTCCGTCTCAAGAGTTGCAACCCTTTGGCTCACTCTATGTTTAGAGCTGTGATGTACCTGAGATTATGACAAATGGCCATGCCTGTTCACACACTTGTCTCACACTATGGAAGCCTGCTGTATCATTAACGGAGATCTATGAATGTCATTTTAGAAACCGATGTCAGAGCAGATGGGAGTCATGGTCGATATATGTGTTGGTTTGAAAAATGGAACCCGCTATTCCGTGTATCGTCTGTTGGTGTCCAGATCGAAAGGAAATCCAGACATGAATCTTAAGGCATGCCATGGCATGTGCTTGATATGTTCTCTAAAGACTGTAGACTTAGACAAATCCTACTAGAAAATGTTTCCTCGGAGGAAATATGCTGACTTGTACACTCTAAAAGTGATACAGGGACACCTTTAGGATAGAGGAATGTGTTAAGGAAGAATGAGCAGGTGATCTATTATTCTTTATTGCATAAAACCATACAAAAACCCCTTCAGGGTTTTGTATGGTTTCTGCTTCTTACCCTGATTTTTCTGTTCTCTGCTCAAGAAACCTTATAAAAAGCACTTAGATCTAGAAATTACCTTTTATGTCCTATATTTCATTAATATTCTTATTTCTAAATGAGCAAACGCATTGGGTAGTTGTCCATTTTCTTTTCAAGATTTTCTGTTTTAGTTTTTCATGACCCACTGTCATGGTTAACTCTTTTTTTATTCCTCTTTTCTTTGTGGTTTTTGACATGCAGCATAAACACACTAATACAGACACCTGAGCCGACCTCAGCCTCCCTTTTATTCGTCCTATCAGTAAATCAGGGATATGGGAATTCTGTGCCTTTGCATGGGTGCGTGTGTGTATTGGGGGTTGGGTTGTATGAGGAGTTGTTATGGAGACCTTTACTGCTACTGATGGCAATAAGTCGAAACCCCTATATGACTGTTCAGATTTACTGTCTCGAGGGGATGAAGTGGGAAGAGCACACTCTTAAACTCACAGAGTGCAAATAGTACACTGTATATGACAGGATGACTATATTTATTTCAGTGCCACGTGCAGTTTTATTAAGCAAGCCATGCATCTCTCTTTGGTTTGAGACGAGGTGTAAAGAACTTGTAAATAGTGATGAGACTGGATCAGGTGATTGAAACTGGGTACTCTACATTGGTCTCAACGTTGCAAATATTGATGTGCCTGTAATTTCTTTCAATGACTGGGAACATGATGTTAGATTAAGAATTCAGCTAATTAATTTGAAAGTAAAACAATAAAGGAGACAGCATAAATAATGCATGAATAAATTACAAGCAAATTAATTGATTTGCCATTAAAATACATTTGTGAATGTTTATAGTGAATTTTACATTCCTTTTGTCTTTTTGCATATAAATGTTATCTCAAACAAATTAGAAAATCACGCAGCCTGGTATAATGAGTCATTGGGACTGTTGAGAAACATTAGAGTAATGCTGTAGATCCATAAATCACTCTCTGAATATATGAAAAATCCATCTGAAGGACAAATTTTTCTCTCCTCTTCATTAATATTCACATAGACATGATTCATGTATACTTCCTAAATATAAAAATCTAAATAAATTTTAGATTTATTGAATTATTAATTTTACAGAAGGGATGTTGATAAGTAAAACAAGGCTTGGAATCAGCTTGAGCATCCAGGACCAAAACAGCTACAGACAGACTTGAGATAAGGGCCTTACTTTGGTCCAATGAGCTGTTTTTCTCAGAACCAATCTACAGCTTTTGCTTCAAAGTTCTGACTGTAGTCTTTCTCTCACCTGTAGAAAACTTGGCTTTGACTCAACAGTCACATTTGAATAAGCATAAAGTAGAAACTTGGAAGGAGGTGATAAATACAAAAGGTGATTGGCCAATACAGCAAGCAGAATGCCTTTTCAGATGTTGTAAAGGTATTCCTCCAGCTTCTAAAGAATCTGGCAGAAACTATTCAAAGGATCATAGCAGAATTTCCACATCTGCGCTCCAATAGTTTTTTTTAAGTCTAATTTTGGCAGAAAACCTGGATTTTATGTGACCATTACAATTTGTTGAAGTCTAGATTGGTGCTTTTAAAATTCAGGAGATGCTCAAGCTCAGTGGTCTTAAATATATTCGCCCATTTGTCAGATGAACACATTAATTAACCCAAACAAAATAAAAAATTATAAAGCGAGGACAAACCAGAGCAGAAAAATATTGATCAGGCCTCTGGCCCTCACTCTTCCTTTTATTCTGTTAAACTATGTAAACATAACTACATCAAGACTTTTGTTTTAGGAACCTGATATGGTGTCCTTGTTTAAGAATGCCAGGCAGCTTTGGTTGCATGGGAACTGGATGATTCATAATTGTTTTGTTATAATATTTGTAAGGAAAGTTTAAAATTCCCACAGTGACTGATGCCATGCATCAGCATTCAAATGTGCTACTGTTGCCACAAAAACCTCGAGTTTAAGTATACAATAACCTTACAAATTAAAGCAACATCCAAGGGTAGTTATTATCTTTATCATATATTTTTAAATAGAAATAATTTAAAGTAGCTTTTGTAATATTTTGAATATTTCAAGAAATGTTCAAATGTAAGGGGCATGTTTCATCATAATTTGCATAAATGACCATGTCTGTTTTTGTGCTTGGCTCATTCTGCTCCACAGCAATCACATAGAAAATGACACGAGAGCAAAATGAGGGAGGGAGGGGAAGTTGTAGTCACTTTGCACCGGCTGTGTGCGGTTGGCGGTAGAAACTTAATGTTAATCTTAATGACAGATGATAGAGGATGCAACATCGTGCTGCAGTGTGTGTGACAGTGTTATTGTCTCTGTGATTAACTCAGCCACGTTCGCGGCCCTTTCCCCTGAGAGAGCACCAGAGATTAAGCATAAATAGAAGTACCTCTGTTTAGTTTTTCATCAAGAAATGCTCTTCATTTCAGTCCACCCCCCTTTCCTTCTCTGCCTACCCCTCTCTCCATTTCTCTCTCTCTCTCTGGGGCCATTACTGGTGATAAACACGGCGGTTTGTATCAGCAGGATGCACCTGGCATTAACGGGAATGCTTAAGAAAGTAATTAGTGTGCTTATGTGGCTCCTCTCCTCCCTGTAGATGCCCATAGGCGGTGTAATAAATGAGCGCCAGGATCCATAGGAATAGGATGGCAGCGATTTCTGCCAGCGCCGTTGTCATCGTTCAGCCCCCCCGACGCAGAGCGATGGTCTTGTCATGCGTTCTGGCAAACGACTGAATCTCGCTTTGATAGATCCGCAAATGCAAAAACCTTTTCCACTCCCAGCAGCGTAATGTTCCAGGCTGCACTGCAAGAGGCAAATGTTGGGTGTTATTTAAGTTATAGAAGTGCTCCAGGACTGAACTCAAAGAAGGAGTCCAATGCTTTGGAATGAATACTTAATCCCTTTTTCTTTTTGCAGAAAGGTAGTTGAGAAAGTAGAGACCACGCTTACATCTATAAGCTAAAAGTAAAGTAGAGTAGCTATGAGCACATTTGTCTGCCTTAGCATTAAGAGTGGAAAGTGAAAAAGCTCAAATTTGAATGGCTACAATCACTCAGACTGCGTTTAGAGCTGTTCTACAAAGAAAGAAAGACGAAAACCATCTTAAATTGACTGTAAAGGCTAAAAACTAAAAATAGGAAATTGCCGATGCATCTAATTGTTGAAGGTTTGGAGACGAGCCCTCATACAAGACTCCATGAAAAAGACCGCATATAGATTTTTTTTTTTCCTTTTTTGAACACTCCAAGCAATTAAGACCATGTGGTGATGGCGCATATGTACACATCTTCATTGCAACAGCTTCCTGCTGCATTGCACCCTGGGTAATGACCCATGCAACCAATCCCACACTTTGTATCCACCAGGGGGGTAATTCCTCTCTCCAGGATGCAAATCAAACATCTGATTCTGACTACGGGGGCTTGGCTTCATCGCCCAATATTCCTTTGAGATGTCCGGAGTTGCTGCCAGGCAAAATCCCTTTGCCTTTCACACCCATGCGAGGCGCGCCTAGTGAGGCAGATGCGGTGTCCTGAGCACTCATGTGAGCAAAACGATGACACCGCTATTAGCATAATAGGCCAAGAGGCATCTGCATGCGTAGTCATTATGGATTTTTATGGGGTGTGTGAACAGAGAGACAAAAGCAGTTACGCTGCACAAGACACCAGTGTCAGTGGAATATCCAGCTGCTGGGATTGGTTAAAACATCCCACTCCTAGATACATTTAAGCCAAAAGTCACATTTAAATACATTTACGACTATGACAAATATGACTTATTGTAAAGTATTTGCACCCCTTTTAGGTTCCAATTAAAGCTCCTATACATTTTATGTGGGGTTTATGGTATCAAAGTAAGAAAAAAATACTGCATGATTTACAACAAAATAAATCATGCAGTATATTCTGCAAAATAATATTCTTCATTCCTGTCTCGTCCCCTTCCGTCTCAAAAGCCAAAACAAGATAAAGCACAAGCAACAGCATTCAGAAATCATTTAACTAGTAAATCCAGCTGTGAAGGCCTCAGAGATTTGTTAGGGAACATTAATTAACAAACGGTAATAAAGACGACGAAGCACAGCAGACATATCAGTGATGACATAAGAGAGAGGTTTACGTTATCATCTGAACATGAGGTAGTAAAAATGCAGACCTAAATCCATCTGAGAGTCTGTGACAAGTTGAAAATTTCTGCTAAATTTGCTAACCTAGTAGAGACATAACCCCAAAATTTTCAACTTCAATAGCAACAGAAGGTTGTCTTTAAGTGTCGATTAAATCGGCTGTAAATCATTGCACACCTCTCTCTTCCAAGATCTTTTAAAAGCTATGCACTTCTTCACACGAAAACCAAACAAAATTCATTGAAGTTTGTGTTTTGCAACTTGACGAAACGTGGAGATATAAATAATTTTGCAAGGCACCGTATCAATAATAATGCCATTCATTATATTCCATCATCTTAATTAGCAACAGATGATACCTTGAGGAAAGACTCACACATGCTAACATGAAGTGATGTGTTGCCTTCAGTATCAACAGACATATTACCATAAAACAGCTTTTATATGAATACCAAGAGATGGGCGATTTGTATGTAAAACAGTCAAGCTGCCTGGTTTCAGATAGATGTTCAGAATCGTTGGATTTGTCCAAACGAGCGATCTGTTATTTTTCATGAGAATTTTTAAGCATATTATGGGTACGAGGAGAGACTACTTTACCAGAAGGGTGTACTTTTTGGGTAATAATTAGCCTCATGATTACCATCATTATTACCATCATTACTTTCCCAGATATTCAAAATATCTGCTCTGAATTACATATTTAATATCAGAACCCCTACTCTGTTCTCTGGCGTATTTCAATTTTTTGTGGGATGAAGCTGTTTTTTTAGAACCCCCTTGGTCTCTCTGGCAATATGTAGTGGTGCAAACAGCAGTCTGTGGACCTTTGACCTTACTTGCTGCAAATAGTGTTGCAAGTTCTTGCCTCAGGTCTTTCAAGCTGGAATGATAGTAATAATAAAAAAGACAGTGGAGGGTGCGGCACACACACATTCTGTAATCTGCAATGTAGCTCAGTGAGCTCTAAGTACCCAATCTCTCTAGTGGTAAAATTGAAGATTTAATATCTTCTGTATTTACGACCCATCTTTAACTGACCCCCCTTTGCATACCGTTTGTTTTGCATTGTTTTTCTTTAAAGTCCATTTGCATTTTATATTATTTAGCCCGTTCTTGGATTCATTCATCAGATCCCCCCCGCCCTCATATCCTCATATAACCAACCTGTTAAAATGCTTTTCCTCTCTCGCTTTCTTTGTTTCCTCTTTTCATCCCTGCAGGAGGTACGAGGTGCATCCAGTCTGTGGAGACCTTCAGGGCCAGATTCTGAGCTGCTACAAAGACAACACAGGAAAAACTCTGAATTGCTCCAACATAGCAGCTCTTTACCTGCAGTGTGTTAACAATGCCAAACAGGTGTGTATTTCCTAAAGTAAGCTGTTCCTTTTAGAACATTTCTTTTGTCTCATCTGAACATCATTTATTCAGTTTCCTCTTGTTTCATAACACTAGTTATACCTAAAATACAGTTATTTTTGTCACTTAGGGCATACAACTGTGTTTTACACACTTAATATTGTTTAGAATGAATTTATGTATCACGAAAACATTGATGAATCAGTGTATTTTTATAAATAGATTAGCTCTTTTCTGCTGTACTATCTGTCTTATATCCTCTTATTAACCAATCCTACATTACTACATGACAGTTGATATAAATCTAGTTGTTTGTGTGTGTGTTAATGTTGTCAATAAATGTGTAGGGCACCATAAATTAGCTGGTTTCTTAACTGTTTGAAAATCCAGGTAATTTAACATGAGACTAATGCAGTCAGTTTGATTTCATTAGTCTCTTTATAATAATCATCTTTTCCCTTTCAAAAGAGTGACAAACATGTGCATGCATCTTCATGGAACAGTAACATGTAAGTTTTGGCATTTTTCATTCCGATAGAGCAGATTTCTGTTTGGTGGAGTCTGTGTGAATTACAAAGTAGTGCCAAATGTCTGTTAGCTGCATCGAATGTTAGGCTTTATTTGGTCCAGCACAGTATTCCTTCTCTAAAAATCTAAACTAATTTGCATGCGGTGCCTTAAAAACATTCACATCCCTAAAATGTTAAATTTTTTCACATTGTAACCACATATTCCAATATATTTCATTGGAATTTTATGTGACAGACAAACAAAAAGTAGTGAATAATTTAGAAGTGAAATATTTTGTAGATTTCAAATAGCTTCCAGCCTCCCTGAGTCTATACTTTGCAGAAGTATCATTCTAACACACTGATATTATTTCATTGTATCTCTGGCTGTATGTTTAGGTTGAACCTCCACTATATATAATTCAATTTTCCATGAATTAAGTCATTTTTTAATTTTTGTCCCTCCTGAATAAAATTATCACTACACTATAATGCTGCCACTGACATGTATAACAATTTGGATGTTATTTGCATGGTTATACAGAGTACATAGAGTTTTGCATTTAGTCCAAAGGTGAATTTTTGAATTTTGGTTTCCTCTGACCAGAGTGCCTTCTTTCACAGTTCTGCAGTGTCCCCCTCTATTACCGGCAGCAAATTGCAAATGTGATTTCTTTTGACTTTCTTTCACCAAAAACTTTCAGGTTGCCACCATTCTAGAAAGGCCAGACTAGTAAAGTGGCTGTAAGAGTAAAGCTGATGAAAACAATTCCAAAGTTTCAGATGTTTATATGTTGAGAAAAATATTCTCGTTCCACTTCAATGTCATGAGCCACTTAGTGTTGGTCTTTCACGGTAAATCCCAGAAAAGGCATTGAACTTTGTGGATGTATCGTGACAAAAATGCAGAGACATTTAAGAAACGGTACTCAATTCTAATACTTTTGCGAGGCACTGGGATTTTCACCCTCTATCAAAGAATAAACTTGTGCACCCATTTCCATAACACAAGCCGACTGTATGCTTTTAAACAGGAGAGCACAGCTTCTATGAGGTTACTGGCGCCTGAACAGATATCACTAAATAGCCTGTTTGAACCTTGCAGTCTGTTTCTGTAATGCCTGCTGACACAGGCGTTCCCTTCGCCGTCTGTTTATATTTAATGTGATAAGTCCAAGTGAGCAGCAGACGCCACTCGGACACCACCGTTCTCTGCTCAATACATGTGCAAATGTTTTTTTGTTGTTTTTTATTTCCCACCCTCTACCTCCCACAGTCAAAACAGGATGGATCTAGTGATGTCACTCAGGCTGATATTAACCTGATTCCCCTTCTGTCTCGCGTTGCCCCCAAAAAGACTCAATTTGCATTCATAGAGCTTTTCTATTAGATTTTTTTTTCCTGCAATTGCATTGTTTTCCCGGAAATGAGGAAAACTGAGTTTTGCCTCTCTCGGTCACTCGTGGGTATTAGTATTAGATCTAAAAGTCAGATGCAGGCACATTTTTAAACTATACATCATGTAAATTGCCCCGATGTTTTATTCATCTCGTGCCGTCCGTGTGTGTTTGCACGCACGCCCAACGCCGCTACCTGTACGCTCGTCAGAATGCAGCGAGGGTACGCTCACATTCTGGCTGCTGTGTTATAATCTTGTAAATTGTTTGGAAGCAAGCCGGAGACGGCATGGTAATCCGCTTGTGTTTATCACCCGGCAGCAATCACGGCGCACTCCTGTTCATCTGGGCTTATCTGTCTTAAGACTTGCTTTTAAAGTCATTAGGTGTAAAAGAGACGGTTCCATGATAAGGCTTTAAAGGAATAATATGCAGAATTACACAGCCGACAGAATAAAATGGGAAGGAATGAAGTAGGGTTTGATATGAGCTGATGTAGCCTCCTGATTAGGATGTTTATGCAGCTTTATCAGAGCCTAGCAGGAACCCGCTGCAAGAACAACTGCCAAAGGACGTTCCTTTTTTTAGCTCTGCAGGTCAGAAGATCCAAAAGTGACCTCTAAACAGTTGCTTCTCATAAGTCGGAGACATTTGGTAGCGCGGCCCAGAGTTTTTTTTCTGACAAAATCGGTTTCCCCTTCAAATTCAAAAGTTGACCAGAACACACAGCGCCACGGGCACTGATAGCAATGTCCAAGCTGCCGTATCGCCACGGATAGCAGCCCAATCCCCCAAAATCCGACTTTGACAATGCTGACCCGTCAACTGGAGACCGTAGCGCCGTCAGCTGCTTGGGCTTTGTTACTGATAATTAGCCTTTTTATCGCAGCAGTCAGTGATAACATTTAAACCCACTTTTACTCCCGTTTGTGCCCTTCACCCCTCGCCACCTCTTCATCCTTTTCCTCCCTTCATTCCCCATCCCTTCATCCCAAGTCACATTTCTAATGTATTCAGCTCTTAGCAGGCTTGATAGCAAACAGTGAGAAAGAGGCAGTGGAGGTACAGATAAAGTCTCTTCTTCCTCTCCCTCTCGCTCTCTTTCAATGAATAGGAGTTTATCGCAGAGGCTGATCTCTCCATCCACTGCTTACCGCCTCATTCCATATTCTTGCTGCATGACTGCCTTTTTGCTCCCTATCTCTTCCTTCGCCACTTTATTTTTTAGGCTGACCCGTCTGTCTCCCCTGTCAGTCTCAAAAGCCTGAGCAAGATGCCCGTCTGTGTTGTCGGGCCGTGTTGTGTTTGCAGGCGCTGGAATGAGAAACTGGCCCAGCACAGTCATTAAAATCCATATCTTGTCTTTAACTATTGCATTGTTGCATTTCACAGTTTATTAAATCTCAAGAGAGTCTGTGTTTTTAATTTATTGTAGCTTCTGGTTTATATTTCGCCAAACAGAATTTCAGCCCTTACAACTTCTCCTACTTCATGGTTTTTTGTCTTAGCTTTTAAAACCGCTGTTGGAGATTTTTTTTATCCCATTTGCTGAGTCAATTATTTGTTTGATAAACTTGACTTTTTCCACTTATTGGAATCTGTCAAAAATGTTCAAAACTTGAAACTAAAGTAATCTTTTGTTACAGAAGCATCATTTCTTCTATTGAAACATGAAGAAAAATACCGATTTTAATCTGAGAGCATTTATGTAATGGGTGGAAATCCCTATGTTAAAGCCCACTGTTATTGAGCTGGCAACATGCAGTAACTCTCAGTCTAAATGCTTTTGGTGACTTAAAAAAAAAATCATCTTTTGATACATTTTCACCAATCAGTGTTCTTTGTTAGGGGTCTACCTGCCTCCCACATCTTGATTTTTCAATGTTTACTTACTCTTACTATTTGAGTTGCATCCTTTGCACCAGACAAGCTTTTTATGGAAATCCCAAAGTTGGGATTGTAAGGACGTCTCTTGTCCACGGCTCTCTTCAGGTGACTGCACAGATATTTCTTTCCGTTCTAGCTCTAGACTCTTGCTTGGTCATTGCAAACCTTTAATCCTGTCCCCATTAAAAGTCATACTTTTGTTGCAGTCTGATGTCATAAAATGAAACTCTTCTTTATTTTCAGCTTTCCCGCTGACACCTTAAGGTTTTGGGTCTCACTGATATTTGGAAATGTTTATGATTTCGTCCTTGATTAAAAAAAAAAGCTCAGTTCCAACTGAGTAAGAGTAACAGCAGCGCAATAGCTGGACTGCAATACGGAAGGAAAAAAAAATCAAATTAAATAAATGCTTGCAAACTAAATTTTTAATTTTCAACAGTTTTCTCTGTGAGTTTAGGTCCCTGCAATTGAAAATAAACATATTTCCAGGGAATTTTGCAAGTGTTGTGTATGTAAGCATAATTTGGTAAAAAATAAAATAAAATAAAGATTAAAAAGAAGACTCTCCATCTTGGATTTAGAGTTGTAATGGATTTAAATTTTTTTTTTACAGAAAGTTTCTTTGGATTGGCTTATTTTCAAGATCTTTTCTATAAATTGTAACTGAAACTGTCCTGCAGCAGTTTCCCTCTAGTTGGTATTCCAGCAGCAACTGTTTTTATCCAATATTTATTTTATGGCTGGTTCAATAGTGTGGGAAATAAACTCAGATTCCTTCAGAGAGATCTCACAGTGCCGTTATTAAGGCGGTCACCGAGGAACAGGGTAGTTTTGCTTCTTCCTTTTTATCTACGTTATACCTATTGTTTATATCTCCTGCTTCCTTTTTCTTCCCTCTCCCTCATCTTCTCTTAGGTGTGTTTTCTTGTCACATCTGCTGCAGAAGGCTGGTTCAAATGGTTATTGACAGGGAGAGCTGGGGATTTGTGCTCGCACTTATCACTAATATGGAATCCAGTGCCCTTGGGTCCTTTCTCTGCTTCCTGAACTCACTTCATCCTCTTCTCTTTTATTGTACTCTCAGGCTTTCCCTCTCTTTGTGTCTTCTTTCATGTGTGAAATAATATCTTCCTCCTCTGTTTGTCTGTTGTGATTTACGTCTCTCTTTTTTTGTGTGTGTTTGCCGCTCTTTCTCTGATGCACTCTCTCCTCTCCGATTTGTCTACAGAACAAGTTGAGGACTGGGGGATAAGGATAAAGTAGGAGGAAGGAGGAGCAATTCTGAGTATATTGGGGGATTATAAAGTAGAGTGGAGAAGAAGAGGTCTGAGTCAGCACCAAGACACGCACCTTCAGAACCCAGTGGAGCACCGAACCAAACTAGAGTCACCGAACACAACACCCCGAGAGAGAAAGAGAGATGAAGACAATAGTTTCTACCTCCTTCCCTTTCCTCTTTTTCCCTTTGTCGATCTCTCCTGTGAGTACGGCAGAGAGGCAGTGATGCTGTGTGGATGTTTTGGAAACACAACGTGGGCGAGAGAACATCATGGCACAACACGACCGAGCCGGGCCGTCTGTTTTACCGTAAACTGTTCAACACCTCCAGAAAGCCAGCCATCCCGATCACGATCACAACCCGTCTCCTGTCACCTGGACAGTTAGAAAAACAAGTAATCATGATAGTAAATGTCAGTCCTACTTTGTTCTCCATAATTTATTGTTTTCCTGCTCCTCATGCACTATAATGTACACAAATAAACATATAAGAGTCTGTTGCTACTCTGCATTTGTTTGTTTGACCTTTGTGGTGATATTCATGTTAGTATCTGTGTTGAGCTTTCACAAACAGCAACTTGTTTGTTTGGAGGAAATAAAAGCAAACCTCTACAGTCTTCGTTTTTTTTCTGATTTCCCCTCACTTTCACTTTCTGATATTAATTTAGACTGAATATTTCCCAATGTCGACCCGTCCAGGCTGTACCCCACTTCTGGCCCAATTCCTGCAGAAGATGAGCATCAGCCCCTCCAAGCAACCCTGCAAGGATAGGTGGGTATAGATTACGAACTGATGAATATTTCTTCAATAATATTCATCAATTCGTTAAAAATGCTAAAATGATGTTTGCTAAATGGCCAAAATACAAAGATTTTTTTGAGGGTAATTAAAACTTCTGAGTTATATTGCAGAATGCCTGTGGATGTATGTAAATTTTTTTATTTTTGACATCGTGAAAAAAAATCGAAATAAATCGCCCAAGATATCTAGGAGACAAATGTGGACTTTGAGCAGAAGACATTGCTCATTAAACTGTGGGTGTGACTTCAGATTTCAGAGACTAAAGTTTTCAAGTATAGTTCTGCTGGGAACCCTTTTTATCATATTCCTAGAAAAAAAAAGTGTTAGAATTTTTTTTCTTCCATTTTCTTAGTTTTGTTCCACCTCTCTATGCCTTCTCCTGCTACTACACTACAACTCTATTCTCGTCTGTCAGAGCATTTTCTTTCTATTAGTTTTGTATTCTGCCAAACTCCCACTTGGATTGAACTAAACCAACAAACTCTGCATGTCGCTTAGTTTTTCCAGTGTGGGTTTAAGCAGCAGTAATTCATTGACTCTTTTAAAGCTGCGCTAATGGTGTGGGCGCGTTGTTAAAAGGGACGCGGCCCGAGTCCGATGTGATCGCAGGTCATCACAGAGGAGAGCTTATCTTAATTCGGCATCAGAAGGAGCAGCTCTGTGATGGACAGGGAGAGCGGAACCAGGGGTGTGTTTGCGTGTGTGTGTGTGTGCTCATCCACGCAAGCGTGTGATTTGTTGTGACTAATCCGCCTCTGAATGTCAGTCAGCTGTCCTTCTGCTTTTTGACTTTTGGAGTCTCAGAGGGGTTACGGCTTTGCTTCTTTTGCTGCGAGTGTGTTGGTGTGTGCATGCGTGTGTGTGAGGAGTTTTCTAAAGGTTCGGGATTATAGATTTTGAGGTTCATGGCAGGTGTTTCTCCAAGGAACAAACTGGGTATTTTTTTTTTGTCATCTTTTGTCGTGTTTTTCACCAAATGCATTTCTTTACTATCTAACAATGCACCAATAATAATCCATTTAAGACTTCATTCAGGTTGTAATTAGATTACATGTCGGATATGTTAAAATATGAACATAATGATGTTAAAGAGACAAAACTATTTTCCAGAGTAAATACCTTCACCAGGATCTCAAATGCCATTAACTGTCTATAAAAATATAACACAATTGTTGAGTTTTGTTCCTCTGGGAAACCATATTCCTTTAGTTTTCTGACATATGATCTATAGTGCCGGTGTGTTAAAGGCTGAGCTATTTGATCCAAAAGGACATAGTGATTGCATTTTTTCTCCGTGTGCTTAGAAGAGACATGTACATAGAGCGACCACTTCTGTGAAGGTTCACAGCTGATCATGTTTCCTCCACATGTCCGATGTTACTTTCTGAGATCTCTTAGCCTCCTTCCTGTTGTCAGTGAAGGTTCAAGTGATTTGAATGACATCATAGTTGTTTTTTTAATGGTAACTGCAGGAATGCTCAGCTTTTAAAATGTCTGGTTGCCTATATCTTCATTTAAAAATTAATTAACTAGTTTTTTGTTTACCCATGTTATATACTGTAGGTGTTAATTTTAGCGTAAAACACAAAGATGAATGCTTTTGAATGCTCTTATGCTACTATTTATTACTAGCAGCTAATAATTAATACTATCCGTTAATATTAACATTACCTGTGTTGTTAGTATAATACTGTTTTCTTTGACTTTACTGTCAAAGAAAACAGTAAAGTTTTATTTGCTCTCCTAGTATTTTTTCTACACTGGTGGCTAAAAAATGTTGCTTTGAAATTTTTACCACTTCAGAAGAGATTCAAATTTTTTTTCTTCATTTGTGTGACACATGGACTTCTCCCCGAAAAAGCTTCATGTTTTTCTACCAGTCTGAGTCATGACCATTGTGCTTCAGATACCCTGAATTTTGATAGTTCTTCTTTTAAAGAGACAGAAAGACCCGCAGAGGTCAACCACACTGTCACTTCTGAGCAGCAGTATTTGTGGAGTATATCACATCGGTGGAGATTAAACAAAACCAAACAATTTCTCACAGATACTTATTGAGAAAATACACAATCTTTCAGTCAAACAGTACCTTGAAAACATATCTTTACCCTCTGACCTTGCCGCATACAAAAGCCATGTTCCATTTCAGATATGCAAGAACACAGTAGACATATAGAAGAACCAACACTTGAGTATTTTGACCTACGTGCAAAAACCTGACACTGGACATTTCCCACCCCAGTGAAATATGGTGGTTGAAACATCTTTCTTCAGCAGAAAGATCCCATGAGTGTAAAATCAAACTTTTCGTCCTTCAGAGAAAAAGCCGCTTTGATCGGCAGAAACCGAACATTTCATGACATCATGTCACTCGATGATGGCAGCAACATGCTTTGGGTTAATCTGTAAAGAAAACATTTGTGACTCCTAACATACAGTCACAGCTGCAGTGGAACAATAACCCATTGGTCTGTCAGATAAAATCCTTGTATTATACATTGTAATATGTGGTACTGCATGGGAAACAAGCGTAAGGGGTGTGAATACCTCTCTAAGGCCCTGTTTATTCAGATTCCATTATATATATATATACAAAAAAGGTTTTATGAGAATCTTTTTTTTCTGACCCTCTCCAACATTCTGCTTTTTTTATGATCTGCGAAATCTGTGGAATACTTATTTTTCATTTCTCCTGGCATCACACTGATCATTTTATCTTCTATTTTCACGAGCTTCTATATCCCCGCAGCCTTCACTGTCTCCTGCTCTCTGTATGAAATGCGTGCCTTTGTAACTCCCACTAACACCAGTTCCCGTACTGGGCTGCTCTCGTCATAAAGATAAAGCTAGAATTTCATTTCGGTGCTTTTATGATATTTCCATCCCATACTGCGTCGAGTCTTTAAAGAAGCTGAAATGAAAAAAAAAAAAAATATATATATATATATATATATATATCACAAAGCACTTAACTCTGCAGCACAAAAGACAACATCCTCCACCATGATGACTAACCACATTGGATGTAATGACCTTCTCTGAGGAAGGAATTGCTTTTTGCTTTAGTCTCCTCAACGCTCGCTCCTCTGCTCTCGTCTCCCCACATGGTCCTCTGCTACTTTTTTTTTACATTTGCTCCCCTTATTTCAATTCTTCTATTGCATCCCTTTCTTTGTTCTCAAACTTTTTTCAAGTCTTTCTATCCCTCACCCTGTAACTTGCCGCTGATACCGACAAATAAAACGGCAGCCTGAGGGGCGGATCTGTTGGAGCTGATTGGCTCTCCTCGCTTGCCAATGAGGTGTGAAACGTCTGTCACGCCGCTTTAGCTCTTCTCCGAGGGCAGCCCCTTGCCTTGCTTTGCATCCGCGCACTTAGCTTTTACACAATATGCTGTGAATGTGACTGAACTTTTACATACACCAATTAAAAACCCATCGTGGAGAAACTCAAATCGGCGATGGCGTGGAGGAGCATGAGCCGATGCGCAGATGCACACAAACAGAAAAGTTCCCGGTTGTCAGAGATGCCAGTGGGCCCTGCAGATGAGAGCAGATTGTCATACACTTCATTCTTGTAATGGGCAGGCAGATGGCAGGCTGCTCTGTAGCCTCTGCTTAAGCTGATGGCTCTATTCATCAGGCTGCTGCGCCCTCCCTGCAGCCCTGCACTGGGCTCACAATTTATGGGCTCCTTTTCTGTCACACTTCCTTCTGCTCCCCCCCCCCCAACATTTCTTATTTATTTCTTACTTTTGTTTCAGCCTGCACCTTCTCTGTTTTCCCCTTGTGTGCCCCGGTGTTTGTGGGGCCGACACCATAAGAGGTTGTTTGGCTGCAGCCAGAACTGTTGCTGCTTGGGGACCTTGGGGTTGGAGTGAACTGTTTTGCACTGATTGGTAAAAGTGCTGCGTGACTCTTGCATTGATTAAGGTTCTGGTCATGCACATGGTGTTTGGAAGCAGGCAAAGATCTTTAGATTACTTTAAATGCTTTAAACCCGCTACTTATTACATTGAAAACATCTATCTGGGTGTGGAGCGTTTACTGGAAACCTATGATCTATTTGGAAATTTTAAGGCAAGCAGAGACTTTTATAATTAGAAAACTGAGCCCAAAAAAGCAGATTTTATATTTGCTCATATTTCAAAGGAGTGAACTGGGTTGTTTTAACATGTTAGTTTTATTTTGAAGCAACAAATTTAAACATGTCTGTTTAATCAATCCAGTTTTCATGCTTTGCTCTAAATAACTCACGAGAAAATAGCTTTGTAAAAATATTTAACTTCTTTTAAACTCGTTTAGATTTTAAATGTACAGTCTTTTGTTTAGTTTGGGGAGAAAATAGCCAGGAAATGACCGTTATGAAGCATTTCTCTCTATAAATTACGGCATAAAGATGCACTCTGTCACAGGATGGTTAAAGTAGCAGTGGACATAGTTTTGGCACCTCATTTAAGTCGTTTATTTTCTCTCTTCTGCAGTTGTGCATAATACAGGCTCGAATGCTCCCTCTTTGAGGACGGAGTTTAGTTTGACTCTGGTGACACTGATTTTTAAAAAAGTACATCTTCACAAAAGAAACTTTAATCAGGCATAAATCACAAGCTTGCTGTTCTGGTGAGGAGAAGGTAAAGAACTATCTGTTGAATAAGTGATGGTGGTGGTGCGGCCGCTTTGTGCGGCTCTGGCTGTGTTTATGAGGAAAGAGGAAAGCGAGGAGAGCCGCAGTGAATGAGAGCGTTGACTCTCAGTTTCCCTCCAGAGATAAAGGAAACGGTAATGAGACCCTGAGCTGCTGCGTTGAGGAGACGGCGGCACCGCCAGGGGATGGGAATGACCTTGACGTCCGTATCAACAGCTGCTCATACGCACTCTCAGACTTGCAGCAATCAAGCAACTTGGTATTATAGACATTCACATCGGAAAGCTTCAGGTTTCTTACCATTTCCTTTGGAAAGGCTCTATTCTGCCTTAAGATCACTGGTCTGAATAGAGGAGAAATAAAAAAAAAATTAACAATAAAGATATGTGCTACTTGTACTGAGATAGAGGCAACAAATTGAATACTTAAATTGTGTCAAAGTAACAATGCTCACCATATTGGAACCATTTCTATACTTGCACTTTTTCAGGCTGTACATAAAATAAATAAATAAAAAGCTTGTCTGGTGCAAAGGATGCAGCTCAAATAGTTTGGTTCTGAGACAGAAAAATCCAGACTCTGACAAGAAATCCATATTTTTATGTGCTTCAGTTTGACACTTTACAGAAACCCTGACCTTATGTCATGATGCCTAACGGTTAATATGTTATTTAGAGAAAGGTTAACTACATGTGGTGTCATTAAAACTGTTTAATTCAGTCTTCATGTGACACAAGAGTACATTAAAATGTTACTATGTTGTCACTAGATACCTCATTAAGTTCACTTTGAGAGCATCAGGTTGGCTCTCTCTAATTATTCAAGGCATAGAATCAACAAAGTGAAGGAAGGCTTTCTTTGAAAACATTCAGCGGTACTGAGATGACAACATCACACACTTGCTGCATGTTCTTCTGCTACTTACCTAAGATCCAAGTCACCCCAAAAGTGCTCTGCTTTTGATTGAGATCTGGGGACTGTGAAGGCGACTGGAGTACAGGAAACCCATCATCATCTTAAAAAAAAAAAAAAAAAAACTGTTTCAGATGATTTTAGCTTTGGAACATGGAGCATTATCCCACCAGAAGTAGAGAGGAGAATATGAGCACAGTGTGGTCCTAGAGGATGGACGTGGTCAGCAACTATACTCAGAATCTGTGGCATTCAAAAGAAACCAGAGTAAAGAATCCAAAGTGTGCAAAGAAAATATTCTTGGTGACTTTGGTGAACCTGCGTGAACTTGCCTCACTTTTCTTTGTTATTGCTTATTTAAGGAAATACTTAAATAGGCAATACTGTGTGTTGTCTATTTTTATGCAGATATTCATGATCTTACAAATCCAAAAAATGCATAAAGCACTGGATAGATTATTTATTTGTAATATTTATATATGTTTTAAAGTAATTTTTTTATAAATTTGCCACTTCTCATTGTAGCTCTTTAAATTAATTAAATCTGTACATTATCAGAGGCTTAGCCAGGGCTTCCAGAAGCAACATTTGTATGTAAAGGTTTAGAAACTCCCTTCATGTCAGTGAGTGACATTAGCAAGTGGTTACTAAACCTGTTACATGGGCCTGCATAAGCCTATCCATCCGTGAACTGCGAGAAGCCAGTTTAGACTAATCCCCACAACTGTATAAAAATTGTTTTCTTAACATTCTGAAGGGGATTTAAATGACTTTATGCTTACAACTTGCCTGTGATGTGGTGTGGAGCGGGAGAACTGGACCATTTAATTTGTCCACAAGCTCAGTTCACTTTGGGTGACTGAGGTTCATTAACTCTCACTACTGTATACGTGCTTGTTTTTTTTTCTGTAAAGATGGAAATCTCTCAAGTCCGATCCCCCCCACCCCTGTCCTCTTCTTCAGTACGTAAATACATCCAGTGGAGGTTAAACACACACACGCACACACACCTGCCGATGCGAGCTCACTGTAGAGACCCACAAAATGATTTATTATTTACAATATGGCTGAAGCCGCTGCAAAATGTGAGCTCTCATGTTGTAAGCAAAGGCCTAGAGGGCAAATACAAATGCTCCACATTAAAACACAGACACACTAGCTAACGCAAGCGTTGTGCTTTACACCTCATTGTCCTATTTATGTAACATGGCTGGAGGCTCTAAAAACACAGACACAGTCTGATATGATTAACTCCATTTTTTGTCTGCGACTGGGTTATATTGGGAAGGTGGCGTCATCCCAAACAAACACACCCATCTGTACAACCCAGGGGACACAAAAAGGCAAAAGGCTGGAAATAAAATATTCTTTTTATACATTTTAAGCAAGATTAGTCTGGAAAGGAAGAAGAGGAGACAGTAAAATGTAAGAGGAAGATGAACGAAGGGGAAAAAGAACATGCAAAAAACTGATGTAAAACAGTTTTTCCAAGTCTTGAAATTATTTCTTAGGGCTCTGCCTCTCATAATCCACTAATATTATTGAGAAACTGTTGTTTTAAAACTTTGTTTTACTGTAATTTTGCTCAAATGTAAAAAGAATCAATAAACAAGATGTTCCTTTTAAACTGTACAGGTTTTAAAGAGAAAAGCAGAAATACTGACACAATAATTGTTTTTTTTCTCATAAAACCTTACTGAAATTAGAAATCTATAAAAGAAATGTAATGATAAATGCATAAAAATGAAAAGGAAAATTAGTTTTAGCTTTCAAGTCAGATCACGCTTTACACGCTGGACAGAGGCTAATGATTTAAAGTCAAATAATTTTCAATTTGCTTTTCTTTAGCTACTTCCGAAGCCCCAAGGTGACATGGATGAAAAAAAAAAATCTCTTTCTCATATATGTTTATATGCACATGGGAAAATAATGTGAAATGAAAAAAGATATAATTTACTTTTTCTTTATTTAGTTTTTGGATGACATCAGATATATTTTGTTAGATATGTGTCCTTCTGCAGCCTTTCTTTACAGTAACCTGAGTTTACAGCCGTTTGCCTGTTTACTGAAGTGATGCATCCTGAGTGTCGACTAATCAAATCCCCTTCATAGACAGAGACTGATGGCTCCATTGGAGCTGCTAATGTTAATCACTCTTAAATATTTATTGGGAGGAATTCTTTAGTTTAGCCTTGACCTTTCCGTGAAGCTCATCACCATGGCTATTGTTAATGCTGATGTCGCTGTGTTTCTACCTAAACGTGGCTGCGACGCCTCGCCCCTAGGCTGGTATTGATTTTGATTGAGCAGATATTGTTCTGTGTTAATGCGCTGTTTGAATGACATTGGATTATCAGGCTGGGTTTGACCCCAGAAGTGGGCCTCCATGTATTGGAGAAGCCCAGGGGCATGATGGGAAATGTTTTATCAATGAGAAGAGCTCGCTGCGTTGAAGTGGCAGTGACGGTAATGGAATCAGACCAATAAAGGGGTTTTCTCAGTTTGTGTCAGCTCAGATCGAATGTTGCGACTTAAATAAAATTGTTATTTCTGATACAAAAAAGTAGCCAACCATCATATTGTGACCTAAGTTGTCTCTGGCCAACTCTCGCACTAAGTCTAATGTGCTTTGGGCAAAACGGTTCTCTTATTATTCTTATATAGCTATAAGATCAGGCTGTATTTTTTGGATAATTGTAGAGGATATAGAGGATAACTGCTTGTACTTCTATCCAAAGGCGTAACAATACCAGCAGCATCAGTTCCAGCACACACTGAGCTCTTTTTTTTGTTTGTTTTTTATAACTTTTTTACTTTTTTCTGGCAACTTCAGATGAAAGAAGCCATGTAAGATACCACAAAGTTTCACTAATGGCATGTGCTTTGGGGTACTAGACATCTTCGACTCCTGGGGAAATGATTGTGCTCTGGCGTTTTAATGAAATCCATTAATCATTCATTGTTGTTCGTTCAACTGACTGAGGCTTTCACAAACTTTCAGTATTCCATTTAAATTACTCCAAATTTTTCCCAATCCAAACTTTCACCCACACTTTGCTACCATCTGTGCCACTCTACACCCCACTCCTTACCATATCCAGGATTTACAAGAAACATTGGGATGCTACTATCACCTACCATAAAGCCCAGGAATAAAAGGGTAGGGTTAAGGGGTAAGGGTTAGAAAATGAATTTGGGGGGATGGCGCAGTGGTGACCCATCTATGGAGGAGTTAGTCCTTGACACGACTGTCATGGGTTCAAGTCGTGGCCTGACAATCTTTGCCGCATGTCTTCCCCCTTCTCTCAGATCCTACCTTCCTGTCCGGCAACTGCTAAATAAAGCCCACTAGAGCTGTGAAAGTCCTTAAGAACAAAAAAAAGTGAAATTTGGTGAAAGACTTTTGAAGATGTTGTCTAAATATGAAGAGTAGCTAAAGCACAACAAGAAAACATAAGAGCGACTCCATGAAGCCTCCAAAAGTTGCGTTTTCCCAGCCAGGTTTTGACCGCATCCAGAGGAGGATTCTTAAGGCTCCTTTAAAATGTCTCTGTAAACATGTGAGAATGGAGAAAACCTGAAGAGTTTCTTTACATAATCACCATGACAACACTTCCCTCTGTCATTCCTGTACATTTTTGCACATGTTTATACCTTGGAAGTGTGGCACAAAAAACGAGAGGATGGATTCCATAATCTCAATGCCTGTGCGCTATTTGAATTAAGTAATGGAAGTAACAACCTCTCTGAAGCACCAAATGCATCCTTTTAAAGCAATTTTATGCCACAAAGTGCATATTTCTATCTGCATCTACTGAATTTGTTTACAACAGAGGAAGGAAGGGAAATATTTCAGATGAGAGCGAATAAAGTCATCCCTCTGAATAAACAGAAAATGTATCCTTGTTAGGGTATTTCTTAAGAGGAAGAATATATTGATTAACCATGCTTTTAGACTCAAAGCAGCCTCGCAGCTTGGAAATAATCAAATTCTGTTTGGGAAGAAGTGACCATAGCCACTTCAAACCTCCTACGCGTCTCAATCAGGCCGATGAATAAAAGATTTGAATTTCAAGTGTATAAATTTGGAATTTTTTTTTTTTTTTTAAAGTAATGATGTTGGACTGCAGAACAAAGCCAAAAGGGGAAAAAAAGGCTGGGTCTCTTTGCCTTTCATCTCACTTTATATCACTTGTGGAGGTGGAATGAAAACCTGCTCAGTTTATTGATGTGTGTCTATCTTCAGGAGTGAGACCGAGGAGCAGGTGCAAACATATTGTCACTCTCAACTTTCCATTTTGAGGTTTTATTCATTGCTTCAAAAGAATAAAAATGTGCTCTTTCTTCTTCAGAGATGTGTGATAAATGGTTTCCTCAACTAAATCAACATTTCGTCCATCGATCATGCCCTAATCCCATGAAGACTGTGATCAGGCCAGACTATTACTCCATCCATTTTAAAACAAGAAAAAAGAAAATACACTCAAAGACCTTCTGCACTGTACATAAATGCATCAGGAATAAATGTGATCTGGAAAAACTCAACGTTTGACATTTAAAGAGCCTGTTAATAGAAAAATAAGACAGTATCTCAGAAAATTAGCTCTTTAGAAAAACATGAAACATTTTCAAACCATCAGAATGACAAATCTACCTTTAACATTTTCTGTTTTAGGTCAGATACCACTGAAAAAGTGGCAACTGACCACACTTCCAGTGTATATACATGTATATACAGTAGATCAGTTTTCAAATTGCACCAGGTTGGGTAAGACAAGTGGCCCCCTTTCATTCTGTATTAATTTTCATGTTTTTATTTTATTCTGAAACATTTAAGTGAGACAAAGATGCAAAAACAGAAGAAATCTGTAAGGAGATAATTACTTTTTTACCGCTGAGCCCACCCTCCCACTTTACAACCAACCAACCAGCTAAGAGAAACACGGGTGGCCCATTAAGACAGATGTGTTTAATCATTTTGCTAAAATGGAAGATGGTATCACCTGTTGCCATGCTTCATCAAATTACTGTACACTCACACAGTGATATCTCCTTATTTAATCAGCACACTGACTGTTGTTAATTTCCAATGATGATTATAATAATAATAATAAAAGCTAAAATAAAATAAATCATGCCCTCATTTGTTAGTTTTCTTCCCTGTGTTCATAAATGCAGGTACCTGGCATACGTTTTTGTGCGGTTGAATGAAACGGAAATATCTGGTGAGTCTGTGTGCATAGATTTGCTGAAGTTTAATATCATTCATATATCTTTTACGATTTTGATGGGGAGTGAATGAATAGTAAGAATTTCATCATATGGCGTAAACACTTTTTTCACACTAAAAAGAGGCAATAAAACCTCCCTTAACACAAAGGTAAGCTGATCACAGGCAAGCTTTGGTCCTCGTGACTGCAAAAGCAGGCAGAATAAACATCATTTGATCTCTACTATCCTCACTTTCAATTCTCTTCTCTCTCGTCTTGTTATATTCTTTACCAGTTTTTTTTTTTAAACCCCTGATCCCTAACATTTTCTTCTGTCTTTTATCATGTCAGAAAGGGAAAAATTAACATTTCCTAAAGCAGCCACTTGTGAAGGTACATGAAGGTAAAAGAAAAGTAGATTTATTGCATCTAGATTTGAGTGGCAGACCTTGAAGCTCCCATAAAAGGTTTATATGTGGCTGCAGTTTCCAACGGAGAGAGGGAGGCATTGAAGAAAGCGTTTTTCTGCTTTACTTACAGACTCTCGCAAGATCCAGCATTACGCTGACATTTCAGACCACAAGAAAAGTACATTTTGACAGTGTATGTCACATTTTTCTATATTCAAATCTATTTTAAAGATAGCAGATTTGGGTAGGTTAAAAAAAAAAGAAAAGAACTGGTGATCTCTTCTGAAGGCATTTCCACGGTGATGCTAAGTGATGGCAGTGTTATGCTGCTTAAATCTAAAGCTACTATCAACTTTAGATACTGTGGTTTTTCATGAAGAAACACAAACTGAGATTATAGCACATTTGGGGAATAAAGTATGACATTTCCACTACAAAATAAAGGAGAAGAGGAACAGTAAATGTGCGTATTTACAGGCATTTTGTATAGCCTTCACAATTAAACCAAAAACTTGACATGCAAGTGATGGGGAGGTTTCTCTTCAGTCCTCATGAAAATACCAGAAATGTTGTTATTTTAGGTTTTCTGATCCAAGAACTTTGAAACATGAGGGAAAACGTAGAAAGCGTGTTAGCTAATCTGTTGAGTAGAGATTTGTTGCAGATAAAAGATGCTTCCTTCAGTATATATATATATATATACTGTATATAAAACTATTTATTTTTTGCATAGCTCTTATTGCAGAATAAAGTTGTCTCAATGCTTATTTTCAGTTTTGACTTCAAACTAATTTTATTCTAAATATTTTTTCAAGTTCCCAGACACCTTATCACAAAGAAGTCATCCCACTCTCCTACGTGTAAAATCTTTGGGAAAAGATGCGTGCTTCAGCAAGAGAGAGATTAAAAACTTACTTATCCAGGATGCCTCGTAAAATGTTTTTTTTTTTTTAAAAACCCATCATATTTATAAGTTGTGTTTATGTGGCTTTTAAACCTCTGAGTGTCATAAGCTTTGTTTACATAAAATCTATTTTCATTTAACCGTGCTCGGTCTTGTGTGCTCCCTTTCTGCAGATCCAGTATCTTAGCTGCTGACACAAAGGGCTGGAAAGAAAAGAGGATAAAATCAAAGAGGAGAGTGAAAAGGTGAGACAGATGAAAGAGATTAGGGATTGATTATCGATCATTGCGAAGTTGGGAAAGATGGAGGAACAAAACCTATTTTCCTTTTTAGTGTTTTTCTTTCCCCCACCTCCCCCCACTCCGGCTCATCGACCTGGAAGAAGACGGTTGGCGAAGGAAGACTACACAAAGGCTTCACACCTTTGTGTCTCCCCTTCATTTGCCCTTTATCACTGTCACTAGTTTGTTTAGATTTCATTTTCTTCCTCATGTTTAGCCAGGCTTAATTAAGAAAGAAGGTTGGAGCAAACAAGGCAACACGAGATAGGAACAAGGATGAAATAACTAAGGAAGAGTGGAGAGAAGGAAAAGAAAACACACACACACACATTTGCAGGCGTGCACTTTATTGATGTAGAACGAATCGGCGTGCGGCAGCGATCCAGCAGTTTCCTATTCCCAAATCAAACAAGCACTCATTAAAACCTCACCTTCCCCAGTCTTTTCACAAATCATTTCCACAAATTCATTTCACGGAAACACATTTCACCCCAAGACAGAAATCAAACATAATCTTATGCTTCATTTCCATTCACACAACACAAATCTTATGAGTGATCACAATAAATCTCTTCCACAGATTTTTTTTTGTCCATCAGCACCTGTTATTGTGAGTGCGGGTTCTTGATATGCTTCAGTAGAGATCGGGACCCAATTATTTTATTTAGCAGACGATGCACGAGAGCATGCAAAAACTAAACCAGCAGCCTCACGCATGCAGGTCCGCAGTCAATAAACCGTTTCCTGTTGGGAAGGAGAGTGTGTGCGTGTTTGTCTCTGAACAGTGCCTGTTCTTTTTCTTTGGCTGAATTTGCGCCTTTCTTTTTCCTCAAGTCTTGTCATCTTTTGAATGTGGAGAACATAAATCCATGTCAGCCGTTGTAGGTTTTGTGTGTGTGTGTCCTTTTGTGATGGTCACTACAACTGTGCGTCTGTGGAGCTTGGAGGGCGTAAGGAAATCAACAAAAGGCAAAACCAAGAAAAAAAAGAGTATTTTGTTTTTGCACATTTTCCCTACTCATTCAGACACACGCCCCTGTATCTGTGACTGGCATGCTGAGTACAGACTGCAGTGCACTGCCCAGCTCTCCGTGTTCTCCTATCGGAAGACTGCAAAGTTAATGAGTTGTCCTGGGACTTCTTAACACTTACACACAGAGCAAAAGGAAAACACATGCATTTTTCTGCCTCTACATCCAAGAGTACTGTCTGACTCGCTGTGTTCTGCAACAGATTTACGGTAGAAGCTTAAAGAAAAGAAAGTGTGGATGTCTGGACACTTAATACCTACAATCTGCCTTGTAATATAAATATATATAGTTACTGCAGTGCTTCAGTTTTTTAATATGGTGCAGTCAGAAGTTTACTTTGACTGATCAGCGTGATTTTTGTATTAATCTTAGGTGTTAAATGAGGCTGAGATGAGTGTGCCAGATGAAGAACGTACATCAATAATAAGACAGCAGGTTGACATTCAAATGCTGGAACTGCCCAAAACTCTATTGAAAATTTACAAACTATACTCAAAACTGGTTCTGTGCCAGAAAACCAAGCAATGTGGCAGAACTCTACCAATTCTGATGAGAAGAGTAGTCAATATTTTGCTAGCATTATTCCAGTAGCTTGCAGATGGCTATCATAAAGACTGTAACTTCTCTACAATTTGGTAAGGGACATCCATCCAAATATCAGGTTGTGTTCGTGTGTGTGTTATGTGTATTAAGTTTCAGCATTTAAGTCTACCTAATTCTTTATTTTTGTATAAATCACTCACTTGGAAGGAAAAGAAAATAGTGGTTCAAATGCATAAATAAAGTACAAACCCAAAGCTCTCCAAAGAGCCACATTTTCTTCCTTAAATTTATTATTTTTATAGAGCATAATCCTCAGTGCGGCCTCTTAGTCGATATTTGCAAGAAGAAACAAACCCATTAATTTCAGACATGCTCTTTCTTTTAAAAGTTAAAATGAAAGAAACTTTTTATTGCTCATTTTACTCCTTTCAACCAGTCCTCTAAGCCTTTTAGGTAAGTGCTTGCAATTGTTAAGTGGTGACTTTTCTTTCTTTCTAATGACCACATCTGCTGAAGCACACACTTCCTCGAAGTGAAACCAAATGGATCGAACATCTGCTACTTCCTGTCTCTTCTCACCCCGACCGGTCCGGGCAGATGGCTGCAGACCTTGAACCTTGTTTTCTTTTTCATTATGTCCCCAAAAACTGGCTCTCCGGAAAATTAAAGTCTATTCCTGAAAGGTGCCTGAAGGTGAGTGATGATGACGAAGCTCTTTGTTTTGTTTTCCTTTCCTCTCTCTCTCTTCATTCATTCATACTAATCCACAAATGCCTTAAAATGTTGGGAGATTATATCAGCAAACAGAGAACAGGTGTAAGACAAAGAACCAAAATGTGGAAGATGTGAAGTGGATATGCAGTAGCCACCTTTTGGAGACACCTCCTTTGATCTGGCTGGCAAACATTGCTCTAACGTCACCGTATTGTTGAAAAATACCAAGGTTTTCATGGAAATATGTAGTATAAGAGACTGCTTTTGATCCTATAAAAATGGTGTACTTTCAACTGAAAGTGGATGTGACCTTCAAAGAGGGCATTGGTAAAGATGTTGGGCATTGGACTACTTTTTTGTCTTACAAAAACATGGGATCACATTTACTGACATGTGGCATTTACAAGTGAAACTGTATCATATATGTGAGAGGCATACCTTTTACTTCCTGTATGTTTCTTAATTGTTTTACAATACACTGTAAAATGAACCACATTTTCTACCTGAACTCTAAAAGTAGGTTTATTTTAGTTCCCTCTCATTTATACTTCTGTTGTAGCTTTAAAATTAGTGGCTAAAGGAATGTACCCAGCTTTGCACTCAGTAAATACGTGTCCCACATAAATGAGGAAGATGCGTGAGGAGGAATATGGGAGCGATCGCTCACACCATTTCTCCACTTTCAATCAATAACACAGTGATTCTAATAGACATTGATTGCATCTGAATCCCAGATCCCAAGTCACAAATGTGATTATAAAATGGCCAGTCTTGACACTTTATTGAAAACAATGAGGCTGGAAGAAGAAACGGGAGGAGGGCAGGGAATGGGAGTGACTGGCTGGGAAAGATGGATTAATCTTCTGCTTGTCAGCTCGCTGAAGCCTCCCCCTTCATCCGTTTCGACTTTGGCCTGTTTGCGTGCACATGGTGTTTATGCAGAAGGCAAATCTGAACATGGTCTGCAAGACATGGCATAATGTGTGCTTTGTGTAGAGATGGACTGTTGAGAAAGAACAACAATCTTTCTTAACAGTCATAGCCTAGCTGTATCTTAATGCTCTAATGTTTAGGTGTGATAAACTATTGTCTCAGACTCCATATTAGATATCAATGTTGGCATTAAGCAGATATAGCTGAAATTGTTCTCTTTCAATCACCAGCTAATTTCTCTGCACAGCTTTAACTTCACAGATGAATTTTGCTGTCCAGATTAAAAGATTAATAAAATCATTATTCAGGTTTGAGTCTTTATTTTTAGTCAGACGGCAACTAATCATTTTAACTCGATTGTAACTAATTACGGCTTCCTACTTTTAAAGCACAAAATGTTTAAGTCTCACACTGTTGGACGATAAATCACTTTAAACCAATTCTGAGTTTGAAACCCAACCCAGTATGCCTGATCAAACTATTGATTGCTTGGTCATCAATTCTAAGGTTTAATTTACAACAAATCACGTAAAAATGTTTTTGTTTTTTTAAACACAAAAGTCGATTAAACAAATATCTCTTAGTTAACTCCATGGCTTGGTTTTCTTCGTCGCACATTGAAAAAATCAACTTAGTGCTGACTCATTTGAGTTCAGTTTAGAGTTGTAGCTTTTTTGCTTGTCATCCTTGCATTCAAAAACACTGCTCATCATTTTAGAAAGATCTCCAGCACCAGCAGGCCGCACCAGATGTTATAAGTACAGGTGGGCGGATGACGTGTAGGAAGTGAGCTGACGTCTGCCGTTTGATGACACCATATGGTGCAGGATAAAGTGAATATTCCTCGAATTCGCAACAGAAACTGAGAGGCAACAAAGTTTGAGCTCATAGACAGATGTTAGGTTTTCATAAAGTCTATGTTTCGATATTTTATAGCTTTATTTGTGGCTATCTGTAGTCCCGGCTCATCTTTAGAGCTTTCTTTTGCAGTATTTTATGTGGAATTGATTTTCAATCATAACAATAAACACTCAACAATTTCTATGCTTCTACATCTGCTTGAATGAATGTGTGTCACCTGTGTAGGTGTTTATACGTGCATGTTGTCTGTTGAATGCAGCAGCAGTATAATCAGATGTTCCCAACCGACCTGCTGGTGTCGCTTTTCATAGTTATGAGTTTTTCCAGCTTAGTTTACATAATTCCCTCTGCAGTGAATTATTGCTAATGGAGCTGTTTTCTCGCCCTTTTTTTGTGACGCAGTTCTAAATTAAAATGTTATTCCACCATTTTCTAAAGTTACTCATCTCTTACTGCAAGCTAATTTCTAAAAGTAATTTGTTTTATGCTTGATTTCTATTCAACAAATGCTGCCTGTCACTTTGGATCGACTGAAACAACTCAGCCTTTAAAATAGATAGAAAAATGTTTTTCTCCTGCCTTTATATCTTATTTTACAAATATCTCAGAATGGGACCAGAAAGTATTGCTTTATCTACAGTATGAAGGATTATCAAAGGCAAGGTGGAGCCTGGACTAAAGCATTAAAGAGGATTTCTTTTGTAACCGTGACCGCAAATGTAAACCACAACCTTGAGCAATAAACGTTTTACATAAAGGCAAGACATGTATGTGTATATATTTTTTGGCGCATTTTCTGCATACAGTCCTTTTTTAAATCAATGACATGTGATGTCTTATCTTGAGCTTAGGGGATTGAGAAATATAAATTTCTGCCATACTTGTGTAGCTTTGGTGGAAAATAAATAGTCAAACGCATCAGGTGTAGCGTTTTGTTCCCATGCCAGGGCAGTCAGAGCCAATGTTTGTTAAAGTACAGCAGTCCCTGCTCTATACACCTCCATGAAAAATGTGCATGTTTCAGTCTGTCACTCACTGCTGTGGCAACACATACCCCACTTTCTTACAGAGTGGAATGGCCCTGAGTGTTTATGACACGGATTCACACATGCATAATTACACCATTTAATGCTCTTCTGACTGATTTGGAAGACAATGTTCAATTTGAAATGTAAATGCACTTCCTCCATGTTCAATCAATTAACGCTGGAAACAACATTTGGATGCAGCACGTTGTTTTGCCTTCCTATTTCTCTTGTCTGTTCTTGTTAATGGCACTCACTGCACATTATCTATTAAGGACTGAATGAAGACTTAATGTCAAGGATGTATAGAGCCGTAATGAAATGCATTTTCAACAGAGTTCAGTGTAAGCACGCTTGACACGTAGCAAGTTGCGAAAATACGATCGAGCTCCCTTTGCAGCATGAGACAACAATCCCAAACTATACAGTATGTTTCATACAGAAGATATAAGAACTAAAACCTATGACAGGTGCCCTCCCACAGAGCCTGATGGGAACATTAGCAATTCAGTCTGGTATTATGTGGAAAGACAGAAGCTATTAATACAGGAGAACATCGGTGTATGGGAAAAACTACCTGCCTAAAATATTTAAATAGTCTTGTAAGTTTGCTTTAGAGTTGTTTTATTTTCTGCAAGTTTCTCAATAAACATTTGTTGAATATATTGAAGGCTAGGTTGAGCTTTTCTGTTTAGTAACATATATCCTACACTGACCTTTCAGTCTTTTGGCCCCAATACTAAGATGCTCTTTGCTGTTTTTGCTTTGAAGGTTCTAGTGTGAAGTTACTCACAGAGTTTATGAGCTAACATCATTCTGCACATGCACATTCATATTCAGTAACTTAGAATACCATTGAAAAGTGATTTATTTCGGTAATCTAATTCGCTTAGTGAAACGCATTATAGAGATTAATTACAAGAAGACTGATTTTCCAAGCTTTTGTTTCTGTTATTTGTAAAGATTTTCTGCTTACAGCAAATAAAAACGCAACAACAAAAATAACTTTGAACTGATCCAATTCCCACATCAAATAGAACTTTGTTTCCCTCAAAGTTTATTCACAATTAAACCACATTTCCAATTGTATAATTTCTCAAGTGTTTGTGTCTGAAAACTGCCTTGGGAGACTCTTCAGATAAAATGTTACTTGATGTGAGCCTTAAGATGTGAACGTCAAAACCTGGACCTAAAAAAAAAACGAACATGAATGTAGGATATAAAAACAGTTAATCAAAAATAATTCGCCAGTGAGTGCACTCCGAAGGGAAAGAGAAAGGAGTTGTGGTGAGGTGTAATATGCAGCCGATGCCATGCTGAAAGCTTCTGGTCAAACTGGTGTAAAATACTGCTGATAGATGAGTATATCTACTAACCACAGTGGTGGATTCCCAGAAGTGCTGACTGCCTTCTGTGTGTGTGGTTTCCTTGCGTGGCGAAAACAGAAAGGATAGACGAAAGAAATACAAGCACATTCTTACACTTGGCTTTCTGAGCTGTTCTTTCTCTGCCTCCCATGCTTTGTTAAAAAGACGAAACTGTTTTTTTCATCTTGTTGGCAAACAGAAAAGAGTTTTGCAGGACAAATCAAGCAAAGAGTTATCTGTCGCGTTTAGTTTCTGAAGCTGCCTCGCTGCCACTGTTTCAAATAGTTTTGGCCCAGCTGTCTTGGATTTCACACATTTAGGATTTGTTTTGCCACGCAAATTTGCTAAGGTTGAAAGAGCCAAGTGCAGACTCCAAGTCAGGAAGCAGATGGACGAAATAAATGTAATAGCTGATTTACTAGCAGACAACACAAACTATAGAAGCTGCTGTTGCAGGTTGTCCAGACATCCGCTGACTAAAAGCGGTGGCGTGGAAAGGGGAACATGATGAAACGAACCTCACAGGAACAAATAAAGACAAAATGGTTGTGAAGCAGAAACAGCACGAGCCAATTTCATTATAGGAGTGTTGGGCAGAAATATTCATTCCCCTTTAACTCTTTTACAATTTTTTGCTTATACAAAACTCAAGGTATTTTAATGAGAGCTTTTTTGATATACAGTACAGACCAAAAGTTTGGACACAACTGTGTGTCCAAACTTTTGGTCTGTACTCAACACAGACCAAACGTTTGGACACACTTTCTCATTGAATTCAATGAGAAGGTGTGTCCAAACTTTTGGTCTGTACTGTATATGTCATATGTACATACAGTATATGTATTATATACATAAAATTAGAACAAAGAAAAACATAACTGGGAATTCAAGGGGAAATTATGCATTCAAGCTGAAAAGTGCGGAGAGCATTTCTATCCTTTCTTCTGGAATCATTACTTTGTTGAGCAACATTTTACTGTAATTTCAGCTTCAAGTCCTTAGAGGTGTTTTTATGAGACAGATGGTAAAATTTTGCCATTTTTTTTATTTTATTTTATTTATTTATTTGTTTTTTTTTAGTGAAGTTACTCAAAGTCAGCAAGAGTTTAATAAGATTGTCTGTCATATAATATTTTAAATCTTGCCACAGATTCTCAATTGGATTCAGGTCTGGACTTTGACAGGACCGTTGTCCTGTTGGAAGGTGAATCTATGTCTCTTGAACAAGTATTCCTCCAGGATTTCCTCTTATGTAGCGTCACCCATCTTCTCATCAACTCTGACCAACTTCCCTGCTCTTCCCAAGACATGAATCCCAACTGGACTCTTATTAACTAATTAGAAAACTCCTGAAGGTAATTAGTTGAGGGCTAAATGGAGGCATGTCCTGGAAAACCTTTTACTTCACAAAAGAGGACAAGTATGAATAAGTCTATCACATAAAATACAATCAACGTACATTAAATTTGTGCTTTTAATGTTGAAAATGTGAAAAAACCTCATCTCTTGACAGAAAGTAAAACAGCAACCAAAGCTGAGCAAGAAATAATGAAAAAAAGCATCCTGAAACTTAACAAAAACAAACCTTTTTTTTTAAAAAAAAAAAAAACAAGTATAGAACACTGCAGCTCTAAAATAAAGATATGAAACCCATAAACCATGACATAAAAATCCATGACAGCAGGTGACTCCCAGAAGACAAAGAACAAAATAAAACACCAGCAGAGTGAAGGACAGTTCAGAAGATCTTATAACTTACCATTGCATTAGGAATTCATTTAAATATTGAATGTTAGGACTGCTTTAATATCTTTTGAGCATTCATTTTCTGAATGAAACCACATTCTGTTAATGGCTGTTATTCCTTCTGTCATCTAAACAGTTGAAAGCACCCACAACTTCAGCCACCACCTATTATGTCATTTCCATAAGTTTCTTTATGCTGCGCAACTTTTATGCTTGGTAGAAGAAGCTTGAGACTCTTGCTAACCTTTCTATTATCATTTTATCTTTGGTTGCTGTTGTTCTTTGCCCCCAGCTATGCCTCCCCCAACCATCTGCAGAATTTATCCCAATGGAGGAGTTTAATTCTGCAGGGAGAAGATGAGGCATGGTCAGGGTGGCTTTGTCTGGTTCTCCATGGACATGAGATTGGCTCTCTAGAGAAATAGCTGGCAAAACATTGAATCACCTGGCCATGGCCTGGATGGTCTATGCACATACACACACATACACACACATGGATACAGCTTTATGGACAGACAGACAGGCAGCTGCTAGCTTGATGGGGAGGCTGATGATACATGGATGAATAAACATTCAGGCGACATTATAAGCCTGCAACACACAAGTGCACGCATTTACACAGAAAGCAGTAAGTCATCAATATGTAAACTAACTAATTATATGACTGGGTGACACAATCAACACACCAGTTCATCCGTTGTCATGCACTGACTCATACACACATCCTAGATATCTAGAATTGTCAGCTTCAATACAATTCACTATCCAGTAACTTCCAACATAGATTGAGAGCTGAAAACCTATTTAGGGTCTAAACCAATGAGATATCACTGTCAATCATTGTGTCTAGACAATGCATACTGTATTAGTTTAGAGATAGACTAATAGATTTTCTACAAAATCAAGTGGATTTGTGTAAAACTAGCTCTTTCGGTTTGTCGGTGTTTTATTTTTTTTAACCAAGGGGAGCGAAAGCTTCAACAAAGAAAAGCAGGAGGGGAAGACACCTTTATGAAGATGGACACACTAAATGTGGCATTACCACCAGCAGCTCATAAATATCATAATCCCTCGGATAGTGACGACTTGTAAATTACAGCACGGGCACGTGTATATATGGAGGGATACACTGAAAGAGATGAATGCCTGTTTTGTGTGTGACAGTCAATGTGTACAAGAAGGAGGACCCACAGGAACAGTACACAACTGTGGGGTGATCCCTGCATCCCCACAGGCTGCAGATAAACCACATACAGCTGTGTTTATAGGGGTTCACTGAGTTAATTCTAAACACAGGGACGCGACGCTGGGTTATGTGTGGGCACACACACATCCACACAAACACAGTTTCAGGAAGACAAGGAGAGCCACTGAAGTAACACAGTGCCAGCTGGCATCAGGAGACAGACACCCGCACATCCCTGCAGCCCACTTGACTGCATTAAAAAGGCTTCATCAGAGCCATTCATAAGTCATCATCTCATTTGCAAGACAAATAGGGAAGTCAGATTGGTCAGCGGATTTTTACAATAGCAAAGCACTGAGATAGCATCCTGTTTAAACGGCGAGCTGGCACAGCTTCTGACCCTACATGGAGTCAGTACAAGGTTGCAGGAGAGGAGAGCCGTAAGCAGGATTTAGGAGATCAGTTTACTTAGATCATCAACTCTAAGCCACTACAGAACTGTTAACATCTTTTATTTATTCCATGCGTAATCATTGTTTAACAATTAAATAAAGAGTGAGACAATAATACAGTGTCATGCAATACGTATTCTTCTGCTACTACGCTACCAGTTGTGGAACACTGTGGAAACACTGCTATGCAAGTCTTTTATAATTTTTTTATTTGTTGTTGTGTTATCATGTATCTTTGTGTTAATGTCTGTGTGGACCATGTGTCTGTTGAACAAATCAATCAATCAATCAATCAAACAAATCTTTACCAAAGTAAAGTGGGTTGACCAGACACATGCAACATTTTTTTTATTTTAATTTATGAAAAAAAAGTTAAATATGCATGAAAACTACAAAAAGTACCACAGCTGATGTAGGTCTTAAATAAAGTTCTTCTGTGGGGGCCTCTGGGTGACCTAAACAGCACCTAGAAGGGTAAAAACATCCTTTTGCATATAGTCTTTGAGTTACTTTCCTTTGTCTAGCGTGAGGAAGAAAGATTAGGACCATGGCTTTGATTAAAGGTCACTGCTACTTTCATGTTGCAAACTATATCAATATTGGTCATCTCTAAGCAAAACTAAAAGTTTAAATGTATAACAATAACAAAGTTTATGTATATATATATATATATATATATATATATATATATATATATATATATATATATATATATATAAATTGGGTTTAATGGTCAATGAATAAGTAAATTAATTAGGTTCAAAAAATCTTGTGTTTAGGTTTTTTAAAGGCTCCTGTGTTTTTCCATATGATTAATTTATGATCATGCAGAGCACAGATATGATCCTGTTCTTATAATGAAAACTAATTCCTATTTTAATTTAATCCAAGGATGTTTGATCTAAACATGAACAAGACGATTTAGGTCCCGCATTTCTGACCTTTTATGAAATGACTATTGTTGCTGTAGATTGCAGAGCCATTGATTTGCTTTGCTTTGAAACTTATCTGATAATTGACAACCACAGTCTGTTGACTTAGCTCTGTTCCATTTATTGAGTAAGTTAATGAACCCAATAGGCTTGCTAGTTTATCTACACGTTTTGTCCTTCAGATGACACCAGTAGATGCCCTCAGAATTGGACACAGAGACCAGACAGTAATAAATAAACATAGACCTGACCTACGTTTAAATCAATGGTTGGTTAAAGACCAAAGCAACTTCTGCAGATTAATCAGCTGAGAAGAGGTCAGTTCTGTGGTGGTGACAATAGGTGTATAAAAGTATATTTTGTACATATTTTCATGTATTTGTTTACTTTTTGTAAGCAAATAAATACACAAAAGTAATGGTAGGTAAATTGCTTGAATTTAGGGGTTTTTTTTGCCCCAAAATCTGCCACTAACACATTTTTCTTCGAACCAGAGAACTTAGACGTATTCAACTTCCTTTAAGTAGGCTAGATCCCAATATTAAGACACTGTACAAAGATTTAATTAAAGCATACAATAAATGAAGAGTTATCACAGGTTCGGTAAAATATAGCAATAAACACAATTCCAATGCAATCTGGAAAATGTGGAAAGGTTTTGAATTTTCACTGGATTACCAAATGCAGATTTTACATGTCTAAGTATTATAGACTTTGAAATTAAACTCATGTACTTGGTCCAAGATCCCCAAATAACTTTTTTGGTCAAATGTATATAGTCACTTATTCAGTACCACACACAGCATGATAATACATGTTTGTTGTCTGGTATAGGCCTGACAAATATCAGTTTTAGTATTTAAAGCCTATTAGGAATCTGGAACCTGGCTCTTTAGTGACTGAAATATGGATATATATATATATATATAAAGTATCTATTGCGTTTATAGGATATTAGGATTATTATTAGGATATTATAGGTCCGATAGTCTATCCTCCAGATCTCATTTTAATTACATTGTGCACATTTCATTTTGAAATAAAATAAAACAATCTTTCTTTCATTATTTAATACAGTAGCAATGCAAAACCAATTGCTGCAAAATATTGAGATTTATTTTCTATTATTTTTTTCCTATTGAAGACTGTTTAGTAAAGTTTCCTTTCAGTACATGTGAGGGCTAGTTTTTAACGGGTTTAATATAATCGAAAAATGTTCTGCTTTCAGGTCAACAGAAAGCCCGGCGCTAGGAGGGTCAGGAAATACGCAGGTGGATTTGATTATTAATTAGAGCTCCGAGTGTTTACACTGTACGAAGGGCAGGCTTTCTGACGTTTTAATAAACATTTGAGTTTTATAAAATTGTAAAATGTTTTGGAACAACTGGGCTAATTTATATGAAAGTTGGATGTGGAAAACGTGAGAGGTAAGAGTGTTGTTTTATGGTTCTTTCTCTGTTCGCTTGCATATTATTCCCCGAAGCTATTAGCTTGTAACACGGCTAACCTAATCATAGGTAAGCTCGTCGTTTTAAGGTCCGTGTAATATAACTTAAAACTTTTTTTCGTTGAAACTTGTTTTCGATACTTACTGGGCAAAATCAAAAGCTGCATTTAAGTAGCGTATTGTTTTTCAAATGTTTGGCTAGCACTTCCTTCCTTTAAATGACGTCAGACACGTCATTTAAACGGACACAAGTCAGTATGGCGGCCTTTGTTTGTGTTGTTGTTTGTGAAATGTTATTAAAATTGGCCAGGTAAAAAACACAACAACAACAAACAGCTGTTTCAGACGGTGGGGTCAAGTCGTACAATATGCATAAAATGGTTTTATAATTTTTGAAATTTGGGAAATTAGCACAACATTCTTGTTCCTTCTTGATCATTATAAAGTGATTTTAATGCCGTATGTTGGTTTTAAATCTTATTGTATTGTTCTGTCACGACTGCTTTAAATATGCTATAACCTTAAAAAATGAAGTTAAGACATTATTACCCTCTTCTTTTCATTGTAAGCAATATGTAAAACCCAGTCAGTACAGTAAAGGAAATTTTACCCTATAATATTGTTTAATGTTTTTTCTTAGAATGTGTTGCCTTTTAAATATTCACAGAAGAATGTCAATAAGTGGAATACAATTGTGTGCAACGTGATGTTAAAGTAGCCATCAGACTTTTATCAGCAACCAGTCAAGTGTTTTGAAGTTTTTCTGATTGCAATGTCTTATTAATTTTACAATATTGCTCTGATTAGATGTTTGGTTTGCATGTTAATATTAAAAACAAAACAAACAAAAAAACTTGAGAATTGTCAAATATGCTATGTCTTTGAAGAAGAATGTACTTTTAACAATTACTCATTTGAATGCATTCGTTTTCAAACGAGATAATTAAGTCTACGAGGTGTACTTGAATGCACCATAAGATTATTATCCATTTGCATAAAAATCTGTGTAGATGTGGTGTGACTAAACAATACAGCAGCACTAGTGTGGAAACACGTCTTTGTGGTGAAATTGGTCTCAAAATGACAAAATGTCAGTGAAATACGGTTAAACTTGTTGACAGAGGAGTGTGCAGGTGTATTTATGTGGTTTGCATTCGGCTGTTTGCATTGGTTGTAAAGACTAGTTGGCCTGTAGGTGGGGCTCTGATGCAGTGTTTCAAAGCGAAAGTCCCCGCTCTGGAAGTGAGAGCAGGGGGACAGGAGGCAGGACAGAGGGAGAGGATGCTGCTGCAGACTCTTTAAAAGACCTTAAAACTCTAGATTCAAAAAAATGTAGCTGGTTTAGGGGTGGTAACTGAATTCCCCATTACTACAAAGGGTTTATTTGGACACTTTATAAACTCATATGGTCATTTTATTTGCAGAATGTGCTTCTTTGAAACCAATACAGCCCATAAAAAGTGTTGCTTGTATAATGTGTAGTCTGTGTTGATGGATTAGTTTTAAATTGCTTTAATGTGCACATAAGGATATTTTATGGAGAATGCTTTATTCCTGTACCAGCATGCAGCTTATTTCGCTGAATACATGATTACATAATTAGGCTTTTGGAATATTAATTGCTTAAAATGCAAAAGGGTGGTGGGGGTGCATTCCCGAGGCATGTTAAATATCATCATTAAGGGGGGAGCAGATTTAAATCCCTCACAACTATGCAGAGGTCGTAATTATGTTGCTGTGTGTGCCTAATCTCTGCCTTTAAATGATCCTGAGATTAGATGCACAAATCCGATGATCTGATCATTTCACCCCTGTATTGTAAAAATTCCATTTTTGGCATTGCCAAATCCCATTCTTAGCGAGATGAACGCATTACAGAAACACTCTCCTGGCATCACTGTACATTTTACAAAGCGTAATACTGCATGTTGTCCCTCTGTGATTTGAATAGTTAAAAACGCAGCTATTAATTGCATAATTTGGTCGATTTCATAAACATGCGGTCATTAAAATGGCACTAGTGGCGTGCTTTAGATCTTGTGAGGGCTACTCCTGCCTTACAAATACTCCTCTTTGACGCGGGCTGTATTGTTATGGTCTAAATGCGCATTGAGCCTCCAGCCAGGCTCCAAGAATTTAAGATAAACCAAATCCCTCCCGCCCTTCGATTTGGGATGTCACTGCGGACGAGGCAGGGACGCAGGTGAAAACATTCGTCGAAGCTCCATCCTCTCGACCCGAAGCTGAAACAACTCTGCTTGCCTTCCTCTCCACCTCTGTCCGTCCCTCCCTCCGTCCTCCCTTCCCTCTCTCTTTCGCACTCCGCTGCAGCAGCCTCAGCACCTCAGTAGGGCAGGAGCACCGCACTGAGTCACATCTACACTACACGCACGCACATTCACGCACACAGACGCAGCCTCCTGCGGTATATCCCGTGTACGGCGCAGCGGCTTTTCCCACGGCATACCAAGTGCGTCCTCGCCGGGAGATGGGAGGTGCGGCTGCCGGGTCTCAGAGCGCTCAAAGCGGCTTGGTGTAGAGCCCTGCTGATCGGGGAATGCCGCTGGAAGTCTGCTGCTATTTCTTTTCCCAGTGCAGGAATCGCATTTTAACTGTGCCGCTGTCCGGGATTTAAAGTGAACAAGTCGCTTGATCAGGATATATCGTTATTCTGAACCTTTCTCATTTTTGGGGAGGGAGTGAGCAGAGTTGGGATTTGCTGTGGAGGTGCCCCTTTCTCCGCAGTGTCGATGCGGTTGTGACTGATATCTGCATAGATTACAGGTAAGGAAATAGTCTTTTTAAGAGGTTAGTTCCATCCACCAGGACTGTTTTATAGCGCTTTTGATGCGATAATAGCCGTAGATCAGGGTGGGCTTCCTACTGCACCAGCCAGGTGACAGGAGGCGTGTTGCACCTGTTCTAGCTGCGCCATGCCCGCTCAGCTCAAGCGATCGGACAGACTTTATCCCGCTGCAGGATCAGTCACCTGTCCCTCACAACAGTATGACTTTTGATATTTAGTACCGCAGAAAACTAAATTACCTGCTACTCCGCTTGATTCGGGACCTTATATTGCCCGAGTCACCTAATTTTTGCGCTGCCAGTGCCCTTCATGTGAGCCGACGAGAACAGCATCCCAAACTGTTAGTCGTCCTCTCTTTAAAATGATTAAATATTCGGTCACACATAGTGCCTAAAGGGATTGAAGTAATGTACATGCCTTGCTTTAAATATAGGGGCGTTCAGACTGCTTGACTTCAAAAGGAATCAGTCTAGACTTTGCTTTAAATTATTGAAATGGTCAAACTAAGTAACGCTCCATTTCCCACGGTCTTATCTGACATATTTAGAGGATATGGCTTTCTGAAAAGCTGCAGTTTCATTTCAGTAAGGTATTATGATTTACGTTGGGTGGATTTTATGCAGACTAAGTCGACATGCTAAGGATAACTTTTCTGCGTGCTCTTTGTTTTCACAATAAATATCAATTATGGAGCAACTTTGTATACATTCTGAAAAACTTTTTTAAAGCTTCCTTCTCTCAGAGCAGTTCAGGTCACTGGGATATACCACCTTCTTTAAGGCTGAATTTAACATCAGAGGCCATCCTATGTTATCAGACTAGACTTTGTCTAAGTTTAATGTCAGTTAATTTTATTGTTGTGGCCGAACTGTTTTAATTTTACGGTACTTGGAAGATTAGACATAAACTTGTTTTAGGAATTCAAATGTTTGTGCAGATTTTAACCCTTTGCATGCTCAAATGGTTAGACTTTTTTACTCTGTCAAAATAACTGTAATGTGGCTTAATATAAAGGGGAAATTGAAACAGATTTATTTAGCATACATTTTTTTTTCACAGCAAATGATGTAGGGATCTTTGACTCAGTACTCAAAGTTAAAAACTAAGAATTTTCTTTTGTTTTATTGGAAGGTCAACCATCACCTTATTCTCCCTAACTCAGGGTCACTTTTCTACAGACTGTCTGCATTTGAGTTTGAAGATTTGTTGGTGCTAAAACTGTATTTGAGATAAAAGTGAAAGACGCATGACATTGCAGACTGTTTTGACATGCTACATATTCAGCCTTGCAGTATGAATTATGTTTTATGGTAAAGTCTGTCTTGTACATTATTCCTTAGCTCTCTTTATCATTATATCTATCCTGCATTCTCTCCTCCGTTGCTCCCACTATTATTTTCACCTCATGCCCAGAAAGCTGTATCTCCTGCCTGTAGATAATGCAGAACCCTGTTACAGCAGTGGCTCTGAGCCCCTCTACTGGTTTCTCTCTCCTTACGTCCACTTTTTTATACACTCGGACTGAGTGTATGATTTCGCTCTTACTCTTGCAAATCCAATTTCGATCATCTTATAATTTTTGTAAAGATCACTATTGTCAAATATCAGATAGTTTGATTCCTATATGCTTCTATTGCCATGAGAAATTGTGTATTTCTTGCTGAAGTTTTGGATTTTTGTTCTTGAAGAACCTGGTTGGATACCACAGTCATAACTGTCTTAAACTTATAGGGAATAACTTGCTGAAAACTACTTGGCTTTTGAGATTCATGTGCATGTATTCAAATTGCATGTTGACTTTACTTTTTATCTCTTATTGTGACAAGTTTTTTTTTTTTAATTGATATCTTATTTTAACACATCTCTGCATGTGTTTACTCATTAGCTGTGTATATTCTGCTGTTGCAGCTGTCCTGGAGCAAAAATATTTAGTTCCAAAGCAGTCCGATAATCCCATTTTGTCATCATTTTGCATCCTTGTCTTTTCATCAAATTCCAACTCCGTGTTGACCTCTGTGAACATAGTAACACCCTCAGCTGTGCTAATTTTCCCTTCCTCTTCCTGCATGCTGTCAATCAAAGGCTGCCATAGGACTCGGAACGGCAGCTTTTATTGGCACATAAGCACCTCACATTGACATACCAGCCCCGGTGTGTCGGCCAATGTTACGGCTATAGCGCTGCAGTTTGACAAGAGCAGGCCTTGTCAATATTATGACTTGCTAATGGATAAACTCTCACTCCAGCCTTGGTAGTGAAGACATTAACTGCGTTTTGGGGGCAGTACCCTTGCAAGAATAAGCGCCACATAAAATCTTTGCAGCGTATTCATGTCAAGGGAAAACTAACTGAATATGAATGGGGAAAATCACTGACAGATTCTCCATAGTGATATAAATGCCTAGTGGCCATGTAGGCAAGATCCAGCGGAAGTGTGTTTGTGTGGCTGAGTGTGGGTGTGAATGATGCATCTGTGAATGGCTGGCGAGGCCCCATATGAATACTTCGGTCACAGAGACGTATCGTCATGTCAGACTGAATGATGCGTCTGTGAATTAGACCTGAATGGAGTTCTCTGTTTGTTCTCATTCTCTCTCCCTCTGTTTCCCTCCCTTCCTCCTTCCCTCCCTCCCTTGTACACACTTACACCCCTGTGGGCTGTGACAGGACTACCAGACACAGGCCAGTGTCCAATTAGGCTCGCTCCTCTCTCACGCCACCCAACACCACAGAGGAGATTGCAAATTGTATTTCTGTGTCCCCAACTGTTCTTCCTGCCGTCATGTGTCTAGCATATTTCAAAGCAGTAAGAGACAATGACAGGGATGTTAACCTGAAAGCAGGTTTTAGGTGGTGTGATTCTTCCCCTTTTTTTTTTTTTTTTTTAGCTTTGATAATAGTTTGTTTCAATGCCTTAACCTTTTCATCTCTCTTATACCTTTTCACCTATAGTGATACTACTATCAAACTTTTATTAAAAAATGAATGAGAGAGAAAATCACAAAATTGTGCATTGCTAAAGTGGAAGACAAATTGTACATAAAAGTGCTGCCTGCATTTGCATTCGAGTCAACACTTTTTAGAACCACTTTATGCTGCAGTTCCAGCTTTTGGAGGTGTGATACGTCTCTTTCACTTTTGGACATCTAAACATCAATGAGGTTGCAATTAGATTTTTAGGTCTCAGCCTTTGACTAGGACATTTTAACACAAGTGTGCTGTGATCTGAACAGTTGTGTTGTAAAACTGGCAATACTTGTTTTGTTGTAATGTTAAACTCTGACTCTGTGTCAAGTATTTGATAGCCCCTAACTGTCTAACAGATTGCTGTATTTTTAGCTCCATCCACCTTCTTTTCAGCTTAGACAAACCTCCCTCTTTCTGCTAAAGAACAGCTTCCCCATAAATCTGATATGCTGCCATCACCATGTATCACAGTGGGGATGTTTTGTTCAGTGAGATTTGCCCCTTCTTCAATATGTTTCCTATATGAATAGTGAACTGCATTTCTTCTGGCGTTATTCAGCAGTGGTCTTGCTTCATGCCATGCTTCCATTAAGGTCAAACCTATGGATTGCACCGCTCAGATAATTGATTTCATGTAGAAAAATGTATGCTGCATTAAAGGAATAACAGTTTACAAGTATGTAATTAAGCCTTTTATTATTCACCACTGCACTACATATTGATGTCTGCCCCAGCCATGACAGCAAAATCCAAACTGAGGATCTTCAAACAAAAAGATTTGTGAATGCTGTGAGAATAAATTAATACATGAGATAGCATCCATTTTAATGAGAACCGTTGCTCTCATCTGAACAGTAAAGTCAGCATATGCTTCAAAACTAGAAAGATTTGTCTGTGTATATGTTTTTATTGTTAAGAACATCTCTTGACTGCAGAGTCCTATTAAGATGTCACTTGGCTTTTTTAAGTGGTTTAACACATGCACATGCTCTATCACAGCTGCACTGCTTTTCTTTCCTCCCTCTAGTATTCCCTGGCGCTATTATTTCATCTTATTACTCAGTCCTTCTCTCTCACAGTTTCTGCCTCTAGCTTTCCCCTTCTATATCTTTCTTCCTTACTCAAAGCGCATAACTTTATCTGTGTGTGTGTTTGTGTATGGTGCCAGGCAAAAAGAGCAAAAAAAAAAAAAAACAGATTGCTGTGACATTGGAATGACCTATGAGGAAGGGTATAAACAGAGAAAAGGATGTTGTTGTAGACGGGAGGCAGAGTGATGTGGAAAGGCACCAGCGTATCAGTGGGTTTGCCAGACTGCTCGTTTTGATAGGACCATATTAGGCGTTTCTCCCTATGATTCATATGGAGCTGTGACTCTGATGTATAAACAGTTCTCTCTGATGCAGCGGCAGTTGATGTGCTGTGGCATATTGGTTCTATGCTTGTGTATGTCAAGCCAAGCATGACGAGCAGTAAATTAGTTTTGTTTCAGATGCATGAAATGATGAGAAAATTGCAGACTGTCTTAGGGCTTTTTTCGCACTTACATTCACTCTCATTTGCTCCTTCACTGGTGCCCTAAGTCCACGCAAGGATTAAGTTCCTAATTCTGTTTTCATCCTGGCCCTTGCAAAGAAATGTAGAAATTCATGCTGTAGCACACGCACACGTACTTGCATGCTCCATTAGTCCAGATCAGAAAGAAACCCACTCTACTAAATATTCTCTTGCTTCTCATCTGAACTGATTTTTCCTCCGATTTGCCCAACATGCTGCATTGACTATTTTATTGTTCATCCACTAAACCTAATTTTAAAATCTGTTAACTCTGAGAAGTTTTTGTACTTTTTAAAACTTTTTAAAAGTTTGTCATTCTATAATTATTAACACAAATTTATTTTATCATGGTTTTAAGGTGGTTTACAAACACCGAGACTTAAATGCAACAGTCTAAAAAAATAACCCTGCACATCACGTTGAACAGACCGCACACAGTAAAACATGGTGGTAGCAGGATCACATTATGGAAATGGTTCGATTTGGTTGGGACAGGGAGACCGGTCAGACTTGATCGCACAATTGGAAGCAATATAAAATCTGTAACGGGGTGCAAAATACTTGAGACAATAAAAGCAGAGACCAACTCTGAATATACAGTCAGAGCTAAAAAGGTTGGGCTTACTAAATTCATGGTTTAGCACAGTTCAGAGAAAGCCCAGGCATAAATCTGATTGTGGGTAGACTTAAAAATTGCTGTTTACACTTTCTATCCAATCTGGGTTTATGCTTTTATGCACAGAAGAATAAAAACAATAGGATACATATTAAAATGTTTGCCTTTGTGACAGAGGTATAAATCATTTTCAATTCACCATATTCTTGGAAAAATTGCTTGTAGGTCAGCCTTTTCTTGTTAGTTTGAGAATCTAGAGCTTAACCTTTTCGAGCAACAGTGCATGAAGCCTCTTCAACATTCTTTCAAAGGTTGTTTGTGGTGCGTTTGCTCCTAAAAGTTACCCTCATCATAGGCCTCAACTCTTCTTGAACTTTATTACTTTGCTGAAGCTGTGGATTGACCTTAATAAGTGGTGCTCTTTAGAAAAATTGAACTTGTTTCAGCTTGAAAAGAGAATCGATGCTCGATGTTTGGTGTTGAAAGAGGTCAGTGACTTCCTTTTTAGTTGTGAGCTCTCAAAGCATCGTTTCAAAGTGGGAATGTTAAAAAAAGACCCAAAAAACCCCCACATACACACACGAGAGCTTTCATTTTAAAAAAAAAACCCAGAATGCAGCCAATAACAACATAGCTGAGAATAGGTCTGCAGTTATAATTTACTTATTGAAATGTGGTATTGCTCTCAGTGACTGTTTGCAGACTTCTATAATCAAGTATACCAAGATTATTACTATATTTTATTTACAGAGACAATTCACTGTGCTAGTAGGAGGGATCCTGCAGGTTTCCTTTGAGAATTTAATGATAATATACCCTTCTATTTTTGTCTCATCCCCATGCTGTTACACTCGTTCTTTTACCTTGACACTTTCAGTCCCCCCTCAGTGTCGGTGAACATCAATATTCAGTGCTAGCACAGTAATTGTAGAACAGCAGGTTTAAGGGGAACCCCTGCTGCTTTTTTAGCCAGAAGGTAGTGAGATTGAGTGAGAATCAACTCAGTGTTATTCCTTCTTTATGATAACTCCACCTCTTCCTGTGTTCTCCCTGCCCTAAGGCATGTTGCTGTCTCGCGGCATAACTTGAGGAATGTTACAGAAAGAATTAGCGAGACTTACACAGGGTTTTGCGTTTTTATTCTTTCTGTGCAAGACTCCGCTTTGCCTTTCCTGAGTATCTTTTTTTCTGTTGATAGGATTTGGGGTGGCTTATATCTGTGCAAAGGCATTGATTGACTCGCAGCCAAACTCGCACCAGAAAGTTGGAGACTTTTTTTTTTTTTTTTTTTTTGCTCACTTGGCATAAAACCTTGCATTTATCTTTTCAGCTAAGTCTTGGACTTTTAGCAGTTTAGTCATTGCAGTTTGAATGAAGAGCAAGATTTGAATGTACAATTTTGGACTTATATACCAATTAAAGTCTTTCCATATTTAGTCATTAATCAGTTAAATAATAGTTTGTGATTTTTTTTATTAGGGTTCCAAAAGCCTGGGAATTTTAAAATTGGATACTTCCTATGGAAATTGAAATGAGTAATCTTGGAATTTAAGATGGAGAAGTCTGGCCTTAAATGCAAATTTTAAAGTAAACAGAAGAAAGCATATGTTGTTTTGACTAAAAACCTGTTTTTGTGCAATACATTTGAGTACATCTATCCATGGGTCTTGAACTCCAAATTTCAACGGTTTGACTTTTACAACTTTTAGAGGTCTCAACAAACCTGAGTTAAATATTCATTTCATTAGCATAATTCTGTAAAACTTGATTGTATGCTGAAGAGGTAATTCAGCCATTTGATTCAGGTATCTGGTGGGCTAGTGACACATCTAATAGTTGCAGAGCCCTCGCCCTTGAAGACGGGAGTTTCACCCTGCTGATTCATACTATTTTGCAATCCTGCTTACTGCAGGGGCATTAAAACTATGCCAACTACATCCTCTTTCGGCTCACCAGAAATTCATCATATCATCTGAATTTACAAACTGATGTAAAAATTGCTTGAGGGTTTTATTCCTCCCTTCAACCATTTTCTCTTCTTGTCCCTTCGTTCTGCAATTGTCATGGCAGTTGTTCCAGCTGAGCTTTGACTGAACTGTTGTGGGTCCGCCAGGCAGATGTTGAAACCAAATATGCAGGACCACACATGTGTTCAAAAGGGTTTTCTCCATCTCACTTCAAGCTTAAAAATGACCGTGACTCCATGAAAAGCCAATGCACGGCAGAAGAGGGGAGAAGAGTGTGGAGAAATGCTAAATAACAATTTTGCATCCTCTTGCTCGCTGCTTTATATGACTTTTGGCTTGAAAGCTTGTCTGATGTGTTTATGCCACAGGCTTGGAGCTGGAGGTAAAAGGAGAAGCATTTAGTAGTAGGTAACCAATAAGTAGGGATAAGCTGTGAAAAGTTATGTAATCAAGTGTAAACTCTGTTTATCCATTTCTCAGTTGGTGGTCTACTTCTCACGTTTGACTCGGGTGAAGAAGGTTTTGCTTGTAAATTTAGTTAAGAGTTTTGATTTCAGGTAAGTTTCTTACTTGAAAACATTACATGGTTTTTAGATTAATGGAAATAGAATAGGTTCTTGGTACTTTTTGTACTAATCTTTGCCATTCCTCTTTGCGTCTTTTTTTTTTTTTTGCTAATGTGCCACAGTTTGTATTATTCAAAGTTTAGACATGTCTTTAGGATAAAAGAAATTTGAGCTGAAACAGAAAACTCTGTTTAAGCTCTGTTAAACAGAAAGTGTTAAAACAGAAAAGGTTTAACGCATGTGTTTTGAGCAAAGAGTTTGATTTAAGAGTTTGATTTTAAACATGTTTTCCAAATTTAGGTTTCTCTTTTATTTCTCATGTTTCAGTTGTAGAGTTTATTCATCTAGATTTCAAAAGTTTCTCTGCTCCAGGTGGCAGATAGAATCTGTTTAAAAAGTATCTATACTCTCGTTTTTACATTTTGTCACATTACAATTGGCACTCAATGCCGATTGTGATGTTGTAATACTGTAATTACTGTCGTAATACTGGAACATATTCTTTATCTCATATTCTTTGCATTCTTTTGCTTTTTATTTTTACAGGTTATTAAAAAATGCTTGGCCTTCAAAGCAGATGATACTTTTAAATGAGCACACTTGTTTTAGCTAAACAAAATCCTTAAAAAAGCAACTATGTTTTTATTTCAATTTACATTAATGGGCATAATTATGCTGCATAAATTATTCTAATGCAATGAGTTGACTAGTTAACCATCAATATTGTAAACACTTTCATTTCTAGCTCACAGTGGGCTGCTTTCCATAATTACAGACAATTATTTAAAATAACTGGCTATTATTACCTGCTATGACTTTATGACAACATTGGTTTTACTGTTTGGATGTGTTTGTCAAAAATGGTGCACAGAAATAGATTTCCATGTGTGCACAAGCACATTAAAAAAAAAAAATAATTTAAGCACCTGATTATATTTAGTTTGTAGAGCAAGTTAAATATCAAGTCACTTAATCATAGGCATTTCTTGTAATAAATTTCTCATTTTCACTTTGACCTTTTATGGAAATTACACATCCACTTTGCCACTTCTGCTCGTTTATCAGATCCGGGTGGTAGCAGTTGTACGGCACAATTCACTGAATGTGCTTAAAACTGGAATATCTCAGCAGCTGTAAGGGCACATTTGACACATCTTGTCAAACTGCTCATTTTTCAGTATTCTGAGATGGTTACAGTCGAGGCTGCAAGTCTCTGCAGGTGTAGACATTCTGTCTTCCCTGGTGTGTCCCACATTTTCCATCTATCCCACAAGGCATAGACTGAGGTAATGTGTCCTGGATAGGGATATGAACAGGAAGACAAATTATGACATGATTTTTTTTTCCCCCATCAAGAATGTAGTTTGAACAAGGCTGTATGTCTTTTTCTGACAGTGAAAACTAAAAAGTCGAGATTGAAAATGCATCAGAGGTACATTTTCAGTAAATGTATCAGTGTCCTTCCGCAACTTTAGTTTGTGCAGTGGATACACTGCAAAACACAGTTTGAGGTATTCTTGGTAAATGACCGTCAGTCATTGTTGTCAAACATTCTGTGTAAAAACTGATATCCAGTATTGTACTGTAAATTTTAAAACTGAGAATCAGTTTTTATGTTCATGGTAAGTGATCCAAAATATTGTAAATGTGTTGATGAAAACATACGAGTGACTCCACAAAGATGTTTTTATATTAGAATTTTAGTTTGCAGTAGTTCTACTAGCTGTCATAGCCAAGAAGTACTGCAAAATAAGATATTTTAAGATCTTTCTCTAAGTTCTTTAATGCAGTACAAATATTACTGTAACTTGGCATACAGACGATGATGCACTTTTGGAAATTATTTTCAAGTACAAATTAAACAATTTCTTGTAGAGAATGAAAGTATGTAATTTTATAAAGTTTTCTTTTTGCTACCTTTTTGCCTTTTTTGTGGAAAATGCAAAAAAAGGCTTTGGAACATTCATTTTATGCATATATTTTTTATTTTGTTTTAATTAATTTACTATTGTCTATTACCATCATTTATTGTAGGCAGACATTTGTGATTTCTTTTTCCCTACTGTGACATTTGATCTATGAATATTTTTTTCAGTGAAATTCTGGTAACCATATTTGCCAGTGATTTACTGCATAATTGCATGGTACTGCTAAGCTATAGTTTTTCTTTAAGAAAGTACACTTAAACTGACACAAGTGCCATTTTTTAAAAAATGTTGATGTCATAATTATGACTTACTGGGTTGCATTTCCCTTAATAAATAGTATTTTCTGTCTTAGTGGAACAATAGGAGCTTAGGAGATGGTAAAGTAGAAAAAAATAACAGATTAATAATGGAACAAGCAGCGATTCTTGTTCCAGCTGTGCATCACAAACCAGAACTGGCATCTTAAAGACTTGACTTCTAAGGATTATGAGGGAGAGCTGTAATCCATGTGCTTTGAGTAAACCAAATCATCCACTGCTCTGATGAGGCTCACAGATGTGCATTGTGATCTGCTTTAGTGTAGATTTGTGTGTTCCTCTGAGTTTTTGATGGTGTTTTATGGAAGGTGTACAAAATGGAAAAAGTGACTTAAACAAACAAAACCATTCTCATCCTTTACCTGCATGTAGTTTAGCACCTATTTTTGGTTTTGTCTTTTGACGATTTATATCCAAGTCTGTGTGAAACTACAAAGTCATTTAAAAAAACTACTGTAGAAGCAGATTTAGAGATGCATTAAAACAGCTGTTTATCGTTTTTAGCATAATCATCCCACAAAGCCTTCAGATTTATCAAGCTTCCCTGTCTAAGAAGTTAATTTCAGAGGTCAAGTCTGTTTCAGCAACTACCTGCTATTACTGCATGATTTAGAAAGAAGGAGCTAAAATCTGGATGAACATTAAAAACAAACTGTCACAAGATATTTGAGCCTAGGCAAGTCTAATCTTGTAATGTGAACTTGTTAAAAAACCTGATTTTGCTTGAGGGTTGCTTCAGAAGCAGTCACTTTAGCGTGTCATTATGGTTTTTTTTTTCTTTCTTTGTTCTGGTCCCTGGCGAGCTCAAACCTGTTGAAAATTAACACCTTTTTATGATATCTGATACTGGAATGATAAATGTGTTAAGGATTTTTTGATGGGCAAGTGTTTTTAGCAAAACCAGCCTTGTATTCACTCACTCAGTTATTCGTGTACATCTGTATTAGCACTAATTGCTGCTGTATTTTACTGATCTCTCTAAGTTCTGTTGCAGTGACATTCTCTTTTTATTTTACTGTTATCTTTTATTTATTTTACTGCTATCCTGTTATCCAAAGCTGATTTATTCAAATAATGCGTTGAAAGTTGTCTGCACTGTCCCTCAAGGCACCAGTAGTCTTAAACTTGTCTGTACCTGGTCCACAACTCCTCCGCATCTTCTCCCTGAAGCCCTGTCATTATGTCTACATGTTGGTACTTTTCGCTGAAGGTAATTTGGCATGTTTATACAGAAAATTAAACCGTGTTATTCATGTTTCCTGACTTTAATTAGTCTGACCCATTTTTATGGTCCTGTACAGGCTTTTTCACAGAAGAACGTGAAGAGATAAAGTTGCTGCTGGTTTTCCCTCTGATTTTAACAAAACTCAACTGTCAATTTCTTTTCAAACACATTTGTGTGTATGCTCTGATGTTTCATTTCCTCACTGACAGCGTAGGCTTTAAATACAAATGCAAACAAGCCCTGCTGTTTTAGCTTATGTGTTGGCTCAATTCCAAATTTAAATGGGAAATCTTATTATCTCAAACAATGTCTTCTTATATTTGTGTTCTGGTGGCTACCCCCAGAATTGGAGAAGCTAAAATTTAATTAAAGAAACTCCACATTAAAACATAGCTTTTTAAAGTTTTTTTTTTTACTTTCATGTTCTTGTGCTGTTGTGCTTAGAGGCAATGCTTTGGTGGATTATAGTTCTAACTCATGGAATACAGTGATGTACAATAGTAAAGCATTTTCGTTTTGTACGGGTGCTTTCGTTTATGTGGTGCATCCTTTAATATATTCTCCTGTTTGGTTCTTAGCCTAAGCTCCTTTTGATATCTGCATTTTGTCCCAACTATTTTCTTTGATTCTGGGGCCTCATTTTGAGTTGTTTTTTAACTTTCTCTCTTAATCCATTAACATTATTTCCACTATGTGAATTGTTTATTAAGATTGGAGCTTCATTTGTTACAGCTTGCAGTGTGACTAGATTGTCTGGATATTGCTGAATAGAGAAGGTGAACATGGTATATCTGTATGTCTAAATGGAAGGTTTTATGATACTTATGGTTGTGAGTTGATGCAGAAAGATAACATTGCTGGGTCAAAAATCTCTTGAAGGAAGAATATGTAAGCTGCAAGGTTAAGAGTTGTCTTTAGATCAGAGTTGTCATGTATTTAAGAAACAAGCGAAGAATCCCAGTAGACTTGTACCTCAAGCACTTAAAAAGCAAGGTTATTTGAGTCCATCTCACTGAAATACACAGTCATACACAAATACACTATTATTTGGCCTTCTTTCAGTTTTGTGTGTCATTTTACCTCGAAGGCTAAAACAAGTCATGATTAGTCTGTCTTGATAGGGAAAAGGTATGTTTCAAACCAGTTAAAAAAAGAAGTAACAAAATTGGGTAAGGAGGAGACGAAAGGCTGCTAAAGAAAACGTTACCACAAATCTCACTCTAAAAATACCGCCCTGAAAGGAGAGGTCATACTGGGTAGGTGTAATTTTTACATGCAGTTTAGCATTTTGCATTTAGTGTATCCAGACTGGGATATAATTATTGTCTTGATTTGTTTGATGGTGATTGATCATTATAGCTCCATGAGTGAATCTTTGTCATATATGATCAGATGTTGATGATCAGATATTCATTAATTTCACTATATAACTGGTTCTCTGTTGTTGTTGTTCTGTGCCAAATTTGAGATTCCCTCCTCTCAGGCACTCGGATAATGTCTAACACAATCAGAATGAGGTGCTAATGGCAATCCTTCAACTCTATTAATGACTTTAGAGATCTAGATCTGCACAGATAACGCTCTACCAATCACAAACCACATCAGTACCCACTTCAGCCTGAGCCAAGAATGTGAGTGTGGAGGTCTCAGTGTGTTCATATGTTTGAATAAACTTACTGTGAAACACAAAGTTGTTTGAGTGCAATTTAATCAGTGATACTGCACTGTCACAATATTAAGATTGATGATGACAAAACAAAGTGCATTTGAACTCTATCATACAAAGGAGGATTTGTAATTCCCACCATATGTAAGAACAAAGACTGTAAGCAGTGTCAAAATCTGAGCGCAGCTGAATGAAAAAAGAAAAGATTAAAAGCACATACAAGGAGTTTCTGTTTTTATAAAAATTGCATGTAATTTTTTTTTACTCTTTCCAATAATCAATGGATTTTTTTATTGGTTTTACAGCAAAGCTTTGTTATGATTTCCGAACAGCTTTTTGCCTGTCTCTACTGTCATGTTTACAGTTTATCTTTGGTGATGAAGGAAGGCCACCTTGCCATCACCCTAATTTTTAACACCTTTAATATTTTTTATTCAATTGGTTTGAACTTTGACTAAGCTACTTAAAAATGTTCCACTCTAATCTTATCCATCTCATCGAGATTTCTGATGAGATGGATAAGACTGGCAAAAGCTTATAAGCTAATAAAACGAAATGAAGCGTAAACATAAAGCCAAAAGGTAATCCATGCTTTGGACACTTTGTTTAAATTTGTTTTGCTCACTTTATGGATTTTGCTAAAAAAAAAAAATTGAAGATTAGAATTTTTCATGTTGCCACTATTTTTTTTATGCTTTTCAGAAAAAAAATGGCATTAATGTACAATAGTCCAGTCTACAAGTGATTAAAGCATAAACTATGTAGTTTTTGTGTGGACTGAGAAAGAAATGTTTCACTGAAATACTAGCTTTCAGGTTAGACTTGAATCAAGCTGACTGAGTTCATTCCCAGAGCTTGCTGCTTTTGTTGCTTAAGGTTTTTCTCACTGAACTTCAGAATCAGTTTATCGTTGCTATAGCAAACCAAACAAGGTTGCCTTGGAAATTAATCTTGTTTTACATGTAAAAGAAAAGCGTTTTGAGATATAAAATCTTTTAACATTTACTGTTCTGTGAACAGAAAAGTATATTTGGAATAAACTGAGTAAACACTCAGATGATTTCCCTTGGAAATTGTTGTTTTTAAACTCAAATATTGCTTTAAATTATTCATAAATTGCCATTGAGGCATCTTGATTCTTGTAAACATTTTTGATTGCGACATGTGTAGTCATGATGTTCGCCTTTCAGGCTGTGTTCTTGCATTTAGTTGACATATACCCAGTTGACAACAGCTCTGTGGTGGATTAGACCTCCTAACCTTGATCTTGACAGGGTATCTTGTGACAGTAATCCATGCTGCTAATCCACGTCTTGATGTAAACACCAAGGACAACCCGCCTTCTATTTTCTGTCCTCATTTTTCCCCTCCCTACTCCTGCCTTTCTGAAAGAAGTGAGTTTGCCATCTGTTTATTGTATCAACAGGGGTCAGTTTTGTGGTGCTTATGTTGGACCTACTCTGTCCCTATTCATTACTTAAACTGTTGTCTTTTAAATGAAAGGGCTGCCCAATTATTATCCTACATAATTATTATATCTGGCTACGATTAATAATAACATTGATCAATTTTATTAAGGTGGAGCTGTGTTGCTCACAATAGCAATGGTCTAATTTTTTTAATGAATGAAAACAGTTGTTCGCGTCTACTGTAAAAGTGAAACCTATTGCCTTAAATGCATTCCGGAAATGAAATATTGACGTTTGTGTTTTTATTTGAGGAAATAAGTATACCCTTTGACATGCTGTGAAATTATTTGGCTTGATTGTATTATTTATTTGTAAAATGTTTTATTACATAAACAGAAAATCCTGTTTTGTGGTCAGCCAAATTTGTGTGTACTTGAGGCAGAATTGTGATGAAGTGTGTTCTGCTCTGTGGTGTCATGTTTGTGTTTGTGGATTAAGAGGCATGTGTACAAACATGCATTTCTATGGATATTCCGGGCCATTGAGGGACTTAGTTTTCCTGCAGTCCCGGTGGGTTGCTACAATTCATAGCAGGGCTTACTACTCTGTGTGCCAAAGCACAGCAGGCAGGCAGACAGACTTGGTTGAGTTTGGTGGGATGGGGAGGAGGTCTGGAGTCTCCTCCAGTCACTGCATCCCCAGATCTAGGACACACAACTTTACCTTCTAGTTCTTCCTTGTTTCTTGTTTTGCTTATTTCTATTTCTCATTAAAGTGTAATTTTCTGAATATTTTATGGTGTCTTGATATGTAGTACCACTGAAGACAAGCTTCCTCTTGTGCTACTACAACCAAAACTATCTTGCAGATTATTGTCTCAGGTTAATGACACAATAAGCTGACATGATAAAAATATCACATCATTGTTTTTTATGGCAATATCAAAATCAGTTTTATTAAAGTAAAAATATACACAGTGTATACTGTTTGCTTTATAGCTACTGTAAAGTATAAGGCAAACACAAGAGTAAAAATAGAGTTATGTTGTTTAGGTAACTTTTTATTTTTGTTTTTATGTATTCAAAAAGCCACCAATTAGCATACAGAGGGAGGAAAAAAAAGAGAGTTGCCAAAAAAGAGAAGATATTTCATACGTCAATCAAGTGATGTTTATCTGTCATTTCAGTCAAACAGAAAGAAGAGCTGTCATCTAGGCTGTTGGACAGGGGGAAATACGTTACTCACATACAGACAAAACACAACCAACATTGTGAGCTCAAAAACCATTTTAAATAACTTGTTTCTCAGAAAGCACTTTGATGCCTGAAAGGCTAATTTTGGGCACAACAACCATCAGAAAATACATAATAGATGTGACAGGAACCATTTTTACTTTGGCAACATTTGAGCTACCACCAGAGATGACAGTAAAAAAAAAAAAAAGACGACAAATAGGCTTCAACAAAGTAACCCCCTCCTATGAATGGTCTGATAGATGGGGGAAGCGTTTATGTGAGAAATTACTAGGAAATGAAACGGCTGCCAATTTCTTTTGGAAACAGCTTACCTTCTCACAACAAGAGCAAAAAAAAATTCAAAAATATCTTAGTTGGAAGCCAGCCTTGTGAGTAAACCAGGATTATGAGATGAGTGGGTGAAAAGTGGGGTAATTACAGAAATAAAAATGCTGTTGTGTTTTAGGGCAATCTCTCATGCATTTAAAGAGAATGAGTGGCAATGTCTCATACTGGGAATAAGAAAAGGGTGGCACATACATACACAAATAATAAATGATAAAACAAGAGTCGACTGACTACATACACAAAGATCAGCCAATTATTAGTAAAGGCTGCAAGATGATAGAAGACCACAGGAATGTCACTGCTAATAAACTATCTAGAAATTATCCAAATTATTGGCGGAGAATTGTAGCTCTACTAATTTTAGTCAAATATCTATGTATACAAAAGAATACGTATGTTAAATGTTTTTTGCATTTTCTTTTCCTAGAGTGCATTGTTTTTGCAGCATTTTGTTAAAAAAATGTTGACCCAAATGTTGCTATTAACTCCTCATTTCCAATTTATCATGTAATATTTACCCATTGGTTAGAAGTGACACCAGCATCACAGAACTTGCAGATTTTCTGGATTCTGCATCCCGTTGTTTATTTATTTTTTATGGGTTGGCATGTAGTGTCACACTTTTCCGAAAGTGAACAAAATATATAGCTTCCATACTGTCAATTTGCATTTGCTTTGAGAAATCATTGTTCCTCCTTTTTATCTCAAGTATTGCATCTGAATTTATAAAGAATGAAAAAAGAGCAGAGAAAAAGTCAGACACTAATAGCACGTGAAATTAAAGATCAACTATGCTTTAGAATGTCAGTCCCTCTTTATGCCTGTGTGTATGTGGGTGTGTGTGTGTGTATGTGCATCTTGTCTGATGTATAAATCCTCAGAACCAGAGCAAGCTTTAATTAATGGAGTTTGATGATTAGCAGGCATAGGCAAACAGCAGTTAAATGAGCCCCCCCCCTCCTTTCCATCAGTGAGGATAATTGCGTCTCAGCAACAAATTTATGTGGCAGACACGCTGCCTTTGCAGGGGCATCACTGATGAGGTGTTTTTAGAGCGTTAATGCTTTACAACTGCCAAACTTGCATTTCTCAAGGGAATCTGCATGAAGCTTTTGTCTTGTTTTTTTTATAGTGTGTTTTTTAGTTTGTAGCTGTAAGCTGAGTGAGAATGCAGTTGTGTTTACAGTATACACAGGAGAATAGGTGAATATAAAGGATTACCAAGCTCCCTCTCTCCCTTCATCATCATGGCTCACACTTTATCCCCTTTAGTCTAATTTCTCAGATTCCTTTGCTTTTGCTATTTTCCTGTTTTTATTCACCTACAGGAAAATGTCAGCTCAGATTTGCTTGACCATTCATCTTCTCAATGTGAAATTAATATTCTACTCCTTTTTTAAATTTTTGACTTACCTTATGAACTGAGTATATGGCCAACAGTCTTTAAGATTGCAGCAGCTTTCCTAAGGTCCCCTGTTTAAATCGTGATATGTGAGGTAGCTCTGACTAGGTGACACCAAGTGTAACTTTTTGGTGTATCTATAAATCATTTTGCGTGAAACAAAAAAGCACTCCAGATGATGTATCCCTGTGGTACAACATGGTACTCATTCTCTCTAGATCAGGAGTCTCAAACTCCAGTCCTCGAGGGCTGCTGTCCTGCAGTTTTTAGATGTGCCACAGGTACAAAACGCTGGAATGAAATGGCTTAATTACCTCCTCCTTGTGTAGATCAGTTCTCCAGAGCCTTGCTAATGACCGAATTATTCTATTCAGGTGTGGTGCAGCAGAGGCACATCTAAAAGTTGCAGGAAAAAGGAAAGCGGCCCTCGAGGACTGGAGTTTGAGACCCCTGCTCTAGATGCTTTTCTTCAGTGGGACATACAGTAGAAGCTGATCAGAGTTTCCATGCGAGTCGGGAAGTTAGTCTTAAAGGTTGAAAAATCATTTGAGTGTGGTTGAGGTCCAAATTCCAGCAGGATAAATGATGGCATATTTAGTGCAAAAAGGCATAGTCAAAGTAGACCTACCACTTTTGGGAAAAATGTGGAAAGATTGCTGTTCAGACCATCTCCATTCAGTCTGAGCTTGAGCCATTTTGCAAAGAGTTTTCATTAATAATTCAGCATGTAGATGTCCAAAGCTGTAAGAGACACTTCACAAAAACCCTAAGTAGTGGGTGGGTTGTTAGGGGACTCAATAAAAATACACACCATACCTTTCAGAGTATTATCGGTAAAATAAATGAGAAAAAAATCCATGGATATTTATCTCTTTTAAAAACACAGTAGAACTGGTTGTAGTTAGATGAAAATATATTCCCGGGGGGGTTTACTGAATGCTGTATCTATGCTTTAATCAAACATTTTGCCTTTTACTTAGCAGGTTTAGCTTTCTGAAACCAATCTGGGTCTCAGTTTAATTCATCTGCCTTGCAGAGTTATTTTATATTTTACTCTCTTGGTCTCCATTTTTTTCTCACCTTGCAACCTCATTCCTTTGTTTCAGCTATGCTAACAATGCTTCTTTGCACACACATCAGAACATGCCTCACCTATCTCTGGATCAGTTTGTATTCCCCTCATCATCAGCTCTGGACCTCTTATCATGTGCTGCAAACTAGCTATGCTTTGCACTTGCTCTCTTTATGTCTTCATGGAGAAATTGAGAGTGTCAATTCTGTTGAGAGGTTGCATTTTCCTCCACCATGCCTGATGAATGTTTGTATGTGCCCTGAAATGAGATCTGTGGCAAGATAATGCTGGATATTGTCTGCAGTCATTGGTTAGGAATGTTCATGATGTCTAATCATAGTAATGATAATAAATTTGGAAGTTTAGATTTGTGCTTTGTTGTTTAGAAATTAAGTTTTAAAGCTTTTATGTAGCTTTATGATTTGCGGCGATTTACCTTTTTTTCTCTTATCAGTATTCCTTCACAAAGATCAAATTTATGTGAAAACCAGTTATGTGAGATTAAATTAATGTTGATACATCTTTTTTGGCTGGAATATCCCTTATATTGATTCTTGAATGTATTGTTTACAAGTAGTTCTATGCTTTACAAGATTGCCTTCAGTAGTGTGAATTTACAATAGTTGTATTGGTAATGGGGAGGTTGTGCAAATGACCTTAGGTCTAAAGGGAAGCTTATTTTTGCAACTGCCAGCATTTCCAACCTAATTGTTCCTCTTTGGCTCATAAACCTCCCTCTTTGTGTGTGGATATGTGAGTGTAGGTAATTTAAAGAGCGAAAGATGGTCCTTTTTCTTTGCTAGCAGTGTCAGCAGGTAAGCTGCCCTATTGGGAGAGAAGAGAGAAATCGCCAAAGCATGCAGATTGTTACTCCAAGGGGAGAATCAATTAGGGGCATGGAGGCTGGAGCAGAAAGGCAAATAAAGATGGAGAGAGGCAGGAGGTCCATGCAGAAAGATGCTGCAGAGCCATGCTGATCACCTCCGTTGAGACGATGCATTACTCTTCCTGTTTTTTGTCCCACTTTCTGTACCTGATTTAATAGTTTGACACAAAGCAACAAATTAAACAAAAAACTTATCTTATTTCATTTAATTTTTGTCTTTTTTTGTCTAGCTCATTGATCCAAGTACAGATTGCTTTAGGGTCTCTAACACATGGCATGTACACCTGTTTAAAACTTTTAATTTGCTCTGTTTTAATCTGTGCCAGATGAAATTAGAGTAAGAACCACTTTATTTAAAAGTAATTTGTTGGTAATATTTGAGTTCATTTCCCAGATTTCACTTCTTTTTTCTCTTCCTCTCCGTAGGTGCATAATGACCTTCATCTCAAAACGGGCTTGATCCTGCAACGGTACTGGACTGTGCCTCTGTCCCTCTCCTCAACCGTCCAACCATCAGCACAGCCATGACATCTCAGTCAAAAATACGGACCTATTTTTTCTTTTGCTGCTTCCTGTTTAGTATGGTGCTTCCTGCGGGATCACAGACAGTGGTGCAAGCCCCACAGGCCCACAGTGCCGGATCCCAAGTGATCACAGCGTTGCTCCAAGAGGAGGGGTATGCCTCATTTTATGCTGAGGACCCGCAGTGGACATTTAACCATCTTGCTGTGGACTATCGCAATGGCAACGTTTATTTGGGAGCAGTTAATCGCATATACAAACTGTCTCCAAGTTTGAAGCTTCAACTGTTCCATGAGACTGGTCCAGATGAAGACAACCGCAAGTGCTACCCACCACGTATTGTTCAGCCTTGCAGCGAGCCACTGACACTTACCAACAATGTAAACAAGATGCTTTTGATGGACTACAGGGAGAACCGGTTGCTGGCTTGTGGCAGCCTCTACCAGGGCATCTGCAAACTCCTCCGTCTAGATGACCTCTTCAAACTGGGAGAGCCCTTCCACAAGAAAGAGCACTACCTCTCTGGTGTGAATGAGAGTGGCTCTGTGTTTGGTGTCATTGTTTCCTATGGCAATGCTTCTCCAGATATGTTGTTTGTAGCCACAGCAGTCGATGGTAAACCAGAGTACTTCCCTACCATCTCTAGCCGAAAACTGGCAAGAAACTCAGAGGAAGATGGCATGTTTGCCTACGTCTTCCATGATGAGTTTGTGGCCTCTATGATTAAGATTCCTTCGGATACATTCACAGTTATCCCTGACTTTGACATATATTACATTTATGGCTTTGCCAGCGGGAACTTTGTCTACTTCCTAACTTTGCAGCCCGAAATGGGAGGTGGACCTACCACAGGTTCCTCTTCTGCTGGTCGGGAACAGGTATACACATCCAAGATAGTTCGCCTTTGCAAGGCAGACACAGCATTCATCTCATACGTCGAGGTCCCAATAGGGTGCATAAGTGGCAATGTGGAGTACAGATTACTTGAAGCAGCCTACTTATCGAAAGCTGGTTCCATCCTTGCACCTTCACTGGACATGGCCCCAGATGACGATGTGCTTTTTGCCATCTTCTCAAGAGGTCAGAAGAGGCGTCCGAGGCAGGCCCCTCAGGACTCTGCTCTGTGTGTTTTTTCACTTCGAAAGATCAATGAGAAAATCAAGGAAAGGTTGCAGTCCTGCTACAAGGGAGAGGGCACACTAGATCTGGCCTGGCTGAAAGTCAAAGATGTTCGCTGCAGCAGTGCGGTGAGTATGCTAGAACAAAATGCAAATGTGAGATTTTTGATTGATGACATGATGGAATTTCAGAACCAAGTTAGACATCTAAGAACATACTGCACTGCAAGTGAAATTTGCATTGTAATTTCTCAAGGTTTCTTTGAAGATTTTTGATTTTCCTTTTTCATTTAAAGCATAGTATGTGCATCTTTAAAATATACTTAACTGGTCATAAAAAACAATTCACATATTGTTTCTAGTTATTCTAATTATATGCAAGTGTCTCTGGGGAATATTAGATGTGATTCTCACCGATGTTTCGCTAACGAGCTCTACTGCACAAGGGGAGTTACCAACACAATGTTCTTCAGTGGGTTCATAATCCCTCCAGTCGCAATGAGATGTTAACCATCCACTGCCTGTTTGAATCTGCTCACCCCTTAAACAGTGCAGCTGAACAGTGTGCCAAATTACCATAATTTTATTCTCCATAACAGCATTACAAATTCAGTGGTTCAGTTCATTTGATTTCTCTCTTTACGCACATAACAAATAAGGTTAAATTGGGTATTGGATGCTTGGGCTACCTTCCCCAGGAACCGCACTCTTTTCTTAACTACTCTTCTCTTGATGCTGCTAAATGGTTAGAATAAAAAACCATTTCAATCAAAACTGTATAACTGTATGAAGTAATTTTAAATGCTATTATCCAGGAAGTGATGACTCTGTCATAGCCATAACTCTGAAATATAAATTTCATCTTGATGGTGCTGAGAACATATTATCCTGACCTCAGTCATGTACCTACTCTGAGACATTATGATGTTGACCCCACTTGTGTTTGGTTCTCAAATAACTGTGTTAATCTATTAATCTGTCTCTGGCACAGCACACGTGCCAGGATGCTGTTCTTTGCAGCTTGAGGGCCTGATAAATCATGCCTGGGGTAGAGCTGTCGGCAGGGAGAGTAGAGAGTGAGGTAGCTCAAAGAGGTTAGCGGTGAGAAATGATGCCATTTAAACATTGCAGCAACGTCAGTGCATAAATTAGACCCTGCTGAACAAGTGACATGGACTCAGGGGATAGATGAGTTTTGACACTCATGAATGTCTGTATGTGCAAGTTTGGCTGCTGAAAAAACAGACATAGTTAGAATGGGGCAAAAAAGATTCTGTACCAAGACAGAAAAAGTTAGTCTGTTTCATTTTTTTTTTTTTTTTTTACCCCTCCAGGGGGTCTTTTGTGGGCTCTAGTGTCCCTTATGTGATAGTGGGCTGACAGGAAACAGGGAAGGAGAGGGGGGAAGACATGCGGCAAATGTCGTCGGGTTCGGGAGTCGAACCCGCGACGGCCGCGTCGAGGACTCAAGGCCTCCAAATACGGGTCGCGCTACGCCCTACGCCACCAAGGCACGCCCCAGTCTGTTTCATTTTAATCCACATTTTTATTTATATAGAAATATTCTTTTTAAAAGCTTCTTTAAATGGAGTAAAGATTATGTATATTTTTATCACACTAATGAATGATATGTTTGATTGCACTTGAACAATCAAAGCTAACTTGATTTGCCTGCAGGCATGGTTCTTTTGCTAATGTCTCACGGTTTGTGTTTATGAATGTTTGCTTGTTACTGTCAGATTAATTTCTTTGCTACTTTAAATGATGCGTGAACAGAAATGCTATGTCACACATCACAGAAACGTACTTTAAAATAATGACTCTCAAATTGTGCTGAAACAGCCATAAACACGCATTGTTCACTCTTACACATTTAAAATGCCATATTGCTTTGAGAATGGAAGATGACAGGCTGGTTTTTTTGGTTCCTGCTCTCAAAAATGCTCTAGTTAAGGAATCAGAAAATCACATGAATATCAACTAATGTGCACGCTAATTAGGGCTGTCCTTGTTACTGTCTAGAAAAATATTGAATTTCATTATTTTGCAGGTCTTAATAAGTACAGTTCCTTATAACTTATTGTGCTTTTTGTCCTCCCTCTTTCTTTTCCCCCTCTTTTCTCTTTTGTATACTTCCTTTTTGTTTCGCATTCCATGTGTCTTCCTTCCTTCTATCATATTTCTCTTTCCTCTACATATGTTCTGCTTCCCTTTTAATGATGAACTTTTATGTTTTTAATTGAAACAACTGAGAACTGTAAAAAAAACCAAACAGAATCTAGAAAAATCTGGAAGTTTTAAAGAATTGCACTCCATGTAACAAGCACTCCATGGTCTACATTAGGATTGTGATTATAAAACTTAACCCCTCACCAATGACATTCATTGCATCGCTAACCATTTCCCTTGATTCAAACATGCATGTTATTTCACCTAGAATTTCTTACAGTTAGCCTATTTTTTCTCTTTAAACCTGAAGTTAATAATTAACTAAGCTTCTATAAAGTTCTTGCAACACGTAATCTAAAATGCACAAAGCCCTATTATTTTTTCTGAAGATTTATCTGACCTCACATATTGGATTTTACTGTAACACATTGGATACTGAGTAGTTCAAGGTCACTTTGTTAGTTTGGACAAAATGAGTCTTTGAACCCGATTTTAGAAATGCAAGTTAATAATAACTGTATACATATTTCAGGGTGCAGGTTGCAGGTTTTTAGCTGATCACCAATAACCCCTAACATGCAGACTCTAACATGCAGTTAGCTAGCTAATGTTAGCCTGTGTTTTTTGCAGGCAGCTCTTGTTTATTGTAAAACACTGTCATCCCTATTGCCACTAAAGTCAGCATCTGGTCAGAGAAAAAGAACCACACACTGTTTTTGGCCTTTGGTCAGGATGCGATTCTTAAGGATCTAGTACAATCAAATTGACAATCTTCATGTCCTTTACAGTGTAGACCAAGGGATAGAGTAGAGACAGCTGTTATTATTTTTTAATGACGGACTGCATGTGGGGGCTGGGTGTGAGAGGGAGCTAAGATGGTACTGAGACTTGTATTAAATAGATTCCCCTTTATCTTGCCCTCTTCATTGCTCAGTATCTTCTTTTATCTCACACCCGTTCTCCTTTTTTTGATTTCTCTTGCACTTTTATTTTATCAACCTTTCAAACAGCATCATATTTTGAACATGATGTGTTTTTCCTCCAATTAGGGAGAGGACGAACAGCCCCAAGGCTCATTAGAGCGGGCTAGCTGTGTAGTCAAATACACACACACATTTTTGATAGTGAAGAAAAATATTCATATTTTGTGGTCAGTCCTAAATACTTTGTAATGGATGATGGGCAGAACCAGGATATTTTCTGTACCATCACTTTAGTAACCCGTTAGGATTAAATAAATAAGGTGCCTTGCAAAATATATTTACACTTCTGAAATTTTTTCACATTTTATCACTTTACACTTTACATTTTTGTGATAGGCAAACTCAAAAATAATTCAGTCCTGGAGGGGAAGAAAGAAGGATAAGTTGGGCTTAAATTTTTTTAAAACAAAAAAATCTAACAAATATGGGTTGCATGATGCTACCACCACCATGTTTTTACATTGTTGATGGTGTGTTCAATGGTGTTCTAGCACAAAAACTCAGGAAGATACATAAGCAAGTACAAAATATGGACAACTCAATATTTTTAAAACACAAAGTTTTCCATCACACATCTGGACAGAACCAGATGTGTGTGCCAACTTTATCATGTTTTTGAAAAATTATCAGTGCACAAAGCAAAAAATAGTTAACCAAAAATAATCACACTAAAAAGATGAGGATTAAAACATGAATAGGCTGCATGAACCTTATAATATAATATTATACACTATAAATTGTAGTAAACACAAAATTTGAACATCTTAACATAATTTTATGTGATCTTGTTTAAAGTACACTAATTATCATAACATTATTTTTTTAACCCCTTATTCATATCACCAAGTTACACCAGTAAGTTCCACTGGTGTAACTTATATGCAAGTGTTTTTAGGATGACAGTTAAGGGGGTAAATTAAATATTTTACCTCAGGTAAACATTTTAAATATTTGTTTTTTATAATAACACTTCTATCTGTAGTCTGTTATAATCAATCTATTAAAGCAAGTGTGTGCTGGGACACAAAGCTGCTGTCTTTGTTAGGGCTGTATAAAACATTTGCCCCTGCCAGACCTTTGATGCTTCACACCATCTTTAAGAGGCTCTCAGTCATCACTGGAGAGAGGCAGAGAGAGAGTCAGAGAAGAAAAGGAATGTACAGCAGAGGGGAGCGAGGATACATGGAAAGAACAAGTGTGTATGTGAAGGGGGGTGCTTCCTCTTTGCCTCAAATGGCCATGCTTGGCTGATCCACATAATGCATGCTCAACAGTATAAGTCTGCAAAGGGCCTGCATCCATAGATCATTGTGAAGTGGCATGTGACCTATAAAAAAAGCGCTGCCTGTTCCCTCCATGTTGACTGTGTCAGCAGAAAAAAACAGAACAACAAAACAGCAGGATTGCAATAAATTCCCTCGCTTTTTTTCTCTCATCCTTGATTCAGTGCTTGCATCCTCGGCCACTTTCTTCCTCTGCCTGTTCTTTTCATCACAATCTTAAAAAATACTAGCCTTATGTGTCTCAATCCTTTTGATTCTGTTCACAGATTCCTATATTTCTTACAACAACAATTTCTGTAAGCAGCAAAGGAAAGCCTGCCACCCTCAAAGACTGACGGGAAAATTACAAGGTCGTTCACAAGTCTCTGACAGGCTACGGCCATCCCTTCATCCCTTCTAGTAATGATCATTAATTACATGTCATTAACTAACATGCCACGGGCTATTCTTCTACATTTGTTATGTGCTACCGACTTCACATTCTGAATTCTCCCCAATTAATTAGATTATTCTAGTTGGCCGCTGCTGTTTCTTTGACTCTCTTTCTTGATCTCCAACAGCCCTTCAACACATGGACATCACCATTTATTTGAAAGGAGCTCTTCTGCTTTTAAATTCAGTCTTCTCCTGGCATTCATCTTAAATTTTCTTTACATTTTTTCCTATTTAAGTTTGGTTACTTGCTTGACCAGCCTTTGAATGATGATAACCTGTGTGCTGGTCATCTCAATCTCTCCACTGTCTGATTGTGGAGCTTAATCAGTCACTGGCTACTGCTGCGGCTGATGAGTCAGTCTAGGTCACATCCTCAGGAAGGGAAATGCTAGCAGATTCATTAAGGACATCCAGACTGCCACCCCCCCCTTTCTACTTCACCTCACTCCATGCACATATCCGCTATTCTGCTCGCTGGCTGGCACGCTAATTAAATCTCCTTACATGATACCACTTGCTAAAGGTCAGAATCAATCACAATATCATTATTTTGTGATTAAACAAGTGTCTTCTGCTTTCTTCGTCATACTCTACCGTTTTAACTAAAAAAACTGTGTAAACTTCAGCTTTCTCTTCTAGGTGTTGGTGTATTTTCTTCTCTGCATCACAATAAGAGGAAAGTTGAAATATATAACCTTAACCCAGATTATCAAAAAGGAGCCCTGAAATAACATCTAAAGTGCTGCAGGCCTCATTTGCCTTAACTGATTCAATTCAGTAAAAAGACTACACAAAAATGCCATCAATTGTAGAGCTCCAATGTATTTCATGTCTGTGGAGGTATTGCATCCTTACGATAAATAAAACATAGAGCATCATACTGATAGTCAAACTCAGTGGTGGTAGTATGATGGTCGGGGACTGCTTTGCTACGTTAGGACTTAATGAAATCATGAATTCTACTCTTTAAAGATCCAGTCTGTGACATGACCTCAAACCTTGAACTGTCCATGTTCAAATCCCAATATGGATACATTTAAACAATTTGGCAAAAGAGAATGGACCAAAGTTTGTCCACAGTGATGTAAAAGAAAAATTTTGAGTTATTGCAAAAGATTAATGGTAGATTCTGCCTCTAAGGGTGGCACAGCAGTTATTAGATTTAGGGAGCACTTGGATTTTCCATAGTGGGCCACATTGTTTTGGATATCCCTTTTCCCCTAATAAAGTCATAATTTAAAAATTTTATTTTTTTCTTTCCTTTCATTGTCTGATTGTTCAATTGTGTCAAAAAGCACAATAAAAAAGCAAACACAGATAGACTATAAGGAGTAAATGCTTTTACACAGCAGCAAATAGTTGCATTAAAACAAGTCAATCCACTAAACCCCTACTTTCTTTGTAATTGACTCACTACGGCTGTTTCCCTGGTGAAATGTTTTATTTTCTGTTCGTTTTTGCTAAGAATAAAATGTTCTCTCTTCTACAGAGAGGTAAAAGCCTGTGTAGTACATTATAAAAAGAAAAACATTGAATCATCAGGAGAATGATGTGCCTTCATAAAATTCAGCTCACCTTCCAGCTTCAAGGTTGATTTGTGATTTGGATTGTTTCCCTTCACCATCTTCTAACCTTGCACCTTCCTCTATTTCTGTATTTTCCACCTCTGCTGAAGTGATGTCTCACCCTGTCATGCTGTGTTATTCCTGATTTGATACATTTTTTCCACCCTGCAAATATTTATTTGTTGTACCTGCATAACTAATGGTTGGCAGATGAAAACATCAGCAAACATGAACGAACAGTTTATCATGAGACTGTCTCATATTGCTGATTTACTTGCATGTTTTTCCTGCAGATCACACAAGTAAATCAAGTTTATTGTATAGCCTTACGAGTGTGTACTCAGCATAATTTACACACATGAATGCCATTTAATGTACAGATTTTCAAGCTGTGGTCATTTTGTTAGTGTACCTTTTTAATCCATCTTAAAATCTTACATTTGAATAAATAACTGTGAGGTAGATGGAAATCAGAAACTTTATAGTTTTTTTTCCTCTTTAATTATTGAGTGAGTTTCAGTATATCTAAGTTATGTTTAGTGACAGGTGTTGCACACTGTGTGGATATGCAGAGAGCACATTTCTGAATACTGCAGAAATGGGCTTAAAGCCGAAAAAGATTAATCTGATGAAAAAACAGTTTTAACATACAACTCTAACTGCATATCCTAAAATTTCCTTGTTGTTTTTACCTTACACAATTTGATGCAACAAACATAAAATCAGCTTTCATGTAAGTGTATCACACTTGACCTCATAATTCTGGTCCTCAGTGCCAACTGTTATGCATGTTTCAAACATTGGCTCAGGATATTCTTGTTGGATGCCATGTTAGGATGCTAAAAGTCCTGTCAGAAAATGTATTCAGTGCTCTATACTCCACATTCAACTGTTAGTGGTTTCATAACAAACTCAGACCGATTTTAATGGCAGCAATTCGGCCACAGAATAGTAGGTGCAGAGTGTAAATCTTAGGAATCATATAAACGAAGCATTTACTAATAACTAATAACTAATAAGCAAATTTAATTTACTTAGAACCCTTCACAGGTAAAGAAGCACAAAGTTATTAATTCCGCAGCACGACTCATAGTTTCTCACTGTTAAGAGAAAATCTAATGTTGACATAATTTTAGCACATTAAATACAGCAAACCCATTTAGTCATGAAAGAATTATGCAGTGCCTCCAATCATCTTAGCAGGTTGGTCATTTAGCACAGCAGGGCAAGAGGAAAATACTAGTTCCCATTTGGCAAGTCACAAAAGGAACGTAAAGCATGCTGGAATCCATTTTTGTAATTCCTTTCCTTCTGTCTATACGCATAGTTTTGAAGATTAATTTGTGCACAAAAATATATTACAATTTTTAAAAAATTTTTACAAATCACTTTTTTTGCCTAAAAGTAAGTCAATTAAGTACATCATTAAAAAGTGCCAGCATAGTACATTAATGTTTTTTAAAATATGTTCAATTTTGACATACCAAGTGTTGCTGTAGTTGATAGTGTGCCTTTAATTTGGTGAAGTTACAGCGAGTAGAAATAGTCCTTACAGCAGTCCAAACCCAGATTAGGCCATACATCAGAGAATGTTAGAGTGCTGATCTCTTTCACTCCCCCACTAATCGCATTGAGCAACTCTAGCTTTCTTGTGCTTGCTGCCCGCTCTCTTTTTTTTCCACACTCTGTATCTACTGATCCCCCTGCACGGTCCAGAAGAGAGCCCTTTTTGTGTTGGTGCTGGCAGCCAGACACAAGCAAAGAGATGGATACGGCTGAGAGTGACCTGATTCTGCATCAGAGTCTGGCCTCTGCCCAAATATAGACTCCCTTCTCCTGTTCTTCTGTCTTTATGATGGATCTATCAATCTTTTGGAATGCTTTACTTACTTGGACAAACATTTGTTCCTTTTTGGACGTTTGGCAAAACATAACTGAATAGAACAAAATAGATTAAAAGTTTGTTCTTTGATTCAAATGTCTCCAGAAATTTGACTCACTTATTGGACATCTAGAAAATCTTTAAATATTTAAGAAATATGCAGGTAGCACATGAGACAAAGTCAAGGTCAACACTGATGCCATTAGCTACTTGATTACAAATTATGTTTTAGTTTTAAAAAACCCCATAGTGTCTACTTCCTGCTTAACCTGAAAAAATAATAAAGATGATGGGTAACCTGAAGAAATTTCACATACAAGATTTTTTTTGTGTCCCATTTAGGCTGAGTTCAGATAATTAATTTCTTAATGATTTGAAGTACTTGCTTTTTCTGAAAAATTAATTAATCTTTGAATAAATGAGGGGAACCTTGTTATCTCTGGAGGAAGCATTCAATCATCGAAGGCCCAAATACTGCCAATTACTCAGTTTTGTTTCTGATAGATCCTGTTAACCTTTAAACTCAGCAATGATGAGCTGTAATCTGTCATGTCCTCAGCTATAACTGATGAGGACACAAAGAGGGTGTTTTTTGGTCTGTCACATAAACGAGGAATAAGACTGAATAGATCAGAACATTGGCACTGGTTGCTGTTAAAACTTATTATAAGGACTGATCTTGATTCTCATCAGCAAACCATTACTCAAACATAGGACTACAGCAGGACTTGGAGGACAAAATGTTCATTCCTGAGAACAGATTCTTCTTAAAAAATCTCTGGTTAAAGACAGGGGAAGATTTGGTAACTTGTGGAAAAGTTGTCCTGCATAGAAATTTGTCTTCTGTTTATTCTCAGTTGGTCTATGTCCATCTTCTTTTTATTTTCTACCTTTATCTCAAACCTTCAACTGTGTGACATCTTTCTGACCCACATTTAGGTTGTCTATATCAATCATTCATCCCACTCCATATGACCCTATGTTGTAGCCTCCAGCTTGTGCCCTTAACCAGCAATGTTCCATTTGTCTAATGAAAGCAGACCCCATATTTCCTGTATATCTTGTTCTAAGGGCTGATGATGGCCCTCTGTGATAGGTTGAGCAGAGACCATGGCCTTGCACGATTTATCGGAAGCCCCCAGAGTGCACTTCGAGGAAGAAAAATGGAAAATGAGACATAAACAACAAGACCTGTCTCCCTTCAAAGGCATTCCCTCAGACTTTTTCATAACCTTTAGGCAGCTTTATATTTAAAACAATTTTGTATCGAAGTCATTTTTCATTCATGCACCTTGTTTTGCTCTACCTGGGATATTCCTTTTGCTATAAAGCATTATTTTAGTGTTATTCTATTTTGTATCAGGTTTACTGGTTTTAGCCTGAACACAGTGATATGAAAAAGGTTTTTGCTACCTTGCAAGTTTCTTTTGTTCCTAAGACAAGTTTGGTTATTTCTCTTTTTCCCTTGGATTTGTTTGTTTCATGATAGATAAATTATAATTTGCTGACCCATTTAGAATCTATTCGCAGCAGCAGCATATTAATCTAGAATGTACTTTTCTAGCTTTAGTTTGTTTCCCATTTGGTCAGTCATACCACGGTTATTGTGCCCAGGTGGTGAACTCAAACGTTTTGCAGTGATTTGCCTGAGTGCAGAAAAGGCACAGATTTTTTATTTTTATTTCACTTTGAACCACTTTGGTGTCTTGCTGCACCAGCATTTCAGCAGTTTCTGTTGTATTGGATGGACGGTGGGGAATAGAGCCTGACAGAGCAGCCTCCGGCTCATTTGAAGAACCAGAGCCTGACTGCAGTCTTCTTCCATTCTCTAACCTGTTTTCATTTTTTGCTGCCTCCAACATAAGAAACTGAGGAATACCTGATATAAGTCGTATTTCTAATGAATTCAGGTTATGTCTGAATACCAAAAAAAATGCTTGTGTTGACACGATGTATGTATGATTGAATTTAAATAACTTTGTAAAGTGTCTTGAAATTATGTGAATTTGCACTATGTAAATCAACTTAATCGGACTAAAATTCTTTTTGAAACACATGTTCCACTCACACTAATAGCGATTAACATGTTAACATGTTTTTTAATGTCTGTTGCAAGTTTACGTTGGTAAGAAAAGTGCCTTAAAACTGTATCGCAAAGCATTTTGAAACATTTCCCATCTCGTTTTTCTTACTTGTGATTTTTCTTTGCTCTGTTGCAGCTCTTAACCATTGACGATGACTTTTGTGGGCTCGACATGAATGCGCCTCTGGGTGTGTCTGAAATGGTGCACGGCAAGCCTCTCTTTACAGACGCCATTGACAAAATGACCTCTGTGATTGCCTACGTCTACAAGAACCACTCACTGGTCTTCGTGGGCACAAAAAGTGGACGAGTCAAGAAGGTAAAGAGCAGACTTTGGGTTGAGTAAACTGCATTATAGATAGTTTAATCAATGGGAGCCGAGATTTGGTTTCTCTCTGTTAGAATGTGTAGTAAGAGCTGGGAATTGGGAATACTGGATTGGAGAATGGATAGTAGTAGAAAGGCAGATTGACTTTCAGGCAAATCAGCTGAATCGGCTGTATTTGCAGCATGAAGGTGCGTGTGCTTGAGTGAAAGAGGGGGAGAGTGAATGGTAGTGCGTGTCCTTTACTGAAGAAGAAATTGTGTATATGTGTGTGTGTTTTGAGGAAAGGGAATCACTAAAGCCCCTAAGGGGGTTTTATTTCTACTGCCAAGCGCATCTGATATCTTTCAGACCTGCTCATCCCAGGCACCGTATATCACGCATACACACATGTACACCTGGAATCAGGAGGATCCGCTATAGTTTTCCTTTACTTTGGACTTGTATAAAATCCAGAACCCTGGGGGCAAATTGTTGTACACATCAGCATGTTCCAGAATTGATTAGACAAAGTTTATTATCTCTTGTGAGGGAAATTAAGAAGTTAGAATGAGATGAAATGCATAATTTATTAAGTAATTTATGTACCTGATAATAGTATACAATGGAGCTCCAAGGAATCATGTAAATCACACCTTTTCACTGAGGCAATTTTAAAATTGTAACATGGATAATCATTCAGACGCCTTGTTCCCAATACATCTAAATAATATGACATACAACCAACTGCCTTTAGAAGTCACCCAATACCCTGGAGAAAATCAAATACAGGCTACAACTGAGATTTATTTTTTCAAAATTTAGAAAGTTTTTCTTGTACTTGACAATTATTCACAACTCTGTTGGCATATCACAGAAAATTGCACTTGAATACATAAAAGATGGTGGTTGTAATGTAATAAACTGTTGAGGTTATAAACACACATACGAGGCACCACAGGAAGTCAAAATGTTCAGTGTGGCACTGGTAGTAAAAAAAAAAAAAGGTTGAAGTTAGTAATGTTTCCAAGGGCATTTTCTAATACCTTCAACTGTAACTGTCTCTCCTTAAGTCTCATGTCACACTCTGTGCGAATTCAGAGCCCTCGGCTAAACAGGATTTGTCCCCTCAGAGTTAAGAAGTGGAGGATAAGCTGGGTTTTGGAGTGTTGTTGCTTCCACCTTAGACTGCCTTCATGCCCCTGTGCCCTTTTGTGTGTGGCAGACCTTTTCACAGCTAAAGGAACGATGCACTGGTGCAAAGTATTGCAGAACCTTTTACCCTATGCACTTTTACATTGCTGTCTCGCAGGTATATGCACCCAGAGATTATAGAGACTCAGTCAAACTAAATCAAATAAGAGATTGGCATGACCAGTGAGCTGAGACAGAGAGAAGAGATTTTGCAGAGATTTATATATTCTAGATATGAGGTTTCTGAAGCAAAGAGTATCAATGACTTGTAAAGTGCTAAAACATATCTTTCTTTAGTACCCTTTTCTTCCAGGTTGTAATTTTTCTATAGCTACAAAGGTGTATTTTTAGATAAATGAATATGTGACATATGAAATCCTTTTTAATATTCACATTTTGTCTATAAAAATAACTTGGTTATAATCAGAAAATTATATTGTTAAAAATAAATACGCTTCTTACAATTTTCTGAGGTACTAAGAAAGCTGGAATATTATGAGATTTTCAGTATTTTAAAGATCTGAAGAAATATTGGGGAGAAAAATTAACTACGGATTAATATTTGTATTTCCAGAATTTAAACTCCATCTCTCTCCATCTGCCTTTAAAGGGACCTCATCGGAAAAGCTACCATAAATTCATAGATAACTTGATTTGTTTTAGTATTTATCCTTTATATTTGGCTTAAAAATGATTGCAGACTCTGCATATCAGTGTGTGAGAATATATGGAAATTCTGACATGAATAAAGTGTAGAAACACTTGATTTTCTAGGTAGCCCGTCTTTAATTAAATATTTTAAAATCAAATTAAAATTGTACTTCGCAGTAATCTGTCAACGGGACGTTTTAAAAATATTTCTAGGAAACCAAACAGAAATATCCAGTTATATAAATATGGTATATTCAGACAAAGACCCCTTTCAGACACTTCCACAAAGGCAATCAATATCATGTGTCAACATAGGCGTGCACACACAGCACCATTACAATTCCATCCTTCCCTCCCTTCTACACACTTCCCCTCCCCTGTCATTAACTGTATACCATTAGATGACATCACAGGCAATAAAAAACAACAACAAGACAATAAAAAGTCTGAGCCGAAGTCCACCTCCTTCATCAGTGACTTTATAACCCCTGGACTAATGGATGTTGATTTATACTCGGCCCTCCACCTTATTTTTTCCATCCTTTAGTCCCTGCCCATTTCTCCTTCTCTGACCAGCTCTCTCACTGCTCATCTTTCAATCTGCTTTTTTTGTTTTATATGTGGTGTTGTGACAAACACGTCACCTTGAATAAATCAAAGAATTACAGGAAAAGAGTGGACATAATTTAATTGAGTCCTTCTTGGGCGGGTTAAATGTTCCTGTTTATACTCTCACGTTTATGATATCACGAAGTAAACTGAGCAGGAAGTAGAGTAAATTAAATTCAGTTTGCTTGTAAAATTGCGGAACGTAATGGGGGTTAGTGTAAAATTTCTAAAGTGCAATGTGAGTCCTGTATAAGTGGAAATAGAAATAACTCCAGTATGTCTGTACTAATTGCATAATTTATTCTCTAGCCCTTCACCCATCCATATTAGCACAAGTCATTGTTAGTCCTGACCCTAAATTCATCCTCTTAAGCTCAACTGGAAATTGGTTGCAGATTTACTTGTACATTAAAAGTACAGTAGCCTAAATCCTACAAAATTTCTACCTGTGAGATGAAGTAAACAGAGCACAAGACTAGACCAAGACCTCTGAGTAATCTAGACGAGCAGTCGGGTCTACATGTTTCTGTGCCTTTACTTCCATTTTACTTTAACACAGCATTGAGCTCTTTTTAATTGAAATGCCTCTTAGTACTCAGCAAACTAATTTTCATGTGATTCTTATTTCTTTTGTTTTATGTGTTGCTTCCCTCATTCTTCAACATTCTCTTAATTTTTGTTCTTTCTGTTCGATTCATCGCTCTGCCTTCTTCTGTCTACTTGTCCATGGCTGAGCAGAGCTGCTGTGTGAGATCTCTTTGATGGCTACCTCCTGCTTCTGGAAGTGTATAAACCATATGGCTTCTGTCAGTCTGTCTGTCGATCAGTTTGTGTGCTCGTTGGTCTGTGATAAATATGAGAGGAGACGAAGAAGTGATGGAGATAAAAGACTGAGGCAGGGTTAGGTTTAAACCCATTTCCCGCAGGTCAATGCACAACAGCAAGTCAAGGAGAAAGACTTAACCCCCTACGGACTTCGATTTTGTTCATGGTTATCTGATCGTATAACACATTGGTGTGATGGATAACTGTTGATGTTGAGACAAATGTGTTATAGTCAAAGATTACTAGTCATTTTTTAAATGTGCACAGATGGATGCATCAGTGATCCATTATGCCCATGCAGAAGCTAATGCACAAACTACTGGACAGAAGCCGGCCAGTTATCTGCATGGGGTCGAGGCTTGAGAGGTAGACTCGGGGACAAGAGGAAGGTGTGGAGGGAAAAAGTGGAGAGAAAAGAGGGCAAAAAGATGAGATTGAGAACTACCTGCTGAGGTGCTAATGCATCTTCCCTCTGTCAATCCCAATGGGGGAGCATTGGTGCTCAATACAATGAGCAGCTAACCTTGAACTTGACATCGACAGTCGCCCAAAAATTAGCAAGCTGGAACATGCAGGGCTGGAACAGGTTATTGTGCCTTTATCTTAGGTATTTCCAAGTTTTTAACTGCTGTTTGTATATATGACTTGAGGAGTATGGAAAGCTTTAACCTGCATATTCAAGTTTTTGCCAACTGTTTCTTTTTACAACTGTAACATAAGAGGAAATAAGAAAAGCTTTCAAAATAAGCTTTTATAGCCTTGCTGCTGTGACCAATCATTATTTTTTATTAAGGGCAGCAGGGACTTGATGGCCACATGTGACAGAGCAGATGCTGTAAAATGGAGCTTTGCAGAGTTTTAAAGCAAACACAAAATTTTTAGAGTTCACATTTTGAACTGCCTTCTGGCCTCTTATATTGGCCATTAGTGCCATTAGTGTGGGTAGCATTACTGAAACCACATTGTATGTGCATTTCCTTGAGAATATAGATCCTTACTTGAACTCGGAAATTTCAAAAAGGCTGCCAATACTTCCAAAGCCATCATAACAGACAGAGGTTGAAAGCTCAAAAGATTAAAGCCAAGCAATTTTGCTGTAACATGTGCAGTCTTCCCATTGTCTGCTGAAAGTTTTATTCTCCCTTGTTTTCTTGCAGCCTCAATTGCAGTAATTGTTTTATTGCTATAATTATCTGGGGAAAAAAATATTGCGATAAGAATTTTGATTGTATGCAGTGACATACAGTCTGAAAAGAATGGAAATATTCTTGAAATGTTTATCACTTTGGTCACTATCAGAGTAAGTACCACAAAATATTGTCATATTGTACATGCTACCCATCTGTAGCACAGATGCATCTCCCTGCAAAAAAACATGAAAGTAGTTAGACACTGAAGGTAGCTAAACTATCAAATCCTGTTGACTCTTTACCTGCATGTCCACAGAAGAATGTTTTTAAGGTGACCGGTTGGAATTTATATATGGTGCCTTCTTTGGTTAAAAATATAACAGCTTTTTGAGTTTCCAATGACCTGTAATCAGTTAATTCATTCATATTAAACTAAAAATCTCATGATTTCTGTCAACAGCCAGTTTCTTTGTTGAGCTCCATAATTATGTACGCTCAAAGGTATATGGACTGGAAATGCAGTCATAATAGTTATTTTCCCAATTGAAGAGGAAAAAAGTACCAAAATGAAAAAAGATGAACATAAAATAAGCTACAAGAATTTGGATCATGATGAAGCAAGATTATTAGAAAAGATGCTAGAATGAAACAAAGGTAAGAATAATGAATGTTTTTCTAAAGCTATATCTTACTTTAAGGAAGATTGGCTTTGTAAGGACTCATTGAGCTCTGTCATTTTATCGTGGCAGAGGTGAGAAATGGGTCAGTTCAGACACTGAATTGTGAATGTTTGCTGTCGAGAAGGGAAAGGTCAAAATCTCACTCATGCCTCAACCTCTGTCAATTTCTGTTTCATACTCTATACAAGCTACCCTGACTTGACTGCATTATTACGTCTCTCTCCAACTACAGCAATCACTTTATCTTTCACTATCGGTCTGTCAGATCCCCCTATCTATATGAATGAACAGGTCGTTTTCATATGGCCTTCTTTCTATTTATTTATAGATACATGTATGAGTCTTGAAATATTCACAGCTTTGGACCAGTCTCATTTTGTGCACTGATTGTGTCCTTGATTTGTACGCATGTGTTTGTGTGCATGCATGACATGCTGGTTAGCTCCAGACACAGGTTATTGAAATAGGCTGAGCTGAGCTGTGGTCAGTGGAGCAGAGTATTAACTGCTTAAAGCTAATGATGAAATATGTTTTAGTGCTGCCAGGCTTCATGTGCGTGTATGTAGACGGTACTTTATGATCTATACTGCCACCCGTTCTTGTGATGCTGTAAACACAATGCAGCTCAAGTGAGGCACACGCACGTGTGCATCCTATTATCACCATTGCCAGTAGCCATTACAACCCCACCCAGCTGTCCATTCAATCCTTGCAAGTGGCCTAAACCACTGCATTATTCAGCCAGTATTCCCAGAATGTCAATGTTCTCCTACTGTTAAGTATTCCTCAGCAGTCTTGCTAGTTGCCTTGGCACTTTGTGTGTTTTGCTGCTCCCACACCAGATAGTGCAGCTTGAGTTGCCATGGCAGCAAAGGCTGCTCCACAACCACAGGGTATATAATGTATAGGGAAAGGCACTCAGGCACATGTGTGAGTGTATTTTGACACATTTGGTTTTAAGTGTCAATTTTGCATAGAGTGCATATTTGATGCATAATGATCTATGAGAACACTATTATCTAAAAGCTGGTTTTCTCTCAAACAGGTGGCAACATTTTTCTTTCACTGCAGTAACCGATGCATGTTATTCTAGCTAGACTGTGCTGCTTATCGTAGAGGTATGTCAGAACAAATCAGTCAATGGAAGCCTCTGGCGTCCTCCTTCACTTTACATCCCTATTCTGAGGTTTTATATTGCAGTATTATTACAAGCCTGCTGTTTCACCATCATCCCCTGATAAGTCCTTAGTGTACAAGGTTGGCTTAGGCACTCTGCCAAGTTCCAGTTTCTTGCCTAAATTGAGGGAACTGGATGGTAGTTTGTATTTATACATGTTGGTGTACATATAAGTCAATGCTGTGTTGAAAAATGTAGGACATAAGCCTCGATAAACTTTTTGTATTAAGTAAAGAAGCAGTGGCTTTGGATGTTGCATTGTTTTTTTTTCAGTAGTAAATATTAAGTAAGTAAATATTCCTTAATTATTTGGATTAGGGTGAAATGGAACCAAAAGGGGGAGAATAAGGCACTGAAAAAATGTATGTATACCAAGGTGAGTACATTTTGTCCCTTAACCATTTTTTGCTGATACAGGTTTTGTAATTTCATACCTAACTTTATAAACTACCAAAAGAAGCTGTGCCAAAGAACATTTTATACTTGCTTTATTTCTTGGTTATTTAAAGTAATTATTTGCAATTTCCTCCATCTACTTAAAGAAAAAGTGACTATGACTTGTATAAATAATGTCTACCTGAAGGAGATCACTCATAGTTAATCTGTTTAAGTAAGAAGTCATAATCAGTATTATTGACATAAGTCATTTGGCCCAAATACAAACAGGGTGTAGACTAAAATGTCAGAAAATAAGAAAAGTTCAATTTGTCACATTGACAGTTGAACATAAAACGACATGCAATGATAAAAAAAACAAAGATGAAAAAGAACATTTCCACAGAAGATAAAAATATAAGCAAAACAAGAACAGTACAAATACCGTAGAATAGTTAAATTGTAATTATACGATTTAAATTTCTGTCTAGCAGTAGTCCAGTGTGATTTGTTTTCTGATTTGAAATAAGATTTCATAGCACGAATAGACAGGGATGTAGAAGGGCCAAAATGTTCCCTGGTATTGTTGGATTGCTCTCCAGCTTTCTTGGTTGTTGGTCAAACTTTACAAGTGATGTTTGCAAATACAGCTGGTCAGTATGTGTATATGCAGATGGCATTCTAGTATTTCTAACCAAGTTATTATTTTTGCACATGGTTTTCAGAATCCAACAGTTTCATAGCTCATACTAAGATTTTTATTTTCGAAATGGGAAGTGGTACAGGAGCAGGTGAAAAGCCATAGAGGAAAGCACAGTACTGAAAGGAGAAAAGGGTGTAGAGGGCAAAATTACCAAGCAAAAATAAAGTAACTAAGCTGCAGGGAGAAGAAAGTCAAAAAGGGTAAAGTGAAAAGGTGAAAGTGGTGAAATGGATTTTTATGTTCATTTCATTCACGCGGGTCTGCTCCTACTGAGAGGCGAACCAGTATGAGGCAGTATATTGAGCTGTGAGTGATTCAAGTGGCTATTCACTACAATGTGTATGTGGATTTAAAAGGCTTGAGTCAGCCGAGATGTGAGTCAAAACGGCAAACCTTGGTCTGATCCTTGTGCGCCCTGGCAGTTTGAACTTCAGCTGACTCTTGTGTGTTGCTGCTTGTTCAGGGTTAAGATGAGGTTAGCTGCTGAGAAACATGAGTCAAGGTCTGGGGACATAAACAAATCAAAGAGATGCCACATAATATTATGCCTTGCTATGCATTGGTTAAGCACAGGCATTGTAAACCCCAATTCAGTAGATAGTTTGTCTAGATTGTCTTTGAAAAGCAGCAGCTCATCAAATTAGATACCCACATCTTGCTTCTTGTTGTAGACAACTATTGGGAAACTACAAGTTGAACAAGGAAGACTTGAACCTAAAGAAAACATTCCCATATTTTCTTTCTTCTGTGGCTCTCACCTTATAAATATGATCATCTATAGTCAGTAAGAAAAGCATACAGTATCAGTCTTGGGTTTCTTCAGGAAAACAGCTTCTTTAATGACCAGCATTTAATAAGTTTGTATTCAATTATGTGTTCGCAGGTAGTCAGTCAACATTCCGACGAACATTGCATTTCAAGCATTTTTGATGGTCTGACAATCTTCACAAATCAACAATCTTCTTGTTTTGTTAATATCAAGATACTAGGAAAACAAAATCATTTTATATGAATCAAAAATACACAATGAAATAATTTCTTTTTTATGTGAAGGATATCGATCAAGTATTGTCTTATTTTAGATTATTCTTTCTGGTGAGAGAAGCAGCATCCTCAGCAGTTAGTCCACTATTCGAAATACACCATTGAAAATCATCCTCATCTAAAGCCATTAAAAAAACATTGTAATAGTTTCTGGAGCCAAAAATTGCCATTTCTAGGACTGGGCATAATTTCTGAGTCAGCTTTTTTATTTTATTTTATCCAAGTTGTCTTTCAGTTCGTTAATTTTCCTGGACTGAAACTTTGTATGTTGGAATGATTTTATTTTCCTGAGCTCTACTGTAAGGAAATAAGGTTTTGAACAATTACCAAATTTCCATAAGGGTTTGTGTTGATTGTTATTTGGTAAATTATAAGTGTATGTAACTACATCACATCAAAATTAAAAATAATCATTAGTTGTTCTGTTTTATGCATTGGTATTTGCTTTAGTGCCACATCATTGCCTAGTGGTAGTTAATTTGTAGACCTGCTAGAAAAAAATCAATGTGTTGTCTAGCACGTAATCGCACAATATATTAATGTGTAGCTGAGATGGATGGCTGTAATCCTGCCAGCACAGACTGTAATTTTCCATCAATGCTGAGCAAAAGACAAATTTGTATAGCTATACACCAGATGAGCATTTAAACTGTACAAAGAATAGATAATAGAAGAATTACATTAGGCAACTCCTATTATTTATTTTTCTGGTTCATTAGCTGAAAAGCATTGTCGGTATTGATAAATTGCTTTCATTTTCTGTTTTCATCGCATTTTAAATATCTTGATTTATAATCACTTCTCTAAAAATCATTTGTGTGGCCAATTCAGTAATTCCTTTCCAATAGTTCATTATGCATTAAGCATATTTCCACAATACCACCTAATTTATTTGGTTTTATTGATGATAAAAAGCCCCCTCATACCTTTGTCTTGCTTCAAATGTTTTTTTTCTGTATGTCCTTGGTTCTTCACTAAGTGATTTATGGCTCCATTTCTGCAGCTCTAAAAGATGCACCACTGCAGGTGAGCCCTCTGCAGCCCTCCCCTTTCTCTCCACACTTCCTTCCCTGCACGCCTGCAACCAATCACTGCACACTGTTGGGCACTTGGGACATCCAGAGTCCCCATCCACCTTTTCATATTCCTGTACCTGTCCTCCTTCTTGCCATGTCTTTCTCTCTCTTTATTGGATAGTGTTTCTCACAACTGGGTCATTCTTTCCACTCCCTGCAGTAAATATCAGCAACCACTCAGGCTGGGCAAAGCTACACTTCATAGCTTAGTATAGCTGCAACAGAGACTTCTGAGCAAGTTTTTCCAAAGGAGTTGTTTTGTATTTATTGCTCTTGTCTGTTTTCTGTTCACCACACCCCATAAAGACTGTAAAACATGTGTGTGAGAATCATGTACACATTAGAGGTCCCTATGAATTTGCATACTCACAAGTGTTTTCTATGAGAGTTGTATTAGACACCACATGTAAGAAGTCACTTGTAACCATTAGCTTCTTCTCACATCACCTGCTTGTTTATTTGGGTTTATTTGCACATGCGTGTGTTTCTCAGCTTCTCCTTCCACTTGTCTCAAAGACACACATTCACATACAAACTCTCTAATGCCACTGCAGCAGAGTTGATGATTTGCAATTTTAGATTGCTGCACTATTAAGCAGATGTCTATGTAAACATCTTTAAAAGGATCCCTGGGTCTGCCTTTTTGACATTGAGGCGCAGAAGTGCACCTCAGGCACCAAAGCGACTTTATGCATTCAGGGTGTGGAGTAGCTGAAAGTGCCAGAAAAGATTGAGAGTCAATAAATGAGATGCAAGGAGGAACAGACACTGAAAGAAATGGTAAGAGAGATAAGATGGCAGAAGCACATAAACTGAAAAAGAAATTAACATATGTAATCTTGCACACCTATTCTCAGTCTTACCTTTTTTTCCTCTTACTTCCTCTACTTGGCCCTTTCTTTTTCCATCCTCAGCACAGACCTTAATAAGTGGATTTTTATCTCAGCTACACCATCCCTCCCAAAGGCTTATGGGTGTTTTTTCTTCTGTGCTGCATGAACAGAATTGTAATTGCCAGTCCACAGTCAAAAACAGACATTTTTAAAGGAATATAAAAGAAATAGTTTAAAAACATAGAAATCACAGTTATTCAACTGATTATTTTTAGAAAAAGCTATTTTTTTACATTGGCAAACTAGTTTACTTTGAGATTAGTAAGAATTACATTACAGTCAGTTCTTACTATCGGACATATACCTGTACACTGGAGAAGTTCATCTAGCAGAAGTTATTGATTCTTCATTAGAAAGGCTTTATAAACTACATGCCCTTTGTGTGGGTTTACCCTTTCTTCCTGACAGATTCCTAAGTTTTTTTTAATTTCCAGCTTCATTTTTTACTCATGATTAGATTGTTACCCATTACATATATGACTCAGGTTTGTAAAAACACGTCTTGTGTACGTTCCAACATAATATCTAACATATCTTCATTGAGGATTTTTGCTCAAGAGTTAAAGTTTTACATGTTCTGGAAGTAAAAATACGCTGACATGTCAATTTACACCACTGCCAGTGACATGTTTGCAATATGTTAGCTACAGAATTAAACCGTTAATTTGCATTTCTGTCTTACTACATGTTTAACATCAATAGGGAGCAGTACAACGTATGTTTTTGAACACGGCCCTTTTGTTATTTGATTACAAAGAAATGCACTTTTATTACCTTTTGTTTCTAATAGTTTTCTCTGGAGATGGCAATTAGCATGTCTACTAGTTTTCTGAACCTACTAGTTTTGTAAGTAGGGAAGCTGTTCATTACTTAAGTTTTTAATTCTCTAAGTATTCTCCACTAAATTTCTCTCCAGTAATTTTTGCTCGAAGCAAGGTCATTAATAGTTTTTAGCTGTGCCTTACTTAGCTTTGTATTTGCCTTTATGAAAAGTTACAAAAATTTCTTCTGAGATTCTCAAAAAGCAACCACCAATTCTATTTGTAAGCAACCATGTATATATTCAATAAGTCTGCAGTGAATCTTTTCACAAATTTCATTAGAGCATCACTTAGTAGGCTCACAGACTCCTCTTCAATCTTACTCTTGATATACGTGTTATCAGATGAGTATGTATGTGGATTTTGTTAGAGTATTGGGAGTACTATTTCTCCTGAAATATATCAACACAAATTGGAAATGATCCAGTTATGTTCTCTGGGGGGAGGGGTGGATGCAGTGTGAAGCCTGTGGAACAACATGTTCTTCTATTTGTCACAGCATTGTCTGTCAGGATGACTTCAACCAGCAACAAATCGCTCAAAGCTACTGCAGAAGTCAAATATCTTTAGGGTTAGGATAATTAACTTGCTCACTACATAAGACACTGTAGTGTTCGTTCCTCCTCCTCAATATAGGTTAATTAATTAGGAAGTATTAGGAAAATATGTATCAAAACTATGTTATCCATTTGTAAAATATATTAATAGCAACACAGTTATACTGTGAGTTATAACAGAGTATAATGTAGTGATTAGTAAATATTTTGAATGCAGTCTTAAATTAGCCATGAGTGTAGTTATGCAACACCAAATCCTAGAGCTGCGTATGTTGGCGTACAAGGGTGTGTAACTATGTCCTTGTGTCAACGATATCTGCAAAAATCCTCGCAAAAACCAGCACTGTGGATATTTTTAGCCTTTTTTGTTCCATGTCCCTGATTCCTGACACCAGAGCAACCTGGGAAATTTTACTTCAAGGACACTGATGTGCACACAGCTCCAACATCAATTCTCATATTCTCTGTCTATATATTGTTAACTAAAACCCACGGCACCATTTCATTTACTACATTCTTCCCTGAAGGGCAAGAATTTGCTATATCTAATCAACCGCCCTCCTCTCATTAAAGTTGAGCTACTGCTACAGAGAACGAGGAAAAACCCTTAGTCACTGACTGTGTTGAATATCAATTAGAGAAAGCATTTGGGTATAAGCAATGAAAACGGGAAATGCACATGCATTTAATAGGTAATAAAAAAAAAATTAAGAAAGAAGAGGCCTAATTAAGATAAACAGATGTTGAGAGAGAATCGTTTTATTCCATTTTTAAATCTCAGCCATCATTTAATCTTTATTTTTTTGTGAATTTGTCTGTCTGGCTAACAAAGCCATGAGAGATCCAAGCAGACACGTGGCTGTTCCATCTGGTTTAGCTCTCCAGATCTCTCCTCGTTAGACGATTATTGCCGTTTAGTCTCAGCTTCCTGCTCCTACAACTGGCAAACTAACGAAACCACTGTCCTCCTCTCCTTCTGCCATCACCATCATTGCTTTGCTGTCGCTCCCAGTAGCAGCTTAACTGTAAGCTAAAGTTCACACCAGTGAACTTTGCAACCTCACAGAAAGTGCTGCAATAGCACCATATACTTTTAGCTCCTCACTTGTGCAACTGAGAGAGATTGAACTTTGCTTGCACCCTCTTGTTGTTCTTTACAATAAATGTAATGAAAAAAAAATCTATTTCTAATATATATTTTAAAAGACTAAACAGCAAAATCAGCAGGCATCCTTGTTTGATTGGACTGTATTATTTGGACAAATGTGCTTTTAAAGAAAAATGCTGTTATGGCTCTATTTATGTTCACAAGTACCTTATGTTGTGATACAATGCCCTACAGTTTAGGCTGTAATTCCCAGTCAGCTTAGCACACTACAGATGTAACTGTGTGTTGGCAGACACCCTTTTTCACACGGCGTGGGCAACAGACTTGGCTGATGAAGACACACCAAGGGAGACACGTTCTGAAATAGAAATGTCAGCCGTGCTTACTTGCATGTAGATGGATGCAGGATAGCAGGCAGGTGGCAATAGATTCCAGGGTTAGAAAAAGAGTCACTTCTGTTGTTTTGCCTCACAGATCTGCCCACATTGATTGGCTGTTATTGCTGATTCTTGGCAAAGATTTCTGTTAGATTTTGAAATAGCTTGTTTTTAGTTTAGATTGCAGTTGCTTCACTAACTTAATTGGACTCTGCCAGTTAAAAAGGTGCTGTTGATTCAGGTTCACAATAATTTCTGTTGATAATGTAGTGAATTATTTACGCAACAGCCAAATTAGAGGGAGCAGTGAAGGAATCCTGGTCTCCAGTTGTGTTTTTCTTGTTTTCAGTGATGGTCCCTTTTGTCATGTGGTTTACTTCTAGGAGTTTTAAAGAAGCATTCAGGCCATGAGACAAGGCACTGCATAATATTAGGTTCAAAAAATAAGAGAAGAGATGAGATTGCTGCAGCATGTTGGGGCTTGGGGGTTATGGCCTATACACACTAACGTGGTAGTTTTGCAAAATGGAGGGTTTCTGCTTCATTAACTCCTATCTGATAACTGATTTTTTTTTTTTTTTAAATAAATAAATTCTCAAAGTGCTTCCTTGCACATGACCACTATTACTTTTTAAAATAGAATCCATAACAGTGGATCCAACATATTTGGCTTTTTTGCCGACTGAAAAATATAAAGATTACAGTTTCACATGACTTGTTTCTTCAGTTCTTAAGTGGTTCTCAAGCCGATAAAAGCCTTGAAAATGTTTATTTGCTGTGAGTTTTTTTTTTTTACAAGTAGAACAGTTTCATAAAGCTGTATTTTTAATGCACGTGGACTTTCTTCAGCATTAACAAGATCAGATTTGATAAAATTAAATATTTTAATTGAGAACTAAAGGAATCAAACACAACCTAGAACTAATAAAAACCCAGGATATAGCCCTGTAAAGTCAATTCAAAACTGATAACCTTTCTATTACTATGTCAGTTAAGCTTTGCTTTTCACATTCCTTTGCTACTTCACGTTTCTATACTTTGAACTTTTTTAAAAGGAGACTTTCAACTAGATTTACTCAAGAGTCCTCAGTTGGAAATTGTTAACATCACCATCTTTTTTCCTGGTTAAGCAAATGATAACTTACTCCTGCTACATAAACACTGGGATGTGTTTGTCTGCATGCACTTACCACACTCAAACACTTAACTTTCTCATACTAAATGGCCACTAATTCTCTGTATCAAGGGATTATGCATAATTGATTTATGGATGAAGAGTGAATTTACTCATCAGTTGAGAGAATAAGGCCTTTTCTCCTTAGAATGATGTGCCAAACTATTTTCTTCTATATTCTCCTCTATGGGAGGATGTTTACTATATCCTATAAGTACAGTTTTCTAATTCCCTCTATGTACGTGCAGAGCAATGATGAATGGCATAATCAGCAAACTGGCACCACTAGTGACTGCTTCACGTAGTAATTTCAGACATATGTTTTTGTAGAAAATGTTTTGTTTTGCTTCTCATTGAAATAAACTGCTGTTCCTTCATTATCAATAAAAACATTTAAACCCTTTGCATGCAGAATCAGATATTTGCCGCTGTTAAATTAGCCATCCTCAAACAGATGTTACACATTTTGGTTCCTCTTGGACCAACTGCTTCAATACCTTTCCATGCGTTTCCCACTTATCCTCCTTTGACCACAAGTTAACTTTGGACTTACATTCTAGGACCACAGTTCAGGTCTTGCTTCTTCCTTAAATCACTAACCCAGCCGGTTTGTGATCAGTTTGACCCCTGTCATAATTCTTTGGAGCTTTATTTATGTCAACGACATACTACTTATTTACTCTGTATGTCCAAAGGTTTTGTATACCCCTTTAACTTTACCACATTTTGTCACCATATAAACACAAGCTTTAATGTATTTGATAGTGTGAATTGTTTTTCACTTGTTAGTTTATTGGACTTGTATGCTTTATACATAAATTTGTTGTTTAACTAAGGGGTTTTTAGTAGAGTTCTGTGTGTGATAGTTGTGTGAAATTTCTCTCGTACTGTCAAACCGCAATCAGCTTTTTTGTCTCGCCCTCATCTCGATTGCATATTTTCTCTTGTAGCTCAGTGTGTATTGTCAACAGAAACGTGAGCCAGCTCTGAACAGCAACTCATCAAAGGGGATTCATAGTGCTACTGCAGTAAAAAAATAATCTGTCCATTACAACTGCAAACAGAGTATCTGTTTCACAGCAGCTTGATGGTTTCCCAGACCCCTTGTTAATAAATGTCTGATTTCTGCAAGAGTTTTCTCTGCAGTAATAACAAATTTGGACTGCTGATATTGTCATTCTCTGTTGCTAGGCAACTGTGTGCTACTATTATGGGATTTAGTGAGAACTGTAAAGGGACATGCCTGCAAGTGATTTGGTTATAACATGCGTATTTGCAAAGTTATATGGAATGGATAATATGTAGCCATTTTGCAAATGTGGGGATTTGTTGGAAATAAATAAATCTAAGTCACTTACTGCTAATTTTAGTGAAAGAATTTATTTGGACACATATTGCACTGAATCCTTTCCATGCACATGCAGAAACAAGTATGAACTCCCCCTTTACCTACCAATACTAGTCGGTTTATTGCTTCATCCTTCTTACTTAGTTGTTTCTCAGGTGAACCTTTAAGCTTGAAAGGCCATCCATTAAAAAGTAACACCAAGTTTTTCTAATGAGCAGTGCAGCACAGAATTTCACCAATGAGCTCTCTTTAGGACTGGAAGAGGGAATGATTGATGGCAGTGAGTGGCAAATTTGCATGCCAATGGGACAGTGAATAGGCACTGATGGGGAGATGGGGTAATTTTGTTTTTCTTTTTCCTGCTGTGGGGTAAAATGACTTGGTGCAAGATTTTCCTTTTGCCACTACATTTTCATATTCTAAATCAATTACAGGACCCGGAGCATTGCACATTTAATATAATGAGAACTGTAATGGTTATGGTATTTTGTGATTAAAGTTTTTCTTAGTAAGTGTAATCACTTTAATCACATGTGCTGCCCTGAAAGATCTATTTGAACTTCAGTCTGAGAAATTCAAACCTACAAAACATTAGCTCCAAGAGTGTGACCTAAAGCTAAAGATTTCTGTTATTGCACAAGTGTAAAGTAGATCCATTAAAAGCAGTGAAGCATAAATCACATGTTGTGAAAATGACTTATAGCCTATGTCATGGATATTTTTATGGATGCGTTTGAACAAGCTGGAGCTTGCGTTTGGTCATAAAGTGAGGGAAGTTTTCACAGAAAGGTTTTACTGGAAATGAATGCCTGTAAAGACAATGGAAAAGGTTGTGTGAAAGAGTGTTTTTATATCTATGTGTGTATGTGCATGTTGTCACGGCTTCTGTCCAGTTGATAAATGAGCATAGAGACTGAGAGAAGATGTCTATAAAAGATCCCAACTATACATACCATTTTTTACCATCCTTTTTTAAAATTTCTATTCATTTTCTCTAGGTAAAATCTCTGTTTTCTATTTTTCTCTCCCTGGTATGCTGCAATTCCTTGTTGCAATATTTTTTTGCATATCTGCTATCTTTTTGGTGGTAAACAAATGTGTGACTATGATTTGTCTCTGTTAGGAATAACTAAAAAGATAATTATATAACAATTAAATGTAGAGAGCCCAGAGTTTCTATAATCAGTCAACTGTGAGATCCAAAGGATGCAGGTTGAATTGATGTCGAACTGTTGAAACCCTTCCCGCTGCAGTCTGTCATGGAGTTTACACCTGTGTGCAGTTTACAACAAAATAATAAAGTTATTTAGAGGAGGAAATAATGGTTGGCGAGCTGCAAAATCTGATTTCTTTTCCATGTTATCAGGAAAAAAAAAGAACAAAAGGCGTCATGGGACATGTACACATTGCATCAGACCAAAGCAGAGTAGGAGCAGATTGAGATGCTGAGGAGGCACATTCTGTTGGACCAAAACACTGGACAATTGCTGCTCAAAAATATCCATCCTGCTTTATGTCCAAAAAAATGGTTTCTGCAAGTTAGATGGGGCTGTTTTCTGCAAAACAAACACACCCATGAAAATCTAACCTTTCGCACAATAGTTTTGCATGTAGAGGGGGTCGAAAAGTTCGCCAAAGGGTCACAAAAAGGTCCACACCACATGAGGCCAAGGACATAATTATGCAATTTTGCTCATATGACTGTGACAAAGAGAACTGATTTCATTTTAGCAGTTGGACCTAACTATACAGAGCTCTTAAGGATGATGCTATATTAAGCACACTATTTGCCCTAACACCAGTACCGGTGATCTGCTTCACATGGATGGATGATGAATGAATGAATGAATGAATGAATGAAACATTCTTAATAATAATATAAATAAATAATTATAATAAACTGTAGAAAATATAAGATCCTAAGTAAACCTAAAATGTACTTTTCTAAAATAAAATGAAATCAAGTTCTTCTGGAAGAGCTGACAAAATGAAGCCCAGGATTAATTAATTTTTGTGTTAAGACTGCAATTTAGCTGCTGAAATACGCAGTGTTTTTGCTGTACTGGTTCTTTCTTCTAAATTTCTTCTCATTTCTATCTCTTCTTTCTGTTGCATCTAGACGTTTACCACAGTAATAGTGAAATATGTGTCCCCTAAAATCAGTGCAAAAAATAAAGGGGCAGCTTACAGACAACTAAGCAGTTTAATATTAGATAATCAAAGATCTTAATAAAACAGTGCAAATGATATTATAAGAAGTACCTCTATTACCTTTTGTTTTATCCACTTTGAAAATAATATATATAATATATATATTTTCTGGCTTTAATGTTGGCTTTGATGATTGTAGATCCCCCCCCCTCCCATATTCAGCCATCAGAACTCAGCCAGCAAACCAAATATGTGCTGTACAGACAGATCCTAAATGTCTCCCAGTTCTCAGCCTTTGTGTCATGGCGTTTTGCCCCAGTTTGTGCCAACCGCCCCACACTGTGCCAACTAAAACCTCCCTCTGTACAGACTAACTCACATGAAGCAAGCATCTACATCCCCCTCAAACCAGCTGAGATGAAAAGCCAGTGGATCACAACGGTTAAACTTTGATCAATCTGGCAACAAGTGTAAATAGGTTCTTTAATAGGGATTTATCAGGAGGCTGCTGTCTCTGATTAGACATTTGCAAACATGCGCACATCCTTCTTTTTTAAAAGCTATTTTTGCTGCAACATCCAGATGTCGAACCAATGGGACTTTTACCTGGGATGCAATCTAAAAAGCTTAATTTGCCTAGAGTGGATACAGAGATCTGACAGCAAGAGCAAAAGCAGGGTCGCATAAAGAGGATTACTGTAAAGAAAAAGAGAGTTGAAAGACGGGCCTTTTGGCAAAGCAGGGGAAAAGTAGCAAATATATTACAAATTTTGCATTCAGTCACAGATAACGAAAAATGAAATGATTTGGTGAAGAGATTGAGGCAGAAAAGATTCATAGTTAGCTTCATATATTTTTCCCAGAATGAAGTCATGGCTGCTTGTGGCTGTCTCAGTTCTGTTGTATCCTGTCATATCATGCCACTGCTCAGATTACAGCCCTTTTGTGATGTTAGATTTCATTCTAAATGAGTCTCAGTCCAATTCTAATCCACAAATTAGTGTGCCTTTCTCTCCCTAAACTCCTTAGATTTCTATTGCCAAAACCTGATTACATCGCTTTTATAAGCCACAAAACCCAGTGGTGCTGTGGCTTTCCAGTTGCAAGCCTCTTATCTGTCTGACGGACTAATGAGTTTGAAGCTGACCACCAATAAAGGCAAGATGAAGTGAAATATCTGACCATATATCAGTCCATGGTTGTTGCTGCTTTAAAAAAATAACGTGGTGATTAGGAAATTAAAGATTCAAAAAAATTCCTTGCAGGAGCGAGGATAAAGTTTAGAAAAATCTAATTTGTTAAATAATTCTTCCCTTTTTGGTACCACAGATAAGTATGATGCCGTCAACCAACTTTTGAAATCTTTCATAATTTAGTTTGAGAGCGTCTGGATCGTGCATCAATATTGCTGCTATGTTGTGATTTATTGTTGTTAAAACATACAATGTAAGCTGTGCAAAACAGCTCTGTTCCAGTGGTTTTAGGATAAGCTGTGTGATCTGTGGTGATTTGTTGTGGCATTAACAGCACAATTCTGTTGTGCTTCACAATAGATGGTAAGTAAATGAGATCAATAAAACCAATCCAAATATTGTGATGGTAGTTATTGCAATATTTGGACAGGTGGTTAAATTTGTGTACATTGAACACAAATTTACACAAATGTACACAAATTTAACCACCTGTCCAAATATTGCAATAACTACCATCACAATATTTGGATTGGTTTTATTGATCTCATTTACTTACCATCTAGTCTTTTAAATGATAAAGGATTTTTAAAATTATTGTTCACAATTACTAGTACTATTTATACACTTATATGAAAACATTAAAATTAGTTTCACATAAACTTCAATGACAACTTTATTAGCTAAATTCCCATTCAAGGGAAGCTTTCCTCTCAAAAAGTGGCAGACGGATCGTTTCCTTAAAGCAGTGAGATATTTCCTCTTCTTTGTCTATGTATTAGTTTACCAGCACTAGCTAGAGATCTTCTGGCCATAGCAGAGCAGATATGAATGATTCCTCTTTAATGAAATTATCCTCATTCATTGGGTTTGGTTTCCCTTCTGTTAAGCTCAGTCATAATGGACATGTGTTTATCTAGCCAAGGTCATGCAGTATCAGTCTATTGTTGAGCTCCTCGAAATGGTCCTGACCTCAACCCTCACCTTAACCATTCAGACTTGACCCCTGACCTCTGACTTTGTGGTTGTTGCAACACCATTGTTGTAGCAATGAGCATGGCAGAAAGTGAACTGCAGCTGCCGTGGCCGCTTCTTTTAATTGGCTGTTTTGGCTGCTCTATGTTTTTTGAATCTCTTTGATTTTCTTCCTCAGACTTTGGCTCGCAGTTTTTATAAAATTAAATGAGCTTTGCAGTTGGCATTTGCTTTTTGGAAAGCTGCACCCTTCCCACCATGTTCAATTATTTATTCTGAACTCCTCACTCCCTACAGCTGTGGAAGCTAGAACACACACACATACTCGGATTCCGGCATGCAGCTCTGTAAATACATGTGCCATGTGCTGGCAAGGATATTTCTGGGGCTTTGTTTTGGGAGGGAAATCTGGCAGTTTTAGGATAGACGGTGCAATACACAAGTGAAAGACTATTATTGGAGATGAAGGGAAAGAGACTTCTGCTTCCCTCCCTCTGCCTGTATTTTTTTTTTTAGCAGTTATGACATAATATTCTACACTTAAAACCTGTTCTCAGATCAAAAATACCTTCTTTTAATTTTTTTAAGACTCCAGTGGTGCCTCGCTTTTATTTTCCTCCACAGTGCCATCAAAGAGATCACCAAACTTTTCATCTTCCTTCTTTCCCCATTGGTGTATCCACCTTTTTATGTCTAAGCCAGCCTCATTTTTCATTCATTTTGTTTGGTCCTCTTCAACATCCTTCATTTTCCATTTCTTTGCAGGTTATTTGGTGTTCAACCCTGTGCGACATTTTATGCGATTCGTCCTCATATGTTCTCTCTTTTGGTTATTTCACTTCTTTGGCATGGGTTGCTAACTTTATCTACCTTCTAATTTAGGGTGACATGGGATTTCAGGGCCAATCACTGTGCAACGGTAAAAAATTAGGCTTTGGTTCAAACAATGTGTTTCCTCAGAGACTTAACCTTTGATCCAAAAAACAGTAAATTGTTATGCTTTGTGTGACATAACCTTGACCAAAGCTTCTGAATTTGCTCCTTCCAAACAGCACACTGCCATGTGTGCCTTTTTTAAGCAGTCAGTACACGAAATACTCAGGCAGAGGTGTTTTGTCACCATGGAGGTGGATGGCAATAAAAAGAAAAGCATGTGTAAGGACCGGAGATGAGTCACTGAGACATAAGGACTGCAGTTAGAGAGAGGAGAGGAAATTAGACCAAATGTAAAATGAAAGTAAATTATAAGAATTAAGAAACACAAACTGCCAGCAAAAGCTGACAAGGAAGGCATGACGAGAAAAGATGGCTTAAAGGGTGTTTAACAGACAGAGGGCTCCTGATGTGAGTCATCCAGGCTGTGAGTGATGGGTCACCATGGACACGGCAGTTGACCCTGCACTGATGCCCAGCCTATTGATCCTATTAAAACAAAACCGCTGTTTCTTTTAGTCTTCCTTTATGGTTGCTTTCCTGTCCAACTGTATTAATCATGATTAGATCACTGCTCTGAATATATCTCTGCCGTTCTCTTTTGTATGTGCCATCTGCTTGTAAGCATCAATTCTGGCCTTGCTGCCTGGCTCGATGCCTTGGTATTTTATCTCCTGCGTTATTCTTTAATGGTTTGCTGTTTGTGCTTTATAGTTTCAGCACCACAAATGAGTGGTTAAATTCATTATTGGGACATAATGCCTTGATGTAATTTAATACATTTGCTAGGAAAAAACAACATCCAAAGTCTTGGATTTCTACTTAGGCTACAAAGGCTTGGTAGTCTAAAATACATGATTAAATATAGAAAGTACTAGAAAATTATAAAAAAAAATGTAACACCCTAAAACCAATAATTTGAGTGGATATAAGAATACAGTTTATTTTCTCTTCTCCCTCCCTTTTAACTGCATTAGCTTTCTGTACCTTTACAACTAAACCGAAGAGTAATTTTCCTGTCAGTCTTACAGGTATAGCACTTCCAAACAACACCAGTGTTTCACATGTCGGCTAAAGAGGGTAAAAAAATTGTCTCTGAATTAGTCAGCATGTCAGCAGAGCTTAGCATATCTTATTGAAATGGGATTAAATAAACTACAATACTTTTTGATAATAGGCATTTTTGGCTACCTGTTTATGGATTTTGGATATTCTCGCTTATAAAGGCAGATAAAGCTAAAGATTCAGTCAATTCTGTTCACAAGCCAACTTCTTATTGTATGTGAACATTTTGTACAATTTATTCTTTAAGTGTTTGTATTATATAACTGACCGGTTTGTGCATATTTGTGCCTTTTGTACTAGTGATTACTAGCAAATCAACATGATTGAGGTCTGACAATCCTCTTTTGAAATTAAACTAAACAATTAAAATGTTTATAGTAAAACATACTCCTGTTTACTGGTTTACGGGTATTTTGTGGGTCATGAGCTTTGCTTAGGTTCTACTACTGAAGATTCCTGACCGTATTGGACATCAGGTTTAGATGTAAGCACTGGAACACATACTTTTAAATATCCCAAGAAAACTATGATATCCAGAACATATCCAACAATAACAACGTGTTGTTTAGCAAATATATTCCTTAGTCAGAATTATTGACTTGTCTTATTTTCTTATGCAAGTCTTTTCTGTGTTAAAAGCACACATAAAATTTGCAAAGATTTTCTTGCCATTTGTGCTTACCTCAGAGGCCGTTTGTAAATTATGTAAAGGTTATCATCATATTAATATGAATTTAAATATCTGTGTGAAGAAGTGCTGTCCAATTACTCCCTAGTGTGATGTGTAATGAGCCCCATTTTCTGTGAATGCAAAAGGTTATCAGGCACATGCGATGGATTATTCTCACTCCCGCTATTACACATACACACAAACTTCCTCATTTAAAGCTGTTTAAGTTATTTCTGTGGAAAGTATCCTCAGTGGCAAAGGTTTACCATTCAGTGCTGAGAGTTGATTAGAGGTTGATTTAATGCTCTCCAAACAATGAGCTGTTGTTTATTTCCAATTAGTGTGATGGATGCAGACCATTACAAACACAACAGCCACCTCCTGCCTTTTCCCCACTGTCCCTCATATCCTTTTCTCTTAAGGACTTTTTTTTGTTGGATGGCACTTGCATAGTAACAACACACTTTGATGGGGGTGTTGCCATGGGAGAAGGTTTTAAGCTGAAGTTTTTGTTCACCAATATACCTTAATTGGATGTTTACTTCTTTGAAGATTGAACTTGGTTCTTCTTCTAACCTTGTCTTATTCATTAACTAATGATCTTTGGATAGCCTAAAAGTTATTTTATAGATTAGTGCAATTAGGGTGTTTTATAAAAGACATATATATTTGATCTAATTGGATAGAAGAATCCCAAAATATCTTGCATGTCTTGAAAAAGTATCTAAACTTCTTGAACCTTTTGACAAAATTTGTCATGTTGCTTTTACAAACTTGTTCTCTATACAGTCTATGCAATACTTTGTTTTATCCAATAATTTAGAACAAAGAATGGCAACACCTTGGAGATGTCTCATTGTTTCCAAGGTGTTGTTTTGGATAATGCAGATATTTATTGGAGCTGAATCATTTTATCTATGAAATAGAAAGTCCAACAAACATTCCATCATTTTAAACTGAGAAGCTCTCCAAGCCTCATGTACATGCAATTTTATGCATTTTTGATCTGCAACTTCAACAAGCTCTTTTCCTCTCCATTCTGGCTTCAAATAAATTTAGATGATTTCCCGTGTCATTAAATGCTGAATCTGACTTGCAAATGGTCTGCTTGTGCCATGTATAAAGATGAAACGAATGCATAGTTGACACATACACACACACACACACACCCGCACACCCCCACCCATATATCCAGACATACAACAGCAGACAGAAAGCACTTGGCTCATGTTTAATTAAGCGATTTGGGAGACAGTAATAGGACCAATACAGCAAAATCGCGACATGCATTTTTTTTCTGAGAACTTCTTTTTTCTCTGCTCAATTTCCTGCGACCCATAGGGGGCAGCACATATTGGTGGCCCCTTTTGTCCAAAGTCAGCACGACCAAGATAAACATCCTCTTGGATTATTTCTTTCATTCTTTATCTCACTTTCTTCTTCTCCTTTTTCTTTACCCTCTCACCCCCCTTTTCATCTTCTTTCACACTCATTCCTTCTTGATTCTGTCTCTTTCTTCCATCTCAGCGATGAAAGCCTCCCCATGGCTCCTTTCACTCCTCTTGAAGCAGCTCAAATGAGGTAGCTTATCTGATGCCCCCCCTCCATTTTCAAACAGATAGACAGAATGCACACAAATAAACACGTACACACATGCAAATCAACACAGCTGTTTATCTGTACCTTTCTTGCACACGTACATATGCACCTTATAAGGATATGCAAGTTTGGATAATAAGGAGAACACCCTTACAGACATGCGTACGGCATGCCTTGGAGGCATGGCATCCCCAGTGGGATATGTGGAGCCTTGGCATTGTGGTAGAAGGTGCCTGGCGTCTGGTCCCCAGGGGTGGTGGCTTCACTCTGATGTTGGGTTATTGGACTCTGCGGAGCAATGTCTTTTGGTCTGCTCTGTGGGGGGGCATAAGGGAGGGCACGCATATGATGGCTTTTATTAAACGGTAATCCCACCAGCTGTTGTTCACCCATACATTTTCCCTTCCCCCAATTCTCCTTTTTCGTTCTTCAGTTTTTCCTTCTTACCCTTAGAGACTTCCTTTGAAATGTTCCCATTAACATTACTTTCATATTTACATTATCAGATTTGTTTACTGCTGTAGGGAACATGTTTTGGAGCTTCAAAAATATCTGCGAAGCTGTTATTTTTTAGCGTAGACGTTTAATCTTAATTGGTAATTTTAAATCTGTATGATTCAACTTCATATTTCCTCTTGTGAGCCTACTGGAGCCTATAATCTCTGCAAAGACCTGTCTAGATTTGTCACATTTTTTAAATAAATGTTGTGATCCTTTTAATGGCGGACAGACTGTTGGTTTTGATGACAGATGTGACTGAACTGGGTCTGATTCCTAGGTCAGCGAGGATTAAATGGATTGAATGCTTCACTGGAGCTTAGGCGTCACTCACAACTCACTTTAAAGGTGCATCACGTTTCATTGCCTGCTGGGCATGATGCACCCCACAGTTTTGATAACTTCCTTGCATCTTTTAACATTTATTTCCTTATTTACTCCAAAATATTTGTGTCAAATTGAATTGAACTACTTTTGCTCTTTCAAGCAGGAGTGGTTAGTCAGTAGTTTGTGCAAGGTTCTTGTAATAGCAGTCACAGCTTTGATTCCCTGGTAAGTCGGTACACACTTTAAATTCTTGGACACCGTATTCATTTGATTCTTTCTGGCAAATCCTATCAAGTTTTTGGATGGGGCGAATCTTGGATCAGACGTCTTCAGGGCTCTGCACAGATGGTATCTGGGCTTTAATCTGAGATTTTGCGAGGTCACTCAAGGACCGTCATATTTCTTTTCAGCCAAAGTGGTTCCTCTGCTGAATCACAGCTTTGTACCAGAACTGGAAAGGTTTCTAGCCATAAAAGGGGTTGTCTTTATATATCCAGAGAGAGATCACAGTAATGTTGTTACCTGTTTTTAAATGTCTTGTTCTTCAAAATACAAGCATTGGATTTATTCAAAACATTGAGTAATATTGACTTGTTTCTACAATTTTTCCATGAACAAAAATTAATAGTTATACTTTTCATTGGGTATTGATTATAACGATATAGTATTCATTTTCAAGATTATTCATAGCAGTCTTTTCTTTCGTTAAATTGGATGTTTGACTGAATAGTCTTGAGACATTTGAGACTTCATAATAATGACCTGTGAACTTTGACTTTCCAACTTTATAATGGCTAATAAAGGATGATTTACAACAGCAACCAGCTGTCAGGTTAGACTCTTTTTTTTAAAATTATGACAAGAGTGTGCATTTTTGTCACAATAACAATTCTACACGACAGAAGACTTACTGGAAGAGTACTCAACATTTTGGATGAGTTATCAGATTTGCTGATTTCGAACGTCATTTTTTTTACAAAATATATAGGCATGAACATTCAAAACTGTATTTATAATTTATACTGTATCTCTTTTCTATGATCTGTGCCTTAGGACATCTTCATTGTGCCACTGGCAGTCTTAGACATTTTTCAGTGAAAATCTTTTTAGATTCAGTAAATTTAGAGAATGGAAAAAAAGGCAAAAGAAAATGACACCAAACTTTCAACAATGACTCCATGTAACAGTGTTTCCTGTGTTCGGATAATGTGCCATGCCCTCGGGGTTGCCATTATTCAATGGAGATGTCTGTCTGTGCTTTACATGTGCCAACAGAGCCTTTAATGTACCTTCAGATTTAATGAGTCAGAGTGCAAAGGATAAAAGTGCAGCTGTGCACAGGCACCTGCACTCACACACGACCCCTGTACCTGCAGCTGGCTACTGATGGAGCTGCTCTCTACCCAGGAGACCTACTCAATGATGGGACACGTGTGTGTCTCTCTCTCTAATTAGCCCAACCCCTCCAAACGCCAGCTTGCTACCCTTTGCTCATTTCCTGCTCCATAACAAGGATGAAGATACTGTAGTTTCATCTGTCTTCATAAATCAAACTACCCTTCTTATATCACCATGTAAGGCTGCCTCCTCCCTTTTTTCCCCTTGTCTGTCACCCAGGATGTGCCGTCCCATCTCGGCTCTTTCCCCCAGGCCCTTGCGCTGTGGAGGAAGGGCCCAGGCTTTGTCTTCCTGTCTAGACCCTGACATTAACCACAAGGGTAGAGAACTTAATGATGGGTTCAGCAAATGTGCTTACTGGCTCTAAACCATATGGGTGTGAATGCATATGCTAACACAGGTCCTCACTCACCCGTTATTGTTTCTGCTCTTTCATTTTTCTGTCTCCTTTTATTTTTGTGACAGGAATGACATGAGTGCAGTCTGTTCACCATATCATTATCAAGTCCCCCACTGTACCTATACACATGAGCAGATAATTAAAGATTATTTTAAGTTAATTGTCATGCTGTTAAGTACGATATTAAATTCAGTAAAGTACGTTATGTTCTCTTCAGCTGTCTAAATAATCCAGAAAAGTAGTTATACAAGTTGTAAGGATTGTTTGTTGTTAAAAACCTTGTCATCGTTTGTTTTTCCTGACTAAACAGAATGCATTCTAAAATTATGGGGGAAAAAATTATTGAAATAGAAATGGAAAAATATAATTTGTTTGCCATTCTTATTGTTCTATATTAAGCATTACATTTGAACTCCATTCCCAGCTGAAACTGTTAGATTTTTTATAATTTCATTATCTAAGGTAAACACGGCAACTTGAGGAAGATTATGAAAAAAGAAAAACATTCTACATTTCGTTTTGGGCTAAATGCAACATAACAAGCTTGCACGGTCTCATTAAAAACTATATTGACACAATGTTTCTTATGCATGAATCTTATAATACTTGAAAATTAATGACTGAATAACCTTAACAAGGACTCTGAGGAAGATTTACACACCAGACTATGTAGAGAGAGGTTCACCTCAGTTCCACCTGCAGCGGAGTCAGATTTTGCACTATTTTTATAAACTTGGCTTGTTTTGGAAAAAAACTTGTTATAAATCAAGCATGCTAAGGAGACACTGTCCCATTCTTTTATCTGTTGATATTGCACAGCTAGCCGAAGTGCAAGGTCAGCAGTTATATGTAGTGAACAGAAAATTAGACTTTTTGTGTAAAAGTAATTTAAATGTCTTCTAAAGGTTGTTTTACAAAAACAGTTTGCAGTCTTAACACATTTAAGACTTTTAAGTGTATTTTATTTAATCCTTCCTTTAGTCTCCTCTGCTTTCTATTTACTATTTGTGACCTCATTCTTTATGTGAATTTTTTTAAATTTTTTTAGTTGGCAGTAAAATTACCTTGAACATTGACCAGCTGATTCATAAACATGCCTGATTTTCACTCCTGGCTTCTGCTTTCAGCTGGTCTTCTAATGAGGTCATAGATAGTTGAAGAACACACATAATTCTCTGTCTTGTGTGCTCACACGGTTTTATTGGGCCCTGCCTGCATGTCTGTCTTCTACCTAATGAGCAATGTTGGACAACCAATGCAATAATCATATCTCTGGTTCTGTATGTGCTTGAAGCTGTCAGCCAATCAATTCTTGTGTAAACCGTCCAACTAATTACAAGCACAGTCATGGTGAAGGAAAATTATTCTTGGAACTTTATGATTTTGTTGTTATAATAAGATTATTGAATCCAAAAATGAATTTGGGAGGCTGGGATGCCTCCTCTAGTTTTATATTCTGCAGTCTGATTAAAAAGTAATTTCCTTAAAATTGAGGAATTCTGTTAAAAGTGGGAATTTTTGGAACAGAGCATGTATGTTTTGGCTGGATTTTATTTGGCGGAATTTCACTCTGTATTGTGAAACAAGCTGAGATATTTTGGGTTTTTTTTTGTCTGAAGGTGTCTAGAGGGAAACCAGGCTATGAAGTTGTCTTTACCTTTCTCTTAATATTACCTGTAATATCTATGGGATTTTATTTAGTTCCCTACTTTACTTGCACAAGCTACATTGTGTTAACTCAAGCGCAAAAAAAACCTAAAAGATTATTTCAATAAAGAACAAGGCTTCTGATGCTTTATCAAATCCTCTTTTCTTTTTTCATTCCCTTAATTTATATAGACTTCTTTTTTCTGAATTCTTTGTTAGACATGCAAAGATATTCTGAAAACAATCTATTCACATAGATGAGTGGAATACAGCTTCCAAAAAAGAACATGTTTAATATGAGATTAAAGAAACTTTTTAAGCTAAATTTTCTTCAGATATGAAGTCAGAATCAATAAATCCATTCTAGGTGTCATCAGCATATGGTTTACATCATTAATATGATTGTGTCTCACTTAACTTACTCACCAATGATGATGTTCAGGATTCTGACAGCGGTTGATATTTTGTCCCCAAAGGAGTTTCTGCAGTCGTCTCTGTTCTCAGTTAGCGTTGCCTTTAACGTTGCCATGCTGTTCTAAAACCATGTCACCTGAACATGTTACTTTATCGGGACTTTTATATTATTTATCTATGAAGGGCTTTCTGACTTTATGCAAGCGGTTTTAAAAAAATTCTCAGTTATGTACATCTCTCTTCGCCTGAGGGTCTTTGCAATGTGGGGTGGTGAAATGACTCATTAAGAATGAATTTATATTCTGGCGGTTCCATGTAATTTCACAGACAAATCTAACTGAAAGAGTTGTTTGCAGTTAATAAACTACACACTTTGACTGCAATAACATGCAGATTTTTCAGCTTTTCGGATGATGCCAAAGAAATCCAAATGTAGAAAATGGAGTTGCAGAAGATGATTTGTTTTATGTGGTACAGCTTAAGCCTTGGAATCTGCTTTCAGTAGTTCACAGCATCTGTTGTTGTGACATTAATTCATAGTGAATTGGTCATTGCAGTATGCACTGATTTTATTCATTTAATTAGCTGCTTAATGATGACTGGATGTTAGTCACAGCTAAGTTGACCTTTTCACCACTAGCTCTCTGTATCTCGAAGCTGTTATGCTCACAAAATCAAAAATTGCAAAATGTTGTCTGTTACTTTCTCAGGCTAAAGTTTTGCAAAAGAACATTTTATTCCAGTTTTAAAAATATCCCCAGACAATGTAATAATTCTGGCCATATTAAATGGAACAAAACCTATAATATCCTTTGAAATCTTTTCAAATTGCATAAATAAGATATTTCATTGACATGCATTTTTTAAAATTATTTCCCATGTTCCTGATCAAAAATAGTTATAATGCATGCCACATTGTGCATTAACAATTCAACACACACTGTTTTTAATTACTGCCTTAACAAGCTCAAGATTTATTTGTTATAAAAAATATTTTGAATATTTTTAAGTTGCTCAGATATGTAAATTCCTCATTTGAAATATATATACTTCCTCTAAAGTGCAATTTTTGGGCTGAATAATAAATTAGTAACAAAGCTTATGGCACTGATAAAATGGTGTGTTATTAGTTGAAAAATGTTTCTCACTTTTAAATGTGTAAAGTGGACAAATGTATTACATTACTAGTTGCTAGATCTCTAGTGAGCATGTGAGTTCTTTCATCCATAGTGTAAATAATGAAACATTCATCTTTTTCTGAACATAGTTTTTATTTTTATTCTGCTTGTATTTTTTGGTGGTGTTTTTGGATTGGCAACTGTATATGCTCCATGTGTTTAAATATGTTTTTGAGTGGGTACATTATGCTTATCATAGTGACAGTTTTAATCATTTGGCACACAAGGCACATGTGCACTTCCTTCCACACTTCAGGGAGCATGTCACTTGGTTTGACCTGTGGAGTTTTGGCACCAGATGTCTCCAGCTGGTGCCGAAGGAAGCATATGTTTCAACTATGTCCTTGTGTCTGTGTGTGTTTCTACACTTTCAGTAAGAATCTGTGTTTATCTTACCTTATTGCCTTTGTCTTTTCATTTCCAGTTCTCTGTTGGTTCCCATTTTTTCCCCATTTACTTTTGTCTTTTTGACAACCAGTCATATCTCCTCCATCTGTGTTTTCAGTGACTTTTGTACATAAGCAAGGCCTCTGTGCATTTATGTGTCCTGACCAATGTTTTAATTTTTATCTCTGTTGATTTGAGTTTCACTATTACTTTAAGAGAAACAGAAATATTTGTCAACTCTCCAAACAATGTATTGCCCAAAAAGGGCTATGAGAGATCCACTTGAATATTCAATAATACAAGAGCTCAAAACAGGATTAGTTTTAAAAAAAAAAGAAGATTTCAAGTTACTTTTGTTACAGCAGAACTTTGCAGCTTCTCATTCTCTCCATCATTTATGAGGCCATTTATTTTTCAGCAAGCAGAAGGATGTTTCTTTATTTTGTACCTCTGAATAATTCAGCAGCTTGTTGTGATAGATGCCCACAATGAGAACATATAGCAACACTTGTGTGTGATCTTGCATATGCACACACCAAAACACGCTGGGATTCCCCTTTGTGACCTGTAGGGATTCTTCTTCCATTGTTTATTGCTGTACATGCCTCCCATGATAGAAAAAGGTGAGTCACTGACTTGCCTGATCTTGTGCTGTTTTGGAGTGGCACCTCTTTTTTCCCTACCTTTGACAACATCCGTTTTCCTATAATAATAGGAGTGTGTGTACAGTTCCCACCACATCTATTTACACTAGTGGTAATTATGTGTAAAAAGTCAAATTAATGTTTTCCTGCTGTAGTATTATCCCAAACTGAAACAAAAAGAATAATGCCAGCCGTTTAGCTTGACTGAATTTACTCAATGAGGAAGAAAGAAGTGCTTCAAACAACAGTGTTGATGGCATAATTATTGGTAATGCTGCTGGTAATAGTTAACTAATACCAGGAGGGCAGCAATATGCCTACAAAAATATGCATGCAAAAATTTTACAAATATAAACTCACTCCAACTAAAATATTTCATATACTGAAAGACTGCAGAAAAACTGCAATAATAACTTTTTACTCATTTTATATTGCAGGTACAAGTATGGCCAATCTTTTTCCATTCTTCCTTCCCCCCAAACGCATCTCCATCTTGGAAAAGTTGTACTGTCTCCTGAGATTCCTTTCCATTAAGCTGAGGAAAATAGTTTTTGTTCCACTGTTTTTGTTTACAGTTTGCGACTTTGTGGCACCTTCCACCCATTTCCCCAGACATTATAGCAAATTTGTCTGTTTGTCTGAGGACGCATATCTATATTTCCATCTTGTCGCAAAATTTGAGCAATAATTAGAAAAATGGTGGCTGCAAGCTAAGGCAAAATGATTCCAGATGCTGACAAACTTCACTTGCCTGGTGTATAAGAACAGCTAAAGCTTTAGCTTTACTTCAGATGTACTTAAACACTATTCTGATCAGTTTTCTGAGAATCAAATATACTCTTACTATTAAAATTTAACACATTTTTTCTTTATTTAATTAAGTTTTACATAAGATGGATTAATATAGTATCGTTAGTGATGTAATGTAGACATACTATATGTAGGCAACAACCAACATGTTTAACCAACCAGTCTTTAAGTATCATTCATAACTGGAGAGACATCTGAAATTTAAGTCTTTGGAGTCAGAAATCAAAGCTATGTAATGCTTTTTTATTGCCTTGCTAGTTGATGATAGAATGCCCAATCCAGTTAGTGATGCTGTATAAACTAGGAGAAAATTTGAATCCAAGCTAAAAGCTAAAATATTAAGATTTAACTCTTAAATTTACATTTATCACATAAGCTGTGTATTCTCTGACAACAAGGACTTGGTTCCAAAAATGTGATAATGACTTCATTAAATAGCACAGCCTGACTTTGAGTCAAAGTTAAGATTTTCCAGCCCTAGTCCACTCTCGCAGCTCATTAATTGTCCAGATCCCTTCCACTCTCTGCTAAAGGTTTGGGTACAGTCTTCTCTGTTCCCGAATAGTTTAAGCAGCCTGACTCCCTGGAGATCAATTAGTAGTTTATAGAAGAGAGGAGAGAACAGGGAAATTGCCTGTCTTAGTGGTTCTGATGTGTCACTTCCAACATTTTCTTAATTAAGCCAAAAATATCTTAAAAGATTTCTCTTCTAGGGAAAAAAAAAAGTTTTTGTTTTTCTTGTAAAAAAAATGTTAGTTTTTAATAGTTATGTAACATTTTAGGAAAGTAATTGACTCTATTTGAAATGATATAACTGAAAAGAAGCATCAGTGAAGATGCAAGGCTTTCTTCCAGAGGAAAACAAAAGTATTAGACTGGATTTAAAGAAGTTTAAACTTGCCTCAGTTGCTCTAATTATGGTGTTTGAAACCCTGTTTTTGAGTCAGTTAAACAGTTCAAACAAACATGGGGAAATGCTGCTGAAGAGCTAAAGAAAAAAAATGTTTTTGCCTACCATTTTGTAATCTAACTTAAAATGCTTTTTGTGTAGGTCATGAGTAAATTTTTTTTTTTAAACTTGTTCAGCATCGTGGTTGCAGCCCAAAGTGTTCCTCGGGGCGACACCAGAACTGCACCATTTGGTGGTTTTTGCAAGCAATGATTTCTGAGTATTTGCATATTGGATAACTTCACATCATGGAAACCTTCATAACAGTTGTGGCCATTTTCACATCGCATGCACAATGCTCCAGCTGCAAGTCTCGTTTGGTATTGTCAAAATAAATGAAATGCTCCCAGTCCCACAGCTCCAGAAACATAATTGAATTTGCCACAGTTATTTGCCCAAAAGGTTTAATTTTGTTACAGCGGTGGCTGTTTACTCTTGTTATATTCCTCATGGGTAACCATAAGCTCTTTAATGTCATGAATTTATTATGGAGAGGGCTCTACTATTACTGCGGCAGTTTGGTCAAGGATCAGTGAATACTGCAGAACTTGGAGACAGAGGCTGCTATAGAATGGGGAGCCTAGAGCACAGACATACACATGCAGTCCATAATAACTTGGCTTTATCTGGTCTCCAGATGGAAGAGACAGAGGGAGAGTGAGGAGTTGATAAAAGCAACTTATGTTGTAAAGAAAAGGAGTGAAAAGAAGAATTGACAACACTTTGCTCAGTTAAGTAACAAACGTCCCTACAATTGGTTATCCAGCAAAAAAAAAAATATATATATATATTTTCCACTCATTTATTACCCTATTCCAGGAATCAGTTGCCCCTTTCCTATTAGTAAAAATATGCAACAAAGTATTCTCACCTTCTATTACAAATCACTTCTTTAGACTAAGAAATATAATGTAACTTGTCATCTATACCTTTCTCTTTATTTTGTTAGATTTATAATTTCAAGAGGGGAGGTCATATAATGTCTTCTGTTAAACACACAATTACTGCGAATATTCTTTCGGAAATATTTAATTCAAATATCAGTTTGACAATTAGCATAAAGTTATGGGAAAATTAAAGGACACACAGATGGATCTCTCTTCCTATTCACCACAAAGACAGAACTGACAATGCACAAGGAAGGTATAAATAATGTAAGAACTGCAATTGAGATTCTAGAGGCCTCACTTTGTATGTCAGTTATTAAAGTTTATGATGGCCCCTAGTAGAAAAATATTATTCAGTTGGTTTGAAAAGGTTGCCTGAAGATGGCATCTTCTCTAAAAAGTATTACCACACCACATAGATTTGCAAAGTTGGATTTAAATTAAACTCATAACTCTGGGAATAATATGCTTGGAAATAAAAAGGACAAAAGCAGACATGTTTAAAAATGTGCAGGATCATATTTAAAAAAAATACAATGTAAAGCTTTGTAGCAGAGGCAAGATTGTTTGGGCTATTTAGCACTACAGTAAGGCATTTCACCATGTTGTCATACCCATGCTTTTAAAGGATACACTGCATACATGTATAGATTTTTACTAGCAGTGTTTTCACTTAAGCTAAGTGTGTTCAGAAATTGCCAGGAATTGAAATCTTGAAATCTCCACAGGCTTTCTGAGCCCTGCTTCCTCACCCATAAACACTGTAACTACTTTCTCACCCACTGCTTAACCTCTGACACAAACATGTTGGGAGAAAATGGTGAACACTTGAACCGTGGGAGGCACGGGAGCAATGACCTTATCATTTTCTTGTACACGATACCATTACTATTCCTGTTTGTTACTCCCTGTGTTTTGACATGCCCCATACTTTGCCTGAATATTTCTACGTTTTCCAGCTTTTTCTGTTTTCTTACAAAATCAAAAAAATTTCCAGAACTTTAAAGTTAGATTCTCAAATAAGCCTACATCAACTAATGTTTTTCTTAATGAAAATATGCAGTTAATTTCCCAGCCTCGTCCCCCTCCCTTGGTAATTTCTGCATGTTCACTGGACCTGAACCCTGACTTGTGATATCTGATAGTTTATTTTCATCATTCTTAGAAGGAATGTTATATTCCTTTCATAAAAGGAGTGGTATTATTAATACATGAATAGATTGAGTAACCTTGAGACTCCGATTCCAACACTTCATGCTCTCTTCACCATTGCCATGGCAACGCTGCAGCAGCTCCTTGCAGCATATGAGAGTTTTCTCAGGAGCTCAGCACAGTTTTCATTCCAGTGGGTTTTGTTTTTCTCTGAAACTTCCCATCTGCATGCGGACACGACCCAACAGCTTGAGCAGCCACTGCAGAGAGATACAAATCTGGCTGAATGTGTTTGCATATACAGGTTAAAGATGGTACTATGAATTTTGCATTTTCAGGCTTGTGACTATGCGTAGCATTTGTCTGTCAGTGAGGCTTTATGTAAACCACTTTAATTTGCCTTTTGAAATTATCCAGCCTGCCGTATCTTAGAAATGCAACAATTTAAGCTATGTCCTCCTTTTTCAGTCTCTGATTTTTGTGACTTGATTGGAATTTTTGTCTTTAAAAACTATATCATAAGGAGGTTGTTCTCTGGATATGGTATATTGTTACCTTAACTGAGATTTCATAAAGGATGCCAACATTTCCAAATGCAGCATGATCTATGAAAGAGATCTGAAGGTCAAAGATGGGGAAAAAAGCTTGAAAGAAATCAAACAGAGAACTTCTGCTTCCTCCATCCTTTCTGTTAGTTCAAGTTCCTCATTCTGCCAAAGTCTGAATAAAGCACAGAGTGTCTCAAGAAGCAGTTACTTTTTAAATACTTTTTGATATTGTTTCATTTTTAAGTATCTCACTGATACTGAAAGTAGCACATTTTTAATCTTCACATCTCTCATCTTCTTATGTGAACTTTGATAACTTAAAGTTGTTTCAACAAACCTTGGAGGTCTTGAGATGACAGCTATACTTAATTGGTTCAAGCTTTTTTTCTTTTGGCTTCATGTATCTTTTTATCAAAAGAGGTGCTGTGCAAATGTCTCAGACATAACAGTCACTATTGGGGAGTGTCACCTAACAGTATTTTATGGGGTTGCAACTGTATATTAGAAGTTTGACATAGTTTTTATTGGCAATGCAGTGAACAGTAGATGAAAATTGGATGATTTTTGTCAACCCAACATTAACAACAATAAATAAAGTCCAAGAAGGCTGAACAATTGTAGGATATTAGAAAAACATGCAAAAGCATTATTATGTTTGAGGTTTGGAGATGAGGTGATGGGTTTTCCTCTTGAGTCAATTTGGAGTAGAACCGCTTCTCCTCATTGAAAGGAACGAGGTTGGTTGATTCGACCAATTGATCAAGATTTCATCTGGGTGCTTCTTTTTGACAGTATTCTGGAGATATCCCACAAAGAGGAGACCTTTTGGGTAGACCCAGAACTTTCTGGTAGGACTATATAGGTCTTGTGACTTGGAAATTCATTGTGATTCCTGATAATGAGCAGAAGTTGATAAATAGATGGATATCTATTGCAAAAACCCAAATTTTCTTCACTCTTTTCATTCACTAATATGATAATGCGAATCTTGGATAATTTCTAGTAGTTGCAATTATGAATCTTTGTTTAAACTGGACACTCTCCACTTTGTCATCAGCATTTTTTTATTGACTAACCAGAGGGGTTTTAAGGCCTTGAACTGATCTACTTGGACCTGTCCTGTGTGTAACCATTGCAACATGAAGCCAGAAGCTTGTACTGTGTCTCTCTGCAGTTTTAGCTTAGCCTTAACCCTGGAGACCTTTTCTACAAAACTACAGTGAAGCAAACATTTGGACATGACATAAACAGTTGCCTCTGTGGATTTTTACTTCTCCAACTTTCTCTGCCACTAATCCCCTATTGTGCTGTTCTCCATTTTTATTCATGTCACATTCCTGCATTTGTCACCCAAAAACCTTGCTCTGTTGCCTCTGCTTGTTCTTTCATTTTTCCTTCCTCCATCCTTTTATAAAGTGCCTCCCATCTACCCCCACACTCCACCCAGTCCTTACTATTCCTTCCACTCCCTCCTCTTCTGTATCCTGCTGTACTCCATCCAAGCTCCCGGTTTCCACCACGTATCTTTACCCAGGCAGCGCTGCCAACAATTAGAACACATTACTGCCAATTGTGCCACCTGCGGCCGCCTGAAAGGCTGAAAAAGAGAAGAAGAGGAGACGGCACAGTGCCAGTGGAGGTGGGTTGGGTGGGTGTTTATGTGATGGGGAGGTGGAATGCTTTACAGCTTTCTGGATGCTGCCACAAAGCACTGTGTTTAATTACCAATAAGCACTGGTTTAATCAGGGGCCTGAATGCTTCCGGATGGACAGGCTGCAACTGTCGTTTTCTTTGTGGGGGGTTTGGACATTGTGAAACTGTAGCTGTGTGCCTGCATGCATGTGCAAGAAGACATGGCTTGGTTGTGGAGGTGTGTTTCACAGGTTTCAACAAGCAGTGGAGAGGATCTTTGTTTGAGGAGGCTCACCATTGCATTGACAATAATTTGGTGGTTATGAATGACACAAAGATGGGATATTGTGAGAGGATCTGGGTTTGTTTGTTTATACTCTTGACACCAGTATGATGGCCAAAGGTCTGGATCACATCACACTAAACCGAGTATGTTGTGTGCTGCTTCAATGAAAAGCTTTTCTCTCCTTTTTTGGGTATCTTGTGGTGAAAATGAGAAGGTGTCTGTGATGAGATTTAGTCCATAGCCAAAACCAATTCACAACCACTCCACATTACACAGGGGCTTTATCCCCCTAACCTGCCCTCAGGATGACACGCCTGAGTCTCCCACGCATCCACACATAACCACACACATACAGAAAACACGATAGAATGATAGAATCACGGTTGCATCCTGTTCTTTGTCGTTCATTAAAATGGGAAAAGACACTGACTTTTAAACACAGTGAGGCTGTGTCTGCCAAGTTAATGTTGGAGCTGTAATGTTTTCCTTCGCAGGCCAAAGCCAGTGGCCAGATGAGAATGTAATCCTCCATTGTGCTTTAAATGGATCAACCTTCAAGCTTAGTGAAAGCAGAGACTGCAGGGACAGACAGATACAGTTGGTATTTTCAGTGTTTACTGTAAGTTCTACTCCAATACATGGTGACTGGTTCACCACTGCTGAGCTTTATCCTGGAAAATATATTCTAGACTCTTCTTATAGACAAAGTGTAAAAAAAGAATTTTTCCAATCCAGAATGTTGCCAAACTTCATTGATCCAAAGTATATAAAATAATATCTCTAAATACAACTTTGATCAGCTTTTCATAACAGCATCATTTCACTGTTGTGCTTTATGTCTTTTGCTGTATTTTTAGTCTCAAAATGGTCATTCAAAAAATAATCTCTGAAAACAGCAGACTGTCACTTTAGCCAACTTTGACTTACAGAACAATTACTTGATGGTAGTTTTGCTTGTTGTTATTAAATGTACTGTATTACAGTGTGAGGTGCTCCTGCAGTCAGATGTGAGCCAACAGGCTGAATGTACTTGGCATGCAAGGAGTGTATTCATTGCAGTTGAAGACAAATAACAATTATTGCATTTAAAAAGAAATTCTTTGTAATACTCATGATGTGTACATTGCATTTGTGTTTCCTGTACTTGAAAGTACAGATATTGTTAAAAAAAACTACACACTCTCGTTCCTTTTTTTTGTGATGACACAACTTGAATGTCCAGAAGAGGGCACTAATATAACCACCTTAACAGAGAAAAAGCAATGGATTCCTTCAAAATATTAGCCAGTACTTCAAAGATCAGTATTTGTGTACAGAATAAACAATTTACTCATGTTTAATTTTGGATTTCTGTTGACCACAATGGGCCAGTCCAGGAGATCGTTGTAGATGGGCTTTATCTCTGTTTTGGTTTAGAGGGCATGTGCAGAACAGCTGCAGTGCACGTATTACCCTCCCCAAAGAACAAATGATGTTCTTTCACTGCACTGTGATCCACACTTGCATTTGAACCATGCATATGTCTGATGGGTCAACCCCGCTTATTTAAGAACAGATGTTTTGAGGTGCTCTGCTGCAGTCACTGACAGGCAGTTTTCTTTTGCCCTCACATTTATCTCTACTGTTCCATCTCCCTGTTTTTTTCCTAGCCTTTGTTGCTCCCTCCCCTCTCACTTAAAGGCTTCTCTGGAGTCTTGATGAGTAATTGCTCAGGGCTTCAGTGAGAAGAAGGGATGGAAAAGAAAAAAAGAAGTGTATGAGAACATGAGAAATGGAGCAGGAGTGAAGGGATGGTGAAATGAGGAGAATTGTATATATGTGTGTAGGATGTGTGTGTGTGTGAGTTGGTGCACCTTAAAAGGTATATGTGCATGTGGTTGGGTGTGAGTAGAGAGATTGTGAGTGAGGCACAAGGGGATCATTGATCTGCTGAAAGTGCAATGTGTGTGCTGAATTAGAGGAGCAGGCACAGAGCTTTGAGCTTGTAAAACACTCCTGCAGTTATAGCTCTTAGCGCTCTGTGTCTGTCTTTCACTCACACTCGCGCACACACCCCAACATGCACACAAATCTATATTTGGGTGTTGCTTACACTATCCAGACTGAGTGAAAGGCCTTTTATTTATGTCTTTTCTGTAAATTGGAGCCTGTCAGCAAGTTTATCTGAACTGTGTAAACATGGCTGCTTGCAAAATGGATTAAACATTAGTTATCTCACCCAATGTGTAACACAAAAGTATCAGCAAATGACCGAAAACTTTTTTGACTGATATGACATATTGTTCTTATAAAATTTCAGTTAGAAAGTTATACATGTTTTGTTTTCTGGTTTTTTTTGTACTTAGAATATGAAAGTGCTATTTATTTCAATTCATTTGTCACGATCAATAAAGCTGTCACACTGTTATCTATCCATGCAGAAAAGATAACAGTTTCACACAGTTGCATACTTGAATACAAGCTAAAAATATGTATTAAAATTCAATTTTTTTTCTAAATTAAAGCTTTTCTTACAATGTGGTGTCACATTGCTATAACAACATGACTTTGTTTAGTAGAAAGAAGTTATAGCTATTCAAATGGGAATAGGTATGAAAGCGAATTCTAATACTCTGAAACTGTTACTGAAATATGGTTTGAGTTTCAAATACTTAAGCAGCTGAACAAAAATAATAATTTCTCATTAAACTTAAGACTGACATTTATGAAACCGATGTTTGATTTGTGGAAATAAACAATTTTATGTTTCTTTTCCAAATATAAACATAAAATTCTATTTTTGGTCCAAATAGATCGTAATATGCTTTGTAAGTGCAGTAAGCCAAAGCAAGTGAATATTTACCAGAGTATATAAGACATCTCTGTACAATAGCATGTGATTTACAAGTATTATATATTAGTCATTGCTATAACATTACATTAACTCTGTTGTAATGCAATAACTTTTTTGCTTTTCAATAAAAACAGTTATGCCATGATATTTTTCAACGTGACAAAAAAAAATGTCGCCTTGGCCGAAATGGAGCTAACCACTTGATTATCAAGTTTAAACCATGTTCCAAATCACATAATATTTTTCAGTCAACCAGGTTGGTCAATTAAGGTGACTTTTCACCTTTGTCATTTAGCACCATTGCCAGACATATTACTGTTAGGCAAATGAACAGAGCATTATAACTCACAATGGGCACAATCTGCCCAACATGCATGCGCAATCAATATTAATTCTCTTATCTGAAGCTCAAGCTCCATCCCATTGTTTAACTATTCAGTCACATGTCACCTGCTTCAGCCTGATTGCAAGTGTGACATGCCAGATTAGTGTGGAAACCGTTAGGGAGACTTCAAAGCAATCAGTGCTTATCTGCTGCTGTGGCACAGTGGAAGTCCTTGACAAGAAAAAGGAAGGTATTATAACGATGGAGACCAGAAACATTCATTGATATAAATACTGTCACAAGGATTGAAATACTTCTGTCAATAATTCTATCTGTTCATAAATATTAGCAGAAATCCAGGTTCTTTTGCTGCAGCTGAAAGATTTTACTGCCTAGTTTCTTGTTAGTTTTCTTTTAAAAAAACAACAACAATGCACTCTGAAAATATATTGTCTGAAAAACTGCATTCTGTTAAGTGAAACACTTCAGCCTTATCGATTTGACATTTTGGGCTGTGTCTAAAGCTGAAATATTAAAATATGCTCAGCAAGTTAAGGAGGCTACGCTTAATTAGATAATCTACTTAGAGGAAAGGAAACCCATATTGTCATAAATGATGAGACACAGTTGAAGGCTAGTTATTATTCTGTAATTAGAGACATAAATGAGCTGACCACTTTTGTCTTGAGTGGTTTCCCATTATGAATATTAAAATGCTGTTTACCACTGTCATTGCAAAGACCCTTATGAACTCATTCGTGACATTAATGAGTCACATCATGGCAGTGAGAAACAAAAACATGTGGAAAAATAACAAAATTGAAAATCCTGGAAACATGTCTAGAGCATTTAGATCCAAAACCCCAACCCATCTGCTAGTGTCCATTAACATAATGAACTAGCTCCTATCTCCATACAAATGACTGCTTAAAGCCGTAAGAGCGTCTGGCAGCTCTAATGTAGTGTCTCCAAACTTTCCTTGGATGACATATTGATTGTGCCAATCAATGGGACTAAAAAGCCATAAGTGCATCTGGTAACCATAATGGTGGCACTTAAGAGAAGAATGCATGAACATAATATTCACTACACATCATTGTTTCTGATGAAGGAAGGAGGGTGATGTGGACTGAGGAATGTGGTGCTGGGGAAGATGAAGTGGGAGAAAACAGGATGAGGAAAGTGGTCAATTAAAAAGCTCGAAAGGGACTGTAGGTGGAAGTAAATATTGATATAATGATGGAGAGTAAATGAATTAGATATCTGAAAAGTAGTTATTTCCAGTTCACTTTGACTTGTGCTCTCTCCTCAAAGAAAGATTCCCTCTAACACTCGTGTGTCGCTGATCACATTTCCGATCAAATAATAGGTGGTGGTGTGGTTTCTGCCTTGTCTGTGTTTTGTTCCTATGAGCCAGTGATTGATGTGCTGGTAAGCTGTGGTTCCTGCTCTCAATCAGTGTTGACTGTCCACCCACTGTCTGTCCAGCCATGTATTCCTCCCTCTTCTTATTCTTTGTTCCACATTTGCCACTGAGTGGTGATTTGTGTCAACCATTCTCTGACATACAGACTCGTTTTTGAATATGAAGGAGAGCAGATACTGCACATTAAGCATGACAGCACATTGATCCTCATCTCTTTCTGATAGAAGCCAGGAAATGAGTATGTTGTAGGAAGGAAGCAAAGTACTCTGTGAAGTGAGTTTTGATTTTGAAAATAATTAATTTACCCAAGTTATTTTTTTAAATAGATTTTTCTTTTTCTTGCTATAAAACTTTAAATATATATTTTTCTCTTGTTAGTCTAATGGCAGCCTCCTCCTCCCTAAATCCATGTTGTTTCAGGAAGGACATTGTCACTGATGCTGCAGTGCAGTATTGTCTTCCTAAAACATTTTGTAATGTTCAACATTAATAGATATGTTGCTATGAAAGAAGTGCCAAATATTTATATGTCAGAACCCATGTCAGGATACAAGACCAAGTGGATAAAATCCAATTATCCCTTCAGGTCTGTATTTTCCAATACATGGTGAGTTAGTAAAGGCTTTTATATTCTGACAATTCAAGCTTTGAATGATAAACATGGGAATTTGCCTCACAGGGCTAAGTAACCTGGATCTTTAGATTCATATTCCTAGAGGGGTTCTGACTTTTGGTATTTGTATTTATAGAAGTTTGTCAGTCAAGAAAGGAGCAAAAGAGAAGAAAAAGATAGTAGGAAGAAGAGCAAAGGGCTGTTAAGTGAAAAACCCTCAAACCTAATCCTTAAAAGATGGGATCACTTAGCTCTTAGATATTCTACCACATTGAAAAGCCTTGAAGGCTTTGTGTGACACATTCCCAACCCATAGACTCATGCATGTTTTAGAAGGGTTTACTTCAAGAGAAGGGGGGTTGGGGTATTGACCGGTCTGGGATACACAACAGCCCACCACGGAGTGCAGAATGGAATAAGAGCCTCCAAGAGCTTCTCTAAGGAAAACCACGTAACTAGCACCTGTCAAATCTCATACTCCACTATTCCCACCTCTTCCTTCTACAAGCTTTCAAGAACTCAATGCTAGAAAAAAAGGTCTTCATGTGGCCTGATTGACTTTTGATTTTAACTGTTGTGTCTTACTCAATCAGGCCTGAGATTTAAAAATGTCCTTTATATTTTGAATGAGTTGTGGTAAATGGAAAAGAACACCCACTTTTGCCCATTTAAGTGCTCTTCTGTACCAGTTGGACCTTGCCCCACATATGTGACATCCACAAAAATTGATTTAAGTGTATTTTGACTTTTGGTCCTAGCTACTATCTACCCTGCATTTGTCTAAGCATATGACGCTATCGATTTCCAAAACCACTAACCGTCCCGACCCCACCCACCTACCATTCACTTCAATGTGGTGAACACTTCAGCTTGTTGACACAATATAGATGACCTAAACACAAGAGGGAGATTATCAGAGATCGGGTATCACATTTTAGCAGCCCTTCTGTCAGGATTCATTATGTTACGTCCATTTCTTCCTTGCAACAAGTATTCAGTCATGTCATTGAAACCCAAACAGCTTTTGTATTGTGTTGGTTTATACCACTATAAACATCTTGTTTGTAGTCCAAATAGTTTTGATGAGTTTTTTTTTTTTTGAGTTGCAAAATATTTGATAAATCCCAGAGTATCAGTATTTTTGTAATAGCTTCTAATTGATTGAGGCAGTGCCTGAAAAAGACAGGCTACTGTTTTTGGTTTGCAATTACTGCAATTACAACTAGAATTTGTCATTGTTGGGGGCATTCCTACAAGTCTGGAAGTTATTAGTTTGTCACCTGTTTATCCATCCATTCATGCATACAGCCATCCATACAAGTATACATGCATTTTTGTGTATACTTTAAAAATTGGTTAAACACAGAACTCTGGAAAGTGACATTTTCATATTTGTAACCCTGTTATTTGATTTATTTTCAAACTTGTAAACTCAATTTGTCTTTAAAAATGAAATTACTCCTCAATACTAACGTTTCCTTTAAATATCCATTTCAAACGGTTACAAAATAAAGAAAAGTGATACTATTTATAACGCGTCATAACCTCTTACTACAGTATCTTGGTCTTCACTGAGTTTTACTACACAGATTAATAAATCCCTGTCAATGATGTCCTGAGGGCAAACTTTTATGCCTGACCCCAGTGATCACTAAGTGGTCTAGACACATTCAGCTGTATGACACTGAATCGCCTTGGAAGGTCAAGGGTTAAACACAATGCAGAGGAGTGAATAATTGCCTCGAGAGTCACCCCTGGGGCAAGGTCTTGCTGGCACGCAGCCTTACACCCACAACCACACATGGGTAGGCCCTTAGCTTTATGTATGCATGAGTTGTTGCTACCATTACCTAAACAATGGAGCATGTCAGCAGAATAATTGAGTGATTGCTCTGGTCTTGTGTATTTTATTGCCTTGTATGACTCCATGAATATAAGCTGTTGTACAGATGTCTTCATTAGGTGTACCTTCAGACATGCTTCCCGTAAATGGGCATGGTGACAGGGGTCAACGTCTGTTGTGTTTAAAAAATATAGACAACATTAAGGCCAATTAAGGCTATATCCAACTGTTCGTGCTAAATATATTCAGTATTTACATCTGCTTTGCATCATTTCTATATGAGGTATTAGGCAAACTGAGTACAGTATTGTAGGACAGTTGAGATTCTAGATGATAGCAATGTCAGTAAATATTTAAGAGGGTTAAGAGCTGCTGTCCCCCCAGGCATGATGGGCCCGGAAGATGTCTCCTCTGATGTGGTATTGGTGCATGTTTGTGTACTATGTGGTGACCTAAGCTTGCATTTTTGACGCCTCTTCATGTGTGCATGTAAGCATGACCCCTCCTCGCACAACCCCACACACACGCTAGCGACATCCGACCTCAATTTAGAGCCGGAGGTTGCCTGAGGGAACAGAGTGAGCTGAAAAGAGTCCGACAAGCTCATATGTGTAGAAACTGGACATTGGTTGCTATTGATGCCAAACAAAGAACTCTGTCTATTCTTCATCTTTTCATCATTCACATCTTCAACTTGGCCATAGAGTCAGCTTGTTTTTCAGGACTTTTTTATATCTAGTTTCATCATCTTCTTCCCTTGCTCTCCTTTTGCATCCTTTGTGTTTCCTGTTACACACTAACATAGATGGCAAATGTGACAAATATGTCTCAGCTACAGTTGAAACTGAAGGCCTAACTTCAGTTTCAACTAATAGTTTCAACTAACAGGCTCTACTGGCCTATTATGCGGTCAAAGAAATAGGCCAGTAGAGTTTTACCTAACTGCACTTGTCAGTTTAGAAGATGAATTAATAAGGAGTATTTTTTAAATACTTTCAAAAATGTTAAAACATGTGCTATATGCTTTCACCTTCCCCCACCCTCATATCAAGCAAATCAGACTTGTAGCAAGCAAGACAGATCCAGGAGCAGATGCACAGGTATTTAATTAGGGCTGACTGCAGCTGCTGCTGTTTATTATGCAGAAGTTGTGGAGCTAAATGTCTAAAATACACAAGAAAAATATGTTCATAGGTCAACCATTTGTTAAAAGGGACCTCCCAGGGGAATATTACTTGTGAGTAGTTGTTTGAACAATGAATCAGTTTTCATAGCATTATATTCCCAAAACATCTTTTTTTTCTGTGCAGGGTTGCAAAAACATTTCTACCACATGCGGTGTTGCAGCAGCATGTTGTTTTTTTTTCTGCGCTAGGAATGTTAGTGAAAAACCAAATTTCAATCCATGCAGCAGATACAATTTTGGCACATTCATACAGCATGCATAAAAACATTTTTTTGTGTTTCTGTTTGCAGTAGCTTTTCTGCCACTTGGGTCTCACATTTATGTTTCTCTATACCTTTTACTCAGTTTTCTTTTGAGGCATTGGTGGTGGTGTTTTTACTCCCACTGCATTTCTTCACATCCATTTGTCTTCAGGTGACAGCATCTCAGCCAGCTGGTAATACTGCGGTGTATTCTGTCTGCTCTCTGTTGGTTTGAACACTCACAGCGGTCTGATAGTGATTCTTCCCAGCTTCCAAAACATTCAAGAACTTTGCCATTAACAACAGCAGACATTTAACAGCAGCTTTAATTTAATAAATTAAATTAAAAGACTGTAAGCTCAAAGTGTCACTACATTGCTAAAATTGTACCCTTTTACAGCTTTCACAACTTATTGTGAAGCGGTCATAAGACTTGGCTAGGTTACTTTTAATATCTTTGTTGTTCGATGTATTAAATTACATCTCCCATATCTTTTAGTCATGAAAAGTTGAGCTTTAATTTAATATTGCCCGAGTTTTTGTTATTACCATCTTGAGGCAGCAGCAATGACTAAGATAAGATCAAACAATATTTGTTTAAAGTTGGTGAAATTCTTCTATATTTGAAGCTCCAACAGTTGGTGTCTTCCATCCATTTTTACTCACTCACATACCTTAACTCACAGGCTCTTTTCTTGGAGCACATGGATGTATACAATCATGCACACTGACATTTCGTGTTGCTACGTCTGCAGAAAAAGTATACTTTGTTTAAAACAAAGCATTTGCAATTCATTTGTTTGTTTCCTTTAGGTCCTCTGGTCATCCAGTTTTTTTTTTCTGGGTTACATGTAATTAGTGCAAGATACAGTACCTTTCTGCTTTCATATGGTCTATTCTTTGTTTCATACAGCCATAAATATCCATATGAGCACAGTGGACCTTAACATACCCTGTCCATTTACACTCTGCATTAGGAACTAGGCTAGCATGATTAATGTTCATGAGATGATCCATTGCTATTCCCTTTTCTAGTGGGTCCCACAGGAAAACCTCTGCTCTCTGTTCCACATTGGTCGACTCTCTGTCTAACAGCCTGCTGCATACTGAATGGTTACGCTGATGAATGATTAGCATGAAGCCTTGTTAAATGATGGCCAATAGATCACGTATGCCATAACTAGAGAGGAAGACCTAACGGAAGTGTATAGGGAGAGAAAATGTGTAGCTAATGTGGCTCTACAGCAGTTTGACTATTACCCTCTCTGAGTCCAGAGCTGCTATGTCTGTATTATTTTTCCCAGGTGAAAGTTTATTAATCTATCTCATCACTCCATTAACAGATGTGAATTCAGTTCCCATCCTCTCAGTGCTCACAGCAGGATAGTTGTTTCTCTAGCTGACTGATGCCTCTTCTCAGTAGAGGTGTGTGTAGCAGTGAACCTTACTTCCCCTTTGTTCCTGATCCAAACCTTCTGTATTCCCCATTTAGCATATCTGAGCCTTTCCTGGCACCTGTGTCATGTTGCAGTGCTGGTTGCTGAGGTAGTGCTTTGGCCTTGGCAAGACACAGACATACGTGCTCCACATCAAACACCGCTCACCTTGGGTCCATTCCATTAACCATCAGCAGCCATTTCCACATCTCTGAGCATCCCTTTGCATTTCCTCCACTTCCTCTTCACTTCCTCACTTTCTATCACCCGTTTTGTCGTGGAGACAGCCGTAAAAAGCAGCCTCATTTCCCCCAGCTATTTCCCCAAGAAATCTAAATGAAAAGATACTACCAACCTTTTCTCCCTGCTGCCACACCACTCACCATAAATGCTGACAAGAGACTTCAGTACCATCCCTGACCTTTTACAGAGCTCTCAGAACACTCTTGCACACACCATTGCTATTACTGGCGGTGAGTTTGAATCAGCAGAGTCTAGGACGGTGTGGAGGAATGTAATGACACACAATGTCACTTCAATTTTTAGCGCTCCGTGGCCAGGCTGCCACATGCACCATTTGTCCTTTTATTTAAAGGAGAAAGAGGGACTACAGTTCCCCTTAAACCAATTCGGGTGCAAGAGATTGAAGGAAAGGAGGACGGCATGCATGAAGGAAAGCAGTCTACTTCTTAGATGTGAATGAGTTTCAGATTTTTATGTCTTTCTTACTGATAAATTTCCCCCTTATTCACCAAATTTCCTCTTTAAAATCCACTGTGAAGCCATTTATACTAACCCTCTCATTCCCCTGTCTCCTTATTGCCACTCTTATAAGCTTTCTATATTTCATGAAGACTGGGTTGTCCTTTAATCATGTCCTATGACCCTTCCGTATGTCTTCCAAAGATGGCCGCTGGGGACCTGAGAGGCAGCAGCCTTAAATATCTTTTATGGAAATACCGTTAAGACCCCATACACAGCCCCTCCTCTGGCCCCGACTCCATGATCAATAAATAATGGGGTGAGGTGCTGAGAGTGTGCAGCCAACAGATTGTGAGAGAGAGAAAAGAAAAAAAGCAAGAAGCTAGAGATGGAGGGTGTTTGTTGCTTTGCAAAGAGAAGCTGCGTGAGCTGTCAACGGCTGGAGATATGGAGGGAGATGAGAGGCTGAGAAAGAGATCAACAGTCACAGGGGGAGCAAGTGGGAAGAGTAAGAAAGTGAGAGGTTTAGATAGTAAGTCAAAGGCACAGAATTAACAAAACAAAGGTCCCTCATTATTACTTGATTCAACAATTACACTTGTTTAAAGGAAGTCCGGTTTAACATAGTCCTGTCCTGATGTTTTTGTCCATTGTACCCTAAAAAAAAAGGTAAATACATTCAAATTAAGAGCCATCATTATTTGGTCTAAAATATTGTTGTACATCCTGCAGTTAATTTATTTGAGCAATCATCAAGTTTATTTAAAGAGTCAGGATAGTAAAGTGCTGTACCCACTGTTGCTCCATAATGTATGTGATAAATATGAGTAGGTCCATACTTGTTGCCTTTTTTAGCCAGTTCTCCTTCTGATGTGCACAATAAATGTACTTTCTTCCTGTTTACAAAGACTTGGTATACTTTAGCTTCTAAATTTCTTAGTGATGGTTTATTTTAAGTTGAGTTTGCTATTTTAGGGAAACAAACTGAAAACCATATGAGCAAAACATTTTAAGCAGTTTCTGCAACTTTTCAAGCAATGATTGTTGCAATAATGCTTGGGTATTTTCAGGCTGATACAAGATGAGCATTATTTACAAAGTCTTCCAGCATTTACAAATGCAGCATATTCTCCATAGCAGATGGATATTGGAAGGCCAGTAGAATAAAATTAACCAAAGTTCTTCAGTCCAGTTAGCTTCACTCTTGATGCCAAAAGGCCTCTTCGCTCCAAATGTAACAATAAGAGTGAAAAACTCCAAATAAAATTCTTTTAACTACAGATAATGTCTCCAGTAATTGGGGACTTTGTGAGGACCTTTGCTAACTGTAATCTATCATTTTATCAGTTGACAACTGATAAAAAGATGTGGCTGAATTAACATCCCACAACCTTGTTTATCTGCACCTGAACAATGAATTAAAAGCTTGTTTGTTGTTGTAAAAATTTTACTATTTTTAAAAAAGTAGGCGATAAAAATATATTACCATTTAAATGGCAACAATCCTAACTACTTAAAAAACATTTAACTTGAGACTTATTAGACTTAATAATAAGTCAGTAGCTACAGGTTACACTCTCCACACAAACTCAACAGCTCTAAACTGGGAAGATTACTGTTTGCTGTCAGCCCAAGACAAAGAGCTGTTTGGAAAGGGACTGACCACTATTTACATTTCACCTCTGTTCAGCCTTTCTGTCCCTTAAACAAACTTGCAGTCGGCAAGTGCATGCTGATTACGGTCCTCAAACTGTAAATCTACGAGAGAAAAAACCATCAAAAGGATTGTTTGTCTCCAATGGCTTATCTCCAACCTGCAGAGGCAACTGCTGTAGTTTCTTAGCTCTGTCCAAATGACAACAGCATATCTATTAACAGTGTTTACTAGTAGTTGATGTGAGAAATGGACAGCTTCATGGTGTTTTGGCAGCACAGTCATGGCTTTTTATCCCTAATCCCTGCTATGCTGTGTGCTTAAAATGTCTGTGTTAGGACTCCATGGGGCAGAATACATTTTAACTTGGGATGCACTTAGTAAGAGCTCAGGAACCTTGGGGCATTTAATGGCATGTTAGTTTTTAGACAGAAACACTCATCCTTTGAGTACTGAATGGAAGCACTACTTCAGAGTGCTTTAGCTTACATGGATCTCAGTTTTTAGTATCCTCAAAGGAACAATTTAACCAAAATAACAAAACTGTTATTGTTTAATGATTTATAAAATAAAAATCTGTATTATCATAGTCACAACATTGTAGAAACAAGCACACAGTATGTTGCTTAAAAATACTTTGACCTTTGAAAATATTCAATATATCTTTTATAGGCACACAAAGCACTACAGATTATTACGAGCCACTGCCAGCCTTTTATTTCCAGATGACAGTGATTAATAAACAGTCGTTGTTGAATAAATGAAAATGTGGGGACAATGTAAACAAAATACTAAAGAGACCAAGACAACCAGTGAAATATGGAGCTTTCAGATAATTTTTTAAAAAAAATCCCAGCCTACTTTCAAATTATTTTCCTCTTAGTCGAGCCATCTCCTCAAAGATAAGCCTCAGGAGACAAAGCTGCAGTGAAACGTATGAATACATAAACTGATGTGTGTGTTTAATTATTAGTGGGATTCATATCAGTGTGTTTTTGCATGCAGTGTGTGTGTACAGCTTTTTATTGTGCTGTTTGTCCAGTAGCTTCTCAGCAGGGACCAACAGAGAATGGAAAGAGGCTGTGCCAGCAGGCAGTGTTATTCCCTGCAGGGAGCGCTGATTAATGAATCACATCTTTCTAACCTAAGGCTGAAATGGTGCTGCTGTACTTTCACAGCGCTGTAGTGCGCCAGTTAGCCTTGTGCCAGCCTGCTTCGCTGGCACCACATGGGCACAGGAGGCGGGTGTCGTCACTGCTACCAGGAGTTGGCACAATTTACTTTTGGGGAGCAGACAGAAACTGTCGGACAAATTTGACCAGTTTAGCCTGTGGGTGTTGTTCCTTTTATACATGGAATGTTTATGAATTTGATTAGCATGTTGTGTTTACGCATTTTGTTTATCACTCAGTTTTGTTTTATGATCTCTGATTTATCCGTGTTTACATACGATCAGTTGATGCTACATTAATGTCTTCCCCTCTCTCTCGCTCTTTTCCATATTCCCTGATGTTCCCCCACTGATAACTTCTGAAATGGCTCTTCTGATATCAGGTATGTGACAACCATGTTTTACACACTTCCTTTCCCCATGTTAACAAACGGAAACATTTCCGGTTGTGTAGAGATACCCGCACCCTCCCTCCCATCTTTTTTGTTCCTCTAAACTTGACAAACAATAAACATGTCTGTTATAAAATATTATTCTGCTGAGTCCAATTAGCAGACATGTTAAAATCAGTTAGTTGTACTCTAATGAATAAATATGGTAAAGTTGAATAATATTTTGAACAATAAACATCTTCACTAAAAATACATTACGTAGCTGTAGATTAAAATTTGTTGCTAAAGTTTATGCTTCAAAGTCAAAATGACAAAAAATATCATAGGAGCATTATTATATGACTTTAAAATGCTATATTACTTTTGCCTCTGTAGGCCTATATATTTGGGTTTAATATAAAATTTTGTGGAGCAGAAGTATTTTTTCAAGGTTTTGGTACAATGAGAATCTCAAATTGGGCTTTGCCTACTAATGTCCCTTTAAAGTTTTTGATTATTTAATGAACTCTGGAGAGAGAACTGAATCTGAGACCATTTGCTTGAAGCTCAGGTTTGTGAGTGTTCTCTGTATGACCTTCATGACCATCTTGTTTGGGCCGCTGCATCCGGTCTGAGAAGCTTTCTTAATCAATTTTGCAGCAGGGAGAGCAGACACCACACTGGTAGCTTGGCATCGGTTATGTGTTTGGCTTCTCTTTCCTCCCTCTGCTGTTTGCTAAAGCTGTCTCTGTTTTATGCATATGATGCTGCAATGTTGCTGTGTGAGGTCCTGCTCTTTGACTTGTCTTTGATTGGGTCAGAAAAAGTAAAGTAACAAATGTCAGGAAACTGTTTGAAAAAACAAGAGTGTTTGGTCGGGAATAATATTTGTCTGTATTGATCCAGAGAGACTGGTATCCAATGATGACACTTTGTATCCTTGTCGTTTTTGTAGCAACAGATATACAGTCACATTTAAATGTAGATGCTTTATCAGCAGTGTTTACCATCACTCATTAGGTCCACAGAGAATTCTACAATTTCTGCAGTGGCTCGAATGTGAGCTCTCTTTCATATTTCTCACAAGGTGATGTTAGGTTCTTTGAGTTCAGTAAGATTTCTTATCAAATTTTAATTCATATGATATTGCTCTTTGGCAAACAGGCTCAAATTGACTTTGCACAAGTTTAAAACTACTTGATCGATGAATAGACTAAATTAATACATTATATATGCATTACATACTGTACATCACTGTCAAATGCTGGCAACATAATACAATTTTAAATTTTCAACAGAGTTTACACCTCCAGTAATCGCTTGTTGATAGCCGAGGATGCAAACCTGGTGTACGAAGCAGAGCGTAGAACAAGGGGTTGGTTTTTACCAGGGGTTTTTTAACTACTCACAACTTCGTCCATATATTCTAGGTGATAAATTTGAAAAAATAAAAATAAAAAATAAATAACAATAATACATCCAAACTCATTTTGATAGTCTTTATGTGGCCTCATGTTGATGGAAAGCACACTTCAAAAAATCCTAGGCCTCATTGTTCTCCATGCTTCACTTTGTAATCAGTCACTTTGCCGGGGGTCAGACATCTCTATAGTCTTTTGGCTTGATTCATTTTAATATTGATAAAACTCCATTTCATCTTCATAACTCTTCTGCTTTTATCCAAATTTCTACAAACTTCATAATTTGTCATTCTATTTTATGCAAAAACATATGAACTGCCACTATGCTTTACAGTAGGAATTATGCTAATTTCTTTGAAAGCATAATCGTCCTCTCTCAACATCAAGTTCACATGATGCGACATAAAAGCTTATTTTTGTTACTTTTTATGTCTTGAAAGAGGATTTTGTTCCAAAGGTGATAGTTGATGGTATGCATTTCAGTATAATCTAACTGAGCTGTATAATGTTTGTCTCTTAAAGTAGGATCTGTCACAGTGCCATGTGTCATTCAGAAAGCCATGTCTCCAGGTTTGCAGCCTCAAACCATTAGCTCAGATCACAGAAACTGTCAGGCTGGATATAGATACTCCCTAAGCTTCCTGCATCCTGAACTTTAATTGTTATTATCATCTTCTCAAACTCTTATTTTCTCTCTTGTCTGCACTCAGTTTGGTGCACACAGTGATTGTAAACCATGTAAGGACTATTATCATCTTGTTTTTAAAGAGACTCGCTGACTGCTGAAAAGAAAGAGTTGTTTTTGCTGATATGCAAATTTTAATAAGATGCTTTAAGATCTTTGCTGTGATCTTTGCTATGTCGCATGCATACACTCATATATTAATTTCCCTGTTAGTCATTTGCAGTCATGTGCTTTTCCAAGCTTCTTAATCCTTTCAAACTTGGTGCTTGACAAACCCTCTATCTCCCGCTGTGCCCTCCTTAAAATCCCCCCTCCCCTGACCCACTCCAACCCAGCAACACCTGCCATCTCCTGCCCCACCTGAAGGCACTGAGAGTTTCTCTCCCTCCAAATGTACACTTGTCATCCTCCCACTCAATTTAATTGCTCATATGATAGTGTAATGCATGCTAATTTAGGCAGAGGAGATGTGTAGCAGTGGAAATGCCACATGTCCCAGCGTGGTGTCGTGTGCTGGTGTGATCACTCCTTCCTTGGTGGAACAGCAGGCTGGACAGCTGGAGGAGGAGGTGAAAAGGAAGAAGGGTGATTACAGGAAGAGATGAAAATAGAAGCAGAGAAAAGCATGAACATTTGGAGCTGTCCTCAGCTTTTCTAGGTGCTTCTCCAAAAAAAGCGTATGCTAAAAACATTCCCCTTTAAACATAGAAAAATGAATTTGCTAGATTTGCTTAAAGGTAAATTAGGCAATCATCATATATGCAGTTCTAAAATGTAGTCTTGATTGTCACTTCTGACTTTGCTGTGTAGAAATCACATAGTAAACACAGACGCTGAATATTTCTTATGACACAGCAGCCGCCCTTCTGACCTGATTGCGATTCATTGGAGGTGCCTTGCTGACTCACTTCCTATCTTTCTCTCCTGTCGTATTATCCTGACTGGCAAGATCCAGCATGCCAAGGTCATAAACTTACACACACACACACGAATGTGTGTATCCTCTCTCCTTGACGTAAACCTGCCTGCATAGACAGATGTCAGAGGTTTATTGATTTAGATCATCGGCAGCTCCAACAGCAGCTACTTCATAAGCTATAAAGTTATACATTATGTCAACAGTTGCTGAAGTTTAGCTGCTAAGTTCCCTGAATATGTCTTCAGTCATTTGGGTAATAGTTACCCATGGTAACGGTGTGAGTTTAAAAAAGGATGAACTGTTAGTGAAGATTTTGAAACTATTGATTCATTTACTGATTCTTCTGCATTTTCTTCCCAGCTTTGCAGATTTGAACTGCAACATCATTAATATTATTATAACTACCATCATTATTAAAACCATGCTGAGAGGTAGGTCTCACACTGACCTCATTAATATATTAAAATGCTAATCTCATCAAGAATTCAGCAGCCACTGTCCTTCTTGGTTCTTGGATTTTTGTTTTTCCTTCTGTCTTCACGCACTCCTCCATCAGCCTTTATTCTTGATTTCACATTGGAATAAATATATATATCATCTGATTGGGGGAAAAACAGATGAGAACATAAATAATATATCTTTTTTCTATATGCTGAAGATGATTTCTCGTCTCTAGTCTTCCTTGTGTCTCCAATACTTTTTCACTTCAATTATTTCTCCATTTATTATGTATTTATTTATTTTTTTGGCTCACCTGTTTTGATTTTATGATTTTTCAGATTGCCACTAGAACATTTCAAACTTGTAAAGTATACCTATTTTGTCTACCACGTTTAGTTTTTTTCTTTTCTAGCAAATTTAGTGGTCTATTTCTCAAAGCATTTCCACTTCGTTCTTTTGAAATATGCAGCATGACTGCCATTTCTCCCACTAAATCAGTGAATGGGCAAAGCTAATCTAAACAAGGGTTAAATTATGTAGACTGCATGGCAGCTTATATCTGGGATACAAACTAATTGTTAAGACAGTGTTTGTGTAGTAATTTACAAAAATAATTGTCTGAACCTTTCTTTGTTCACCTTCTTCTGGAAACATTTTTAAAATTTTAAAGGTCACATTTTGTTAGAACTTTTTCTTATTGAAAAGATGATGATTTTGAACCAAAGGTTAATGGAAAGGGTAGTAAGGCAGATAATGTAAACACTTTAAATAACTAGGCATGTCCAGATACCAAGCCTTCAATAATACTTGTATAACTTAGCTCCAAGCATTTGTTGATGGGTGATGTTTGTAAAGTAATTTTTACAGACACCACAGTGAGCTGCTCATCTAGAAGCTTTGCTATGATTTCTAAAGATCATAACTTGCAGTAACCATATATTGGAATGTGGATATTATTTTAGCGATTTAAAGCATCTGCTTTTACAATAACACTTAAGTAAAAGAGTTACGTGATTAGCTCTGACTTTGCTCAGACAGCTGTCCTTGTGCAGAGGCACAGCAAAAACTACAAACTAATATTTCAATGTTCAAAGCAAAATTTATGAAACCATCAGGTGGAGCTATAGGTTTTAAAGGTTATAGCTGTATGTATCAAATTAGATATTTGTTTAAGCCATAATGCTGTCCTGCAGATACCTCTGTTGGGACAAAATATGTGTCATTGTCAGGAAAATGTATATTTTATTGTGCTAAACTGGAATCATTAGAGTTGTTGAGCTTTTAAAAATTACTTTTAAGATCAGAAAGTCAATGAGCAACTATCACATTTCTCATAATTTCTTTTGGTAAATCATTTATTCTTGTGCCCTCTGTACCAGCAGAGGACCTTAACCAGCTGTAAAACTTGCTAATACTGTGGGCCGGCACTGTACATACTTTTTTCATATTACTGTCTAATTAAGTAATAACAGCGTCATTTGATTACAGTGGACTGAAATGTGTTTATTACTGAATAAAAAATTGAGCTTGGTGGCACTTTGCAGCAGTTGCTTTTCTGAGGAAATTATTAAATAATTATGAATTGTAGACATAAAGTACAAAGACCGAACCCAAGTAGGAATAAATTCCCCACTGGTTCTTTTTACAAATATGCTGGATATTTCATCTCCCAGCTCTCGCTGAGCTAATTTTTTCCCCTCTTTTTATGACCCACTGAACTATCTAGTTGCTTTGATTAAAATGATCATGATTAAAATGCACATCAACTGGCAGAGACATTTATTATTCAACTGAAAAGATAACTTTAAAGGTTGTCCTTTGAAATGCTCTGCAGTATGTTATACAAAGAAACAAAAAGACCGTTTTTTTCTGGATTGTGCCAGACTTATATGACTCATGACTGAACAGACAGGAATTAGTAGAGTTTCTCACCCCCTTCCTGCTGTTCCTTGTGCTTGATTTGCTACGAGTTGCTCTTTTACTCATTAATATTCCCCACTGCAGTCAGCCTGCTTTTGTTTTGTTGCTTCTGTCTTTATGTAGTTGTCCGTATCTGAGCAGTGGCCATTTTCTCCACCTACGCAAAAGAGCCAGTCTACAGAAACACCCCACAAACAAGCACTGTCTCTCACTCAATCACACAACAGTGAGTTGGAAATTCAACCTGATACTCATTCCATTCATGAATATTCATGTACATCTGCTACCCTGCAAAGTAAATGTAAGCAGTTTTTAATGCTGTTTAAACAGAAATTTTAACCTGAACTCTTTTAGTAGTAGTTTGTTTTCACGTTTGGCTATTTTCCCATTTCAAATGATATGGTATTTAGTATCCTTCTTAAATTCACCATTTTTATCTGCAAACAACAGAGTCCTAACTCTAGATTTTTTTCCAAACTTTGGGTTGTGAAATATATTTAGTTGGGTATGTAATCCCTGGTGTAGAACATTCGCTGATGTGTCCCTGAAGGAAGCTCTGCGATGTCATCTTAGGCACAGCAGTGATGCAACATCAGTGAAGGATTTGGAAATCACTGTAGGCTGGAAAGATGAAGGTTAAGGAGATTACGGTTTGGAAGAGGTTTGTGGATTGACAGAATTGCCTGAGGCCGGTGGGGTATGTATACAGGTATGTTTACATGGGTGCTGGCAGTTATGCCTAAAGTGACTAAGACATCCTGCCACTACATTCACAGCTTCAGCTTACAGCTTATTCAAAAGTGTTTGGTTTAGTTCTGCTAAGTCCTGACTTATTCGTTTTTTTATTTCCTTTACTTTATTCTTATCATTATCTGTCCTCCATTCTCTGACTCTGTTTATTGAAGAGCTTCTCTCCATTCCTTTGAAGGCTCAGGCAGACTATGCTGGGAGAATTGAGGAAATAAAGGACCACAACTCTTAATAATATCTTCTTTTTTTTTTTGCTGCTTCTGTATAGCACAGCAAAATTCACACAACTTCACAGAAACACACTCTCATCCCTACAGATATCCTGATCTTAGGAAGGATGTTCTTACCGGCCTGCTGTACTAAGAAATCCTCCCAAAAATACCTTAAATAGTTGGGAAACTGGCGTAAGAAGGAGTGATTAAGCTGCAAGAGGGAGAGCTTAGGAGACAGAAGTTTATCTGTCATGATGAGTGTTATGGTCTTTCCCTGTCGTGTGTATGTTGTTGTGTGTGTGCATTAAACCAGTTTTCATGATGGAAAGATAAAAGACCCACAGAACCCTTTGATGTCCTTTCTCAAAGATAAAATCAGTTAAACAGCAAACCAAATAGCACTTTTTAACTAGATCCATTTACACATCAGAGCAGCATTATGCACACTGACTTTAAAACTTCAAACATGGCTGCCCACTTGAACGAATGGATGATTCAAAGTACGCTATTTAGTCGCTGCAGGAAGATGTCTTTTACAAAATTGGATCAAATGGAAAATGTCGTTTTGGAAAATGATTGCTCATTTCTGTAAACTATGTGCTGCCTCACCACAAAGAGAAAGAAAGCCACCAATGCTAACATATACTGTTTCAGCACATCCCAAATATGCCTAATGGTGGTAAATACTGGACTCTTAGTGTCAATGACATATGAAAAAAAAACACGTGCTGATGGAAATTTGTGAATTTCTAGTATATTTTGAACTCATGAAAGTAGACATTTTCTTCTTTCATGAGTAGAAAGTAGAAAATGTGTTATGGTGTTTGATTTTTTGCTGCAAAATCAAACACCTTCACAGATTTATACAGTTGGCAATGGACTAAATGGGTGCATCAGTCTCTCTTCTACTGTAGTTACCCAGGATATTCTTGAAATTGCTGAGCTGTTTAGTCCAGAATGTTGAATATTGTACTGCAGTGACTCTCTTTCTGCCTGTCTACGTACTTTTGAGCAATAACAGTTTTACATTATAGTCTGAACCAGGTCCTGATTATTTTGTCTTTATTAATTTGTTCCTTTGTGGTTTTGGTCATTATGTTCCAACTGTGCACCAATTTGATCTAACCAAGAAAATGTTTCAGCCTTTAATAAAATAGGTGATGAGGGATTTTCCATATTTCCTCATTAATTTTTCATAGCTCATCAGCAGGAGATCTGATGATTTGGTCAGAGGTCATAACATTTAATAAGTCAGATGGTCCAAGTTGTAATCAAAACTCAAACAAATGCAGAATACAGTGTACATTGTTGTATTTTTGTGACTATTTCAAAAATAGTCATATGAAAATACCAACCTACAAAGAAAAACTAATTGATTTATAAGAGTTCAAGTATAAGGGTAAAATTGAAATGGGAAGGGATGAAATAGCATTGGCAAAGGGACAAATTGGCCCAGACCTGCCTGTTTCACACAGTTTATACATGATGACTCGGAAAGCTGCATCTGTTTGTTGCTCTAATAGTAAAGACTGCATATATCTCCAGAAAGTCTTCTTTCTAGAATGAGAAATGTATCAGTCTGCGAAGTTATAGTTTTTTTTTAATTTATTGTAGAGTATGTTGTCTTCTCTGTTGTTTCATATGGTGTCACAGTGAGGACATTTCATGTATTTTAGTTACAGTTAGCTCTTTAGTTGTCTCTCAAAGTTGAGAGATACTGTAACGACCTCATTATGCTTGTTTTTCAGATTATTGACAGTGATATGGTCCCCCATGTACACTGTTATATATTATGTATTGTTTATTTGTTGGACGTGTTTTAACTAAAAATCCTTATTGGTAATATGACCTAATTTTGATGAATCCTAATTTTTAAACGCTAATCAGTCATTATACTTGGGGACAAAAAAATGGAGCTGCAGCAATAAAAGTACGCTTCGATTAAGTGTTAGTCACCAATTTAATCAACACCTCATCAGCTGGTTTGTTTTTGCTTTCATTCTAATGTCCATTTAAATACATGGAAAGTATTCATAACAGGGCTCAGTAATTTTTCTAATGTGAAACAATTTTTCTATTTTCTGTTGCAGTTCCTTTGTCCTTCTTTCCTGACGTTATCTAGCTCCCTTTACCTTTCATTTTGATTGTGGCTACTGGGAGTCCTCACATCTTCTGAGATTTCTCTTCTCCTTCCCACACTAGAAAACCAACATGGCGGCCAATTAGATTTCTGGACAGTGCTGACCATAAATCATGCACTGCACTGTCAGACACAGGGACTTACTACCTTCTTTTTTTGCAGTTCTTCCTTTTTGTTCCTTCCTTTTTCTTCTTTTTTAAATCACAAATTGCATTGCAGGCATGCTTATCCACCTTTAATCTGCTTATACATCTCATCTCATTTTAATTAGATTTTTTTTCTGTTCTTTGTTGCTTGCTTTAACTTTTCATGAACACCGTCTTTTGTTTTTTTTTCTCTTGTCTTTTTGATGAGCCATTATCGAAAGTAAACATTTGATTAATATTTAACAAAGACAAGTTGTTTGATGTTGACAAGGTTAAGTTTTTCATAGATATTTGTATACTTGTTGTAGCCGCTGCCTCCGACATCCAGGCTTCATTCCTCTTTTTCCTTTCTTTTTTTCTACTGCAGTCTGAACTCTGTAATGAGCTCCCTTTCTGCCATTGTCTTTCTGTTTTCATTCTTCCTCGCTCTCTCTATGTGCTGCTGTTTTTTCTCTTCCTTTTGCTTGCATGTCGGGGAACAAGGCTGTAAATGGTCGTCAGGGAGAAGACATTTTGATGGAGGAGAGATAGTGAAGACAAAATGTGGCAGTTTTTGGTCATAGTCGAGCTTAAAAATGTGATAAAAGATATTAATTGAGGAGGGATGTGTCTCTGGGCAAGAAGGCTTTATAAAGTATTTGTTTTTAATGTGTGAAGCTGTATAAATATACAGTATCCCATGTTTAGGTAGTGCATTGTGACTGAATAATAACCACGTGTAGAAGCTGAAACAGGAAGTGGGAGGCAAAATATCCCTCAGCGCTGTATGGAATTGTTTTTTTCAATTTGCTAATTAACATTTTTGCCATATGCTTAGATATTATGTTTGCTAGTGTCCTTTATTGTGTGAGATCATATGTATACATGTTGCTGGGGGAATATAGAGTGCTTTGCAAAAATATGAATTCCCTTTTTTGCATTATGTCAAACTTTGGTCAAGTAAATTTTACTTTAAACCATTTCACTCTAACGCTGGCTGTTATGTTTTTGTCCGATATTTTTATTATTTGGCAATTATTTAGACTTGAGAAATAATTAGAAATAAACACTTTCAAATAACTTCTGCACCTTTTATCTTTGACTTTTCTCAAAAGTACATATTTTATCTTTTTGTCCATTTTGCATATTTGTTTGAATGTCCCTCTTGGATGAAAATGTATTTAATGAATCAGGTCTTAAGGTATGTCTTGGATGTAGTGTAATTTGCTAAGATTTAATATCTAACCATTTTGGAGAATGTATGACATTTAATAAGAATTATCAGAGATTTGTAAGACTTTTACCTTAAGTCTGTCCTATGACATTCTATTAGCCATTGTTTGGAATCTGCGGAAGGAGCGTTATAATTAGTTGATTGTGGTAAGGTGGACAGGATTCTACTTGTACTCCTAAAATGTCTCAAGAGAATTGCTATTGTTTCACAATCCTACTATTTGCAAAATGTTACCATACTTTAGTTTTCCTTTTTTTGAAGACGTGGTGCTGAAAGTCTTCAAATTGATTTTCTGCCTCTGCACCGTGGTAGATTTTTTTTCAAGTTTTTATCCTCTTTAAAATTTGTTTTAGTTTTAGAAGTATTTGTAATTACGCTCATTTAACTCCATAGATTCTGTTTTGTTCTTTTTAACCAGAATTGGGCTTTTCACTTTAAAATGCGTCCTTGTAAGCAAAGGGCTGAAATTAGTTTTTACACCATAACAGTCCTCCTCATATGTGTATTACAATGATGGATTCAAATGTGTTTTGTGTTGAATTTGTTTTTATTGCTTCTTCACCTAGAGATACTGTATGTGTGGCTTTTATTATTATTTATTATTGCTAAATTTCAATGGAAAATGCAAGCAGTGCTTGCCTGTGGCATTGTTTTAGGAACCCTGATAAAGAGTTTGAGTGCATTGCCGAGTTGTATCAGTGGAGCCCCCACTGGCAGTATGTAAATTAAACTGGCACATTGCAATCTTGATTAAAGCCTGATAACTGTTTGCTTTTTTAACTTTTGTGAGCCCCTTCAGCTCACATGGCAGTTGACACATCAGTCTGCTCATAAACACCGGACAGACATGCAAAAATACGTTATATCACCTCAGTACATCATAATTAGTCCTCCCTGTTTGATTTATTTCCACCGTTAATTTATGCACTAATTCCTTCTGTTAATGAATGGTTCTGGCTCGGTTTTTTCACCTCTACTTCCATCTTACGGTCTAAGCTCTTTATTATGTTTACACTGAGGCACCACCAGTCATAAAGCTGTTCTCCAGTGCACTTATTCGAATCAGCTAGCTCATTATTGCGTTTTATCACTCTCTACGAAGTTGACAACAGGGGAGACATTTGAAGGGTTTTGGTGTTTTTTTTAATGTTATCTGGTTTGTTGCCATGTTTTTGTAAGTAAATCTCCTTTTAGATGACCATTGTGTGTGTTATTTCCTGACAACCAAGGATTAAAGTTATTGGTTTTGAAGAGTATGGTTAATGTTAGACTTTGATGTACTAAACTTCCCCCAACGCAGCAAGTTCAAATTAATGGCTTGTTTACAGTTTTCTGCAGAGTTGAATTTCATGCTAATGATGGACTTCATCTATTTGATTTAGGCATGTTGTTTCCAGGGACACAGCTAAAGATTGCAGGTTAGTAGCTCCCAAGGACTGAAATTGGTATAATAATATTAATATTTAATATTATAATAATATAATAATAATAATATATTTGTCCTCCCAAATATGTTCTCCTCTTTCTGAGTTAGTTTTGCCACATGTTTTGTATCATTATTCTGCTGAAAACCCCGTTGAAGTCCCACTTTCTATTAACTGGCAAAGGCTGCCAGATGTTAATTTAAAATGTACTGATAATTTAGAAAATCATATTTTAAAGAGGTTCTCAGAAGTGATGGGGTGGAGGCCCACAGCATCACAGGTCCATTAAAAACAATTTGCTAAGTGAAACCCATTTGATTAATTAAATCCAGACTAATGTCTCTTAGCCCTTTTTCTGTAGATTATAATAATTTTCCACTTGCAGATAATAATTAGATTATTACACAAGATCAATGAAAAAAATATGGAGATGTGGGCTTAATGAAAGTGTTTGCTTGCTCAAAGGTTGCTGCTTTCAATATGTACTTTGACTCAGACAAGCAAACATCATCAGAACTTGTATTGTAATTTATGAAATTTGACTGTATATGGTGGGTTTTTTTACATTTCTGCCTTTGTTTTACAACATGCAGCTGAAGTGTCAACACATTTCTCAAGATGTGTTGACATGTACATGACATCTAATTGTTCTAAAAATTTGGTGACCCTCTCATGTTCTCTAATAGGGATTTTTTTTCTTCCCTTACCTTCCTGTTTATTGTATGTGGTTGCAGGACAAACTTGGTTCCTCATCTTCTTCCTCAAAGTTTGAGTTGTTTTAAACTTTGCAATTATACATTTTGCTATTATTATTCTGAGCTTAGATGTGATGACGAGTTAAGATGAGTAACCTTTTCTCTTTTAGCTATTTTCTGACTAAAATATAAAACCATCTGGCAACTTTTGTTCAAGAGGTCTTTCTCTTGTCTTTTCTATTTTGAAAAGTCTGCCTTTAAGAGAAGTCACTCTCTGTACCATGGCATATAAATATCCCTAAAGTTATCTTTTTTTCTACATTTTACAGTCTGAGATGATGCCACTTCAACTAGAAGAAAAATTATTACTTATTTTTACAAATCATTACGTAGGGTGCTAATAAATGGATGGTCTGTTGATAATGGTAATTGTAAACAGAGGCAGTGATAACTGAATCATAGACTGAATCACTGGCTAGTTGTGCAATAGGCTGATATCCTGATGGCAGACATCCTAAACAAAATCTACAATGGATGACAGATTTTTATTGAATGTGGTAACAGACAGTCAACCAATCTTTAAAGGGGAACGGATAAAGAGCCAAGATATCCTAGGACAGGATATAAATGTGTGACCTTCAGTAGGATGCGTCCTGGTGTAATAACACCTATCTGAAACATGATGATATTGCCTTTGTCAAAAACAGGATGTTGGTAATTGGGTTATGTTGTCTTTCAAAGGGAATGTGAGCTGCAGCAGTGATGGGATAAACAGGCTGCCTGTGTTGTGTGTCAGAACACGGTCGGGTGTGTGGGCACCAGGCATCAGAGGATGTCCCTGATTCTGATCGCATCTGGTCTCTATGTGATTTCTTCTTGTCATCCAATGCCTTAAATCTGGACCAGAATCAGTCGGTGTGATCACTCGGTTCACAGTCATCGGGTCATATAAACTGCACAGACGAAAAAAGTGGCAGTTTGGTGTCTCTATCTATATGTGGTGTTGCAAATGTGCATAGATGTTGCATGTATATGTGAAAGATGGCAATCTATCCACTCTGACATCCAATATAAATGCTTTTATGAACATCACTATCAGTCTCGAGGGAGTCTCGGCCCTGTAGCTCCACCTGGGCAAGATTGTTTCATCAGTTTGACAGCTCAGCGTTAAATTATGATTCCAAAAGCCTGAGATATAGACTATATTACTACCGTCTTAAGTCAGATAGGCTGTCATATCATAAATGTAAGATTGGAATTCTAAAAGTTTTTTTTTCAATCCTCAACAAACCATGTAGTAATTTCCAGTAAGTTCAGTTAAACATGTAAGCAACTTTATATTGTTATGCCAGATTGATGCTTTTATTTCACAGATTAATCAGGAAACAGTTTCATAGTGAACATTGTGTCTGATGTCACTACTGTGAGTCACATAAGATTGTATCAGCACAAGCAAAAAAATCTAGTTTAACCCACTTAGTGTCCGGAGATGGATAGAAGTAATCTTGTAGAATTTCCCAAAACACTTGAGGGACATCCAGGTCATTTTGTCCATTTTAGTGGCACAGTGTTCCTCATTTTTAGGCTGCATAGCGTCAAGCTTCAGAACACTCTGTGCCATGCCACTTATCAAATGCTGCTGAAATCAGTGGTGTTTCATTTATAACTAAGCTTTGTATGTTACAGATCGAGTTGTCATTTTCTTTAGGGAGTATTGGATGCACAGTATGCTTGAAATATTTATTTTTTTCCAACGAAGGGCAAAAGCTGCTAGCTAAAACAGGTTCTTATTCTTACTCAAAAAGTCATTGATTGTACTTTAATGTTAATAATTGTACTAGTATGTAGCAAAGAATAATCATCAGTTTATTTGGAGTAAACGAGGGTTTAAAACGAGAAGGAAGAAGCAATGTGAAGGCGGGAGATGCAGAATGAAACTGAAATAAATAAAACGAGTTTAAATCTACTAGGTAGACTATTCTCCAATTCAAACAGACTTTATTTCATAAAGATAAAATCAACCCTCCTAAAAGCAATCTTCCTTATATATGCCTCTTGTATCACATGAGGTAAAGTTGAACAGATGTGCTCCTTTAAGGGTGGTGTCCTATAGGTTGTTGATGTATCTTTCAACACCTGATTCAAAGTATTTTATTATTTCCTCAGCCTGTCACCAAGTTCTGCAGGAGCCTGCTAATGATGCAGTAATTAAAGTCAGGTGTGTTCAACCAGGGAAACACCTAACAGATGCAGGACAACCATCCTGTCCTGCACACCCTTAACAAATGGCAACTTTTTGATTAATTCTTTAAAAACATCCATATGTGTTTTTTAAATTCTTATGGCCATCATTCCAGCTTCACAGGACTTTGGCTCTATTCTGTACAATTGCAGAAAATTGTCTGGGCTGTTTGCAAGAGTCCTGCATGGATTTTGTGAAATTGGAACACCGATAAAACACATGGAATATGTTGGTGAAGAAGACGGAGGGAAACTTGAATGGACAAATTGAAATATCATTTTCAAACAATATTTCCTGCAAAACGGCTGCATCACCTGTTCTCCCAAATGTCATCACCAAACAGACAAACTTATAATGAGCCTAATCCAAGCTTTGCCTCACATACGAGAATCTGTCAACGTTGGTCAAACGTTTCTTAAAAAAATGCATAATAATAATAAAAAACTTGTATTTCGCATAACCAATAAATCAAAATGTGGACTTTTTTATTACTAGGAGGTGTATTTGCTATCAGTGTAGATTTGTTCATGAAAAGATTTGCTAGTTGACTGTTTGCACAAAGGATAAAGATTGAAAAAGAGAAATATGGTATGGAAAACAAAACTTACTACAGGGTGGTAGAAAGTGTTATTTCTATGCTATAGAAATAAGATATTTCCATATAAGTTTCTATATATTTCTATAAACATATTTAATTTTAAATATTGAGCACAGAACTAAAATAAAAAAGATGAGCTATGTGTTTATACAAAACCAATATTGTGTGTAAGAAAGGAAAATGGCCTCAACTTTGGTCCCCTTGCCTTGGATGCAAAGGTTCCACAGGGTATACTACCACAGGTGGACTTTTCCCTCTTGTCTTTTTATTTCCTACCTCTACAGCCTCCATCATGTTTTACCAGTCCTTGTTGCCGTGGCAACACAGAGCGGAACTGAGAGAGGGAAAGAAAGAGGAAGAAATAGAGGAAGAGAGCAGAGTAGAGTGAAGCCCCGAGGGATCCTCCACTCTTCCATCTCTGTAATCTAAGAGAGGAAGGTGTCACCCCCCAGATCCACCTTGGTAGAAAATTAGATTAAATGGATATGTGTTTTTTTTCTCATAGGAAGCACATCCTGTGGTTAGACATGCTGCCACTGCTTAAATTGGGCTTTTGCATTTTCACCCTGCAATATGTTTGTGTGATTAAGCTTCATTGGCGTAGTTCTTGTGTGTAAACATCAAACAAATAATGATGACACAATTGTAGACATCTACAATCGTTGGTGCATGTCCTCTATTCAGGGAAAAATTTCAGCTTCCATGTGGCAAAATTATGACAGTGGTATGTTTTCTGCTTAAAGCAAAGCATTGTGCCAGATTTTATATCTCGAGTGTAATGTACAGCCTGCCTGTTTTTACTAATTTTGTGTTACTTTCTATAATTATTAACTTCACCTACATTTGGAGCTAAATGACTGGAGAATAAATAGGGGGGGGGGGGATTTTAACTTCTGGCTTGGCTGTGTTGTTACTACAAAATGTCACAAAGGAAATTAGGAAACATCTATTAATACGTCTTGATGGGAATCATCTTGATTGTAGTTAAAGCTTGAATTTTAGACCACTGTACTTGTGTCAGTTTTAGAGAAGAAGTTCACTCTACACTGCATGAAAACATGAGTCTTAGATGCATGAAAATTTCACCCACAGTCAGAAGCACACCATGCACTAGAGGAAGACAGAGGGCATGTTCTGTTATCAGAGACAGAGAATTTCAGATTTTTCCCCTTTTCTCCTTCTGTAAGGGTTGAAATGCTTGTTTAGGTTTCTGGATGCATCAGATTAGACCATTGTGATATTAATCCAAAAAAATTCTTATATGTCACCATGTTTATGATTAGTTTTTGATAGTGAGATTGGATTAAGCACACCCATACTTGCAGACACCCAGGTGAAGATGCATATAAATAGCTTAAAATATGTTTTATTGCAGTATCTTTAATTTATGTGTATTTATCAAGTGTGGAAAAATTGAACATTAAGAAATAGACTTAAAAAGATCACCAGTCGTGCCATTGCTTTCATCCATGTTGTCATTAATTTGTAGAACCTTCAATGACAAATAGGTCTTCAAAAACATTTTGGTAACTTTCAGGGTAAATAGAGAGGGGTCTTTAACCATTCCAAATCCAAATCCTTCATTATGTACTCTACTTTTTGAGTGGGAACTGAGTTGTTCATGAAGAGGTAGGGATTTTGTCTCTGTTGTGCCATTTTTGTGTTGATTTGGCCATTTAGCTTTGGATGTTTATCCATTTTAAATGTCTCAGGAAAAGGCCACCAAATTTTTACTTAACATCTTCTGGTATATTAAGCATCTAATGATTCCATGCACTCTAAGAAAGTACCCAGAACCTTTAGGGGAAAATTAGCCCAAAGCATCACAGATTTTCCACAATGCCAAATTGTGGAAATGAGGTGCTTTGCCACACATTCATCAGTTTAGTGGCTGGACGTCTACGGGTATGTTGCGCTGCCTCATAATCAATGCGCACTATCAATATCAACTGGGAAATGGTAAATGTTCTATGGCAGACCATCCATAGTTGAAGCACTATCCTAAAGTCTGAAGGAATAAAATGACTAGCAAAATCAATATAATGCAGACTGAAGGCCTTTTTGCAGCATAAATTTGATCTTTGAAGTTTTCTTAAACCAGTTATAAAATTTTCATTTTGTGAACTTGATATTATGTCGTCTTGTGAGTTTTATGTGTCATTATACCCCACTACTATCCTCTTCACTGTGAATACTGACAAGATAAATATGGTTCCTGGTTCAGCTTAGTGACCAGTGACATAAAAAGGAACTTCTTTGTTGTTATATTTAGACTGTAGGAAAATAAATGTTGGAAAATTATAGGTTGCTTGAAACTCTTTATCCACTGAAAAAGGTAAATTGTAAAATGAAATTATTGCTTAAATTGCATTTATTCTAAAATGAATGTTGGGGCAAAATATTTGTGAAATTGCTTTAGAAATAGATTTGTTTGTATATTTTTAATGGAAGGTTAAGCTACTGCAAATAATTAACTGATTTAAATGCTTTCCATATGTAGTGATGGGATCATTTGTTTTACTCTGAGACACTGGAGAGCAGCCTTGGCAACCTTGAGAGCAGCATTTAGGACAGCCCATTCCACGCAGTTCAAAGACATCAACAAAATGAAGAGCCAACATTCAACGCAGTCATCAAACTCTAACAGGAAACAATATTTTCCATCTCTGTCTAACATTAAGGTTGGCAGTAAATTTGATCAGATCTATAGGGATTAATGCAAATCTGAAAGCTTTATATGCTTTCAAAGCAATTTCCTTTGGATAAGGTATTTTTATATTCCTATAAGGCAAGATGAGAGAAGCTTATTAATCCTAACAAATTGAAAAAAAATAGCTCTACATCAGATAGACTGGGTGGAAGTGATATGATTTTAGAAAACATTACTATGCAAATACATAAACATTTATTTCATTTCTACATATTTTGCCCTGAAGAAGCTGGAGTTTCCCTGGTATAAGTTTTCAAATGGTACTTTCTGAAGGGCAGCAGTTCTTTTTTTTTTTGTGGACACGGATTGCTGTTCTGTAAACTCCATTTTTATCAGTAGACTTTTTACACATTAAATGTTTGCAAAACACTGGTAGTGTTCTTTAAGTTCTTTAAGTTTTTTAATTGTCAGTGTTTGTCTCTGATCTTTCCCCAGGAAAAATAAGGATGGTTATACTCCTAAGAGATACAGTCATCAAACAAGTATAATATTTCATTTTAATTGTTGAGTGTATGGACTTAAGATCTCATTTGTGGGGGTTCAGTCTAAAGTTGTCATTATGTTTCAACACATTTTTTTTATCATCAGTCTGGTCAATACCACACTCATTATAGCACAAAAATTTGGGTTCATGTGTATGTAAAAAGAATGCATGCGGACCAATGTATATGAATACATAGTCGAAGAGTCAGACAATGAATAAGAATTAACCCTGTGAAGTGAGCGGGATAATTCCATGGTAATTAGTGTTCTGTGTAATCAGTTTTTATTTTCCTGTGCTGCTGTTAGGTGCAACAGACTAAACAAAAGGAGGCTTGCGTGCATTTCTCCCTCACTCGTCCTCTAATTACAAACATATCCAATTAATTACCCACAAGTCCCATTTTCATCTGTGTGCACAAAGTGAGAGGACGAGATTGGAGCAGGGGGCAGTCAGCCAGGAGCAATGACACACACTAATACACAAAGAAAAAATAATAATTAGTCACACACAGGCATGTAGAGTATAGATTCACAAGCATGTTTGCACCATAAAGCACCCCGTTATAGAAAACATGCTGGCCATTTGTGAGTTGACTGATTTTGAGTGAGGGAGTTGGTGTTGAAGGAGCCTTGTTTCAGTTTGAAGATGAGGCCTAAGGCACAAGCTGCTGCTTCAATATTTTGTGCTCACATTTCCCACTGCTACAAACTCTATCTTTTTAGTAGTTCTACAATGTGTATATTAAGCTTTAAATATAAATATCATAGGAGAAAATGAAATATTGTAATTATTTTTGAGCAAGTTCAACAAAACTGATTCTGAATTCATTTCACACAGCTAAAATTTAATTTGTTTTCATAGTTCACAGTCTGAAAAGTGATGATGCAAAACTGAGTTTTTAACTGAGTGAAATAAACTTGGAGATATTTCTTGTTCTAAGTGAACCATCAGTTTAACACTTCAAATTCCACTTACATTCTGCCCTTATTTGTGTATTTTCACAATTTTAGCATAAAAAAGAAAAATAAGTCTGTAAAGTTGGTTATTAAGACTTTAAAGGTGGAGAAAAGAGTTGAAGTAAAATATTATTCCATAATTACTCACTTTAAGAATTTGAATGCTTGTTAAATAGTTGTTGTAGTTGTGATATTTCTATTGTTTCAGTGGGTAAGTGTGAAAATACATAAATTCAAACTCTTTTCAGTTCGTAAAACTTATGATATATGCAGTATTTGTAATCATGAATTACACATGCTGCTTCTTCAGATATCATTTCAACCCTATTATTGTTAGGAGAATGTTTTGGCTCGGTGATGTACGCTTTTATGATGTTATAATTTCCCATAATTTAGCAGGATTATTGCCTCATACTGCGTTTCTACTCGATTTAACACAGCAGGATCATATACCAACTGAAAACATAAAATTCTCTGTATGTTATCCTACTTTATCCTTCCTTTATTTCCTTCATTGTTCTCACTAACATTCACCCTTTCATAAACAGTAGGTAGCCGTTAGCCTCAGCTTATTTTTGTCCAATTAAATCCCATCTAACTTTCTACTGCAGTGCCCCTCTATCATCTCTCTAGCTCTTGACATGGAGTATATGCTCTGGTCATTAGTTTGAGAGAGTAAAGGGCTTTGGCCCTTTTCTATGCAGAATAAGAAGGCAATGGTGGGCAGTAATCAAGAAAATGCTAGGTACCCTCTATTCTTAGCAAGTTTCCTCCAAAGGCTGTTCATGTAAAGTGGATGTTGGTTCTTCTTTGGTGTCCGACTGGTCTGCAACTGTGGAGCAGTTAGCAAATCAAAGCTGTCAGAACTGAGGTCTGTGTCTGTAAAAGATAAGCTGGCAGAAATTTACATTGTAGTATCTAAAAACAGAACTATTTGTGTTTGTAGAGTAGGTTAGAAAGGCATAAATACAGACAGGAAAGGGAAAGAGATAAATGTGCCAGTGTATTCTTTCATTAGGTCCCGAAATGACTTCAGAGACACTTGTTTGACTGACATGGGTGCTTGCTGTCAACAAAGGTCATTCAGTGAATGCGTGAGAATGAAAGAGACTGACAAAGTCCAAGTCAAGAGGTGGTGTGAGTAACGATTGTGCTCTATGCTAAAACCTCCATGTCATAGGACTGAGCTGAGCTCTGCTCCAGAGGCATTTCTGCCCCGAGGCCAAGTGTCTTTAACTGTGAAATGGTTCTCAGTTTCACCCTCTTCTTGCCAAAACCACCGTGAAGTGGACCTCAGCCTGTATCAATGAATCCTCTTCATGCACTTTTCTATTACAACCATTTCAATAGCATAGATACATGCATTCATAAGGACCTCATCTTTTTGTAAAACCCTTTATCACTGACAAACACAGTCCATCAGTTCAAGGTTATTTGTGTGTTTTTTTTTCATTAGGTTGATTTACCATGCATTCCTTTAAGGATTGTGATTGTGCATACATACCATTGTGGAAACCCAAAGAGGCATTGTAGTATCGCTTGAATTTTGACCCCCGGTGATTACTGTCAGACCTTTTGTCCGACTGAGAGGGCTCAGGCAGACGTCCTGCTGTGGGAGTGGTTCTGTTTTTGAAGAGGTGGATACTGTTCATAGCACATTGAATGAAAGCCCAGAAAATCACATGTGCACACTCTAAGCACAGAAAACTAAAGCAACTTTTATTTTTCACATTCACCACTCGACTCTTCCGTCCTTTAGTTAATCTTGTCCGCTGCTGTCAAACACTGTGGCAACTGCAGCTTTTTTTATTCTTCTACAGTAGCTTTGTCATACTTCGAACCCGCCTGAAGACACCTAGCTTGCATAAATTGAGGGAATTGCATCACAATGCAGTCACAGATTTTAATATTTACTTTTTAGATAATCAGTGAACAAACATCTGAAATCCAAATTAAACTTTTTCACTCATGCAGGGAACACAACAAATGTGTGGAAGAATGGGCAGATACAACAGACATTTATATTTCTGGCCTACAAGGAAAATCTAACACTTAAACCAACCTTCCATTATGTTTAGATGATTTTTTTGGCACATCTTTAATTTATTTTTTAAATAATAAGATAAGATTTATTTGTCATTGTCATCAACAGATTACAACGAGATTGAGATTTGCTCGACTCGAGTTAAAATGCAGGTTATGTGTATATACATAATATGCAATATACATATACATACATAAAAAAGATAAAGAAATAAATAGTACAAAATGAGAAATAAATAGACATCAGAAGATGGTTGCAGCGCCTGGAGGTGTCGCAACAGAATTTACATTTTTTAACAAAGTGGTGGTGATAAACCATAATTGTATGGTTTATCACATAAAATTTAACTATAATTTTGTGATGTGACAAAATGACAATGTCACATCACAAAATGATGAATTTTTAAGGATGTGCTTATTCATTCTTGAATAAAACTAGTCAAATGGCCAAATAATTAATTGTGTGATCGATATTGCAAAAATCAGTTGAAATATTACCACAATTTTTCTTTTTTTGAACTTTCTAACCTCTCTATGTTGTAGTTAGTTTGTTAAATATGAAATTCTAAGGTTTTACCTGCTAATATTGGTAATAATCATATCGGTAGGCAATTACAGTTCCTTCAGTTGACTTAATCCACATGTGCCCTTTCTATGTTATCGGGGCGGATACCATAGGGGCTTTGGAGGTAGGCCTAATGAAAGACCTGAATTACTCTTTTATTCTGTGGAAAGACACACATGACAGTTTGAGGGAACGCTCTCCAATTCAACACCCACCTATTCCCATCTCTGTCTGTTTCTCTCATATTCACCTTTTCTCACCCCCCCCCCCCCCCCTCTCCTCATAAGTGCCATGTCTCACTCCATTTCTCCATACAATGGCTGTGCTGTATTGCAACTGTTCCTGAACCCCTGCAGCCACAGTCTGTCCCCAGGCCAAGTCTATGACACAGTTGGCTGGGGCAGAAGAAAGACCCTGCAGCCCTGCCTCATTAAAATGGTAAAGAGCTGGAGCAGGGCAGGAAAGCTAATCCCTCCACCGGTCCCCTCCTAGAGCCCTCATCTTCTGGCCTAAGACCCTGAGACATAACACACATTTAATATCATGAGCAGCTCAGGGGTTTGCTAAAATACACAGCCCACGGGACATGGGACTGATAGGGATCAAATGGGACAGTTTTGGGAGCTTGGAGTGAAGGAGATGGATTTGGGCTATTTTGAAGGAATGGCGCACTGATTAAATTTGAAAGTATTTATATGTTCCTCTACAATGTAGTCATGTCAGTTTGACTGCGTATTTGTAAGAACAACAATTCCCCCCCAATTTCCAGTGAAGTACAAAATGTAAAGAAGTCTCACAGCTGTATTTGTTTAACTGAGTGTTCTGGTGCTCATTGTTCTGTTGCATATCCGCCAGAGACAGTCACACACATATAAAGTTACTGTGGTCGCATAAGAAGGTTTGTTTTATTTTTCAACCACAACTAAAACTTGCTAATTCATACAGTGGTACAAATTTAGAAGAAGAGCATAAAAAAGTGAAACCAGCTCCACACTCATTGACACATTCAGTTTCAGAACATTTTAGCGGCGAGGTTTGCAAAAAGAGCTAAAAACATGGAGATGCTAATTTCCCCAAAGATTAATGCTATGCAGGTACTTCAGTAAAAGCAGTAATAATCATTTTTACTATTGCTTCACAATGACGGCTTACAAAAAAATGTAGTACTACAGTGTACTGTGAAGACTTAATTGTGTTTATCGATTGTGCTTAAAATACTACAATATCAGCAAATTGTAATACAACAGATTAAATCCACAGGCTCACATGCACTGCCTTTATATTTTTAGAAGTTCTGGTTTCGTACTTCTCCAAAGCCATAAAACATTGTTGAATCATAAAATACATTTTGAGTTCAGTTTGCATGCTTACTGAGCTGGTCCACCTGAAGTCCTCTACGATACGTAGTATTTTGCTTTCACCACAAAGTGATAAGGGAGAGGAAAAATGGGAAAAAAAGGAGAAAACGAGTGAGCAAACCCATCTGTTGGTGTCCAACATTAAAGATCTAAGGGAGCGGATCTCTCCAGACTCCAGAAATGAGTGTGCTGGCTTTTGTTCAGCCCTCTGGCAGCTTTTGTAAAAGGGCATGACAAGGGTGTGTTTGGATTATGCTAATGCATTCTACAGTGAAATTAAAGTTGTATTCAGCCTTAGATGTAGTCTGCTCAATCATTTGCTTTGGACAATGACAATAAAAATAGATTTAATACACTTTGATATTACCCTGAGTATGTGCTGATAGCTTGTTCTCTCTTCTGAGGGCAGATCTTGATTGTGATAATTAACTAATCTCATAACACGGTGCACAAGTAACATAAAAGACCTTATTTGTTATATATGTATATTTAAAATATGCATGCCTCACAAAGGGATATCACAGGGAACATTTCCACATTGCAGCCACAAACAGTTTATTCAAATAATTTCAGGTTTAAAAATTAAAAAGGTGTAGTGTGTATTGATACTCTGAATCAATGTGTCAATAACCTTAGAAGACCACCTTATGTTGCTCTGGCAGTTTTCCACATCTAGAAATTGTTCCTCATTCTTTGATGTAAAATGGCTCAAAATCAGGTAGATTTGACAGAGCGGACATCAATTTTTAAGTCTTGCCACATATTTTAGATCTATATTTTGACTAAGCCATTCTATTATAATAATATGCTTTGATCTAAACCTTACTATTGTAGATATGCCTGCATGGTTAGAGTCTGTGTCTTGTGGGAAGCTCATTCTCCACCCCAGCCTGAAGTCTTCTGTAGCTTCTAACAGGTATGCATTTTGCTCCATCCACCTTCCCTTGCAAACTCTGACCACTTTCCCATGTCCTTAAAAACATCCTTTCAATATGATGCTCCCTCCACTATGTATTCCTGTTAGGATTGGGTGTTCTTTGTTCCTTTTTTTTTCTCCCCTCCAGGGGGTCTTTTGTGGGCTCTAGTGTCCCTTATAGGAAAGTAGGCTGACAGGAAAGGGGAAAAGAGAGGGGAGAAGACATGCGACAAATGTCGCCGGGTCCAGGAATCGAACCCGCGACGGCCACGTCAAGGAATCAAGACCTCCAAACGTGGGTTGTGCTATCCGCTACGCCACCACAGCACGCCCTTTTGTTACTTTTTTAATCAGTTGTTTTGGTTGACTTTATGAAGGGGTCTGTCATTAAAGGGTTGTATACAAATGGATGCAATTCTTCCCAGCTTTTTATTAGTAAAACAAATGTTTCTATGGCAAAGTTATGCAAAATCCCCCAAATAAAATACATTGTTTGTAGTTGCAACATGAGGGAATATAAAGAAGTTCAAGGGGTACAAATACTTTCGCAAGAAATTTTACATTATCATTATCATTACTATTATCAGACTCCCTTTATATAACTTCTAACGTAATTGTATGTTGTCACGATACTAAAAATTTGCGTGTGCTCTTGTGGCTTCCACAATAATTGTGTATTCATATTCATAATTACTCAGCTGATCACAGCAGTTTCACATTAAGTCTAGGAAACAATGAGCTTTTTACAGAGCCTGACGAATTAACGGTTTTTGTGGAAAGCTTTAGCGATAAACGCGGTTCGGCTTTTGTTTCTGTACAAGTATCTATGATGTTGAATGCAGAATTCTGTAGCTGTTTTCAGATGCTATAATGAACTATTTCAATTGCAAGGCTGTAGATGACTTGATTTATTCAGAGAGGATTCTCATCTGCCTTGGGTGATCTTGGAATCCATACATAAGCGGGTGTGGACTGTGAAAGCTGCAGCTAATTTAGGACAATAAGCACTACACACTTGAAGCTTTAATGATCAGAATTAGCATGATTCAGATGTTAATGTATTCATTATTTATAATATTCATTTTCTGTGTGGGATTTGTAGTTTCTGCCAAAGACTAAAGAGATGAAATACATTTTTTTCTTACAGTAATTACTCATCTCCCTTTATTTCTTTGCCAAATTATTTATGTTGGCCCTTTTATTGTAGGATTATATTGGATAGGTGATAATTTAGCATTAACATTTTTGTCTGTGTGTAAACACATAGTTTGGAGTTAATTACTATAATCATAATTATTAAATAGCTGTTTTTCTGTCACTGCCCTTCATTTGACATATTCTGCAACAACAAACAATTATTTCATACTCACGTGTGCGCACACACTTACACACACACCCCCTTGTGTGTCAGTTGGCAGTTAGCCAAGGCCACAGACATAAGGCAGTGACAGTAGATGACAGCAGTTAAGATTAAAGGGAGTGGGAGTTGTGAGTAGAGCCATAAGAATGGCAGGTTCATAAATATCACATGCAGGGATGCCCCTAATACTTCAGAGTACTGTATCATCACAGAGCCCCATCATAGTGGAAGGACCCAGAATTTGTAGGTGACAATGTGACCGTCTGAAGGAGTCTGCAACCATGTGGTGAAGGCATGGAAGAGGACAACCTTCTCCACTTGCGGCATAATTCAAAAGTCATTTTTAAAAACTTCCCAAAAGGCAATTTGTACAGTTTTTCTTCTACTTTACTTTTTACTGCTAAATAAAAATAACACACCAGAGCTCTGAGAAGCCAAATTGTTCCAGTCCAAAATATACAGTCAAAAAAATAAAATAGACAAAGTAACTTAGGGCAGTATTCTCAAATGCTCAGCTGTCATTATCTATACTTAATTAAAAGGGTCAATGGCCATTTTTATGGAACAAGGTGTAATTAGTTAACTGGTTGTCTTTTAAGGCAAAGCTAACTTGCCTGCTGTTGATTTACAGGACTGGTTTTGTAGCTGATATAATAATGAACTTGATACAAAACCAGTGACCTGACACATTAAAAATGCATGGGCATACATTCTCTGCTTAAAAGCAATTCAATTAGATGAATTTGGATGAAGTGAGGGAATGATGCAACAGAATGACAATGGATGTTGAATAAATAGAAAAAAATCCCATAATACCCTGGTACAATTAATGTAGGTCTAATATAAAAAAGCTGCCCTGCAACAGAAATGCTTATCTGCCATTCAGAAACATGTATTTTCTAGGTTGTGAGCAATAAAAATAGATACCTTTCAAACATAGGACTTTGTCACTGTACCGTAAAGTCACATTTTCCTTCAGGGATATTAGTGGATCCAGATGGTCCACAGTACCTATTTTAGCAAAACATTTTAGCAAAACATTTGAAGAGGTCAGTGTCAGAAGGGATCATGTGACAGAAAGAAAGTAATGAAACTTCCAGTTATCACAGTCATATAATTTACTCCTCAGAACGTATGTAGAGTCACTGAAAAGTCAATGGAACACATTTTAAAAGGATTTTACTGACATGAAACTTGTGCTGTTCTTTCACTTTGAAGGCAATAGAAGGGGAGAGAAAAAGACAGTTCTGCTTGTGATTAAAACTAGGACGGTATGATCCCACAAAAATCATAATTGTGATTCCCTTGGTGAAAATTCTGATGACAATATTGATTTGATATATTGTGAAGTTTTAATTAAACGTTGTTTTCTAGTCATAAACTTGTAATTATTTCACAGCATTTTCACTATGAAGCTGAATATAAATAATTTCAAAGTAAGGGGGGTTTGTAGCTTTAAGGACCATAAAATTAATGGCCGAGAAAAGTAGCTCAAAGGAGCATTAATCGCATGCAGCAGAGCTTGATCCATTGCTCTTGAGGACGTTTTTACACATGCCTCAGAAAAGTCACCATTTTTTAAACCGTCAAAAATAACTTGGAATAATTCATATGGATTTTGTCTACACATGGTTGTAAGGAGACATCAGTGTTTGAAAATCTATTTCAGTTAATGTTAAAGATAAAAGCTGCATCATTTTTGAACTGATTTGAATGAATTATGCAAAATAAAAAACATTCAACCAGTTAGAATTTTCACCGGTGTTACAACAGAAAACTCCATCAAGAGGTTCCAATGAAAAATCACTCTTTTCTACCCTGGTAGTCAGTTTTGTCAGTTCTACTTAAATGTATCAATCAGATAACATAATGTTAAATTGACAACAGTGTTGTACATGCAGTCGTTATGGTAACCAAACCTTGGTCATGTTGCTCTATTTTGTAAAGGCATTTATGTATTTACGGCTGGATACTCACCCACTGACACAGTCCCCTAATTTCCACAGCTGTTGTCTCTAACATGAATGCACAAACAGACACAGTATAAATGAACAAACAAACAAACACAAAAAAAACACACACACACACACCCCAACAATGCAGCAGAGCAGTAAAGAGATGCTGGGATTCAGTAATTAAACTTGTGCTGCTGTTTGTAAGCTACCAATGCATGTATGTGGGCAAAAACACACTTGTACACACACTGGGGTATATTCAGTTCCCTTTGCATGTTCTACTTTTTTCTCTTAAAGGCTGAATAGATTTCAGAGCACTTTTTGAGATCTGTGTTGCCTAACTGACTCAGATCCACCATACACATCTCTCCAGGTTAATGCTATTAGAGCTTCTGGTTTTCAAACATAAGGGGAAAAGGTAGAATAGATTCAATTTCTAAACTTTGGGTTTTTTGGGCTGCTGCTATGAAAAGGAATTATTTTTGACCAAAAATGTAGTTATTTTTTTGGTCTCTTTTACTTTGTTGTTTATATTACAGATTACAGTTTTGTGTATTTATGTGTAGATATTCTTTTTGTGTTTCTTCAACCAGCATGTGTCCATGTGAGCATATTTGTGCGTCCCCAGTGAGGTGTGCTCTCAGCTCTGCGTGGGCGTTTCACAGACAGCCAAGAGACCAACTGGGAAATTTCCCATCAGCCCATTGCAGTGCAGGTTAACCACTAAAGGCTCTGAAATCCATAGCACAAGACAGGCCTGCCTTTTCCCCTCCGTGTCTATGTCCTTCTGTCTCCAAAAGCATCCTCTGCATGACTCTCACTCTCCATTCCCCTCAACCTCTCCTCTATTCTCCCTCTGCCTCCCTAGATGAATCAGAGCAGAGATGAAAAGCTTTCAGGAATGCTGGCAGACAGACAGTGCTTTACAGTAATCTAACCTGGGGAAGATGAAAGCCCACTGGGATGCTGGGAATAGAGAGAGAGGGGAAAGGTGAAATGACAGAATAAAGTTTAGGGGAAGAAAGAAGAAGAAGGCAAAGATGGGACAGGCATGCAAAGAAGAAACAATTTAGGGATGATGGAAGGATGAGTTTTGAATCTATTGACATAAATTAGCGAGCTTATTTGGCTTAGTGAAGGAATTAGTGACTTAAAAGGTGGTTTAAGCAACCTACCTTATATCAAACCATTACACAGAAAAAACAAAAATAACAAGCATCAAGTTAGATTAAGTTTTCCAAATTGCCAAATAGCCGAGGAAATATAGCTGACATCACTTTCTGGGTTCATGTTTTGGTATAATAGTTATTGATTGGATATGTTTCCAACTGTGATATCAACTTACTGCAACTTTTTTCTTCAGTCGGAAATTTAAAAAACTTATTATATATCTTTTGCCTTTTGACTATTGTTGAACAAAAGTGTTTTCACACATTTTAGAATAAATGAAAATATAGTCACAAAAAAGTGAATGGCCAAAGCAAAAATAGTTGAATTTGTAGAGTTTTTCTGTTACTTATCCAAATCATTCCCACCATATTGTCATGTGAAATTTGTTAAATTGCAGTACTTCTTTCTGTAGTAAAGTAATAAGGACTTTATTTAGCTGAAGTAATTGTATGGAGATTAATCTCTTCTGCCCAGGATTCATGGCACCATGAAAGAAACACACCGTCAAAAAACGTTGAAGTATAAAATAAAGTAAAATAAACAAAATATTACAGAAGCACTCCTAAGAAGAGCCTTAAAAATATACAGAAAGTGAATTGTCTGGAAAATTAATGTAAATTGAGTGCTATTGTTGAGCAACAAAAAAGGAGGTTAATGAGGTTCTCTTTTTAGCTTGGGGAGATTTAACAGTGTTTTTGAAATGGACCTGGGATTATAGCCGCTTTTGTGTTGTGACTAATAAAACAGTTTGCCAAAACCTTTCCAAGTTACAAACATGCTTTTTCACTTCAACAAAGAAGATATGATTTCCAAACTTTCTGCATTAGTTGAATAACTAAAGAAGTTAAAGTAAACCAGTTCTGGTTATTTTGTGGCTGATAGGGACCGTTGGTAACTGTAAGCTATGTGTTCATGCTGTTATGGATGGTATCTCACGTTTTATTTTGTAATGAAAAGAAATCATGTCTAAAATATCTAAAATATTGAAATTAGACTTATTAGTCTAATTGAGAGAATCCATTCTGTAATCTCTGAAAGTATAATTTTGGGATAAGAGCTTAACATTGTTTTTAGCATAAAACAGCTCCTTATCCCTATAACTTACATTTATATTAATTGTACTGCTTTTCAGTCAATTAACAAGCCTTCTGATTCTTCAGTAAACATTTTTAAAGCTACAAGTGGATTTCTTTTTGAATGTGTAATTTTTAGCTGATGTACAACTTTAAGGGCGAAAATAAAGTGAAATGAAAGTGAAGCAGCAAGGGAAGAATTAAACAAAAGCAAACCATGAACATTAACTGTTACTTTCAGTATTGTAATTACTGTGAGTTGCTGTCTTTTGAAGAGGTTGGCACATAGTGTAATTGTGGCTGTCATACAGATGACAGAAGACCAACACAAACCTGTGGAGTTGAAATTTCAGACCCTACTCAGTGGAACAAACTCAATTGCAACACTGCTCACTGAGCACTGAAGTAGTATCAAGTGTACCACTGTTGTCACTTGAAATGGTTTAGGCATTTGGAGGGGGGAGCTCCTCTAGTTTGTGTCTGTGTGCGCGCACTTGCTCGCGTTCGTCCTTTGAATCATAATGTTGGTGGAGGAGACCTGTCTCCGCTGTGACAAATCCTACCTTGTGCACCTTGTACTTCCTGTGCAAAATGAGAGAAGCGCACCACACCGAATCGCTTCCCAACCTAATTGAAATTTTGAGGCATAAGAGGATTTCTGTGCAATGCAAGCTGACAGGTCCCATTCAGCAAATATCCTCTTAGATTCCTCTCTCACGCTGTCTCTCCCTGGGAAAGAATTAACTTTTATCTGCCTTCAAGTTTTAGTGCAGCTTACAGCCATCTTTATCTAACATTTTGCAGGTGATGTGTCTCAGTTCCTCTCTGTTTCTTTTCTTTGTCTCAGTTTTTCCTTCTGTCATTCAGGCTTGCTCTGATGTCACAGTAGCACACAGATTGTCTCTTTTTGTGTCATATTTTGCTATGCCACATCTTGAAAGGGCAGGATAGTTGGACAGGAAGAAATTATGTTGACGAAGATGGCAGAGTAGGACAAAGTGCAAACAAGAGCCATAGGATCAGAATTTTCAAAGAATGGCTGTTATTAAATATATTTGAGTGACACTACCAAAAAGTCATATAGGGAGGTGCAGACGTGCACCTATCCTCTTATAGTTTTTACATTTTGTCATATTACAAACACTAACTTTAATGTATTTCTTAGGGATTTTATGTAATAAACATATACAAAGCAGCATATATTTGCTAAATAAAAGTAACATTTTTGTTTTAAAAAACAAAACATTCCACAGCATGATGCTACCACTATTGTGAGGATTGTGTCCTTATGGTGAAATGCACTGTTTTTGCAGAAAGCCCAAAGAGTTCAGTTTTGGCCTCATTTGTCAACAACAGCATCTGCCACATGTTTTCTTTCTCTCTTTTGTGGAGTGTGTAAAATATCACATGGGATCCCTTATCCTTTTCTTTTAACAGCTTTCTTTTTGACACTCTTCCAGGTCAGATTTGTGGAGTGCCTGACTAATAGTTGTCTTGCCAACAGAGCTGTAGATTTCTGCAGCTCCTCTAGAGTTACTATTGGCTTATTGGTTGCTTCTCTGATTATTGCTCCGCTTGCCCGGCTTGTCAACACTATATCTTCATAAGTTTGCTGTCTTACCACACTCTTGAATGGGTTACTGTTTTAAAATCTAACCATACTTTCACCTTCAGTGCAACTTTTGCCCTGACTTGACTTGTAACAAACAGCGTATTCCTAAAATAGTCTTAGCTTGATCCAGCCAGCAATCTGCATGAATTTTATATTTACATCATGTTTCATAGTTCAGTACCTAATTTGTTTGTTTCCATTTTGTGTGCCCCCAAGTACAAAGATATTTGTAATGGTAACATTAATTTTGTTAAAATGCTTACATGGTTTTTATCAGTTCCCTTTGTCTTGATGATAACCAACCATCCTGAAACAACACCCTAATTTATTTATTAGATAAAGTTATTTAACTCCCACTGTGAAGCCTCCATTATCATGCAGAATACCCTGCTTTTATGCTATCGCATAATGCATGGGCGTGAAACTCTAATGTGCTCCCTTGATAGATCAGAGCTAATTTTAGAAAAGCTCCCACAGAGGCAGTGAAAAGGAGCTGATATCAGGATGTCTTCATTGGTATAATAGAGAAAACATGTTTGAAAAGGATTGAGAGAAGAAGCTATTTGTACACAGTTATTTGCTTAACTACTTTAAGACTAAGTATATATTGCATTTCAAATCTAAGCAAGCTCTTCAGTAAAAAATACAAAACATTAGTAACAAACACAAATAGTACATGTATTTTTCCTGGTTAGTTTTAAAAACAGTGGAACAAAAGAATGCATTCTATAGTGGCAAACATCGTTTATGGGGAGGGATGGCTCTCCATATGGGCCGACATGGAAATCGAATTGTTTTATAAACTATGATAAATGTGTTGGCCTCTGAGGGAGGTGGGTGATTTGAATGAGGAAAAAAAATTGTGAAAAAAATAAAACATGTGTCTTGGAGGAACTAAGCAGCTTCTTTTAGGCATATGTAATGTGATTGTTTTTACTTTTGACCTTTTCTCTTTCTAGCGAGTTTATTTTATATAACAGCATTTTCTAGGAGAATGCTGTAGAAGTCTAAAGTAGGTTGTTTAAATTTTTATAGATCTCAAATAAATGTCAAAATTTCACTGTAGAAAGTTAGATTTTATTTTAGATTTCTAGTTACATCCATGTTTTATAGGAATATTATTTTTGGATCTTGAGAGGAAAAAGCTTTTGTGAGTTTGTCATTTTTGCTTAAATCATACACTGTACATTCAGATAAGTGGTTTCCAGTTAAGTTTGTTATCTTACAAAAACGCACCTAGTTGTATTTTATGTGGAGATATTTGTGGAGATGAAGGAAAAGAAATATTTGCCAGTAAAAATCAGAAAAATGTCATATATTTTTGTACTAAGCCGGCTTTACTCTGATAGCCCTAAAATAAAGTCAAGAAAACGTAACTGCCTTCAGACATAGCTCTGTAGTATTTGAGAAGCATTACCCAAAGTCCCCATCTACTCTCCTTGTTCTTCATTTTCTCTGTGCCTCTCTGTCTCCCCCTCTCTATGTTACATGAGCAATGCAATTTTTCCCTTCAGCAGAAAGGAGGTATAATAGATGGGATGTGCCAGTCTATTTTGTAAATGAATAAAGGCAGAAGAAATATGAAATATAAAAAAAGAAGCACCTTTTGATAAAAGAAAGGAACTTACAAATGGACAAATGCACAGAGCGTATGTAGGGATCTGACAGATTCACACCTGCTTTTCTCTGAGGAATTGGTTCTGAGGTTCTTCCATATTTAATTAGAAACCTGGGAAAGATCCTCATAAATCACCAAAACACAAAACTGAAGGGTAGGCAATGAATGTTTTCTAGACATATATGAGCACACAACACACACCCCCACACACACTGCTCTGAGAGAGTAAGCCCATTGATAATTTATAAATTCATGTATGTGTGGTCTTCAGCTGGAGTCAGTGATCCAAAGATTTAATATGTGCATGTGTGCTACTTTTATTCTTATCTGTCGTCACCGCACAAGCAGAATACAATTTCTCATAAAAAAAAAAAGTGTTCTCATTTTTCTCAAAGACCTAAAACTCCCATTCCTGGATCATATTACCTGACTCAGTGATTATACCAGATCCAAACAGTGAATGTGTTGTGTTGGGGAAGAAAAAAACACTGCACGAAATGGCACAAAGTAGTTGTTTGTGTGCATGGGACAGATTACATATGTTATGTTTTTACATAAGAGTGTGTATGTGTGGGAGAGTATTTGTATGTCTGCTGAGTTTTTTTCTGATGGCAGTGTTTGGTAAGGAGATCCAGAGTTATGTCTGTTCCCAGACATCGTCTGGCTTTCAGCTCCCCATCTATTATTCACACACCTGCTCAGACACTCTGATGCACACACAGACGCTTCTGTTGCATCTTACTTTTTAACTCAACTTTAGTTTCCACATTTGTTGTAGAACTATTTTCCTTTTATGTCTTTTATTTATTTATTGTTTTACTTGGATTAGTGTAAAATTGAGTCCTTTGTCCTCATCTCCCAGAATACCAGTCTCTCTTCAAGTCAATGAACTGTTCCTTTTGCTGATTTAAAAAAAAAAAACGAGAATGAGCATTGACATGAGAAATTGAGACAGAATGATGATCAATAAATGAGGAACAAACCTGTAAAACAAACGTAGACTTTTTAAAAGAGCAAAACAAAGTTCTCAGTTATCCCTCCACTTTGAGCGAAGTTGATCAGAGTCTGTCATTAGACCATTATCAGGCCCAGACATATTTGTGGAGACATTTCTCTTCTTAACTACTGAGGTTAGACATGCTGCTGATTGATTTTTATAGAAGCAGATGGTCTCGTGAAGTGCAGTCTATTATGCACCTTGCATACTGATGGTTAAAGGTCACAGTGGGGTGTTTGGGAGTGACCTAATGAGTGTTGATCAAAGACTTTCAGTGGACCCTTATTTGAAGAGCTCATATTCTTCTAAGGTCTCCTAAGAGAACTGTATACGCTGTTTGTGTAATATTGATCTAAGGTTTTTGAACACATCCAACGCATATTTCCATGGCGGGTCGGGTAAATTGGCGATTGACATTTAAAGAGGAGAGACTTGGAGAACTAAAAATAGTTTTGAAGGCCTTTTGTACCTTTTAGAAGTAGTTGACCTCAGAGGTCTGCTGTGCATATGAATGATAGCAGTAGGTATTTGTTACATTGAGCAGTAGGAAAAGTCTTTTCTACTTCCTCTGCTTGTGCAACACAGTCTCCCCAAATATGCCTCCCTGCACATATGCTCACTGCATTTTGGGCTGAAATATTGACTGGCAGGCTCCTGCATCCACAGGCCGCATTCCAGTTGGACGAAAGAAGTAGGCATGAATTTAGGAAGCAGTCTTCTGACATTTTAGGCAAAAGAGCCAGTTGTGTACTGCAACTAGCGATTGTAGACAAATATTCAAAACATATATTTAAAATAACATGTAAAGCAGTTGTAACGATTTGGGACCATTTAATTTTGTAGCAATACATGGGAAGTCTTTCTAAATGAACCATTAATAATGCTGAGTTTTTGTTTCAAGGTATATCAAAGTATTTTAAAAACTGAAAGTCAAAGTGATCAGACTTTACTCTGGCCTTATGACGAATAGAGTAATGCTGTGCACTGCTGGTGAGCTGGCTGAAACACGATTCCAGCACTTTTTTAGAAAACTATGTTCTCCTGTTTTGAAATATCTTTGTCTACAATAAACGTGTAGTCAAGATGTGAAGCCCTGACGAATGATAAATCAAATGATTTAATACTACAGATAAGGTAGAACTTGCATGTCTGCACATTACACACATGAAGTAATCTTTTTTTTTATTAAATATTTTTGACTAGGTATCACATCATGCATCAGTTTAAAAAGTGATATCAAACATGACAAATATTTGCTGTATGTCCATCCATACAGTGCTGCCCCTACTGAAATCACATTGAACCGCATGATGTACTGACTCCACCGCTCAGACTCTGCCTTGGAAAGCTTGATGTGATTGCCTCATTTGGTGCCCTCCCTGCACTTGGGAGCATGTTGACTCCATTAAACTGTGGCTCATAAGTGCCCCAGGTCACTAAATATAATGGGGTACCCTCCACTATGTATGTCTGACACCAGGTTGCAGCACTAATAGAGACACAGGTGGTGCTATTCCCTCACATTATGCTGCTGCTTCCTCTGTGGGTCTTTGAGGCCCAGTCTTTGCTGCTGCGGGACTTACTAAAGCAGGAGCTTTTATCATTGTGAAAACATTTGATAACAAAGTACAAACATTACAAAAATAATTGGTAGGAGACATGTGAGCGTTTTTACTCAGGCAGGTAAGATATTTGTGAGCAATAACTAGGCTCTGTCAGGAGATCTTTGCCTGTCGCCTCAAATTCTGTCCCGCGGCTCTAATGAGATGATACAAAAAGAAAATAATGGAGTACCGTATGTGACAAGGGAGAATTATAAAAGTGAAAAATCCATGGACTGAAATATAAAGCAGCACTTTGAGAAATAAAAAGGCGAATGGGAGGGGAATAAAACAGAAGATGGAGGAGCTTCTGACAACTGCATAGAGAATTTGGACTCTACCTTTATACCAACAAGTTCCAAAGAATTTAATTTTAAAATATTTGTACAGAAGAGAGTTTCATGTCAAAAATTCAAATTTTGGCATGAATTTTTGACATTCATGCCAAGAATTGAGAAAATGTTGGCATGAATGTGTATGCTCACTTGAGAGACTGGTAGGTAAATATATTATTTAAGATGCAACAGAGGAAACAATATTAGTAATTTAACAAAAGAAACAAAGGTTCCTCTCATAACACAAGATGAAAAAGTCAATGATAGTGACAGCTGACAGCTCGCAGTCCACAGGTCACAGATGTTCTCTAGATTGAACTGGCTTTAAGCCTACAGCTATTTCAAACCAACCCAAATGATGTGACTGGGAGACAGAGCAAGATAACTGTTTAAAGGAAATGAATAACAAAAGTTGCGCTGTTTGCTCCCCAAACCTCCCACTTGGTCACACTGCTCTAAGGCAGATCAGCAGTGACGGCAATCATAGCGGGGAGACCTGTCACTCATGCTTTAGAGCCATGGGGGAGATTGAAGAAGGAAAGCAGTACAGGGGGGAGAAATGAGCTAGGAAGTCTCCAGACACTTGTCCCTTTTCCACGATCAACACCATCATCTTTCACAATAACATTCTTGTCCTTCTCCTCTCTCGATGCTTTTTCTGTTCATCTCTCAGCAGGGGATAAGATTTTATTAGTAGGCTGCTTGGAGCTGCAGGCTAATGGGCAGCACACCTTTAATGCCACAATGGCCAGTCACTGAGCCAGGGGTCCAATCACAGTGCTGTCTGATAGAATAAGATTATGATGGTACCTGTGATAAATGTTCATTGTATTGGTTCCAGCAGAAAGAGGAATTCACATTTACAGTGGTTCTCAAAAGTGTATAGAGCCCTTTTCAAATTGACAGATATTTGTGATGTAAAATAAATCATTTGAAAACTTTTAAGGAAAATGTAAAAAGAAGAGAATAATGTGCAATAACCTGGCTGTATAAATATTCACACTTTGAAACTAACTTAGTTTAATTAGCTTCAACTCAACTACAGCTTTCCGTCTTGACATTACATTTTGACTTGTGGATATTTGGTCATTCTGCATTTCAAACATTTTTAAAACTGGTCAAGCTGTTAACTTTTCCACAGCCCTCATCAAGACACCCCACAGATATTCTATTTTTTTGTTTGTTTGTTTTTTTTCTGGACTTTCCCTACCTCCTTTCGAAGCATTTGTTGAAGTGATTCCTTTTGGTTGTGTTCTTGAACTCACTGTGATGCTAAACCGGAAATTCATAGCGTAGTAGAGAAAAAAAATCAGTCTAACTGTAACTGTTGATAATAATATCCATGTTGGCACAAAAAATACAACTTCACCTAAAAAAGTACCCAAACAGTAATTAACTCAAATGTGTCAATTAGCCTATGAGAGTACTTCTGATTTTGAAGACAATAAAAAAAGAATGACATATTTTTCAGTCACTATTGAGATATAACTGAAAACATAAGTTTGTTCTGATTGTAATTTTAGATGGTGAGGAAAAAGTTGTCTTTTAATTTGGTGTGTATGCACATTTGTGGTTTAAACCACAAATTATACTTTATTCAACTTTAGTAGATTTTGGGTTTCTTTTCCTTACTTTTATTTTACTTGTGAGGAAAAAAATAACAAGTATTCTCAGTAAATCTCGACTCAACAGGCAGGCCATTGAGGAGGTCATATTCTTACACAGCTTAGAGAAAGTGACAATATGAATCTCTGTAGTTCCCTGCTAACAATGACATTTCCTTGATTTGCACCAACAAAGCACCTTCCTCATAGTGCACTCATCAGGAGAAAGACGTTAATTAAAATCCTGCTGTGCAGCAGATATGCCTAATTGCAAATACAAAACAGAGTCGAGAATTAAGGCATAGAATGAGTTGACTTCCACTCTGTGGTTTTTTTTTACTCCTTCACCCTCCTACAGAGAGAGAGAGAGGGGGAGAGTGAGTGGGGGTTGAGTAAAAAGAAAAGGAAGAAGGAAAGAAGGATGATCTTAAAAGTACATTTAATGAGCTGAATGAATATTTAAGTCCTAAAACGGAAACCGGTAAAGCATCAGCACAGTGTTGTCTTTTTGGATAGCTCCCAGATAAAAGCTATACCCATTAAATGTGAAATATTACACCAAGAGACAATGTAAGTGGAGACATAACCCTGAAAATTATTATCCATGTAATAATTTCAGGACAGATTTTGTGCCTTATTCATATTTTTCTCAGATTAAAAACTTATGTTTATCAGTTAAACTCTTGGCACTGAATAGAGAATAAAATGTGATTAGCTATACGAGCGGTGTTACTCTATCCTGACACCCAATGTTAATGTGCCATATCCTCATTGATACACATATATTAATGTCAAATCTACTACCCCCCACATACAGTACATCTTGTATAATAAGAGACATGTTTGCTCTGTCATTGATTGGCATTAGCAGATGAAGTCAGTCAGCTTTTGTGCACCCCTTCCCTTCACTGTACCATATGTTTCAGTGAGCTGAACAGATTTGTGCAGCCAGACAGGCACCATTGTTATTCTGTCTGTGTGAGGACAATGCGTGGAGACACATATTGGCATGATTTAGTGACGATGTGTTGTTTCTTTTCTACCCGTCTCTTTTTACAGTAAATGTTCTTCTCTATTGTCTCTGTAAATCTGCCGGTGTGTCTTTCTAAGCTTTTAATGCATGTCCTGCCTTGCATGGTTGACTTGCTAACGTTCTGCTTTGGCTGTACAGATAGGATGGAAACCCGACCATGTGTGACAGGTTGGGTTACAGAGTCCTTTGACATGTGTATACAGTGCTCCTGGACTGAAAGGCTTGATATCTAGAATGGGTTTAGACTTGTGACCTTAAAAACAAAACCACAAAATAACCACCATATTGTACAGTGCACTGCAAAAATATTCACACCCAGAGAAACTTGCAACATTTTGTCACAGCACAAAGTAGTATTATGAAGTGGAAGTAAATTTATCTTTTTTTATTGTTGTTGTTTTACACACAATAACCGTATACATAAAAATCTGAAAAACATGGTATGCATTGGTATTTGTCTGCACTGACATGATATTTGATAGTCTCATGCTTTACTGATTTAAACACTCTTTCGTCAAGGGTTACCCTGTATTTGTCTTCAGTCTCTTTTCATTAACTCTGACAGCTTCCCAATCCCTGTTGATGTAAAGCACTCCCGCAATATGATACTGCCACCGCCATGTTTTAAGGGGAGCGTTTGCATTTCGACTGTAACTCAAAAAGTTCAGTTAAATTGGACATAAATGGACTATCTTGTAGTTAGGTGTCTTCTGAAGGGAATTGGTTGTGCAGAATGTTGTATCAGAGTAAAGATGTCTAAGTGCAAGTAAACCCACACTTATACTTTTTTTTCAAATTAAACAAAAGTTTCTTGAAGTACTATGCAGTACTTCACACTGGCCCATTGCATAAAAACCACAATAAAAATACAATATAGTTTGTGTATAAAATTTAGTTCTTTAAGTGGATAACCGCTACTGCAGCTTTAAGGTAAGAAAAATTAGCATTAAGAGTGGTTAGTACGCATTCTTGAAAATGATTTAAACTCTTGGAATTACCAGAAAAAAGAGTTGACTTTTTTGAGCTGCAGGAATTAGGTTTTGCCCAGGAGTTCGTTTCAGAGGATTAAAGAAATTCCTCACCTAAATATTGTGAAATTCCAGTTTCCCAATATGCCCCATGACTTTGGATGACATTCTGCTCCAGCCCACTCACCTCACTGTGTTTGTCAAACCAGTGATACTTTAGTCAGCAGCTTATTCTGGCTTCCCTTTCCCACATTTTGGTCATGGTGTGTGTTCCAGCCACACCATGTTAGTATGTGTGCCATGCTCAACAGACTGCGACTCTGTGTGACAAGTCTTCCTTTTGCTGCTTCAAAATCCATGACATGGCAGTCAAGGACAGAGTGTTGCACTGTCTATCACCAACCTCAATCAGAGGCACAAAGTTACTGTCTGTTTACAACTTTCAACATGTATTTTTAAAGTTATTTTGGCTGTCAATAGAGATGCATCACTTACAAGAACTGAAAGTGAACATTTGTGGTTTTGTTCTTTTGAACCTTAGTTGATGCTGGGTCTCGACTATTCCTCTAATTTCTTCTAGTTGTATACAGAGTTGTGGCCAAATATTTTTACACTGAAGGGGATTTTGTTTTTCATAGTCTATACTTCTTTATTCTTAGATCTCATTAGTAGATGCTTCTATAACACACTCAGGTCAGTTTAAAAAAGACAACTTTTTTGCACATTTCCAAAACCTTTTCGTGGAAATATTTAACTTTACACAAAGCCTAAATATTGACAAGATTGAGGTTTCTTTTTCAAATCTTCTGTAGATTGCTCATACTCACTCTTGAAATGTCAGAGTTCTGCTTTAAGTGTTTTTCAGGTTTGAATGTTTATAAAAATGAGCATAGAAATTTATTTGGTGTTCAGTTTTAGTCTTTGATTATTCCATTTTCTAAAGGACTCTAGACTGACCAGGTTCAGTTATAGCATTTGAGCTTTTATTTTTTTTTTACTTATTCACAAATATTAATAATAACAAAGCTGTGTTTTAAAGAATCTATGTTGTGTAGGATACTCAAGTCCAGACTTTTATATCCTTATATGTCCAAGAGCTACAGATTTTAAAATGGAGATAAAGTAGTACTCTTGCTAAAGCTATGCTTCACTTTGGTATTTTTATGCACAATTAAATCCCCCCAAAATTCACATATTTAAATAATGTAACTGATTTAAAAACTACAATCAAATGGTTTATTTAAAAGGACAGTTTCTTCTTCTGTTCATTGTTACTGCAGACCTCACTTTTCTGCTTATTTGTTGTGTGTGCATGCAGTAACCTGTCTATTCCACTAGGGGACGCAGTCCAGGTCCAAATTAGTCGCTTGTAGAAGGCATTACTTTGTTTAAGCATTGCTAGTGCATGTCTTTTATTGATAAATTATTTTAAGATTCAGACATGAAAAAATGTGAACGACTTTTTATTGTCTTAAAGCCACTGGAAATTCTGAGTACCAGCCATTTACTGTCTTTAATCAGCAGTCAGAAAAGATGAGAGCTGGAGTCTCTGTGAGATCTTTTCTGTGTCTCCCAATGCCCGAGTGGTACATGTTCTTTGACCTTTAGATGTTAGTATACATCTTAGCTGCTCCTCCCTGAGGCAAAAGCAGATCTGCCTGGAAGTGATTGTCTCTGGGTTGTGCTAATGTGATAGCACAGATTAGCATTGTAATCCATTTAGCATAGAGCAGCTAATCCACTTTATTACTGTTGAAAAGGAATCAGATAATATTGGCTAGCACTACTGTGCTGCCTTAATGATTTTTGACTGATGAGAAATTAAGACATTCTGTATTAATAATTGATGTTTCTGATGATGAGTACAGGATTAGTAGTGACATAATAAACTACATAATTTCATTTTTACCTCCTGTGCAGGAAAAAGTGTTATCTACAGGGCTTTACAAAGTATTCACATTTTGTAACATTACACCAAGTTGTGTAAAGTATTTTGTTGGGATTTTATGTGGTGTGTCATGCATTTGTATTCAGTACAAATGTTGAATTACTCATTTGTGGAACCAACTTTTTCTGCACCTCTGGGACTTTTTGAGACCTGCGAGCTTTGCATATAATATATATCTTTGAGAATTCTTCAACAAAGTAGGTAAGCTCAATCGCACTGAATAAAGAGTGTTTGTGAATAGCAATTTTCAGGTTTTGCCTTAGTTTCTAAGAAACATTTAGGTCTGGACTTTGACTGGGACATTCTACCAAATAAACGCTTGATATAAGCAATTTCATTGTAGCTCTGGCTGGTAACATGATGGTGTCATCACCATGTTTCACAATGGAAATAGTGGTGTGTTAAGGAGGATGTGAACCACATAGTATTACATGTATACACCAAAAAGTTCATTTTTGGTCTAAATTGAGCACCTTCTTCTACTTTTTCTTGGCACTATTTTGTTGTTGGCTTCTTGGCTGTTTCTCTAGTTAAGCCACACTGATAGATGGATGGCTGAGTCCTGGTAAGTTTGTAGTTGTACTGTAATCTTGATTTGCAAAGCTTGGAAGATTATTAACTAATCTTCTCTAACAAACCTCTAAGGAATAAACTACATGCAGGCAGACTCAGTTTACTAATTAGGTAAGTTATTTGCACTGGATTTTAGCTTAGGCTGTCGAAGAGGCTAAATACAAATGCAATACAGTATCATGTAATAATGTAGCATGTTTTAGAAAACATGCTACATACTTTGCCCACAAAAGACTTTTTGTGGACAAAGCCAAAAGCTTTGCTGGCGCAGCTGCCTTTGTAAAATGGTCAATAATACTTTATATGATCTGCAGGTTTTGCGACAAAGTCTGACCATCTTCAATTCAAATCAGTGGCTCTCCCTTGCATGCTCCTCTTTAATCCCAGTGTGACTTAGCTCACCAGTATTGCATGCTTGTGGACATGCGGTGCTCTCCCTGGTGGCTTGTTTGTTTTGTTGGTGGTCAGATCCAGAGATGATATACAGGAGCTTCCCATTGAAGCCTCTTTGCTCCCTGGTGACTGTGAATCTGTCCCAACACAATAAAACTCTATACTCAGCCACTGCTATACACTGTCAGCTCTTAAACTCTATGCAACTCAGCACTTGGTCATTTGCACTGGGGGTAATATGATACACTCATCTTTCACTGAATGCACATTCATTCACATGTGGTGTTCTGTAGGCATATGCACCTAAAATGAACTCACCTAATAGGCCAGATTAGATAACCCCACCTGCTGAATCTGGCTTTAGTTCTTGTAATAGTTTCTTTCTTCTTGCCTCCTTCTCTTCTTTCCCCTGCCTATCTGCCTTCTGTTCTTTTCTGTGCAGCTGACCCCAGTCCATACAATGACTCCCAGTGGAAGTGTGTCAGGCTTTGATAAAACAGAACTCGAGGTTCTTTGTGATCAAGGTCACTACCTTTTCTGAGCAGGAGGCATGGCAGGAGGTGAAGAATGGCTGGGAAACAAACAAGAAGGCAGACCTGAATGAAATCAGGGTGAAAGATGGAGACTGTTTTAAGAAATGTCATGTTGTGAAACTGGATATTTGAGGGAACGGCTGGGCAGCACCTAAACTGCACATAGTTTCCCAGTTTATGATATAATAGATGACTATTTCTGTAAAGCCAAAATAAGTTTTGGCTGGAAGACAGACAAGCAGAAGACTTTGTGTTCATCTGTATCTTTTGGAAGAGAAAATTGTGAAATTTAAATAATGGAATTTCAATCTCCCAATGTGAAGAAAATATACAATTCCTTAAAACATATAGTACCCAATCTTATGGTCTATTTCAACAAAAAAGAAATTAGTTGTCAATCAGTTGGTAAGAGTATCCCAAAAGTAATAAAAAAAATAAAGCTTTGAAAAATTCAAAATTATAAATAGCAATGCCCTGGTTATTAACAGCTCCACCTTCTTAAAAACTTCAGCTTTCAAGGAGCTAGGGTTTTTTGTTGTTTAACGGTGGCAGAGGGAATACAGAGAGGTTGTTGTCATAATCTTATTATAATTAAGCATGAAGTGACTCACCTGCCTGGTCGACCATCTGCTTCCTGTCCAATTATCTCCTGTTTGTGCCTGTTACCTGCAAACACTTTAGACTGAAGGGCACAAAGAACTACCAAGAGTCATTCCAACTTTAATAAGACTTGCCTTACACTTGTCCGTATGTCCATAGAGACCAGTGTGTATGTCTGTATGTGCAAGCTTAATCTATAGCGAGCTGAAAGCTGCTTGAGTAGGTTTGTGTCAGAACTGCATTTTTCTGCCAAATTAGAGGAAGAGGAGCAGATTTAGAATAGAATACAGTTTGAGTGTGTGCATGTGAGAGACGGGCTTTGTAAGCACATGTCCTGGCACTGCTCAGACCGTTTCTATCACATCAGTGTGCAAAGTGGCAATTCCATGCCTTTTCTGCTGAGGAAACTTACCTGGGGATTCATGGAGGATAACTCTTGCCCAGATGCCATATTACCATAATTGCTTTGAAATTACTCAAACTATGATCGAGAAAGATGTACTTTTGTGATGCAGCAATTAAAGCTATAATGTGTTGGAAAATGTACGGTTGCGTCTACGAAACAAACATTTTTAATAACACCATCAGACATGACTTCAAAATACAATCAACATTTATTTTCTATTTTCTTTGTGTTCTTGTAACTGTCTTCTATTTTTCTGATATATGTTTCATACTAATAAAGTTACAATGTCAAAAATAAATTTGAAAATACCAATCTTGTTTTTTGTGCTTTGGATTTTTCAGATCCGGGTAGATGGTTCCTCTCGTGCCCTTCAGTATGAGACTGTTCAAGCTGTTGAGAATGGACCCATCCTGAGAGATATGGCCTTCTCCTCTGACCACCACTACCTCTACGTCATGTCGGAGACTCAGGTCAGAAACGCAAGAAAAATCACGCTTTCTCCGCTTGCTGTCATATTATTTCATTAAAAGCAGCAGTTCACATTTTATTATGTAAGAAAGCACAATAATCTTTGGTATGCCTAAAAGAATTTTGGTACAGCATGGCATAAGAATGGAAAATGTTTAGATGCTGTGACTGTTTTTTATAGTGGCAGACTATGAGGGCAGATCTATAGAGGATAGTTGTTTTAAATTATAGGGAGATGAGAGTGGTCTTCCACATGTGTGTGCACCCACTGTGCATGTAGGCGTGTGCACGAGCAGATTTACACCATCTCTTAGTACCTTTGATGACATGAATCTGGTGTAAAATAGCAGCACTCTGTGTAATGGACACAGTCTGTGAATACCTATCCTAGACAAAACCCACCAAAATAGCACCACTAAAAGTCACTCTAATGCAGGCTCCTGTGAGTGACTGGATTTCGTCTGATGTTCTACATGACGGCACACGTATAGAAACACATTGATTACATTAGATCGTAGGTGGGGATGGCCTTTTTGGCAGCACATTGGCCGCTACACACAATCAGAGCCCAACAAATACAAATACGGTAGCACAACTATCCTGGTAAATACACAGCAATTGCAATCATATTAAGGAATATTAAGAACATTTCAGCTTGTTTCATGATCTGAAACGTTTAAGTGTGGCAAAATAAATAAAAACTGAAGAAATTAAGGGGCCCAACACTTTTTTACAGCACTATTTGTTCGAATGCGACCTAGCTAACAAATGAATATGATGAAGGCATTATCAGAATGATAAAAAAATAAAAATATTGCAGCATTTGTGAAATACTGTCCAACTTGTAGTTGAGTGTACATGGCTTTGAAATAAGATTGAATTGACCTGTATACAATTATTCTAAATCTGACTAAATTAATGTTATGTTTGTGCTGAACTGGAAATGATTAGTTTGGACAGGATTGGGTGTGATTAGATTTGATGTGAAAATGTTATATTTTTTCTGTGTACTGTGATGACTTTTCTCATATTTGGGTACTAACTTTATATTTAAAATAACATGCAAAACAGAGACATAATTAGGATAACAGTGGATCTTCGTTTGCTACTTACTATTTTTGGGACCATTTAAAAATCTTGCCGAATCTCCAAAGTACATATAATTTGCACATTATTCCCTGTCTTGTGCTCCTATTTCCTGCCATTCAATATCACTGAATCATTGTTGTTTTGTTGTCAGCATTAGCCTTTCCTCAACTCTACATTGTTTGCTGCTTTCATGGTGTCAAAAATTCAATTTTTGACACCATGGAATTGTCAGTTTTTACTGTTAGAGTGCATAGTATTTGTTTGTGTGTGCAAAACTGCACACATTTGAGGAGCCCAGATTATTAGATAATGTTCTAAATATCAAACAAACAAAGAATGAGTTAAAGCTGCCCTTTTAGTCGGAGCTCTCATCATTTTCCCTTGAGGTCTCAGTCTGTCAGCTGAATGAGAGATGATGGAAAAACAAAAATATTCAGACGTTGTTTATCAAGAGTTCAAATACGCGGTCCGCCGTGTGTCTCTCTCAACTATTAATGTGGTAATCTGCCTTCTCCCCACTTAATAAACTTTATAAAAGATCATAGAGATCAACATTGTGCATAATAAAACTTATCCTCAATTTTGTCGTATTTCACATTATTTTATGTGTCATTGTTACAGCCAATCAAGTTTACAAATTCAATATTGTAATTATACAGCTCATACTGGGAAAAAAAACAACCAAGTGGGTTACAACATATGAAGGCTTTTTAGTAATTAGTCAATTTGCTCAGTTGTAAGTCTGAGCTCCTCTAACAGTTTAGGCAAAACAATTGAGAATTGCCAAACACAGAATAAAGTAGTAAATAAAGCCAAAAAACACACAAAAATACAAAACCCAAATCCAGTGTACAAACAATCTTAATCATTGCCTGAGGAGTTTGAAGAGCGTGAAAAGATTCAGTGAGTACCACTTGTTTGTATTCTTTGACTGATTGATTGTACTTGTGTGATTTAATAAATTTGATGTTTTTAAGGTTAATAAATGTAGGTACCCGAATTAAGTTTTCGAAAAATTTAGTTTAGTATCACTTGATATTTAGTGCTTTGAAGAGCAATATGTGAATTAGTCCAAGAATTGCCAGGGTTAGTCATTATTAAGGATTTATCCTTTTGATTCAGAAAATTTGAATAATGTGTTAGTATCTCTTTCCACCTGCTGTGATTCTTCTACTAAAAACAGTTTAGTTCCGACATGTCTTTAATCACTATCAGGAGTAAGTGCAAATTACTTTCTGTGAGATATAGACACGCAGCTAGAAAATTCTTACTATTTTCCTTCACAGATTTCTTGAAATGAAATAGTTTCATCTTCAAGTTCATCCCTCAGGTTAGATCCCAAATAGTTCTTGAAATGGAAAAAAATTCAAACATACACTCTCATTTGGCAAGTTTCTAAACAGATTTCAGTGTTTTTCTGACTCAGAGAGAATCAGTAATATTCACCTGTTAGGGTTTTTTAAACTGTACAATGTATTTGCTCACAGGCTGCACACAGCAACATACGAGGACACTCGTGGAACTCGTGGAACTTGCATTTTATAGTATGGCAGGTGTGGTGTTTGTACAACACTATTAGATGCATAGGTTAGAAAAATAAGACAAGCTTGAAATAAAATGGCATTAAGATGTTTTACAGAGCTGCTGTTATAGCCATAAACACACAGTTAATGTTCAAAACCTTGCAAAATGACTTAATTGGTTTTCTAACAATCTTCTTATCAGAAATAACTACATTTAATGCTTTTGAATCATAAAGAAATAGTTCCCAGAAAGTCCGGTGTCATATTAATTTCCTTTGTTCTTAAAAAAGGTGGGATTCTATTACTTTATTGACTTCAATTACTGTTTGATCTGTTCAGCAATAAATGTAAATTTGAATTGCCGTTGTTTGCTTTCTGCTAACCTCACAGTGACTGCCAATTTCAGAGGGCATGTGGATGGTCATCCTAGCAAGCTCCAGTATCGAGTGAGGAACCACTCGCTTGATGATTGCGCCGGTTTAGAATAACATCCAGAACACACATGCACACTCCCTATTCCCAGCAGTGATGAATGCTATTAAAGCAGCCTGAGTTGGTCGATGGCTAAAGGCCACCTGCTGTTTCTGGGGCCTGGAGCCGAGACGCTCACTGAGAGAGTGTGATTCTTAGAATGAGGGAGAAATACAGACAGAGGTCAGAAGGAGAGTGGCAAGGGTGCCCCGAACAGGCAGCTGAGAACATAGTTGATCAATAAAGCTCTTCACATGCTGTTTTAGCCCTGAAATGCTCCCCTTCAGCTTGGTGATGATGGATCCTAGCGGGTGTTTGTCCTCCACTGAACAGAGAAAGTTAGTCACTTAGACTAGGATTTTGGCTCAGAGATAATCTGTGTCTCCTAAAACGGAATTAAATTATTTTCAGAATAATTGAAATATTGAGAAATTTCAAAAATTTGCTAAAATGTGGAATGTGCTTTTATGTTTTTCTACGTTGTGCCACTAACTTAATTAAATAATGTTTAATTAAGTCAACATCTGAAAGAAGATCTGTGGAATGCATAGCTTTCTTGACTTTAATGAAGAACTCTTACGAAGCAGTTACTATGAATACAACCATTACTAACCCTATCTTGAGGGTTAGTAATGCCAAAAAATGCAATCTTTTCAGTTTCAGAAATTCTGTTTTAGTCATGCCATCATTGCAATAGACTGTCAGACAATATAAACTCTTCTAAGAGCCAGGCATATTCATTCACTGTATTGATTGTAAAAAAAAAAAAAAATGTCCCTTTCATATTCACTGTTTTGTTCCTTTTTTTATTTCCACTTTCTATATGTCTATCGTCTTTGTTAGGCTTATTTTTCATCGAGGATTATTGAGTTTTCCAACTACAACCTATTTTCATGAAGACTTTGTCAAGATAATGAGGAGCCATTGTAATTTGTTTTCTTGCCTAGTATTTCTTACATTTCTTTATCCTTATTCTGTATCTATCTCTCTTTCCGACGACCCATTTTCATTTTTATCATGTGCCATCCCCCAATCCTCCTTAACGGAGTGATCTGTCACTCCTGGTTCCTTATTAATCCAGTGATTGGTGGTCCTCTAATGAGATTTTTTTTCCCACTGCCTCACCCCTCAAGATTCACACACATACAGGCATGTCTGATTTTTTGTGTTAGTGGGTTAAATAGATGTTCAGGCATAAAACAACTTAAATGATGGAGCAGCCTGTGATTTTGGATGCTAAAGTTGCTGTTTGAGTGATTAGGGCAGGTCAGTCCCACTGTTAATATGTGCTGGTACCAAACCTCTCTACTGTGTTCAAATGATGTTTGCACTGTTTCATGTGTCAACCTCATCCTGGTAGAAGACAATATTACATTATCAGCTCAACATCCATTAAAAAAAACAAAAGAAACAACATAATAAGCATAGAAATCACTTACTAATTCCTCTGGCACTTTTTATTGTTGTTTTTCAACAGTCGAATGATATAAATAGGAACAGACTCTGAGATGTATAATTTATAATTATTAAACACTTTTTTTCCCATCAATGTTGCAAATAAACAATTTTAAGCATAAATAAATGTAAAAAAAAATCTAATTTTTCTTGGAAAATACTGATTTGAAACACAGCATAAATATTTATATTTCAACTTTTTCACATTTGGTCACATTCTAACTACAAACTTGATTTTTTTTGTTGTTGTTTTGTTTTTTTATTCTAATGAAATAAACCAGATGATGGTCAGGCTAGATCCTCAAGAGCTGATGTCCTGCTTGGGATTTTATCAAGTTCTGCAAAGACCTGCTAATGAGCCGTTTAATTGATTCAAGTGTGTTAACCCAGGGGAACAACACATTCAGGACTATAGGGACTAGAGTTGCTCACCTCATGCTATACCAGCACAAAATGGAGGGAAGATTACACGTGATAATTACAAAATTTTCACCAATAAAAATCCAAAAATAGTGGCATGCACTTATATTAAGCGCTCACATGGGGGTGGCCATCATGCTGTGGATTTGCTGGTAAACGTTTGGTAAAGTCGGACCTCCAGTGGAAAGGTTTAGATCATATTTATTTGTTAGAATGGCTTAGTCAAAGTCAAGAAATATTTATTTATGAGATAATTTTAGAAGAACTACTCTCCATGTTTACACTTGTTGGATGCATTTAAAAGTGCTTGCATCAGTAAGTGTAGCTAAAGACAATTTTACAAAGTGTTGACTTTTAATTGCTGAAGGATTTGGTCTGTTGCCATCTGTGATTTTATTTTCACTTCAGGTTTGCTCTACTTTATGAATGAAAAATAACAAAATGTAGGAAAGGGTTATGAAAATTTTGTAAAATTTCACATCCTGCATTTTCTTAAAATGAATATGATTTTGACTGCTGACCACATTATTCGGCAGCTGGCTGTGCTGAGACATGAGTTTGAGAGCATTTGGAAGTTATGCAAGCTATTTGTTGAGTCTTAGTCGTTGAATCCATCCTTTAGTGTTCACTAAGTCATGCTGTTGCCCTGCAGCAACCAGCAAGTCCTCAAACTTATCCTTCCTACTCCTATCAACTGAGTCAGTGCTTAGATTTTATGTGACTTGTCCCGAAGTTGCCTCAGTCTCTGTGTAATTTCTTTTGACATTTGTACGACTTTACATTCAGCTAAAGAATTTGTTGCCACTGTCACATTCAGGGTGATGAAATATTTATATTCAGTGTAGCAAATGCTGATCTGTAAGTGTGAATTATTGAAAATGTGTACTACAGCAGGGTGAGATCGTTCAAAGTCAAATCCTTCTTTTCCATCCCCGAGGGAAATACGATAAGCCAATTTGTGGAAATATCACATCCTCACATCTCAGGCAAAATGTTTTCTACCAAGATCCTTTAATTTCTATCAGCAAAAACTTTTGCCCCATCCTTCAGTATCCGACTTCCCCAACCCTTGACTGTGTGGCTGAGAATTAAAAAGGTGTTCAGATGTGCATATTATGTTGTGTCAGAGATTAGCTGTAGACTTGTGATCTGACAAAGCAGCTGCACAGAGATGATAGGCTCCAGCTGTTTTTGCCTGACATTCATTTGAAAAATTGTCAACAAAGTGGTTGAAAATTATCTTGATGCGATGGGACTATCTTATGAAGCTTGACCGGTTATCTGTTTTCTGCAAACCCATTATTCAGTGTAACAGATGGATGTGTTAGACAATTTGTCATTTATGTAGGACAATGTTAAACACCTTTGGACAGGATCTTAGTTCCTAGTTACAGTCCAAGCAGCTAGTCTGGTGAGGTTGGATCTCTGCAGGCTGTACAAAATTAATAACTGTACGTCCCAAAAAATGTTTGTGCCAAATATAAATCTTTGCAGTGATCTGCTCACCCTGACTCGTGCACTGGTAACTGACATTTTAATAAAAACACATTCAAACAACATTGCATATATGTATGATGCATGCTGAGGTTACACTACTAAGCATTGGAATATCAATCAGTTGGAAAAAATAGCAGGATGTCTTTGAAATTATGATTCGTAAGCTGCCTCTTGCTTGTTTAACTGCATTTTCTCTTTGGGTAAGAGAAGCTCAGAATCTCTGGAAGAAAAAGATGAGAGAAAATGATTGATTATTTCCAAGTCATTTATCTTGCACTGCCGAGGATGACAGTGCAATTGATGGCTCCGTCATTTAACCTCTGGAACGTCAAATGAAAACAATATTACACTTGCAGCCACTGGGCCGCACTGTTAGCTGAATTTATGATGTAACAATGTCAATTGGGTGTTAACTGATTGAGCGGTGCCTCAGCTGTGATGAGGCATTGAGTGGTTGATGTGTCCCTTGCTTCATTTGGTTCCTACGTCAATCTTAGCCTTTATCCAGGTGGAGAGGAGGGAGGTGAGACAAAGAGCAAGACAAAAGAAGAGAGAGATTCACCAAAAGAAAGGGATGATAAAACTGATGAAGTTGGTTTTCTATCCAGTAAGTAACTATGAATTAAAAAAGCACAAAATTACTAATGTTAGTACAGGACATGACTTAAAGAGCTTGCAAAACAGACCTTTTAAAATATATTGAAGAGAGAAATTGGGAAAATGTGGTTTAATTGCAGTCTGTTTAGCATCACAATATCCAGCAACAATCTTGCAATTCCTTACCATTTTTTTCATTAATGTTTCATGGAGTACTAACTTCCATAAAATAAACCAGGCTGACATTCTGACTGCAGATGGGGATATTTTTGTTTTTTAACATGACTCTAGCGAAGCATTTATAATCCTACATAAAATCAACCTTCCCACTTGATTTTTAGAATATTAAATCTGCTACAATATGTGTGAAATGTAAAGTAAAAAGCTAGAAGTTTACAAGTTGTACAGGTTACATCAGGATCTTACTATCTACGTTGTCATAATGGCAGGTCAGTAAAATGTGATTCTCATTAATGGCGTCCTAGGTGTGAAAATAACGTGTTCTCTTAAGGTTGTTGATTTTGTCATAACTGTGAAAATAGCATTACTAACTGACTAAATGTAAGCATGTCATAGACATGCCCTGGTCATAGTTTTGTCGATAATTTCTGATCTCCAGCAGTGTAAACCTCTCACATCCCGATAGAAATGTTTGCAACAAAAATCTATGATTAGCCATGATTAGAATATTTCTCTCTAGTCTTTTGTCACTAGTGACAAATAGTTCAAAAAGCAACAGATCACGCCCTGTGTGCGAGGAAGCAGTTTCTTTAAAATAAGTTTTATTTCTTTTATTAATTACGTGACTTACTCTTTAACTGGTCTTTAGCATATTAGGTTAGCAATTAGCCAAGGGAGACACATAAGAAAGCCTTAACGTTGACATTTTGAAAAGTCTACTAACATTTCCAAATCCAACATTTTGCATGACAGAAAGCTCAAAACAATAAAATTAAATGATGGTACTTTGCTATAATAAGCTAATCTTTCCTCTTATCAGTTTGCCAAAACATCACTGTCAGGCCACCAACAGTTTCTTGAAGCCTGAATGATCAGTCATTCCCCCAATGATAATTCAGTTTAATTTGAAACAGCATCTTACACCTTCTGTGCTTTTTTGCCTTTATTTCAAACGCTTAGTGTTCTAACTGATCTGAATTACTAAATCCAAGTGACTTCACTTGGTAAAACCATCCACACTGAAGAATGTTGTGGTCAAACTGAAAATTATCTGATTGCTAAACCAATTTACTTTTAACCAGTTTTTGTCTCACAAATCTCTACTTCCCAGCCGACAGAGTGGCTGCATTGCAGACACTGAGCTAAAATAATGAACAAACTCACAACGGGGAAGGAGAAAAAGATGAAGTTAGCCTAAGGGTGGAAGAGAAAAGATAAGAGGAGTTCAGTGGGCCCCACAGGCTGTAAATCAGGATTGGACTATCAGTGTAATTTCCCCCTCTCTGTGCATGTGGATGGTGCTGCAGGTGGAATCTCTCTTTAATTACAAGTCAAGGGAGGCAAGAAAATAGCCAGATAAAGAGAGGAATAGAGATGAGGCAGAGGAATTAGTTGATAATAAAAAGTCTCTGCAGATTTAATAAATCATCAGTTCTCAGTCTAGGCTGAGTTGAATGCTCGTGGCATTATGTAAAGAGAAGATGGTAGGTAAAAGGAGAGAAAGAAAAACAGGCAGTGTAAATCACATTCAAGAAGAAATTTTTTGGTATATGTCTGAAATACACCTTCTTTTTCTTTGATTTTCATCTGCCATGTGTCAAGGCACACATATATGCATATTGTATATGTAATTTGACACCATTGTGCCGCTGTAGCAAATGATCAAAAGTGTCTCCCATCTCTCTCCCCTCGCATTAAGGCATCAACTACCTCTGTGATCTCTACTCCTTTTTAAAAGCGTGATTGTATTCAGCAGCATCCATCTCTACCTATTGTGAAAGGTGGGAAAGTGCTGAGTGTAATGGCTGTCATTTACTCACCTGAAACAGGAGGGAATTATAAATGCTGTGCACCCCATCCTTTGTGTTCATCCCTGCTGATATGATAGCAGAGTCACAGTGAAGAGATGGTGAGCTGTAATGGTCGACTCACTGGTTAAGCCCACGAAGAAGATAGCATAAAATGAATGTGATATCGAGATGAGAGGGACAAGGGGTGCATTGGGTCGTTTAGCCACCAAATCCCTCAATTTTGTGATAAAAGTGGAGACAAAAGTGTTGCCCACTAAAGTGTGAGTGTGTGTGTATTAGACGGCAAAGGAGAGCTCTGGAGAGATGATGAATGTGTGATGTTACACACCTCAGAGCATCTGAGTGACAGAGACAGGCAGACAGAAACAGAGGGAGAATGAATGATATCAGGATCTATGCTCTGGAACAGAGGGCTCCTATTGGCAGCCATCGCTTCTGCCAGACTCTGAATACGGTGTGTGTTTGCTTGAGTGTGTTCTCTGTGAACAAAACCATATCCCCTGATGCAGGCATCTACTGCTTCAATAGTCATGAAAATATTTTCCATTCTACAGTCGGTATTATTTCTATATTTTTATACTAGTCCCCTTAAATATATTGCTTTTGCTTTTTTGCTTTTCTTTGTCACCCTTCAGTCTTTCAGATCATGTCTGTCTGAAATAAATTATCATCATCATCATCATCATCCAAAATATTTCATTTATAGTATTGTTAACGAGACGAAAAATAAAAGTAGTTTTAAAATAACAATTTTATTTATTAGGAAAAATTAGCTTTCCAAACAATGTCGTCTTTCATAAAAATATTACTGCCCCACTTGTTAAATCATGAATTCAGTGTGACTAAAATTGTTTCAATTTCACTTGCGTTTTGCAGGCTTGAATAATGTGTTACACACCTCTGTCCCACTTAAAATGAGATTGTCTAACATTATGAAGTAGGCTGAAATATTGCAAAAAGAAACGCATCATGCTTCATGCTCTAATCTAAATAAATTAGAAACGAAGTCATTGACGTTGTTTAGTCTGCAAAGGATTGAAAAGCCAATAAGACTCCAGCAGTGAGTCATTGTCCAGAAGTTGAGAGTGTGGAACAGTGGTGAAAATTCCTCGGATTAACTGACCTACCAAAATTACTTAGAGAAAATTGGCATTTCAACCAGGAGTTCATAAAGAGACACAGAACAAACTCTAAGCACCACAGACCAGCTTGCCTCAGTTAAGGAGAATGTGCATGATTCCATTATAAGAAAGAGATGAGGAAAAGTTTGATTCATGTATTTGAGGCCAAACCCAATAATGTAAAAGTCTATCTTTAATGCCAAAAACACCTTTATCATAGCTAAGACAACTTAGAAAATAATCTAAAAGCTGTACATCCAATTAGTTTTGAAAATTTGCTTTAAACATTCTACATTAAACATTTATGTATGATCTAAATGCATAGATGTTAAATCTGTAAGGAGGTAGACAATTGATGCTAAATTATACACTGTAAAGGGTGCAATGGTAGTAGTATTAATTTTTACAGTTTTATCACAATTTTTATTACATGGTTACAAACCATACACACATTCTCATACGTGAGGAAATGGTATTTTCAACCAGTGTCAAAAAAAGAATTTTGCACCATCCACAGGCTATCACAGTGGCCTTTCTCTTCAACAACTAAGAGGTTATTTCACTGGCAGTGTACTGAAGCAGTTCTAAATGTTAGGAGGAAGAGCAGAGCTGAGGAAGGGTGACGGGAAGAGAGGAAATCTATCTTGTGAGACGCATTGTGCAGTGTGGATCAGTGTTGAGTTTGATCATGTGCACACAACATTGCTCCTCTATCTCCCTGATTCCATCTCAAACTCATTCCCTTTATCTACCTAATGCAAATATGCCTCAACACAGCAGGAAGGGCACAACATGCTTGCTATTTTTCCCCCCAAAGCGCACACGCAAGTTTTACACACAGATGCACCTCTGTTGTCTCTAATCTGTTATAACATGTACAATTCCTCTTGACTTTGACAAGGAGATACACATCCTTTTAAACTCATTCAGCTATGTGTGAATCCATTGTGTGTGTGTGTGTGTGTGTGTATACATGTTTATATGCTATTTATAGCACCCTGCTGAGACATGGTAAACACACAAACGTATTGAGTCAAGAGAAGGAGCAGTGTAGTGCGGTGTAGTGTAGTGATATTTTTCATATACATGTATACATTAAATTTACTTTCCCTTCAAGATAGTTACAGAGTTAGTAATATTGGTTAGCAAGAAACTGGAAAATGACTGAATCACTAATGAGCCTCCCTACAGTTTATTAAAAGTGTGCTCACACCAGCACATATCTATCTGGGAGTGAGACTCAATGCACTTCCCCCCACGTTTGAAAGTATGGTAGATGTGTTGGCAGTTCAACATTATCTTTCAAAGCAGAAGCTATTTACTAGTTGCACTTAATCTGGTGGCTGCATTCTAGTTTTAGGCATTAATCTTTACATAAATTAGTAGAAAGGCAGCTTGTTTTGTTAAATACGACCCCACCACAGAAAACAGTCACAAGAAAGATGACTGTCGATGAGCAGAACAAAGTTTAATTCACAGTTACAACTGTGTGAATTTGAGTGTCATATTAGCCTTTAAAAACAAATCCAAGAATACCTAGTATATTTTATGTACACTCTAAAGAGGGAGGCCACAAGGTTCTTTATTTATTTTAGAATATTTTAGTGAGTTTTCTAAAAATATTAAAATATAAAGTATGTTCTAAAGTCAGTTTGAAAATCCTAAAACAAGATTAGATTATAAACTGTATTTCATGAATACAGGTAACCAGGCAAATCCTTTAGCCTCCTTTTCCCCCAAAACTGTTAATTTAGGCTCTTAGGGGGTCAACCTTATCCCCCATTATTCAGACTGACGTCATATCTACCTTAGTAAGAGGAGACACTTTATCAACCCCTTACCCTGATCTTATCAGTCCAGCACTGGTGATCTCATCTCTCTTCTGGCTGTCAGGGAGCAGCATGAGTGACAGCGGTCATCCACCAATGATGGCTCTTTAATCAAAAGTGCCAGTAGCCTGTTGTTGTCATGGTGATGAGAGGAGGGGACAGCTGAGATCCACCTCACTTTTGCCCCTTTTGCTGAACCACTTAAGGTCCATGCCAATCAGTGCCAGTCAATGCCAGTTTGAATTGGCAGGCCCATATATCATCATAGATGGACTGCTAATCCCTAGTGACCCAGTTCTACCATATGGAGTCGCTGGATTGGAGAAAGATGAAAACTGTCATGCACTAATATTTTTAGTTAAAAATGTCTTGCAAAATAATTTGCATGATATTTTTGGATAGTAAAGTTTACACTGTTTTAGACTTGTACATATATTAAGACTGGGGACAGAAGCTAAAAGTACTTACATTATGCTCTGTTGGATCTTAATGAAGTTGAAAGTTTAGCTGCAAATGCAAAAATAAACAAGCAAAAAACTAAAAAAAAAATTACAAATGACTGAAAAAGTAATTTGAAGATACCAGAAGAAACCAATTATTCATCATATTATCAAATATTTTAGGTTATAGCTTAAAGGGAAGCTGAACATGTCTTTACAAATTATCCCAATGGTCAAGAACTGACTTCTTTTTTTGTAAACTTCATTTGAGAACCATCCCCAGAAGTTTTGTGATAACCTTGCAGAATGGTACAAAACAGGGGCATCATTATCCTGAAAGAAGTGTTTTGCCATACACGTTTGGAAATGCAGTGTTTCCCTTTAAAAAAATAAATCATCATTGTGCAGAAGAGGAGCCTCAGTAAGGAGGGACATCTGCTGTCACAATTCTTTTTCTCCCTAGGGGTTAAAGTGTTCATCTTTTTAATTTTCCATGTTTGAGGTTGGCTTGCAAAGTTTAAACAGGCAAGTTTGTAGTTTGAGAGGAGACATGGCCTTTAAAGGCATTTTGTTTTCTGAGATCCAGTCTTGTGGTTATGTGGCTGCATTTAGAATAAGTAAGAGCTTTATTTTCAGAGCAACACAAAGTTTTTTCAGTATTAAATATGTTCTTTAATATTGTCCAGTCATAACAAAAAAATTCCTTAGAGCTACTTTGAGTGTGTTCACTGTTTTAATTTTCTTCTTTTTTTCCCCCAGCTGTCGAGAGTGCCGGTGGAAGCTTGTGGACAGTACTCCACCTGCAGTGAATGTCTTGGATCGGGTGATCCTCACTGTGGCTGGTGTGTTTTGCACAACATGTAAGTACCTCTCAGCATGTCTTCACTCCTGCTGGATGTAAATAGTTTTTGTTATCTGTGTTTTTCCTTTTATCGGCCCTGTAATATGACATGTTGAAGGATTTTGTACTTGGGTTATATCCTCCTCTACCTGTGGGATGTTTGAGCACATGCCCAGCACTCCATTCTTCCCAATCGTAGAGGATTCAGGAGCACCTTATGCCGGTGCAGGCCAATTGTTGGATTATCTTACTGGATTGGGCTTTGTGCCAAGAAACCCCCTTAGATCCATTACCCAACTAAACCACTGGCATTCTTTACCGGCCCTGAAACAAGAGCCTGGTGAGAGCGTGGACACTGGTGGGCACTGCCAAGGGTTCCAATTGGCACCACTCCAACCTTGAAAGTAAGAGATTTTGCTCATATTGGAAACTGTTGGCAATCACAGAGATGATCCCATTAACCTTTAGATTACCCACTTGACCCTGCTAACCTGTTACCTTTGGCCTTTCTTCTAAGATTGCACGTCTCTGTCATATTTCCCTCAAAATGCATAAGCACGTACGCCAAGATGGGCACAAATCCACAAACAACCCATCTTGTCCCTCAAGATTGCAAAGGGAGATGGTGCTTGGTGGGGGCAGAGACTTTTTCCCACTACACTGTAAATTGAAAATTGGTTTCTTGTGTCGGTGCTAGCTCAAGGGTAAAGTGGCTCCGGGTGTGCGCGGGTGTGTATGTGTGTGAGTGAGAGGGACATTGAGACCAGTACATTTAGCACCTTTATCCCTGCTACCTCCGAGAAGACGTGACGAGGGCAAGGAAGCAATGCAGTGAGAGGAATACAGTGAAACCTAGATATAAGGGAACATGGACAAGGAAGAAGAGATAACGATGGGAAGAGTAGAAGATGAATGAGACGATAACAAATAAAGAGAGCTGGAAAGCAAAGCAGTCAAGAATAGATGGTAATAAATTCTTAGAAAGACAAGGAGAGAAATGGTTTCAGGATGATCATATATTCCAAGGCTGGGGAGTGAGCGAGTGCAAAAAAAAGTGTCAGGTCACATCGAGGATAAAGAATAAATGGAAGAAAGTCGAGCAAGAAAAAACAGAAAATGAATACATATGAGATCCCTGAGGTAGAAATGAACTATGATGGATGATGAATGGATCATGGAGCTCAAAATTGAGGTTACAGGCAACAGTACACAAACATGTTCCTTCATGAATCACTAATTCATTTGTCCAGAGACTTCCTGGTTACAAAAACTTTTAGAAGGAATTGCTTTTGTCAGCATATTACTGGATCAACTATTGATCTATTTTTCTATTACTCAATCATTTTTGTAAAATTCTGTAAAATGAAACATTTGTGCACACTTGAAGCGTCAATATCAATGAACACAGTGGTTTTATTTTTGCCATATGGGTAGTTCTGCAATTTAAGCTCAAAAATGATTCAAAGTAGAGGTGCGTTTATTGTGCCTATGGAATATACTTGGGTGTTTTAACCTAGTTGCTTTTACAAATTGATCAGGATGAACATGCTCATATGTGTTGACCGCACCAAAGCTCCAGAAATATTGCTGCATCCTCCTAGAAGGAGTCCTCAGATTGTAGTTTCCAATTTTTCATTTATGTAAAAAATGTTGCATTTTTATGGCAGACATAAAAAAATATGAGCTAAACTTATTAAGTCTTCATATAAAGACTTACTAAAACACATTTGAACAAGCTCCTCACATGAATGACAGCAACTTGATGCGTTAAGCCTCCAGGCACAGTCTGCAGGGCTTTTGACAAAAGACACAACAAATTAAATTTTGTGAATTATAATGGAAGTCTTCTGATGTTTTCAAACTGTCTTGACTTTTATTTGTAAAATAAATACTTTGTCTTGTCCAAGGTTAAACATATTTGCTAGAATCAAAAGCAAAGGCATAAACAATTAATCTTTCAGAATATATAGAAAGAAAGACCAAAACACAAAGAAATCTCTGTCTGCCACCCACACACACACTTTGTGCTGGAGGGAAAATGGTTGTGGGGAAGGACGGCAAGCCGTTCCACTTTAAAAGTGTTCCTCCAGATAGTTTGTTGTTCCAATCAACCTTGAAATCACCTCACGGCTCTGAGGAAAAAAACAGAATTGCATGCTCCCTCTCGCTCTCTCCGTTTTACGATCTTCCTCTCTTATCCACACACACTCACTTTCCTCTTCCTCCATCACTATTGCCTTTATTTACTCTATAGATCGGTGAGAGGAGCTGTTAGCGAGAACACCAGGGCAAGAGCAAGAAGGCAATCAATATTACAGGAGAGAAAATCAGCAGGAGTGTGTGCCTGCTTCTTTGATAGCACTCATACTGTCCTTGACAAACACCAATCATTTATTTTAAAAATGTCATCAATGTCACACGTTTGACTCTGAACAAGTTTGTGGGTTTTTTTAAAGACATGTGATTGTTTCTATCCCACCAACTGTAAATCATTTGTGTGTGTTTGAGCCTTTAGTGAAATTTGCACCAGATTTCCAGTCTTCCAGGAAGACCTTACTCCATCTTGTAAAACTGGAGGTTCACCTATCAACTAAACTGTCTTGGTCTGCTTATGCTGATGTGCATGCTTATGCTAATGCCTGGCTAGCTAAGCATTTGAAAGGAAGGTTTTGACCCACATCACTGCCTAGTTTTCAACATTGCTTTACTTTTCACCTTTTACCACTCACATTGGAAGTCACATTCTGTCAGTAAGTAGAGGGAAAAGGGCTCATGTAGAAGACTAGGTGTATAAAAAGATTTGTTTGCTTTTACATTAAGAAAACAATTTAATGATATTTAATTTGTAATGTCAGAAGGGTGATGGCCATTTTGCCCTTTGCCATTTCAAATGTTGTGATTGGAAGATAAACCATCCATTGCAGGTCATTTGGTACTAACCTAACATCAATTCATACCCATCTAAGGGACGTTTGGTACCTGCTTTCACATTAAATATTTACTTTATTTAAAACTGGATATTCAACTGCATGAAATTGAGTTTGTGACTCCAACATAATAAATTATAATAAAACTCTATAATAGAATTATAGAGTTTTATATAATTAACATATAAACTCTATAATGGAATAACATAACATATAACATAAACTGTATAATGGAATTATAGTTTTATTAGGACCCTATAATTCCTGTCCTCGAAGGCCAGTGCCCTGCACCCTTTGATACAACACACGTGAATCAAAAGAATGTGATTCTTTTGATTCACAAAAGAATCTTTTGTGAGCCTATTTTACAGGATTTTGTAAAATAGGCTGAGGAGATGATTAAGTCTTTTGATTCAGGTGTTTCAGAGCAGGAACGTCTTCGTAATTTGCAGGACATCAGCCCTGGAGGACTGGAGTTGCAAATCCTCATTGTACACATTGTTAACCCAACTAGTGTAAATAAATTGCAGTTTATTTGTGCTTCTTAAAAAAAAAATTTCTTTCTTTTTTGTAATTTCCACATCCCAACTCAATAAAGCTCTGGGGATTCATGTCTCACTGTTTTTGTTTACATCACAAGGGTGATATGGCGTGTTAGTTTTTCACCGACTTCCATCCACACTTTATTCCCTCCAAGTAAGGCAGCGGCTCTCCTATTGAGAACCGATATACCAGAGCTCCTCCAGCCATGTTGGGGATATGTTACCTCCCCTAATGTTGCTCTGTCAGCTGTCAGTTTGTAAGTGGTTAACTAGCATGTCAAGATGCCCGTAGTGCATGACTGCTAGACAGATTGGAGATCATATTTGGAGGGGTATTTTTGTCAAAATGATTGTCATCACAGTTGTCATGCATATTAAGATTATAGCAAATTATACCCAGTCTTATCAGTGTCTATTTGGAAAAAGTGACACTAATTTTACAATATCTTTACATTAATAATTGGATTGCATATATCTTGATCTCCAGTTGGCTGTGATAGCTTTCCTTGCCTTTTTATTTCTCTATTACTTTAGTTCCTATGTCATCAGCAAAATCTAACCATCAGGCTTTAGCGTACAATAAGTTTTAATTCAAGTTAATTACACATTAATTTGTTTAATCTTTTATTGTTGGAAGTCATCGTTTGAAATGATTTCTTTTTGTGATTGGCAGTGAGTTTTGGATTCAGAAATCATTTTCTCCTTAAGCATTCTCATTGCTTCCTACTTAGGTTTTGTCGACTTCAAACACTCATAAGTATTGATCCTACATCAAGAGGAGGAGAGATGGTAGTCACCTCTGCCTCCAGACTTGGACAAATGCATTTTCTCTTTTGACAGGGTGCATTAATGCAATCAGTAGTTCAGTAGGTACAAATCAGTTGCCCTCAATGTTTATTACATCCCAGAAGGTCTGTGGATTTTAATTTTAGTTCAAACTTATGTGGTGGTATTTCAAATAACATGAAAAGATATGGGTAAAAATGCTTTTTGTAAACTTTGCATCCTTTCTGGTTTTATAATCACACAATTACCCCTTTATAAATACTCATTAGTCATCTACATGCTTGTTAAGAAATGCGAAAACTTCAGGAAGTCACAAGAAGATACCTGAAAAACCTGATACATATTTCTAGTCTGGAGGGGATTTTTCTGCTCAAACTTTTGTGTTTCAGAGACATCTAAGGTTCTGTCAAATAACCTTTTAGAAGGAAAGGCTAATTGGCACATCCATTGCTCTATCTCTCCTCAAATCCTCTATTGCTTTCATTAATTCTGCTTCACCAAGAGCTGTCACTGTCATCATAGCTATCCATTTCTTCACTATGCTCATTATTGTGGCATGCCAAACTAATGCTAGTTAAACTGAATTGCCATAATTAACTGCTACCAGCTTCTTGGATCCGGTTAAGGTGACCACTTGGCTCCCCTGGAGACAGTTTCAAGTGCACTTACAGTACATACGCTACTGCCAGGGTTAGATAATGTTCACCCAAAAATTAAAAATAGGAAGATTTACATCTAACACCAGCCTAATTTTTGAGTTTATTTACATGAAAAATGCGCTTGTTAGTTTGATTTTTATGACCCTAAATAATCACTTAAATGGTCCTAATCAAGAACTGGAGCAGGCATGTTAAGTTTTATGATATTACACACCAGTTTCTGCAAGTGTTAGACATACAGATGAAAAAAAATTACCATGGTTTCTATGGACCAGTACATATATGGGGAGAACAGAGCCTCCAGACTTCATTCAGAAACACCAAAGGTAGAGATTCAAATCCTGGTCCTGCTTTAAGGCAACAGTAGTATCAGCTACTCAACTGTGGAGCCAGTTGTTGTTTCATGATTTGTGGAAATAAAACAAATAATAAAAACCCAACCAGGTCAATGTTATTTACACAAATGGTCATAATGTGGTAAGAATAGATGACAAAAATATAGAAAATAGGGTATGATAAAGTATTAAACTTTGAAATGAAAATTTTATGGGAATCTTTAGAGCAATAATGCTAATTCATTCTGATTCTGTGATGTCATGATTGTCTAATTTCTTGCTGTTCTAATATATTTGTTATTGCCTTCTTCTTTGGTAATCTTAATGTCGAAAAGTATCCAACATATTAACTATTTTCCCAAATAGTATAAATGCTTTATCATTCACAAAATGTATTTTAAAGAACCTCTTTTAAATCCGGAAGAACCCAGTTTAGGTTTGATCAGTGTAAGTGATCTGTTTTGAAATATAGATGGAGATAAAATCCAGGCTTATTAAAAACAATCATATAGTAACTTCTAAACCTATAGTCCAGTCTTACCATAAGTGCAGCAGAGTGGAAATCGTAAAGTATTAATTTGCTGCTGTGCTCATTATAAAAGCATTCACTTGCTTTATTAAACACAGTCAAAAGAAACTGGATAATGCTTCATTTTAACAATAAATGTTGTGGAGTAAGATTATATGGCAGACAATCTCATTATGCAATTAATAGTGTTACTGTTCCCCTCCTATTTTATGCATGTAACTTTGACAACAAGGTTTATCTGAACAAAATACTTTGAAAGCACAGAAATTATTCCTAAATCTTCTTGTCAATGTTTTGGCCACATAAAAAGTTAAACTTTCTCAAACTTGTGGCTTTGATGCTGAGATTCTACGATCCCACGGCACTGAGTTGATATCCGTGCCCAAGGGAGGGTAGATGCCCCTTGTGTATGAGAGACTAGTTTCTCCCCCTACCTTCATCTTGCATCTCCTGGTGGGTCCCAAGAAAGGTTGAGAGAAGGGAACAAGGCCAAGAAGTGACAGGGGCATCAGGATGGAACAGAGTGCTGTGCATCCTCTCTGAACTGCCACCATCGTTGTGTGAGAACACACACTGAATCATTCTCCCACATACACAATGCCAACCCAGCTAACAGCAGCACACACACAACAGCTGCACGTCCACTCTGAAGTCAGGACCATTTCTCACTGTCACCTATTGTCACTCTAGCACACACAAAAATGCACAAGCACTGGAAAATGGACATACACACACTCACTCACTCTGAGTGGTTTTAGTTGCCTTGCTTTTGCCCAGTAGAGCATGAACTGGGCTGACATGAGACAGGGACGATGAAGGAGAGATGTGGTGACAGTCAAAGCGAGTGAAGATATACGGTTATGTATTCCAAATGATGAGGCCACTGAATGTCAGGCTAAAAGGGTTATAAAAATTCATACCACAATAGAAAGGAAGATTAGAAATCATCTGGCTGGAATCATAAATGAATCTCCAGCTATAGATAAAGAGGTAAATATCTGTTGCTCAACTTGTCAATGATTGAAAATGTTTCTGAATATTGGGCAAGTCATTTTGCATGTATTACATTGCATCTTCTATGGACACATAATATTCAGCAAAATACATAATCCAATGTTAATCTTAATTGATCTTTAAGTGGCCTTGTCAGATAACATTGTTACTGAGGTTACCGTCTTATGGCCAGCAGTATTGGTGTACCAGGCTGTTGCTATATAAAATGAAAGCTAAACGCTTTAAGCTTTTCAATGACTTCCAGGTTCTTACCATTATGGCAATAGACTGTATGAGAAAATCTTTTATAGTCTCATTTTGGAGGTCTACTGTTGGACGATCCTACAAACAAAATACAAGTAACGTCAATAACTTGATGTAGCCTGCGTCCTAAAATTAAAAGTTTTTACCGAGTGAGCTTATGTTAAGTTTACTGTTCTGTAGTGGAATTATATTGGACTGTTTGTAATTAAACCTGAAATTGACTTTGCAATTGTCATAATTTAACTGATTTAATTGAACATGAATTGGATTTTTTTTGTGCTGTGAACTCTCAAGAATATTTGTGGTAATGTGAGCCTTTCAAAATAAACCAGCCTAAATTTGATGCAGGCACTTTGAAAGAGAGTTTTATAACAAATTGCTAACCTTGAAAAGAACTTTAGCAGTATAATTTTTTGCTCAGAAGGGGTTCTTTCATGAGCAGGATTGGAGATTTCTACGCCTAGAAGCTGCCACTCTGTAATTTCTGTGCCCTTTCGCGTGCTGCTACGAGAGAAGTTTTATGTCATGAGTGGGTTGATTTGCGAGCCTTAGCGTGTGTCCACAAAAACTGGAGTAACAGGGTCATGGCCAGTGGGCTGGATAATGACTCTTCCACCATTTCCTACATGCAAATTTCAGGATGCCGTATGGACAACCACACTTAAAGGGACCTATGAGCTTCACTGAACTAGTTGGGATACATCTATGGGCTATACAAAACACTGTTCATTACATTTCATGCAAAATATGAGATTTCACCTGGTCAATTCTGTCTGTTTTGGCCCTGAGTTAGACAAAGAAAGAGCAAAGGTTACTGCACAACCATTGAGGATGAAAGAAGAAGCTTCTGAATGAGATATTTCAAGTTGAATTACAACAAGTAGCAATTACAGAACTGTCCTTCAGTTGAGGTTGTTTGGTAAATCCTACCGTACAGTCAATAGTTTTTAAGAGTTTCAAAAGAGAGAAGCCACTTGCGTAAACTACAATTTCCTTCAGCAATGTGGACTGGACATTGCAAACAGACCCACCAGTAGTTTGAAACGTTCCACCATTCATATCCCAGCCTGGAGTGCCTCAGAACTTTACTCTAATTTTTTACTCTAAAGCAGGCATACATTTTTTTTATTTATTTATTTATTTATTTATTTATTTATTTATTTATTTATTTATTTATTTATTTATTTAGGTGAACTTAAGGAAACTTTGCCATTTCCATAAACCTTTTCTATTGTGATAATAGGATCCCTGTTTAAAAATAAAACAAAGCCATGCAGTTTTTTTCATTGTGATGGGTAGAATTTGAATGGATACATGCTCATTAGAGCGAACAACAGTAGCCATTTTACAGTGTTTACAACAGAAAAACTAGCTGACCAAATGTGCTCCTCTGCTAATAATGAAGAGAGTGCAGCTCTACTTGGGTTGGTGAAGGATTTTCCAGATATCAACAAAACATACACATATTGCCTCAAAAATGGCTGGACGTTTTTTTAGTTCGTTTAGTTTAGTTTTTAGAATTTTGCATAGCATTTCGTGTTTAATGACAGGAGAAAGTGTACTTTTATATAGGTTTCACACATTCATGTGCACAAAGTCACACATACAGGAGAAAATGCAGCCATGCAGTGTGTTGGAAGATTAAATGTATATGACACAACTCCTTCAAAAGTAACCTATTACGCCACAGGCTATGAGTATATCTAGGATTCTGTGCAGTGTGTGATGATGCATGGGTAGTATGATAATTGGGTTTCAGCTGAGCTACTGGGTACCTATTTATTGTGCATTGATTTATCCCGAATACTGTAAAGATCCAAAACCCATTTATAATCTAAAATAATATTTTCATATGGTTGTTGTTTTTTTTCTTTTTTTTCCTATATTTGACCAGAATTGTTTAAAAAAAAAAGTTTTACTTCCAGACAGACCTCCTTCCAACATGGACTGTTTTAAGGTTCATGGATGTGTGTATGATTTCATGCATTTGTGCACATTTTCCTGACACAGGTATTTGATGGAGCTGAGGATGGCTGGACCACAGCTTTGTGGGAATTTAATAGCTTTCATTTCACAGCCTGTTTGACCTTCTCCAAGCCTTTCATTAGGTATGCATTACACCTGGAGCCTCGCATGGCCAGATACTGCTGCTCTCTCTTTAGTATAATCTTTTCCTCCACCCCTCCTGAGATGTGCAAACTCTGCCTCATGGATACTCAATTAGTTTTTGAGGAGTTTTGTTGTGCATCAAAACACCATTATATATAAATATACATATTTTTCCTTGCCCTTTTTTCAGTTTCTCTAATTGTGTCACCTTATCAAGGGCTGACGAGTTTTTATTCAGAGTTGATCTAATCAATTCAGCTTGCCTCCTCACAATGTGTCATGCCCAGCCAAACAGCTCAGCATAACAGCGGAACCAAATTAGGAACCATGTACATTTATTAGGAACCAAATAAAGAGATGGTGGACAAAACGATGCCCAGTATCAGTGCTTTTTGTGGCTATTATTTAAAATCTAAATTGCTTTGATTTGGTTTTCTAAACAGTTTATTTAACAGTGTTTACAGAGGGCTGTGTTGCAAATTGTTATAAATGAAGTCTTTTTTGCACCGTCTTTGTAGATAGTAATTGAAAATTGTTATCCAGTGTTTTGCCTTGGTCATAGCCGCCTCCTAAATCTATTAAACTGTGTGCTATTCACATCAAAATTTAACTGTATGTATAGCTACTGTGTGTGCTTAACTTTGTACAACAACACAGGATACTTGGGAACATTCTTGATTAAGCACTTGTCATCACATTATGCCGGTACAGTAATTTCCTTAAAATGAGACAACACATCTTATTTTCCATTTTTTGGTGGATACTATTTGGGGTTTTCCTCTGTGTATTATAAGCCCTGGTGTTCAGCTAGGTTTTACTTGCTCTCTGCTAAAGCTAAAGGTAGGCTTTATAGTTAACATATTGAATAGGGCACAAGGCTGCTTGCACTATTCACACCATACAAGCACATGAGTGTTGGCACAGACAAAATAAGACCATTTACATGTTCATAAAATTATTTGTGGCAAGGGGTGACAGGAGTGAAAAACACAGTCAGGTGAATTAGGGATGTTAGATTTTTATCTACTGTACTTTAAGACTAGATTGCTTTGAGCAAAAGTGAAAAATTTAATACTTTATGTTTGCACAACGAAACAACAGTTTTAAGGGAAAGAGACAATGTGATGATTAACTTTCCCTTGTTGTCTTTCCTTCTGATTGCCTCATTATGTCTTTTTGTTTTAGTGAAAGAAACATTTAACTCTATTAAGTTAAAACCTTGGCTAGCGTTATTTTCCCTCAAATGGAGATTGACCCCAAAACGTTACCTCATTCAACTTTGGTGTTTTTTCTGGATCATCATCTGTTCCTGTTGTTTTATAGTCTGTAGACTCTAACAGTTGGTGTCATAAACCTGACTTGTATATCCTTCTGCAAACCCCATAGCTCATTTATCAGTCCTGAGCACATGTATTGTGATTCAGAATGCCATCTGATATTTCTTTCAGGTTTGTACTCGTATGCAAAACTAAAACTGGAAAGGCATCAACATTTAAATTCACTTTTTTCTGTTTTGATGTTAAGAACCAAACCGCATGGAAATAAAAACCTGGAACTTAGAAGCAGCTAGTGATTGAGAAAAGCCTTTCAAAAAATAAAATAAACACAGATGTGGATGGATGCTATTAAAGTAATGAAGCTTTTTGTTCTTTAAGTGCATCTGTACATGTTTTTAAAAGTAACTGCATATTTTATTCATACTGTGGCCTTAATTCTAATTTAGTTTTAACAGTGCCTTTTATCTTAGCTTTTATTTATGACATAACATTGCCTATTACATGTTATCACCTTAATGTTTTCCAGGACTATATATGCTGCATTGCATAATTATTGTGCAAAACTGTGTTGCAGTTAGGAAGATAAATTGTAAAATTGTACTTGTGATTAAGACTTGGTGGGTCATATGATTAACTTCCTGAGAAACTTTGCGAGTTCACACAAAATTATGTCATACATGTGCATGTACACCGTTTTGCAATATGACTATTTTCGAAATGTACTTTTTATCAAAACACTCTTGATCATTCAGAATTATATTGCAAAATTATAATGCAGCTCTGTGTAAACAACACACACAATGATATTAAAGAAATTAATCTCTTTCTTTCGTGACTGTTGAATGTCTGCATTTGTGGATTTTTATATTTGGCTTGTTTGCCTGAGGCTGTTCAGATGATGTGTTCCTATTAAATCGGTACAAAGGAAAGGCACAGACACCAGTGATGGGAGCACAAAGAAACCTGAAGCGATTAAACCCCTACTGAAACCAGCTTAGCAGGAAAAGCTTCACAGACAGCCAACAATGGCTGTATTCCTTTAAATCTAAACTCTTTTTTGTTCTCTTTCACTTCCCTGCATTCTTTCCTCTTCCTCCTCTCCCACTCTCTAACTGACTTTTTTTTGTCTTCTTTGTGTCATGTTAGGCTGTTTAACTTCTTTACAATACTCTTGTCAGGTCAAAATCCTCCCTCCTTAAAGTCTGAAAGTTTCCTTGTGGCAGATTTCAACTACATTGATAGTTACCTCTTACAGCCAATCATTTTTTCCTCTGAGTTTTTTAGACCTCCCTAGATTTTCCAGGTTCTTAATTTCACAGTAAGATTTTTTATTAAATCCGAATAGGATTAAACAAAAACAAATTTACAAAAAGGAATGCATGTTTAAAAATGTGTAGCTTGATGCTCTCTTGTAATGCATACATATAGCAAAAACAAAAAAAATATGTTTTTTATGTAAAACCTAGCAACAGTAAGTTTGTGGTTAGAATGAATGGCAGTTTTCTTCCAGTCTAAATGGGGAATGCCCTTTCAGTCTAACAAGGGATTGTAATTAAGAACAAGAGTCGGTAAATTCCACCTTAAGCACAAAACTTCTGTCCCTCCTTTTCCTCAAACCACTGTAACAAACTGGATCAGGCCACCTGGTTTGGTATTAAGAACTGGGGTAATCTATCCTACTTACCCCCATTAGCATCCACCTTTCCACCTGCATTTGGCATTGCCCATGAATGCCAGTTATTAAGGTTGCTACACAAAAGCACGGGAAACCTCTTTCCCACTGGGCTGGCTCTGCTTCCACATATAGAGCAACCTTTGTTTTAAATACAACTGCTCCCACCCACAGTAGTTGGTACGTTTCCAGAGAGGAAATATGATAAATGTTTCCAATAGACCCTGTCTGAGAGGGTTTGGGACATTCCTTTTTTTCACCAGATGCCAACAGGTAGAAAAGACTAAGCCTTGATCAGGTTACTATGTGCATTCGGATGCGTGTCCATTTTTCATCCCAGAATAACAACCCCTCCTGTTTTTTCCCCCTTTCCTTTCAGGTGTGCCAGAAAGGAGAAATGTGAGCGCTCATCAGAACCCCGGCGCTTTGCTTCAGACATCAAGCAGTGTGTGCGTCTAAGTGTCCACCCGAACAACATATCAGTGTCCCAGTTTAGTGTCACGGTGAGTAGATGAAAATGAACACATGCTTTACTTCTTCTGAAATAGAAACTCTTGACAAGTTTTTACCATGTCATCAATTTTTAATCAAGAATATTTGTGCTCTGATGATGCACATGCTGCCGATTCTGTGTTACTGAATTGGTAATTGAAGGGGTGTGCTCAGAATAATGGCAGTGAGGTTGCTCAATTTTAAAGATCCTTGTTTAAGGTTTTGGTCCTTGTTTAAGGACAAAGGCAACAAATTGAAGTTAAATGGGTCATTGTGAACATTGTTCAGTTTTTTGAAGAAGAGAAACATATAAAGGATTGGCATATTAATGTGTCTCCAACAAGATTAACATTAAACAGCACCACAAATCACTGGATATTAATCCAAAAATAGCCTAGTGGGGCATATAAAACCTATTTTTTCTGATGTAGTACTAAAATACACAAAGTAAATGTAGAATATAGTCCAATTTTCCTGTACTAGAATATCTAAGCTAGAAGTTATTTAATTCCATGTCACAGAAATATAAACAAGGTATTAGTAACTGTGGGTGTGCAACTAAATGTTACTGATTCACAGGAAAGCTGAATCTTTAAGCACTTTTCAGTTTAAAGAGCAAATGCTTGAGTTTGTACAAAAATATAGGCACTTCTTCTGGTGTTTTATTAGCAGCAATTGAATATATCTGTTTATTCAGCAGGAAAACACTCCTAGCAAGCATTCAAGCATTTTCTTTAACAGCACCACCTTGCAGTAAATTGTGATGATGGCTGAATATGTTGCAAGTGAGAAAACCCTGTCTGGCAGATTCACAATATCACCCTCTCAAACATAATTTGTACTACAGTGTAATTGGGCTTTAAGTACTATTGACTACATGGTGTTAACTTTCCGATACTGCTTTGTATCATTTTACTGTCTGTCAACACCAATCCTTTAAATCCTGACCTCACAATTTTCAGTTCCAGCTCCTGAAATACTCTTCAAGCAAATAGCTGCAATTGTTACCAGCGTGCAGTTTAGCACAGCTATGTTTTCACATGTTCTGGCCGCTAAATTAAGCACATTTAGCTGCTGGAGGCATAACTCTGAAATGCAAGTTAGCAGGCCAAGTTTTTACCTGTTCAGGTACATTGATATGTGTACCTAACCAGGATTGTAGAACAGCAGCCATTTTTCTGAAGAAAATACAGTAGACAACTTTTGCAGAAGACCATAAATGGAGTATCTATCTCCAAATTCTAAATAGTTGATGCAGTTAAATTGTTTAATCCCTAACAGTCTGAACCTTTCACATAAGGCGATCTTAAATTGCACATGTGTAAACGTTTTCCTAATCTGGTGGCTTGTATTGGCCAAGGAGAACTTAATTACAAATTACAAATGCTCACAAAACTTTTTAGAATTTTATCTGTAGGAAAAAGCTATTTGTAAAAAAAGTTCAGTTAAATTACACAAAGTTGAACTTTACTTTGTTCTACTGTTTTTTACATTATTTTATTTCTGTTTTAACAGTTTGACACTTTGGGTTGGACCATATTGTAAAATCCCATTAAAGGGAGATTATGGTTCTAATGTGTCAAAATGTAAAAGGTTGAGTGGCTTAATTTATGTATTTTCAACTATTTAATATGCATCAGTGTATTCTAAGCTTTTTGTCATTTTCACCACAGTGATTGTTGAGATATTTTTAGTTACATTACAGAGCAGTCTACTTTATTTCTCCACTATATTGCAGTTTTTCTATTTTTAAGAAGCATTTTTAGTTGCTACTAAATGTTATAAATATTGATCTTGTTACATTAATTTCACGTGGTCTTTTAGAACTGACTTTGAATCTCCCCGATCAAGTTCTCCCAGACCAGAAGGACTGTTTTCCTCTGCGTTTTCCTCTGCGTTCCTCAGAAGGTCAAACGTGAGCTGCTGATTGTCAGAAACATACCTCTGCATCAGTCTAATAATATTCATGGGTGCCTGTGCAATGCTGCTGGGTGCTTAACCTTTCTGCACACATTTACCATTCCGCTGAATGCTCTGCAGAGGTTTCAGCCAAACAGGCAGTGGCCACAACTTGACCTTTGGGTTATTTAATGTGTTTGGAAAGATACGGCAGAGGAATCTCTGATTAAAAGCAAGGACATGTCCTTCCTATAGTCTGTCTCATAGGATTTTCTTCTTGGAAATAATTCTCACTTTGGTTTCGCTTATTGAAGATGTGTTCTTTACAAAACCACCAAGGCCTCTATGTCTGTTGATCTAAGGTCATCTGAATACATTTCAGAATCATAATTACTAGCAGTTTATTCATTATTTCAAGGCAAATTATGTAGGCAAATTTATGACTTTCTGACTTAACATCCTTGCTTACCCTTACAGAAACAAAATGGCTTTTACCAACCCAGAAGGCTATGTGTGTAAATGCATGCTTAGTGGATGTTTTTTCTAAAATATTCCCTGAGTGGCAAGGCTTATCTTTTTTCTCTTTATTTTTCTCTGAATGCACTAAACTAAACCATGAGTCTTGCTGTTTACTACTTTAAAAGAAAAGCAAATAAAAGCAAGTTATCAGGAAGGTGATGGATGGAGTATTTAGAAGAGACAGGGCTAGAAATTCACTGTCCGTTTTATGTGGGATTTAGTGCAGATGGCTATGCAGCTGCTGCTTTCTTTTCATTAAATAGCGATATAAAAACAGTGCAGGTCAGCCCTTCTCTGCTGCTGATGCAGCTTTTAGTGTTGCATCACAAGTATACTACCGGTTACACCTGAAATCAGTGTTTAAACCATAGCCCTCTTTACAGACTGGGTTTTTCATCAATATGTATATTGTGGTCTTGACCCTGCTCCACCTTCCTCAACATCTTCCTCTTTTTTGTGCAAGGACACTTTGTTCCTCCCTCCCTTCCTACTTCACATGAGGCCATTCTTCCTGAGGTGCCTGTGGAGCTTATACAGCATTTTCATATGATGGTGACGAATTAGCATATTTTATATCCTGGAGAATGCTCTGTTCTGCGACAGTCCGCTAGCCTGTGTGCTTGCAAGCCTCTGCCTAATGGTTCACTGCTTCATTTGGTTTCCTCAGTGATCCTAGTAGATTGTTTCTCCTCTTGTCTAAGCACTATGTCATCTGAATTCATTCTGCTTTCTTATTCTTTAACCCTGCAATGATTCAACTTCTGCTACCAACATCTGCACGAAGGTCTTTTCTTAACTAATTGTATCTCCTTTTTACTCAAAAAGTTAGTAACTTACACATCAAGTATAGAAATAAACCAAAATAAATGTCACAAGATTTCTTGTATCTTCTTTGCTTTAAAAGAAAAGTAAAGAAGCTCCTTTTTGTTATTTTTAGGAATGCAGGTTCCAAACAAACAGTTGGTCCAACCAACTGTTTGGTCCAACTGTCCTCTTATTTGTATTTCTGTAGGGCAAAAGTATAGAACAATGTTGACAATCCTCAATTACTATCCTAGGCTCTTAAGTAGAATGCAACTGGACGTCTTCTCTAGTTTCTTAAATTGCCTCGCAGTCAAAAATTCTTCTTCAGTTCCGAACATGGCTGGAAGAAACTGGTGTGTTTTAATTGTGAAAGATGGAATTTAAGAACCACTATTTAGTGTCGATTTTTTATGTTTTACTCCTCTAAAACCACAAATTTTTTTGTTCAAAATGCACATATTGATGTCTTCATACTTGTGTTTCTTCTTCTTAAGATGTAAACAAAATGCTGGATCATCTTCTGAATCTCTACTCCACATCCCAACAACCTGGAGATTAAATTTGTTTGCATAAGAATAATAGTTTATATATTCATTCCTAACAATCTTCTCATTCCATTGCCTTTGCAGTTGGTGCTGGAAGCCCATAACGTCCCAGAACTTTCAGCAGGCGTTAACTGCACATTTGAGGACCTGGCTGAGATGAATGGCTTGGTAGAAGGGAACCGGATCAAGTGTTCCTCTCCAGCTGAAAAGGAGATGCCACGAATTATTGTGGACAAGGGTAAGAAGCATGGATAATGGTGCAGATTTACTCAGGAAATGCACTGTTCCTTAAAGTACAATGTTGCCACAGCTTTGATATTTCATTTCATGTTTGCTTTATAAACATATATATATATATGTTTTGAACCATGCGGTTTATAGCCGCTGTGGCTTTTCTCTTCTACCACCAGGGGGCTCTTTAGCAGGAAGTGAATCACTGGAAGTCAAAATTGGAAATCAAAGAAGAAAGTGCTGATTTTAATTTAGAACAAGCACATTCCAGTAGCGGGCACGACGGAGATATTTCTTCAATCTCATACCTCCTCATCATGGAAACCACACGAAGAAGTTCATATGATGCAGCTTTTAAGTTGAGGATTATCGATCTGGTAGTACAGGAGGGAAATAGAGCCGCTCGGCATGAACGAATCCATGGTTCGGCGTTGGAGTCTGAGGGCTGCGTCCTTAATAAATCCAGCCCGGTACGGCTTATATATGTACGTTTTCAGTTAAAAAAAAACAAAACAAAATTTTGTAGATGCGGCTGGTCATTTTACCATTTTAGATTTTGAATTCAGATAATTCAGGGGAAAAAAGTCAATAAAAGTGAGTGGTTGACACTTATTGCAACCTGTTGGATCTGAACTCTAAAACTTTCATCTGTGAACTCATATCTTAATATTTTCTTTAATCTAACAAGTGGACACAGAAACAAAGCAAAAGAAAAATCCCCCTCATATCTGCTGCTATGAACAAATGTATGACTTGTTAATCCACGAACAGGCAATGCTCGTGTAAAGATGCACATCTGACATTGAAATTCTGGGAATTACAAACATTTGTTCAATGTTTGCTGTTTCAGCCACGTGTAAAGCTGGTAATACTGCCATAAGGCAAACATAAATGTGTAAATATGTACACCAAAACCCATTCTCACACACACACACCAACACACACACACACACACACACACACACAAAGCTTTGCTGCCCAGACAGGCAAATGTGGGCTATATGTTTTTCTGCTAGGGAGAGAAAGTAAAATGCTTCTTAAATTTGAGTCTTTCATCTTCTGTTTTTACTAGTACTCATTAGTCAAAGCTTGGTATAGAAAGAAAAGGGTGCACAGCAGATGAAGAGAGAGAAGGATGGATAGTGTTAGCAGGCTTCAAGGTAACATTTAGGTGGCCTAATTAGGACAGATCCGTTGTCACTGGTGCTTTACTCTGATTGATGAATGATTCCTTCTTTGTTAGAGAGATGGAGGGAGACACACAGGGGACAGGGAGTCAAAGTGTGGAAGGAAGTGAAGAGACCTGTGTGTAAAGATAGTAGGAATGAGAGGGAGAGGCAAAGAGCTACTGCAGAGAATGAGCAGTTAGATGTGTAGACGTGTTGATGAATTAAACATGAACTCCTTCATTAGTGCCAGACAAAAAGACACACCTAATACAGACAAGGTGCGCGTTGATACACTTGCACAAAAATACACATGGTTGCTGTTTCATGTTTTTCTTTTAACTTGTCAAAAAATGTTCTCAAAGGGATTTCAGTGGGAATACTGCCCATCCCAAGGGACATCTTCATGCACAGCTCCATGAAAAGCGGGAGTTGACAGAACTGTAGCATTAATTCCCACCTTTTAAGATACATCCTGTGTCAATGCAACAAGATCATCACCTGTTGCTTCTGTATTGGAGAATCAAACAGATGAACACTATTGGAATACATTTTCATGCAGTAAATATCAATAATTTGTTCGATAAGTGTTTCAAAACCACCATTTCAATTTTGACCATCTGCCATTTTTTCTTAGGTGACCACCAGATTGTTCAGCTCTATCTAAAGTCCAAGGAGACCGGTCTGGCTTTTGCAAATGCCAGTTTTGTTTTCTACAACTGCAGCGTCCACAAGTCGTAAGTCAATCTCTACTGCTGTTTTTAAATGCACTTCAATCACAGTCTGCAGCAGTGTTTTATTACTTTTTTCATGTACCAATTTAGGAGAACCAGAATGAAACATTGCTCTAGAGGGATTTCAGAGTGTAGCATTTCTAGCCAGCTTTCTTCTCTCTCTTTTGACATTTAAAGTTTAGACTCACCTGCAGGCCTGTTGTTATAGTTCCACACCCTTTGTCATGAAATAGCCATCTTTTCTTTTTCTTTTTTCTTTTTTTTTATACATAATTACAGTTCTGCACAGATGTCTACATCCACTCATTGGTCACATTTTTGGCTTTTGATTATGAATTTGAAAATTTTTTTGATGGTGGAGTACAGTTACAATGTGAGTATTTTTCAAAGATTAGAATTTGGTACTTACCTGAATTTATTGTGGGTGTATTTCTAAGACGCTCATAAATATTCTTACAGGTTAAATGTTGGTTTTAGAGAAACCAACATTTGTACAGTTTGGGATGGATCAGTTCACAGTTTGACTTCTACCAAGAAAGAAAACAGAACAGTGATTCCAAACATATAATCAAGATAGTATGAAAAAAATTCCAACCATATTGAAATTATGTAGCACATGTTTAAAAGTTGAGTCTTCGATCCAAAATGAAGTAATTATCAATAACTATAAATCTTGCAAAAGTTCTGCTAGAATTTTCCATAGTAATTATATAGCTAGTATGGATTTCAGAAGATCTAAAATTGACAAAACTTCCAAAGAATATATATTTTTTATAAGCACTGAAGTTGTGTATTGCATATTCTACTTTCCAAATAAAGCTGTCAAATGCACTTTGAAAATTCAAAAATTACCATGTTCCTCATGACTGCATGCATCTACTGCAAGTAGATTAACTAAGCCTTTTCTCTGTTTTCTAATATCCCTTGGTAATTAAAAATATCTTTCCATTCTTAGGTGTCTGTCTTGTGTCAGCAGTCCCTACAAGTGTCATTGGTGTAAATTTAGGCATGACTGTACCCATGACCCTCGCACTTGTTCCTTCCAGGAGGGCCGAGTCAAGAATCCTGAGGTCAGTTGATCTGAAACTGGAATAGTTTTAAGAAAATGTGTTTGCTTCTCATATATTCTTCAACTATTTCACATAAGAAAATGCACAAGCTTCTCTGACTCAAGTATTTCTTCTCATTTTGAAATGGAAGACAGTCAGTAATTGTGACGAGGCAATATTGCTTCTTCTTAATAGCTTAATTTGTTTTAGGCTTAAGCCCCCACCAGCACGCCCTCACATGAAAATGATTTCGCAGATCAATGATTAGATAGACCCTGACATCTTTTGTTCTTTAATGTGGAGATCATGGCCTTCTCTCAAGTTTTTGGGGTAATAAAAATGTTTTAAAACTAAAACTACCAACAAATGTTATGCCACTCAAGAATGGGTCAGTGTGCACAAGCCTACCCACTGTAGACCAGGGAAGCAAGAGGATAAGTAAATTAGGTCTGGGGCTAAAAACATTGTCTGTTTTTGAGCTGTTAGAACCAGATTTTATTAATGTATATTTACTATCCTTAAAATGTATTTTTGTGTGGGTAGTAAATTGACTTTGGTGAAAGAAAATGTTTTTACATATGAGAAATATCTTCATTCTAAGATTTCATGTGCAAAAAGTGTCGTGTTAAAAGGATTGCAACACCTCTCAGTCGTAGTACCTCCATCTGGCAAGAGTCTCTTGGCATATCTTGCTTTTGACTGCTCTTCAAAGGGCAGTGGAAGCTAATAAAACTGAGTCATTTCACATGCCCATCCCTATTCCCTGCAACAGCTTACTCTTTGTGAATTATCAATAATATTGGCAGGCAGTTCTATTCCCGCCGAAGCAGAGCCGGCTGTAATTAGGCAGCTCTGCTGCAGAGGACGAGCTGTGCGCTGGAAGGGGCACGCTAAGCGACTGACCTCCAACCCAGCCACTCCCCATCACATGCGCACATGTGGAGATTTTACTCAGTTACTGCTGTAGCCTTCATGAAAATATAGGAGGTCAGGGAAGGTGGAGATATGTGCCTGAGACTTGAGACTGTGGGTTCAGTATGCAGTTATTTGCAATTCTACTCTGTGCATTTGTTTCTGTGGCAGTGTTAGTCTGCCTGTACTCTGCCAATTCACTGTGGCTTTCAGGGGAGGGATGTACAGGGACTTAGTGGCCTGTTAATCTTAGCCTGAGGTGAGGTATGATGAAGATCACTAGTGCTCATGTCTGGGTTGGCAGACGACGTACGACGGGCAGAGACAAGCTCAGCCAGATTGCTTCTTTTGATGAGCAGTCTGTTCTCAATTGTGTTATTCCACCCATTTTCCTTCCCCTTGAGCATTTCAACCTGCACACTATTTTCTTTTTCCTCCACGTAATTTATCTTTTTGAACTGTCTGCTTAGTTTCGCCCAAGCAAAATTCTTTGCAGGTTTACATTTCTAATTAGCTTACACACTGGTGGTCAGTATTGACTCAGGTTAATAATGTGCGGATCCTCTCGTATTGTGTGCTTGCTAAAAGAAAAGAATAAATAAAGAGGGATTTAAAAAGCAGGTGTCATGCAGGCTTAATGATTTTTAATTTGCTTTTAATTAACCCTTTAATTCCAAGGTGATGTATTTACTGACAGATTTTACATGCTGTTTAGAAATAATGGTTCCGACACATGCATAAAAAGCTTAGAAACGTGCACACACACCCACAAAAGGCAATTCGTCAACTTTGCAATAAAATGAGGTCGCCTCTTTCTGCTGACACAGATTTTTTTTTTGTTAACTATTACAATTAAGGGATTTGAGGCAGTGATCTCAATAATCCCTTAACTCTATGTTAATAAGTAAGGCCAGCAGAATCTCCCTACTGCTTGAGCTTGATGTTAGTATGCAGGGCAGGGTGGAGTTTAAGCCAGGCCTGGGTGTTTCATCCATGCCAGCAACGATATGGGCACAGGGATCAGACGTTGGCCTGTTTGCCCTCCGTACATCTCAAGGACATAGAGATTCTGGCTTTCTAACAAAGACTATTCATGAAGCTGAACTTGAATACACTAATGAAGGAACCAGTGGTTACCCTCTATTTATATGTATTGCCATATGATTTGATTGTTCTTGTTCATCCACTGTACAGAGTGTTTACCGTCTTCCTCAAACTGTAGTCCATATTCACAATACGCACACAATGTATCGCCATAAGAAAGTGATAAAACTGGGTACACTTCCCATTCTCTTTGTCTGATGAAAACCACAGGAGGATATTTCCCTTTCTTCTTTTCCTGTCTACAACACAGCATGTTCATATCCTGAGCTGCTGCCAAGTCTTTCCCTAATATATTCGGCTGGTAGGGAGATAGAAAACACAAAAATATTAATGTCACTGAATTCATTTCATTATCTCCCAGCTCATACCGCACTTTTCATCTCCATGCATTATTTACTTCCTGACTGTGCGGCTGTGATCAATGTCATGAAGTTTATTTACCAGCAATTTATTGATCAGGTGATCAGGATCATTTTATTAAAGAACCTAAATGCCAACTGTAATAGCTGTTAGCTGCCAATATTGGATGGGAATGGTGCAGAGAACTACCTCATTTCAATTCATAGGGAAATCAATGTTATCCTCTGAGCTGAGGGTTGAAGAGTTAGAGGACAATATGCAAGAAGGAAGCGGCAGTAAAAGAAAGCAAATTTGGAGTTGTTTAGGTAATAAAACTGAAGGATTAATCTTCAAGTTTCTGTTCTGGCAATCAGTGAATTTTGAATTGATTTTAAGATTATTTTGGGAAATTTTATGACAGTTTTAAAGTTATTACTGCTTCAACCTATTAATAAGATTTGCCTTTATGCTGCAGATCCTTAATGCCTCGTTTTCAATAAGTGTTATGGCACGGGTTGGCGTGGTTTGGTACACTATTGTGTCTGTTCCCGTTGAAAAAGTGGACCATACAACTGACCTGTATCATTTCATTCCTGGGCCAATGTCAGTTGCAGGTACATAGAGCAATGCTTCAATACAGTTAGGGTGGAGCTACAAGGACCACACACCAAAGTCTGTTGACTGGGGACAGAAAAATTTAACTGTTTACGACAAGCTCAAAAAATATTACATAGTGTGTCATGTACATCATCGTACCAACATGACCCAACATTGAGTATACTGGTTTATCATTTTTATTCCTGCCTGTCCAGTCAGAGTCCTGCTGGGGGTGGAATTATTCTCCTGGATCTCCAGGACCAAATAATAGTGTACCAAACCACACCGAACCAAACTATACTGCTCAGTTGTAAAGAAACATTAGACCCCTGAAATCTTGTGACTAGCAGAGAAAATTTAAGCTAAAACTGTGGGAAGCAAACCTAAAACAGCTGTTTACTCTGACTTTTATTATTACTACAATCCTGGAAATGATGTTTAATCTGGAAAAAAATGATTTTTAAATGTTAAAGATAACTTGCTGTTTGTTTTTGTGCTTCCACTGAACATTTAAGTGAATTCTAAGATTGAATGAGTAAGAGGAAAACTTTCAGCTGTTGCTGCACTGTTATCTCAACTTTTATTTTGATAGATAAATAGCTTTTTCACAAGAAGATTTTTCTAAGTGTTAGTTTTCCATTAGGAGAAAATTGTAAAAACACAGCACAACTGAAATGTTATTTAAGATTAAAAGTGAAGTAATGGCAATAAGGAGGAGCAGCTGCAGGCAGGGAGAGTTGGCAAAGAGAAAGGAGGAGAGTGTTTTTGCCTTCGGCTCTGTTATAGATTTATGATAAATCAGAAACTGGGAAGCTTTAGGTTACCACAGGGTGTTGGTGCGCACATACATATCTAAAAACTTAAGATCCTTTTCATCTTCACACCTTACACTGCTATAATTATGGGCCTTTCTCTCTTTTTGTTGCCATCGCCCACCCTCCCGCTCCCTTTTGCTTCAAACTATGCCAAGGGCTTTTACATTCGCAGCTCCCATTCTGCTTCCTACTCTCTGTCACTTTCCACATCTCCACCCTTCACACCTCCCACCAGTCTCTAATTATCAGATCTAAGTAGGTCCCCAAGAAGAAAAGGAGTCGGGGAAGAGTAGGGAGGAGAGCGAATCAGTGATGGGCTTGACGAGAAACATGAGATTGGTCATTGAGAAGGAATGAACCATAGGTGAACTGCAACTGCACTGGCTGCCTTTTCTATATATATATACAGTATATATATAAGTGTGACAAACGTGAAAAAACAGTTATATATATAACTGCTTTCTGATTTTTCACGTTTGTCACACTTAATAGATTCGGAACATAAAGCTATTTTAAATATCAAAGACAACACAAGCAAATGCAAAATGCATCTTTTAAATGATGTTTGTGATTATATTATTACTCGACCTTTCACATGGCAAAAAACCTGATGTACATGGGAAATGACAATAGATCAGGGAAAAGAGTGAGAGAGATACTACTACTAGAGCAAAAGACAAAACAGAAGGCAACTTTGATTTTCAGTCACTTTATGCTGAGCTTATGTTGAGTCATGCTATTTACAGGTACTTTTCTCTTTATAGTCCTTCAGTTAAAGTCCTTGATTACATCCCCTGTCATTAACATTTACAACTTGAATCGCACCAACAGCTTCATACGAATCCACTTTCACAGGACACAGTTTCAGTCTTTTTTCTTCAAATCTGGTTCTCTGGTCTTTCTTCAGCAAGATGAAAGTATAAAGAGGTTAAAAGGAAATGAGGCTGAGAGGTTTTGCCACCATGTAGCAGACATCTCTGCTCTCACAAGTGTACAAGGCCATTCAGATAAATAGTCGTGTTTAATTAAATGGATTTAAAGATGAAACTATATGCTTCTCAACATTTTCTGACAGTTCTCCACATTCCCCTAAATAATCCATTAAACAGGTTGTCAGTACTTTTCACAAAAAACACAGTAACTAGATGTGTTAATGAAAACTCCTTACAGTGTCTCACTTTAAAATTTGAAGTACAGAATGTAAGAATGTCTTAAAGCATGTCATTACCACATGAGAGAAGGTGTTTTCTTTTTTTAGTTTTATTTTTCAATTAAATTCTTTAAAACTCACCAATGATTAGTTAATTTAAAATAAAATGGACATCAAGTACATTTCAAAAGATCCTTCAGGGTTGAAAATATATATTTCTGTTAATTTTGAAGTTTACAGCTTAGAGGTAAAGATTAAAGATTAAATATTACATAAAACTTACCATTTAAAAAATGATTTCCATAGACTGTAAAGTATATGGACTTAGCATTTGGTCAAGCTGCTTTTGCATGAGTAACTGCATCAATGTGGCATAACCTGAAGGCAGTCAATCTGTGAGGTGTGTTGAAAGCCCTGTTTGCTTTAATATTAGACTTGTGCCTGTTTGTATCATTGGGTCTGACGTCTTTCACCTTCCTCTTGATAATACTCCTTACAATAGGTTGTCAATGATAAGTCCAGTCTGATACGAATCTGTACATTAATCTAGAGTTTAATTATTTTTTATTGAGATGTACAATGTTCTTGCCATATAGAAGTGGGATATTAAGTATATTTATGTTAAGTGATGTCGCCTAAGTAGGCATCTGAGTAAACCACCGACTCTTGGGGTGTTTGCACTTAAGCATGTGGGGAATAATAATAAAACCGTGCACATTACATCAGCTAAACATCTACATAAATCTCAACAACACAGAGCAACATCATAATTTCAAGCCAACTAGGAAGATATACAAGCTTTGTTTGTCTGAACACTTAAAAGTGAATACTGAAAATGTTCACATGCTGTTGTTTCAGTGCATCTTATTTTCTATTTTTAGTTACAAACAGAAATCAAAGCTATGAAACAGAGAAATGCACATAAAAAATATGCAGTAATCAAAACTTTTATTATGCTTTTAGCTTGTGCTTTTTTTTATTTCCCAAAACTAACGAGGCTTTTTGGCATTTAGGCATTTTGCAGTTCTGAATTGGTGTCTATGGGGATACCCCATCCATGCACCACATCACTCCTATCTTGCAAAGACTTCATTGGCTGCCTACCAAGTTCCGCATAGAATACAAAATTCTTCTGTATACTTTTAAGGCTCTTCACAATTTTTCCCCACTATATCTTTCCAATCTTATTCATATTGCCACTCCCTCTCGTTCCCTCAGATCATCCTCCTCCATCCATTTGTCTGTCCCCTCTGTCCGTCTTACTACCATGGGGAGCAGAGCTTTCAGTCGCTCTGCTCCCCAACTCTGGAACTCATTACCATCTCACCTTAGAAACATAAAGTCATTCCCTAAATTTAAAACCGAACTTAAAACACACCTTTTTAGATCTGCCTTTTCAATATGACACAATTGGTTTCCTTGATTTTTTATATAGATTTTTTTATATATAGATTTCATATAGATACATTGTTGTGTATTTATTTTATCTATTTTTAATTGCTACATTTCATTGTTTCTGTTACTTTTGTTCTTTGTACGGTGTCCTTGAGTGCCAGAAAGGCGCCTTTGAAATAAAATGTATTATTATTATTATTATTATGTGCTTTAAAATTATAAGGCTGATATGACATTAGTTTATGACTATAATAAAATGGGGATATCCTGTGTGTGTGTACAGATATGCTAGACAACATGGTTTCAGATCTTTAGTCACAAAGTAAATATATTCAGATGTTTTTTCTATCTCCAGACATGTTGCCATATTGAAACTTTATTCAAGGTATGATTTGTCTGACTTTTGGCTTCTGGCTAGGTTTTCCTCCTTAAACTGTAATGTAATTCTGAAGCTTTGGTTTTACTTTGTTTGCAAGTATGAAGCATTTCTACGCAAAAGGTCTGTTTATTTTCACACAAAAATATTGAGATGAATCTTGGCAAGGAAACCACTTAGTTTTAGTTGTTTTTAATTACCTTACCACCTCTTTATGTTTGCAACCTTTTTGAGCTGCAATAAACAAGTTTCCCCAAACATCTTACAGGCATAGAGAGCCTGATTGTACATAAAATAACATTTATTGCAGTCCAGGCAATTATTGGCATTATGTATGAGTAATATTGGAGTGATATTGGTGTATTAAGCTAGCAATATGTAGCTAAAATAATAAATCATTAAGTAACAATAAATGTATGTTATCCATTGTGTAACTGTAAAAATCAATTGCACATTAATCTAACAGCTTAAAATGCTTTATTTTTTCTGTTTTAAATAAAAGGAAATTGGATCATCCACTGTTTTTATTTCAAATCGCATACTTTACTAAAATGCTAAAATATCATACTTGTCTATGTGAAACAAAGTTTGTTGTATATTTGAAGCCAAATTATTATAACTTGACCCTACACACATTTATCTTAGCATGTGTGTGTAAAATTCAGTCTCATCATCACTTCACAGCACTATCCCTGTAGATCTGTGTCTTAAAGATTCCAGTCAGGCGCTGTGTTAAGTCATACTCCAGTGCTTTCCGTGTTTTCATTTCCACAAACCAGATCAGATTTATTGTCCCCATTGTTCATGTCTATTAACTGGAAAAGATGTGATTAAAAATGGATTGCATCTCTCTTTGCTCTCCCGCGCATTTTCATTCTCCAAATATGACCCTTCGTTCTTAGGAAAATGAGATTTGGAAGAGCAAACACACAGTCACCGCCACCTTCCTCTCCTCCACCGCTGAACTCACCCCCCTCTGTGTGTCATTTATCTATAATGACTTTGTGAATGGTGTCACAGAGCGTTCGGCTCTCTCACCACGTGATTGAGTCAGTCACTCACTCAGCCTACCCAAATCAAGTGGCTTTTAATGAACTTCAAACAAGTGTTATCGCACAGTTCAACGTGTGCTCTGCTTCAACCCCTCTCCCTGGTGCTCCTCCTCCCCGGCTCCATCCGTTAGGGGGCTTCTCTTATCTGCTCCCTTTCTTTTCACCCTCTTTGCACTTCTCTCTTAGACATACTAAAGCTTTCCCTGTCACATGCGCTTAATGGTGTTCCTGCCGCTTTCAGTTTGGGTCTTCTTTTGTTGTTCCTCTCTCTGCTAGCCTGTTTCCCTTCTCTTCCCTTTCTGCTGCCCTTCTGCAAAACACACAGAGCATTTTGCAATGTGTTCAGGGAAGTGTTGTTCTGTATTTATTATGCTTACCTGTCTTTACCCCCCTTCCGTTTTACCTTACATGTATTCTTGTCAGATTATCCTGCTGTCCTAATGCTATTTGTTTTAATTGTTGACCTGTCACTTTGTCCTATGCCATCTGTTCATCCTTTAATATCCCTTTCACATTTTTTTCTGTTTTTGATCCCTCCCTCTCTCTGTGCCTGTCATTCATTGTTATTAGCCTACTTAGACAGGAGGCAAACTTATATTGGAAACGCCTGCGAAATCTTTTGTTTCTTAAAAATACAAAAAAAAAACTTCAGTATGCATGCATCTTGGATATCTAGAAAATTAGTATTAAAGCTCTTCCTTAAGTGTCTGCTTCAATGTATAATTGATGCTTCCATCCTTAGGATAGTATCAGTAGAGTAGAGAGCAGACTTGTCTTTCATTTTCTGAATGTGAACAGGTCTGTCATTTAATTAGAATATCAGTATGCATGCTTCATCACGAAAACCAAGGAACACACAAAATAGGTCAGGGATCAAATGTGGAGAAGTTTAAAGCAGAGCACAGTTTCTGAATAATAATCAAAGCTTTGAACATCTCAGAGCACCGTTAAGTCCGTTATCTGAAAATAGAGTACGGCACAACTGCAAACTTACCAAAACATAGCCATCCACCTACAACTAACAGACTGAATAAGAAGTCCACCAATCAGAGAAGCAGCCAATAGACCCACAGTAACTCTGGAAGAGCTACAAAGATCCACAGCTGGAGTAGATGAATATTTTGACAGTCATGTGTTAGTTGTGTTCGCCACCAATCTGGATATTATCTCAAGAAAAAATCTACAGTTGACAGTGGAATTGTGTGGATCTGTCATATAAATCACATATATGATCTTAATTTTAAAATGTTGAAGGGGTTGGAGTAATTTTTCCACACATTTTTAAGTGTATTTTTTGTGACCACATATTCAGTTTATAAAGTGGATTAAATTTTGCTCATGTAACATGCTGCCATCCTTACACTGAAATATCTTTCAGTCAGGTTTCTCACTGTGTACTTTTAGTACAGTATTCAAAAACACACCTGCTGCCATAGTAATTTAATATTACTCATATATTATAAATGATAACCCAACATTGATGTTTGTTTCAGGGCTGTCCACAGTTGCTGCCTGCAGACAGGATACTGGTTCCAGTCAATGTGGTAAAGCCCATCACCCTGCGGGCCAAGAACCTACCCCAGCCACAGTCTGGGCAGAGGGGCTACGAGTGCCTCCTAACCATCCAGGGAAATGAGCACAGAGTACCTGCCCTGCGCTTTAACAGCTCCTCAGTGCAATGTCAAAACACATCGGTAAGAATTAGCATCAGCAATGGCTCACATTAGCTCACCTAACCAGTCTCAGTAAAGACTCCCGGTATTTCCTATCAAAATTTGTACTCCTTTCACTGATATTTCCACTGTTATAAGGTAAGTTAAGTTTTTCTAATATAAAGGGATTATATGAGACAAGAGCCTAACTATGCCTCCCCTTTATTGAGGCTCCATCCTTTCAATGAATAATGCATTGACAGCAAGTATAAAAGGCTTTATGCTTGTCGTGATGCTAATCGTCTGTTGATACAATAACATTCCATCTTCCTGTCTATCTTCATCACTCTGCATGTGTGTGTGTTAATGTGTGCGTGTCAAGATGTCGGTGGGATTGGGTGTGTAATCACAGTACAGGGCAAACATTGTAGTTTGATTGAGCTGTGAAAGAGGGAAACTGTAATTTAGCAGAAAATTATGATTCTAGCACCAGCCTCTCGTGCTGCTGGTGTTACAGAACCAAATGAAAAATAATCTAATCTTTGAACGCTCTCTGGTGTGTGTGTGTGTTCGCTGAGTATAAAGCCACCTGTTGTTGCTGATGTATTTTTGGGATGAAAGAGGAAATCGGGCACTAAAGGCATTTGAACACAGAAATAATACACAGTATAAATATTTCCCTCTCTCCCTGCAATGCCACTCATTCCTTCTCTGGTTGCCATGGTTATAGTATTTCTACGATGGGATGGAGATGAGCAGTCTTCCTGTGGAGCTGACCGTCATCTGGAACGGAGATTTCAGCATTGATAACCCCGCCCACAACAAAGGTGAGCATTCAGACAGATGCAGGCATTGGTGTGATCATGTGCAGCGACACATGGAAACACATCTGCTCACCAACTTCTGCACTTTACACTTAGTCCAACGTGGTCTCCTGACAAACTTACATCGAGATATATACAGTGGATCTGCTGCCTCCCAATTGTTGCCCTTGCAGCCTGTCTCCATAGCAACAGGTGGTGGTGTGCTGAGGTGAAGCATCTATTTCCTGATGTTGCCATGAAGAGTGGTTAACTTTAACACATCCTCCTTTTTTCCCCCGATTTTTTTATTTATTTATTTTTGCCTTGTCTATCTTTTTCCCATATGGCTGCATTGCAAATTACTGTTCTAACTCTCTGGGTTATACTTTATTTGTTTCTCTGCAATATTATTATTTCTTTTTTTTTTTTTCCGTAGGACTTTTGTGATTAAATTTTCTGTGTCCTTACTGCCTTCCTTCTTAGTTTTGCCAAACTCCTCCTATTGCTGTAGACTTAATGGAAAACTACAGCAGTTTAAAACAAAAAAATAAATATATTGGTGCATCCTGATAAATTGTATCATTTAAAAGTTTATTTTATAAATCAAATTCAAAAAGACAATAATATGGAGATTATTGAGATTATACTATACATCGATGGACATATTGGAAGTACTTTATTTGTCAGTATTGATCCATATGGCTTATAGTTAATAATAACCCAAAATTTAGCTTAAAAGTGGAGTTTTAATACAGACATGTTATGCTACGGCCTATACAATATTGGGAAAGACTGATGAATTGTCAGCTTCCCAGCAGATATCCAACCTCCAGAAGACATTGCTAATGCAGATAGCTATTCACTGAGCAAAGTACCCAAGCATGTTAGAAGGTTAAGTGGAAGGAAAAAGCGTTAAGAAGTCCAGTAAACATAGTCATCCACCACGGAAATTTGCAACACTTCATGCTTACAAACTCATCAGTTGTTGGTTTTATTTTGCAGTGACATGCCACCTTCACAAATTGTCAAAAGTACCAAAGCCAGCTTAAATAATCATGGTACCCTGTATTTGTTCGGCCAGGAAACTTGTTTGACTTATACACCATTGAGAGTATTTGGGGTGTTATCCAGAAGAAGATGAGAGACACCAGGCTTGACAAGCTGAAGGGTTCTATTAAAAGCAACCTGGGTTTGCTTAATACCTCAGAGCCGGAGGCTGATTACCTTCATTGATGCTACATTTATAAGCATGAGTAGTGCAATAACAGCCTGAACCAAATAGTGAGTGCATTTATGGTACAGTACATGGACATGCTTTTTTGTAAAAAGATGTTTTGTATGAAATATTTCTCAGGAACTGAATTTGGTGGTTTTCATTACCTGTAAGCCATAATCATAAGAATTTCAAGGGTGAAACTCTAGGAAAATAATGCTTTGTGTATAATGAATCTGCAAAATGTATTAACTTGGCTTTCTGAATGTAATAACTGAAATCATTTGTACTGTCATTTATTTAAATTCACCTGTACTTTAAAAATGATCAATCTCTACAAACAGCTCTAATTTATTTCCCCTTCCTGTATTTACAGGAAGTAAACAACACACTGTGGGCTATCCTGATTTTTTTTTTGTATCTGACTTATCTGTGAAATGAAGATTTGCTGCTGATTTTTTTAATATGTGCCTTTGAGTTGCACTTGTTCAATTTGGCCACTGTAAATTCACTACTGCAAACAGTTTATGCTATACCAGGAAAACATTAGTAGGTGGTGGGTTCTAGTTCTCTGAAAGGCAACCCCTTGTTTTCTCCAAAGGCAGGGGAGTCAGGCTCATGAAATTTATTGTTAAAATGTGGATTATATGCCAAAATGACACTGTGCTGCAAGGCAAACTTTGTAGGGTGTTTGTGGTTGTGTTTACATGTGTCTGTGTAAAAAACACATCTGCAAAAATATATCCTTGAGTGTGAGTGCAGAATCAAAGAGGCAACAAAAGTTACAAAGGAGATGCTTGAAATGGAGAACGCTTCTTAAACCGCCTCCTACCTTTGTTTGCCTGCGGAGGAAGCATCTCTCGGGGCATTTTTTGATGGGCACTTCACACACACGCATCTAATGGCAATTAAAAGAGAAAATGGCTGGTCTGTTGCCATGGAGATGAGATGTTAAATGTGTGGTGGGTGACGAGAGGCAGGAGACAGCATTGTAGGAAACCCGGTGAGGCAAAGCAGGAGGGAATGCGAGTGTATGGCGATGGTGATGGCAGGAATAATGAGATATTTGTAAGAGTTCAGGTTGTGTACAGTGGTCTAGCCTTTTTTAAGTGATTTCTCCAGAATAACTTGATCTCCTTTCCCTCCACATTTTCTTTGTCTGCCTTTATTTCTTACTGCACAGTTCATCTTTATAAGTGTGATGCTCAGCGTGGAAGTTGCGGTTTATGTCTGAAAGCAGACCCACTGTTTGGGTGTGTTTGGTGCAAGGGAGAGAACCGCTGCACCCTCAAGCAACACTGCCTCCTCCCAGAGAACCAGCTGCTCGAGCCCAACGGGATCAACAGCAAATGCACCAACCCCAAAATCACTCAGGTGAGACAGAACACCAGGAGGAACATGCATGTCATACAAAACAATACCCAAAAAGCAGTAAAATGTGTTTAAAATGGTGAGTGGTGGTCAGAATTCATATAAAGCATTTGGGAGCACAGCACATTTTATTTCATAGCAAAGCTGTACAGAAAACTCTTTAGTCATTCCACATATAGCAGTGTCCACATTTTTCTGAACCAGCTCAAATATTTACTGTAAAACTGACAAAAATGGTTGAAGATGTAGCTTTTCTGTGAATCATGTCTTTGTATAACTTCTGTTTCTGAGAATTGCACTCCTTCCTGATGAGAGTCAGGTAAATAGTGACTGACCAAATTAACACTGCAAAAGCATTCATGTTAATATTGTTTTTTTTATTTATCAGGTTAAAACCACAAAGGCCTGAGGCCTTTACAGAACATATACGCTTATATATAATCAAATTACATGTTGGGGTTTGTACAGATGTCAAATTCAACTACAGAGCCAGTGACCTGCAACTTTAAGTTCCATGTTTGCTTCAATGCACCTGAATCAAAATATCATGCAGAATTTTTTAGAATGTGATTCCATATTAAGGAGATAATTCAGCTGTTTGATTTCTGTGTCAGCCCAGGAAAACCTCTAGAAGTTGCAGGACATTGGTCATTGAAGGAGTGAAGTTTGACACTTCTGGTCTAACACACAAAATCCATAAAAAATAGTTTGCCTTTGTTTTTTCTCTTTATACAACAATTCAATTCACACACTGAATTGAAGGAATTGGACTTCAGTTTCACATGCTCGCAAATAATGTTAACCTAGAAAACTAAAAAATAATAAATAAAACACATGAATTCTTACAAAAAGAAAAAAAAAATGCTTTACACCCTTTGTGCCTCTTAAAGCAGTAAAGCCAGTCTGCTTCAGTCTATCACTGGGGCTCTGCAGTGTTTGTTTTCACTCAAAGCAGTGGATTTATTGAAGGAGATGGGACTGTATGTCTTTTTGCATCCCTGAGGATGCAGTCAGGACATATTGCAGCCTTCTCATCTCCCCCATAAAAACTGTGAGCAATGTGGAGTGAGGACTTTCCCAAGACTAGCCAGCCTTTAATGCATTCTAATGCAGTAAATTATAATGACTTCTCCCACCAACAATATGAGAGAGTGACTCGCATATCAAGATAAAAAGAAAAGGAGAAGTGATTGTTTGCCTCTACAAAACCGTTAATTATCTTGTCAAAGTCAAAAATTTAATCAAAGCCATGCTTTGTCTCCCTCCTTTTTTCTTTTTTCCTCCCCCTCTATTTCTCTTTAGTCAACCCTCTTAAGTCAAATATATTTTATAATGAATTGGGAGCCACAAGGCATTGTGTGCAATTTTTTTTAACTGAATGTATTGCAACCCTTTCCCAAATGGCTTTTTTCCATCAAGAAATCTGTAGGGAGTATTATTAATCAGAGGCATTGAACAATTTCTTAACAATATCTCCTTTTTGGCAGACTCCAGACTTCTTCATGACTTGGCTTAAACTTAGCTTAATATCCTTCCAAGTTCAGCTATTTCAAGTTGTTTTATTCCACTACATTTTTAAATAATCAAACCATAGTAATTAATTCTTTTGATACTTTTAGTATATGGAGTAGGTTTCTATAATATCTTAACAATGTTGTGCTCCAAGACAAACCCACTCATTTGCTCAGCACTCTACCTGCCATGTGAAAACCACAGGGGGGTCACTTTGCCACATATACACAGAGCTGAGAAATGGGAAGAGCTGCCATTGCAGCTGGCTCTGGTCTGCAGCCTGGAGGACTTGTACTTGGCAGAGACTGATGGGGACAGACTACTCTGTCTCCGTTTGTAACATCTATCCATCTGGACAGGCTTGATGATGTGTACTCACCCATGCACGCCCCCACAGGCGTGCACGCACGCACACACTGCCTGGCCAAAAGGTAGTTTTGTAAGAAGTGGTAATGAATGTTGCAACCACATTACCTGCAATGAGAGATGCTTTTGATTACTGTGGTGATATCTCCCGATGTCAGGATCTATGTTGATCTGAGTTTATCTGACTGTTGTAAACTTGAAATACACATTTAAAAAAGGACTTGATGTTGACCCCAAAGCTTCTTTAACCTCTGGAGCATTCATTTTGTAGTTAATTGTCTCTTTATTTGGAATATGTGCGAACACAAACATTAGCACTTTCCCCCTGAAAGCTCAACAAACCAAGCCTAATTATTCGGTTTAATTGCTCACCTTAGGAATCTATTGGTTCTGAATAGGTACTATGTTAATACACTGATTCCACAATCCAGCACTAATGAGCAGTGCATTTTTAGAAGAGCTCCTGAAATGCTCGTGGCATTTGGGAAGTAATTACTGTGGCAAGCAAAGAATGCTTGAGGTACTTATTGTCTTCAGAAGTAGTTAGTCAGTAGTTGGCACTCTTAAAAATGATCAACTTTGCAATCTTGGTGTTTAGTGCAGTGTCATAGTCATGCATTACTGTGGTTTTTATATTTATTTGTTTTGTAAAACTTGACAATTGTATTGACAATATGGCTGAGGTCTCATCGGTTACTCAATAAAAGTATTCAAACTAGAACTTTTTAACATTTGGTTGCTATCTGACTAAAATAATGTATTTAATGTATTTTATTACAAACCTTCACCAAACATGCGGTTCCAGTTGATTGTTTTAGGGGTAACAGAGAAAAAAAAGGCTGTATAGTAAACCATTTAAAAAATGTGAAAGGTTTGTGCTATCAGTGCTTTTGTACAATAAACTGACAGAAAGAGAAGATTTAAACTGCATTGGATAACCTGTTAAGAGACAGAACAGATAAGAAGAGACTCAACCTCACTGGCATAAACATATCAACTCTGTCGCAGGATGAAGTTTTCACATTTTCTGCAAACTGTTGCACAGAAAACACTTTGTTTTAAATGTTTAAACGAGCAAAATTACAGAAATAATCAAGATTTGGATCCCAACAGATCAACCCTCTGCGCGGTCCCAGGGAAGGTGGCACACTTGTGACTATCCGTGGTGAAAATCTTGGACTGGACTTCAGAGAGATTCAGGGTAATGTGAAGGTGGCTGACGTGGACTGCACCCCCATACGTGATGGTTACATACCTGCGGAACAGTAAGTCATATTTTTAACTATAGAATAATTTAGCAATCAAATTCTCCTTCTTTTCGCAATGTACATTAATTACTACTTTTTACTTGAAATTGTTGTCAAACTGATTTCATTTTTATATCCAAGACTATTTGAGAGGAAACTTGGGTGTCAGCAGGGTACATGAAGTGCATAAAGCTTGAATACTAAGTGTACCTTGGAGCACAATTCATACATTTATAATTTCTAGTGACAAACACTCAAGCAGCTGCACATATATTTGTCCTTACAGTCCAATAATCATTTTAGACATTTCTGGAGGTCAGATTTAGTTGACGTTCCAGTTTAATCCACAGCTAAGGCTCCTTGCAGGTGCCATCTGTCAAATTAGTTTAAAGTTGGCTTATCAACAGACGCAGCGCTTCTGCTTAGAAAGAAAGTTGTGGGCCAGCACTTCCTTAGTAAGTGCTGACCCAGCAGAAGTAGCTGTAACTGAGGTCATATGCAAAAGGTAGACGTTTTGCTTTTTCTCCCTCAAGTTTGCCAATTATAGGAGGTAAAGTTACTACCAAATGGTGCATCATATAAGGTTTTTCTCACAATGTAAGATCTTCTTGATCAGTTTCCTCTTTACTTTGTTTCAAGGCTAAAATAATTTCAGTGTGAATTTCTACGCATTCTCTTGTAATTCAAATGTTTTCTTGCAGGATTGTTTGTGAGATGGGGCGAGCAGAGCTGAGCCAGTATACTGGGAACATACAGGTGTGTGTTGGTGTTGGAGCATGCAGACCAGAATTTATGGCAACATCATCCAAGTACTACTACTTTGTGGTGAGTGTTTATTTTAATTTGAGATTTTTTTTCATATCACAGTTTTAAAATTTTAGTCATATGATTGTAAAAAAAAAAAAAAAAAACTGCACATGTGACTTACTGAGTTTTGACTTTCTTCCAGAATTGTATTCATTTTAGCGCCTTGATGTCAGGCGTTCTCTGTTCTCACAGGTGCTAATATATGTTGCGGTTTTGTGGCTCCGTTTCCACATGATAACTTTTCTCTCATGTGTGGATCAGTTGAGACACATGACTGGCACTCACTAATGAGTTTAAGATGAGGCAGAAAAGCTGATATTTCTAAAAGCATTTTCTGACACGAACTCATAAAGAAACACATTACACCCTCTGCTGTGTTCTTTCAATACTCTCCCAGCACACAGTCACCAACACAGTTCCACATTCTGGGATAAATTTCCAGTGGTTGCTTTTATGGACTTGTTTATATGCTAAAGTATCATTTTTACTGTTACCCTTCAAAGGATACTGGCCAGGGTTTATTTCTCACTGAGGCCCGTCTTCACAGAGGTATGAGATGTTACATCTAAACATGCAACACAACAGGCTTTAGATGGTACTATAAGAATGCCAGATGGCTTCATAATAGATTGGTACGATGTCCAGCTTCGACTGGACTTGATTAACTACTGCTGTGGCAATTGTATAATGTTTCCAACATGTTATTGCCTGTGCCTATTGCCAGTGGGATCTGCGGCTACAGATTGTAGTACATTTTATCCAGTAATGTTCAATAAACAAGAATGATGAGATGGCTATTATGGCTTTCTGTCTAAACTTTTTCTGTGGAAAGGAACAGTTCTTTAAACAGATTTGTTTTTAACTTTTTATTCTTTATTTTACTGCTTTTTGTGCTCTTGGTGCTAGGTGGTAAGTTAAGCTTCAAAACTCAGAAGCAAGATTTTTTAAAAACCTTGTAGGCATTTTAAAAAATTAAAAATGCCTATCTCTTATTTTCATCCAAAGTTTAAAAACTTTTTTTCCAGCCTTTTATCGGCAATATTTGTTTTCCTACATCAGCATGATTATTTTTAATGTGACTGATCTTACTATGCAACTCTCAACATAGATCCCACGAATTACTGGGCTGAAGCCGAGCCGTGGTCCAGTCTCCGGGGGAACAATTGTCAACATCACAGGCAGCCATTTGGATGCTGGGAGCAACGTGTCAATTATGTTTAAGGACCAGCCGTGCACTTACTTGAGGTTAGTGGGAACATGCCTCGGTTGACCCTGCCAGTCACTCTTCAAAGACTCAATTAAAAAGCTCAGTCAAAGTCGGTTTTCATCAAAGCGTAGGCAGTTAATGGCTCTGACAGTTCTGGTTCTGAGCTGCATAGAGGAAAAATAAAGTCATCTTGAAAAAGGTTGTATTATCAGTATTCAAGCTGATGAGTTTATTTAATAACCCGTGTACTCAGCTCCACGTTATCATCCATGGTAACACACAGGGTTATTAACTAGTTTTTGTTTTTTAAATGATTTTGAAACTTTCAAGATAAAAAGCTATTAAAAAAAAGCTACATTATTACCTCCCAATGTCATCGTTTTTCTTAATGTTGGTTACACAGCGTCATCCATACATAGCAGTTTTATTTAGCTAATTCTGTACTGCTACTTTCTAGGAGGGGTGGACAGTGGCTAACCTGCCGAACACATGCCTCTCTGCATGGAATCGGGAGGGTATCTGTGTCTGTGAGCATAGATAAGGCCCAACTCCAGAAAGATCTGCAGTTTGAATATGTGGAGGATCCCACTATAACAAAGATTGAGCCAGAGTGGAGCATCTACAGGTATGTCACCAGGAAGAACGTATCTCTGTTGAACAGGTCTCAGGCTTATTAAGTTAAAATACATGATTTAAAAATACCTTTAAAATTTTATACGTCTTAGAAAACCTACAGCATCTCTTTTGCATCCCACAGTTATTTGCTACATTTACACATCTTTATTTTTTTTCATATTTTGTCAACTCACTTATTTTGATAATCCTTCAAAAAATCAAGTGAAGGCAGTATGGTTCAACTGCAAACCTATCAAGACATGGCCACGATCAACTTGGTTAACTGTCTAAGGTCAACCAAGGTATGCAGAGTTATACTGCACAGCAGCCTTGCTGCATCTCCACAGCATCATGCTTTGGGGATGCTTTTCATCAGAAGGGTTACTGGAGCTGCTCAGAGTTGATGGATGGAGAAAAACACAGGTCAATCCTGGAAGAAGACCTGTTAGAGGCTGCAAAAGACTGGAGGCTAAGGTGGACGTTTAATATCCAGCAGAGGAACAATCTGTAACATACTTCCACAGCTGCTGAGGAATTGCTTTTAATCAAAAACTGGCCTCGTCAGTGGACAGTTTTGAAAGAAATTAAAATGTGATGACAGTTAAAATTGACTATTTAGAAATGTTTCCATCCAATCTGACTGAGTTTGAGCTACATATTGCTACATAATACATAACGATTTGGTGGTTGTGAGGAAATGTGAAAAGGTTCAAGGTATACTTTAGTAATTTGTATGTCAAATCACAATTTGTCAAAACAATCTCTGAAATATTGCCTGTTTTTCAGTGGTCATACTCCAGTGATGGTAACAGGAACTAACCTGGACATCATTGAGACCCCAATCATAAGAGCTAAATACAACAGCCAAGAATCGCTCAGCGTAAGTAACTGCAAAACACCAATATTGCTTCATCTGAAATGAAAGAGGTTAAAATGTTTTTATTTTTAATCTATAATGAAAATACATTGACTGCATGTTGTGTCTGAGTATGCGCAAATAATTTTTGAAGGATGATTTTTTTCTCATGTTTGTGTTTAGTTATGTTTTTCTTCATATTTAATGCTACAAATTGAATAATAAGCTGTCTGCACACCACATATTCCTGAACTTCTTTTGGATGCAGGACCAGTACATGAAATTAAAGTTTGTAATTTTAATCTTCTGAAAAGTAGGACAAGGGTTTGAAAGTGTTAATTTTAATTCACAAATTCCATTTATTTTAATTCAGTTAATTGCATTTTTAATTTTTTTTCTTTGCATAGAAAACTTTCAATGTATGCATATATTTGTGGCTTATCAATAGTTTGTGCATTTTTGATAAGCCAGTAAATTCGATCACATGGCATGCTGGAAAAGACTATTGTTGTGCAATGACCTTTCACAGACACAAATCTAGCCTAGAATAGTATTTCAATGAAATACATATTACAGCAAGCACAGACATCCCCATCGATGATGTCAGGATTCACAGTTCACATTAAAGTATTTTTTCAAAATGTTACAAATCAGGGGTTCCTGAAACACTTAAAATCTTAATGGGTATAATAGCATATTGCACCAATCTAATGCTTGAATAACGTAAGTGAATGAATTAAAAACAATATTTTGTTGTTGAGCTAAGATGTCTAAGCTAAGATTCAATAATTTCACAGCAAAGAAGGTTTTTCAATAGAAAGTGTTGCTTATTTTGTCAATATTAAGCTTTACAGACTTTGCAATCAGCAAGATTAAATATTTTAATCAGGTTTCACCACTACTAAAAAGCTTTTAATCACATCACTTTCTTGCAAACAAAAAGAAGAAACTTGCGACAATATGCCAAAAATAATATAACTGTAATCTGCAATTTTCTCACAGAAAGCTGGAGAAAGTCATACAAGAGTTTGTTTGATCTCACTGAAAGAAGAGGGGGACAAAAGGTTGTAATGCTATCCATCTTCATGGTTCATTTGAGCGTGACTTTGCAGCACGTTTAACATCTGTGCTCACACTCACATGAGCTGGGTATTGTGTCTAAAGGTAACTGTCGCCATCTAGTTTGCCTCACATCTTCCTGTTGAGTGCGACACTAAGATGGGTGTAGATGAGAAGAAAAAAGAAACGGAATCAGACATTTAAAATGATTTTAGTGACATTTCTCCAAAAACAGAAGCATTTTTCTCTTTTTCTCCCCTACATTCTGGTACCTGACATACCGTTGCATTATACATGTCAGTAATGTCCTGAAGACCTTGCAGGATTTGTCAAGTCTGATGTTCAAGGAGCCAATTACAGTGACAAGTAATAGTTTGAATGACTGCATGGCAGGGGTTATTGTGGAGATGTGAGATGTCTGTGAGGGAGACCTGTGCTGCAGGTTGATTTGTCAGTGTCCTGACAGGCAGAGAGGAATGGAGATGTAAGGAGGATATAGAAGGGCATGGGGCATTAAAGTGATAGATCAATCTGTCATTGTTAGTAAGACTCACTTTAAGTAGAATAAAGAAAAACTAAATATTTAAAATTGTTTCATATATCAAATGTGAGTCAACAGCTAAGACAAGTATAAAAGGACAGGACAAGAAAAGAAAATATAGAAATTTGGCTGATGTTGGACAAAGAAAGAAGAGATTGTGTCAAAAAGGAAAAGGGAAAGATCACAGGATGAAGTGAAGATAAGCTGGGGAGGTCTTTGTAGAGGCTAATGAAGGAAAGGTAAAACTCAGTTATCACTCCTGAATCTTCACACATCCTGATCTGATAGTGATGAATCTGCATCCTGTGTCTAGCTGTACATTATTTTATCACCACCTCTGAAATAAGACTCCAACAGGTTCTACATTAGACTTTTTAAAATCTGCCCTTTTTATTTGTAGGAGTTAAAGAATTGAACACCTGAAGTTGGAAAGAGTGTTTATCATGTTCAACTGAGCAATTCAAGAAATAATAAATGAATTAAAAGGAATGAATAGTGGCAAATTTCATATTTCTGTCTTTAAGATAAACTGTCAACACAATATGTAAATTAAACCACCTAATGTTTGTGGTATTCAGATATGTACCAAATTAAACAAACTAAATGTCCTAAGCATATTATGTTTTCAAGACTTTAGTATTTTTAAAGCTGGATTGATCATCAGTTAAAAAAAATTAAGTGTATTTTAATCATTTCAATATTTTGGGTCTGGTATCTTTAAAAATTAATACCTCAATTTCTGTTAGTATATTAGCAGTAAGGTGTTACAAATGTAATTATATTTAAATACATTGAAGTAAAACAATGTCTTATCGTGGTATATTTGATATGCGATGTTTTAGTTTTTCCTAAAAAAAAAAAAAAAAGCCAAGCATATGCTGACGTTTGAAGCAGGATTGTTAACTATTTATTCAAGAAATATGGCCATACTGAGGCACACATGTTTATGTAGAAGGAATCAGGGAAGATTATTGAAGCAGCCCATTTTACAGAGAGATTTTTCACAAACTAACTGAAACTAAACCAAATTGACAGGGAAAGAGGATTGTGTGAGAAGTAAGCAAAACAAAAGGAAATTATTTTTAAGACTTGTAGTTGTTGGGTCAAGAACATGTATATACCTGCAAACTTACATTTTTCTCCAACTTTGTGTCCTCAAGATGTGTCAGGTGCTGAGTTCCACAACTATGCAGTGTCAGGTCCCAGAACTGTCCATAAGCCTGGCCAGGCAGCAAGTACCAGAAAAACCCGATGAGTTTGGCTTTAAAATGGACGATGTGCAGTCACTGATGGCCCTCAACAACACCAACTTTATCTACTACCCCAACCCTGAATTTGAGCCACTTAGTCCCTCTGGTGTCCAAGAGCTTAAGCCTGGGTCACCAATCATACTAAAAGTAAGTCGATCAACATCTTCAATACACTTTTTCTTGTAAACTTTGATTTAGTGAATATGTTCTGTATGACAAATTGAGCTCACAGCATTTTTGTCAAACCTGTTTATAACAATATTGGTGTGTTGTGAGTGGTTTGTGTCTGAACTAGTCAGGACACCTGGAGCAAAATTCACTTTTAAAATATTAAAATAAACTTAACATCCTGTATTTCAAACTATATGTAATCTGAACAAAATTACTAGGTTTGACAATTGGCTGCATTGTTATTTTTTATAACTGAACACTTGAAAATAACGCATGAATTGTCTTTGCAGGGACGAAACTTTCTTCCGCCAACTAATAGTGGGAATGGAAAGTTGAACTACACAGTCCTGATTGGAGACAAACCCTGCATGTTAACAGTGTCAGAGAACCAGCTTCTTTGTGAGTCACCCAACCTGACTGGTCGCCACAAAGTCCTGGTAAGTGGTAATGTAGCATAAACTAATGTCTAGACTCTGCTGGAAAGGAAAACAGTCTTAGAAATCAATTGAAAGATTTAGAGACAGACATTCTCTGTTTTGCCATCTTTCCATTTGTCTGCTCTCATACTGAGCGTGGTTCTAATCCAATCAGCCACGTGGTTCCTGTTGGTACCCACAAGCAGACGAAAGACAAACAAATAACCCTTCAATAAGAAGAATTACAGCCAAAGCAAACTCAATAAAGATTCCATTTGTGGCTTTAAGAGAGACCACTTTGAGCAAAGCATTTCCTGATATTACCACCTGAACCCTGCATCGCAGGAAGATAAAAACACATCACAGTAAAATAAACAGGAGTGTGTAGACGCTTCCATCTATGACTCTCTCTGTAGTTTGAACTTCAGTTTGATCAATTGAAATATTATTTGTTAGAAGTCTAAACTTACAGGAAACATTTGGTGAAATCTTTTATATGTTTTGCATTCAGTATGAGATGTTTTTATATTCCACTAAAAAGGTAACTAAAGTTATGCATGGATGGGGCTCCATACAGCCTGGATATTATTGGTTAGGTCTGGATAGCAATTGAAAAAAAAAAACTACATGTTCCAATGTCTAAACATTTAACACATCTACTCGTCTGTTCATCTCAATCATTGTCCAAACTTACTTCTGTACAATGAGAAGCATCAGTTTGTCAATCCTACTAACCATCACTTTCTCCCTCAAACCACCTATATGTTTGTTCATACTTCTGTCCATCCAGTGATTGGACCTATTTGTTTTTCCATTTATTCATCTTACTAACCAACCAACCATTAGTTTGCCCAATTAGCCATTCAAACAACTAATGCTTTGTCCGTCCGTCTATCAGCAAAGTCTTTAGTTTGTGTATCCGTCCTTCAAACCAACCAGGATTTGATCCATTCATTAGCTCCAACTTTAAACTTTGATCACTGTTAAAATATCTCCCATAAATGTGAAGTGAAATTTTGTATGAATATGTTTATTATTGGCTATGAATGAGCTCTTTAAATTTTTGTCTGAAAAATGTGAAAGAAGTTTGATTTTGAAAATGTCTAGGAACTTTTTTTTAATAAAATTGTTATAACACATTCTTATATTTTTCTGTGACAAGGCACGTGTTGGCGGTATCGAATTTTCCCCTGGTGTGGTCCACATCACATCTGACAGCCCACTCAGCAGCACGGCGATCATCGGCATCGCTGCAGCTGGTGCATTGCTCATCTTTTTCATTGTGGTGGTCCTGATCGCCTACAAGCGCAAGTCTCGTGAAAGTGACCTGACTCTGAAGAGACTACAAATGCAGATGGACAACCTTGAGTCACGTGTGGCACTGGAGTGCAAAGAAGGTAAAACCTTCACATAAATCGACATTCCCTTATTTTATGACATTTGACTTGTCATCAATGTTATAAGCTTTGAATAAACAAGTTTTGTGTCAAGATAGTAACAGTTTCTTGGCTGAACAAATATACAACAGATATGTACATTGACACAAAAAGTTTGTCATTTTCCAGCTTTTGCAGAGCTTCAAACAGACATTCATGAGCTCACCAGTGATCTAGATGGAGCAGGAATCCCCTTTCTAGACTACAGGACTTACACCATGAGGGTCCTTTTTCCAGGCATTGAGGAACATCCTGTACTGAGAGATCTGGAGGTAATGGATAACCTTTGAATATTTGAGTAAAGTGTCTTTTAAAAAGAGATGATTAGATTTAAATTCTAGCACTGATGCTGTGTAATGAGTTTTAAAGACATCTTTTCAGTAAATGTGCTTGCTATTAAATTTGTAAAGCAAAATTTTTCAAGGTTTTTTCTGTACATTTTCAAGGGAAAAGTAGTTTTTCACTTTGTTTCCTTGACATAGCACATAAATAAATATGACTCATTTTCTTCAGTCTTCATCAACCAGCAGTGTAATCCAATTAGCCCTTTTGGAAATGAGATCAAAATGAGCAAACAAATTATCAGTGAGGTGGGTCGCGGTAGGTGAAATTAACGCAGATGTTGGCTGTTGTTGCTATCTCGTAAACAAAAGCCCTCTGATAGCTGACAGAAGAGGTATTTCAAAGCAAACAAGATAGACTTCAAATCAAAACTGTGAAATCATTAATAATGAAAAATGACATGAGATGGTAACTGGGTGTTTTTTTTTTCTTATCCATAAAACCAAATTAAAAGTCAATCATCAGGAGAAATGAAAAAATGAAAAAAACATGAAGTCATTTATCCTCACTGGTAACTTTGACTGACAACTATAATTGAACAGGTCATCTTGTTCCATTACAAATAACGATGGGCCCCTATTTCACTGGCTTCAGAGTTAACTATCACATCCCTGATGAGAATTTCCCACTAATAAGCCATATTAATTATGTTTTAATTGGCATAAATATCAAACTATATGAAGAGTATTATGTGGAAAAAGAGCATAATGGAAAAACTGTGTGGCTGTTGATGACCACCTAATTATTATTGATGCACCGAATAATTTAAAGCCAAGTGCTGATGGGGAGCTGTATAAAGGAAGATTATGGAGTTTTTCTTGAGTTAACCCATAGAAAATTCTTAGCACTAAAATATTCTGACGTTTTCTCTTTGTTATTGTTGTTTTTTACATTTAAAAATTAGCACATTAAATAGTACTCAAATAATTATTTTGCCTTTTTAAAATAGTCATACTCCTGGATTTTTCATTTCTACAATGCATTTTATGATGGATCAATATAAATCCATAGAAGAAAAATGGTAACTAGTTTATGAAATAGCTGATAAATAAAGTTCTAGAAATGGACTTTGCTCAACCACATTTTGCTGCAATTAAAGTTGGAGCCATATAGTGGTATCTCTAGCTTTGCACATCTATAGTTATGCTGGATGGAAAACGTCTGTTAACATCAATTTTGCAACAGATTCTCTTTACATTACTTTACTCTAAGCAAATTCCCTGTCTTGAAGTATAGCAACAGTGCAGCATGATGCTGCAAGCAGCAATATAGTGGAGATAATGTGTTGAGGTGAGGTAACATCTTGCATGTAGTGTGAAAAGTTAAATGTTTCTTTTCTAACATTTCCTTTCTACATTAATCTAAGAGATTAATTAGGTTTGCAGTGTTGTAATTTATTGTAAAATGCAATTTTTAAGTGTATAATTCATACACTGGTAATGGTATAAAAACTAATTGCAGGAGTTTTGACTATTAAGGAGGCAGAAAACCTTACAGTAATTTAAAAACAATGAAAACCCTGCACTCACAAACGACTAATATTCCAACACTTCCAAACACAGAAACACATTCTGACAAGCTGCATAAAATTAGACTTTCAACTGAACAATAGCTCCCGGCAGATTACAACCACCTCAAGGAAAAGGTAGAAAGACGGAACATATGTGGGCTGACAGCTGCATTTGCTGCAAAGCAATGCCGTCTTACCCAGAGTGCTACTGACAGATAAAAAACATAATCTCCTAAGGTGCTGTTTATGAAGAAATGGGGGGGAAAGACGCACATGTTGCAAGTTACAACTATAAACAGTGCTGGGATGGTGTGGGCTCAGATGAGAAGAATTCACAGTTCTGCACTGCCTTTCAACTTGCATTAATATGGAACACGGTGCCATCGAAATAATAAACACTCCCTACTGAGGCCTGGTGTTTTTTAGACTTTATTCTCAACCTTCAGATGAAACCTGACAAAAGCTTGAAAATGTTAAACTCCTCATCTCCCTAGGTTCCTGATTTTTTTTTTTTCCCCCTTTTCAGTCAGTTATTTCCTATTTCAATTGTTCTTTCCAAGGATTTAATTGCTAAGGCATGATTATGTAAGAAAATTGTACATTCATTCATTGGTTAGGATTATTTAAAACATGGCTTTCATTTGTTTCAGGTTTTACAAACGCAGCTGTAAGTGACCTTAATATTATGTAAATGAAGTTGCTATATTCCTCTTAAAAAGACAAAAAAAACTTTGTTTAACTTGGAGGACAGAGCGCTAATAATAAATTCAAATGAGTCTGTGACTAATTAGGTATATGTATCATTATCTTGAATATGCCAGTTTGAATCTGCACATTTTGCCTGCTTTTGAAATTTCTAATGCTTTTCATTTCTCTTGTTTTCTCCCAGGTGCCAGGTTACCGCCAGGAGCAAGTGGAGAAGGGGCTGAAGCTCTTTGGCCAGCTCATTAACAACAAAATATTCCTGCTGTGTTTTATTCGCACTCTGGAGGCCCAGCGTGGCTTCTCCATGAGGGACCGTGGCAACGTGGCCTCACTGATCATGACCGTGCTGCAGAGCAAGCTGGAGTACGCCACCGATGTCCTGAAGCACCTGCTGTCTGACCTGATAGACCGCAACCTTGAAAGCAAAAATCATCCCAAATTGCTGCTTCGCAGGTAATTAGCCTTCTCTAAGTGAGCGGACTTTGTAGGCAGCACTTCTTCACAGGTGGCCTCATTCCCACAGCTGACAAGAGACATTTATGACTTACTTTGTTTGCTTAATGCCTTAATTTTTCCACTGTTCCTCATTTGTAGAAGTTTAAATGAACTCATCATGAACACGAACCTCATAGCAATTTGCAGCTTTGAAATTATTTCTTTGAAATTTTCTTTTTTCTGGAGGGAAGTGATTGTACAACAACTTGAATTAATTTTCCACACTGGGCCACAACTTTACATACAAGAACAAATAAATACATAGAAAACCTTTATTATTAGATGAAATTATCTCCTGTCGATCCCCTCAACTTCACAGTTGATATTTGATCACAGAATTGGTAGAGTCCATTGGAATAGTTTGAAATACCTACATTATTAATCAAGAAAAGACATCATGATGTTCACCTGGCTCAAAACCCAACACACTAACCACAGATTTTAGCACCACTAGCTTTCCATATCATTAGCAAGAGCTAGCAGGTACCGCTCCTGGACACTTGCTTCTTCATGCTGTTTAAAATGTTGGGAAAAGTTGTATGAAATTGGAATTACAGTACTTAGTTAAAAAGCACACTTCAAAGTTAAAAAAAGTTAAATGTTATTTGTCTTTCAACATGTAAAGGTCACAAGTTGCTTCACAATACACTGATGAAAGAACCTAGTATAAAAACTATTTAGTAAACCAAAACCAGATTTAAAAGGCTCACACTGACTTCTTCCCTCATATTTCTAGTTATTGTGTGTCTTGTCTTTTCCTTTAGTATTTGTTTGGATTTTCCACAAGGATAGTTGTCAACAGCCGCTCTTTTCTCAGTCCCGTTGAGTGAAATTTGCTTCACAGTGGAGAGTGAAGGCGGTTTTTGCAAACTATGACAAGCCCAATTTGATGCGTCATGTATGTTTGGCACAACATCCAGTGTCACCATACCTGCAATAAAACATGGTGATTGCACCATCATGTTCTGTAGTTACTTCCCTCAACTGAAACTTGGGTTTGTTGACAAGATGGACAACACACAAGTCAGTTCTGACCCCAAACCTTCTGCTATTTTTTTAGCATCCCAGTGTGTCTAAATATAAATCAAAAGATTAGTTTCACCACAAGAGGTTATATAAGCGTCTGAGCGGCACTGCTGTTTTGTTGTTTGTGGGAAGGGATGCAGATGAAAGGTTTACAGTGGATATGTTAGCTCTCAGGAACCAAAGGCTACATATGCTTCTCAGTGTTCCCTATCTGTGACATGTTTGGATTAACTCCTGTGACCTTGAATCACTGGCTCAGAGTCAGAAACATCAGAGCGCATTGCTGTGCACATCATTAGCCAAATAATTATAATTAATTAGTAGCGAATCCAATTTCAAATTGCTCATGAGGAAAGAAAAACTCATTCATGAAATAAGGGGGGGAAAAAGATTATAAATGGCTCTCTGACACAATCACAGTCCTCTGTTGGATTTGTAGTCAAAGCCTGAATGGCATGCACTTGAACACAGCTCTGTATGTGATTATGCGTCCTGCCTGCGGTGTTTGGTAAATGTGGTGATTACGGTTACGTGAGTAAACCAGCTTCTTCATAGCTGTTGTTTATGGGGTTTGTGCGGGCGGATGCATACGTCTGAGCACATAGTAAATGTTTTTTTTTTTCTTTTTTTGCTTACAGGTTGTCAGTCAAGCCTCGACACCCCCAAATGATTTGACAGGCATGAGATAAATTAAGTTGTCCGTCGCATTTCAATTCAAATTCAGAGTCTCTCTCTGGCTGCAAACACTCATGTTTTCTGCCAATAAAGACAAATGCATAAACGCAACATGGAAAAGGCAGACAGGGCTGAAATTAATCGTGCTCACTGTGCTGTCCAAGAGACAGTGGGCATGTTCTTCTTGTTGAAGTATGTTTAGACTCTGAGAGGTGATGCAGAGAGATGTAGCGGCCTGTGTAGAAATCCTGATTAAAGTGCTTTGTAAGATTATTCCACAATTTTTGGTTTACTCTTTAAACTTACGGTTTGAAATCAAGATATGATTTGCACCAAACAGTGACTAATCAAAACACATTCTTACTGTAGCCATCAAGTCTTTTTGTTTATTCCTTCTTAAATGTGATAGCCTCGTCTAGTTCTAACAGATTAGCATATGAACATCATGCAAACTGATTTATTTTTTCACTGTTCCATTGCAAGTTTTGACTTTTATAGAGCAAACTTAACTCTAAAGCCACATGTTTTTTATTGTTAAGACCAGTAGCAATAATGCTTGTTTTAATTAATTGTGAATAGGAACTCACTGCTTTTAATACATTTAATTTATGCAATCAACCAACACAGAATATTGCACACTTGTTTTGCATGGTTTTCAAAAATGTCTAGAAATAAAAATCTAAACGATGTGATGTACACAGACACAGCTGACATCTGGAGGTAGGTACTCTGTCCAAAAGAGACCAAAACTGAACAGTTTGGTGTACATGCCAAATGATTTGTGTGGCACTGGCAGCATCATGTTGTGGGGATGCTTATCTTGAGAAGGCAAGGAATCTGGTCAGAGCTGATGTGGAAAGACCTAAAAATGTTATTCTCCATCCAATCGGACTGAACTTCTCCTGTTAGATACTGCAAAAACAAGTGGGCAAAATGTTCAGTTTGTAGATCTTCAAAGCTGTTAGACATGGGCTGACTGGCTAACTTTAATATCTATCAAATTTCTTCCTCTTTACAATCATGTTGGTTTATCACATAAAATCAAAATATATTGATGTTTTTGATTATAACAAAACATCAAAACTTTGAAAAGTTTTTGAGTATTAATTACTTAATGAAGTACTATAATTGCAGTCTGGTTCCTCAGCAATTGGTGTAGCCACAAAGCAATAGAGCAACTTCAGATGGCAATAAATGGAACAGGAGGCATGCCATAAAGAACTCAGTGAGGCAGTCAAGGACAGTAAAGACACTTCAAGCTTTGTTTGAAGTGAAGGAAGTTGAACGCCGAGGCATAGAGACAAGCTAGGAAGTCAGCCCTTTGATCGCTATTTTTCATGAGCCACAAGAGCCATGGTTGTGCTATTTCTGCAAATCTATTTCTGCATATTGGATGGAAATTAAGACCGATCAACAACCACGGAATAAAAATGCAAAGCACATTTCTCCTCCTTGATGACAACAGAGAGAAGAAAAACCTGGGGAAAATGCCAGCGCATGCTGACTGCACAGAAGGGAAAACACATGTTCACATCACATCCACACTCAGGTTGATTTCCCAATTGTCATACATATGATGGCGATGGCCACTGATCATATCGTTGCATCCCATTATTCCTCCTTAAATCTTCTGCTTCACCAACCCAGCATGAATTTCAGATCTGATATGGCAAGCTATGCCACCCTGTAGTCTGTGCTGACTGGTGTGTCCTTGGTTAGCAGATAAAAATAGCCTTGATGCATACACACAAACTTGAAAGCTTAAACAAGGGAGAACTCACCCCCTTTCTCTTATTTTTATCTGTCTTTAATTTGTTCCATGCCTGTTGCTTTCTCTCTTTTTTGTATTTGCTCATTTCGGTGTTACTTTCCTTTTCTTTCTGTCTCTGTTCGCTCTTCACAGCTCTCTTCCTGTCTGTCTAAGCTCATCACATGTGTAATGTCGGACCTACCTTTATGTCTCTTTCGCTGTCCTACACTCGTGCTCTCAATCTATATTCCCAGCCCTTTCCTCCCCTTCCCTGTTTTCTTGATTGCTAAATCAATGCTTAAAGTGCGCGAGCTCTGGCATGGGATGTGAGCACAGCTCCCAACTACCTCCTCTTCCAAGAAACGTGTGTGTGTATGCGCTTCTCTCCTCGCTCCACACACAAGCTCACATCCTTCCATCTGTCCCATCTCAACCTGTGCTGAAGCACAACCACCAGGCAAGCTAACTAACGAGAGCCTTCCACAACCATCTGTCGTATTGCTTCCTGCATTCTACTCCTTTAACTTCTTTCTAAGCTCCATCTCTCCATCTCTCTCGCTCTTCCTGTCACACAGAGCTAAACACCCTCCCCCTCTGCCTTAAGTTTTATTTGGCTGCAGTTTAGGCATCAAAATATTAGTTCTGATTATGGTCAAGAGAACCCAATATGCTTATGTGTTAATCACAGCATTACCCTCCAGCACAGAGACCCCATCAGCATGCAGGTGGACAGACCTCGCTGTAGGTCCATATGGATAATGTTGGTTGATAGAAAATGATTTTAGTCCTAATTTTTGAGTGTGAGAAATAAATAGATAACTGAGCACATGCATCAGCAAGAGAGTGATGGATAGCAGTATTTCCTCACTGTGAAAACATTGTGGCATACTGGATGACTTGCATTCTTCACCCACACAAAGCCAAAGTATGAAATGGAAAAAGTTGGTTTGGCATGCGACTGAAACCAATCCAGAAATTAAACTTTTAATTACCTTCTCTCAACTTCATTTAAATATTTTTAGGTTGGTGGGTCACTGGTATACACTGATCTACCAAGGCTTTAAATACTTTATTTAAAAAAAAATTGATGATCTGTTCCTGGGGATTGGCGTTCTTTTAAAGAGATGCAGGAAAATTGACAGTCATCTCCTACTCTATGCAGCATCTCATGATACAGCAGCATCTCTACCCCATCTGTCGTTGGGCACTGCGGGCCAGCTGGCTGAAAAAGGGGAGCTGCAGTTTTTCCTAGTTTGTGTGGAAGAAAAATCTAACAGCTTGGCAATATTTCCTGTTGGAAAATACATGGTCTAATTATCTCTACCAATCACTTTTATTACAGTACTGCTGCTTCAAAACGTCACTTGGCAAGCTATAAACAAGATGTCTGTTAAGCAGCTGAATTCAGACTGACTACCCTACTAATTAACAATAACAATAAATATAATTGTTAATTCTATATTTCAAATTCTCAAATTCAAAATAACAAAAAATAAACAAATTGCATATCCATGCAGTGTTCCATCTGTGACCCTTAGAAATAAGAAAACATTATTTAAAAAATTTAAATTGAAAGTATATTTACCAACAAATCTTTCTCAAAATTCTTTTATATACGGCAGTCTCCTCTAAAGAAATCTTTATTTTATTTTTTTCCCTACCCAGTGAAAATGTCTATTTAAAATGTTCTCTTTTACATCCAGTACGTATACACATTTGCTTTAGGTTAGTATAAAATATTATTTAATATTATTTATTCAATGACACACGCCATGTCATTTGCATCAGCACAACAAATGTTGGGCAAAAACAAAAGAGAAGCACAGAATATCCAGGGATACCTGAATCGTCGGATAACAATATGGTGTAATGTTAGCAATAGCAAAAATAATTGACACTTTTTATGTGAGAGTAAAATAATTTAGATCATTTTGTATTATTCTACCACAAAAAACCATGGTAAAATAAGATGCCGAAATAGCCTGGTTATGTCTTCCCTGCTTGAATCATCTAATCTACTATGCACACATGCAGTATTATACAAAATATAAAACCACAACACAGGAGGAAGGGTGCTATCTTTTAAATTTTTACTGTCTGATCCCCCACTGTCCCTCTTTAATCAGAGATACCTAAATACTCCCATGTCTCCTGGGTTCCAGATCCTTCCAAGCGTCCACTGGCCCGTCTGATTGACTGCCAAGTGGGCAACGCCTGGCCATGCCAACAAGGCACGGCAAATTTCAAAAGATTAACCCAAACATAGGTTGCTGTGTTTGGATTATTAGCTGAGGAGAGGTTGGGATAAGATTGTCTTAAAACGGTGTAATACCAGACACAAACGTTAGATGTTGAGAAGATCCATCACAGTGCTGATTTTTATCACGGCTCCCAATAGAGAGTGCTGAGTGAGAATGAGCATAAGCTAAATGGTGGGTGTGTGCCAAGGCTTCTTATTACTGCTGGGCTGGCACCCGCTGTCATTCGCACACACACACACACACACACACACCCGTGATAAAGAGTAGTGAGCACAGGGGCTAATTTTTGGATACGTACGCAGTGGGATTAATTTGTGCTTTTTGCACACAAGCCTTCAAGCTGCCACACACTTGTCTGGGCACAAAGGCAAAACAGAAAACACACAATGTCCATTGGAAGTGACTAAGTAAAAGGAAGTTAAAGAAAAAGAAATGTGGGGGTGAGACTCAGCCAAGCTATTTGTTCTTCATTCTCTTCTTTTGCCCTTTTACTGCTCCTTCCTTCCTTCCTTCCTTCCCTATGCACCTCCTCTTTTTTTTTTTTCCCATGCCTCTTTCATCCCAGACGGGCTACAATTGTGAAAATGGAGAGGATTTGGAAGTGTGCACGATTACATGATCCAGAATAGGGCAGCCAAATGGAAATGAGGGAGGGAGGAAGTCAGCAAGGACACATGAAAGAAAAGATGAAAAGTGACCTTGTTGACCCTTGGATCTGTGGATGGAGGAAAGGGCGGGACGGGCTGAATAAAAGTGGAGGCACAGTGAGAAACAGGAAGTTAATCCCCTCCAGGTGTTGTGCCAGCACTGGCGGGGGGTACCAGACTACCCCACTGGCACATCACGCTCCCCCCTCGTGCTGCAGCGTGGAGGCCTTTTTTTTTTACGAGGCAGACTGAATGGTGAAGGGAGGGAGGGCTGCAGGTGGCAGCCGACTCACTAAGGACAAAAACTGAACACACAAATGGGCACAATGGACACTAATCCTGAAATATTGATGTGTACGGTAGTCTCTCATTTAAAGCAGGGGCAGGGGTGTGTGTTTATTATTGCCCACATACTCCCGCTGCTAACCACGAGGGTTGCTGTCAAAGGATATCCGATCCTACCCTCTCCTTTTCGCCTCCTGCCACCACCGCTGTTGTTATTATGCATGCATATTAGTCATTCACACGAGATCAATCACACTGTTGGCCCAGGTCAATGCACGTGCACACACACACACACACACATTACTTTTGCCACACCAGTGGAGCATAGATGCCAGGCGGAGAAGGAGAGGCAGATGTATTCATTCACTTTCTATTGTGCCCGGATCGAGTGTTAGTCCAGTGAATAGGCGAGGGAGCGCCTGATAATGAGGCCAGTGTTATTACAGAGCCACTGCGGCCCCTAACAACATCAATCCACCGGGATCAAATAAAGGCTTTTAATTGCTTCGCCTCATATTAAAATCCCCGCCGCTTGTACACGAGCTGCCCTTGGCGTGCCTGAGCATAAAAGGCAGCCGAAAGATTGTCTGAAAGGCCATCGTATAGTGTGTGCAAATACTCTCCCAGTTCATGTTTTTACAGATACATTTGTCCAGAGAAAGCCTATTCATTAGCAGCTGCCGCCATTTTTATTTGAAGAAAATTTGACACTAATGTTGAATATTTATGATGTTAGTGCTGGGATCAAATCCTGAGCATGTACTTTGGTTTATTTGCAGGACGGAGTCTGTTGCAGAGAAAATGCTGACCAACTGGTTTACGTTCCTTCTCTACAAATTTCTAAAGGTGCAGTAACTTTTTTTTATCCTCAACTTCAACAAATGTATGCAGCACACAGTTCTGTCAAATACTTTTTTATTCATTTATTTTTTTAGTTTTTGCAAAGTAACTTTTTGTATCCCTGGGATTTTATGACATTGCAGTAAAAAAAATCAACATATTGGGTCTTCGTCTGCTAGACTATCACAAAGTATCATTTGGAAGTAGAAGGAAAATGAGCCCTGATTTTCTTGTTTCTTTACAGATAAATATCTAATAAATGTGGTGTGCATTTTCAATTAGTTCTCTTTATATTAATAGGAGTGTCAGGGGGAGCAAGTCTAGAAACTGATAATTTTTTGGAAAATAGCTCAAGCCATGCTAACACATTCATATGCTTTCGTATATAAAGTATATATAAAAAAATCAATCTACTTCCGGCTGTATAATTTCTGTGCTCTTGCTGGATGTGAACCACTGTTTGTTTATTTTATGGCAATGAGAAAAGAATAAGGTTCATGAATGCACAACCACTTCTGACTGAGGAACAGCATCTTGTTGATTCAAATGATTGTTTGCAACAAGAGTCTCCTTTGTGAACATTTCTGTTTTAAGTCTAATATTGGGGAATCTCTGTGTTTTACTTAATACTGGAGAAAAGAAGGACTAGAAACATTAACAAAAAGTTACTCCATTGTTCTAAATATTTAGTTAAAATTTTGTTCCAGGAAAAATGAGCCCATAAGTAGCTTTCTGAGCTATACCACTTCTGTGAAACTTATTTGTTCAAATGTTGTTGCAGGAGTGTGCAGGCGAGCCCCTCTTTTCCCTCTTCTGTGCCATCAAGCAGCAGATGGAGAAAGGCCCCATTGACTCGATCACAGGAGAGGCTCGCTACTCGCTCAGCGAAGACAAGCTCATCAGACAACAGATTGACTACAAGACACTGGTAAGGGATTCACCTGCCCTGGAGTACTGGGGCTAAAGGGAGATGCTTAATATTCTTTCAGGGACAGGAAGAGTGAATAGGGTGGTCATGGGTGGTCGGTCGTGAGATGTGCAAAGGGACACAGAAGTTGTTGTTTTCACGCTTGACATGCGCAGGGGGCACTAGAGTGGTGACCTCACTAGTGGCAAGAGCTGTCAAGAAAAAGCTGGGTTTCAATGCATTTATGACTGCACACAAGCTGAGAAACAACTAAGATTTTCCCTTCTGCATCCTCTTAGTCATTAGCTAAATCTCTGTTTTAGTCATCTCTACTGTGACTAGTGGCTATCAGCTCAAGTATCACAGGTTTTTGGTTTTGTTTATTTTCCTTTTGTTTGTCTTTTGGGATTTAGAATTGGTGGCTCTGCATATATTTCTTACAATGTGTCAATTTCATTCATGTTTCTGCTCCAGGTGGTCAACTGCATACATCCAGAGAATGAGAAAAGTCCAGAGATCCAAGTGAAAGTCCTAAACTGTGATACAATAAGTCAGGTGAAGGAGAAAATTCTGGATGCCATCTACAAGAACGTCCCATATTCACACCGCCTAAAGGCCTCAGATATGGACCTAGGTAAGAATCGTAGGTTTACTGACTTTTAGAAACTCTTTCTGAGAAGTACAAACAGAAATATAGTATTTCCCTTTTATTCTTTGAATGTTGATATCTTGGTTATAATGGTTCTAATATCTAAAAATGGTCTGTTACCAGACCAAAACTTTCAATCAATCTTTCACAATTTCCAGACTCTAAGCTGATACTTTTATTCACAAGCAAATATATTGATTTTTACTAACAGCTTTAGAAAGGCTTGACTGTTCTGTGATGAAGAGGACAGCACAAGCGTAAGAGTGAGATGAAAGTGACACTGAGAGCGACAACAAAAGAGATTCTGAGGAAGTGTGTGTCAGGCTGTTGAATTCCAACACTTTAGTGGTTTTAGCGCAGGAGGAAGATGAAGATAACAATCAATAGCGTTTCTTGGGAGGTTACTTTATGTTTTTGAAGTGGCTGAGCTACAGGAACTGTTGAGGGGAAAAAATATAAGCATTTCAATAAACATTAAAACCTTTTTGTGTAAATGTCTCATTTTAGAACCTACAACTTATAGACAAGTGAGGCTTGTATATATACTTTTTTTTTTCTTTTCAAAGTTAGTGAGTGCAGCTTATATTCATTTAGGCTCAATAGTACGGAAATTACGGTAAACTTCTATCACTGGTTGAGCCAGATGATTGATCACTAAATCATTAGAGGCAATTATTTCTTTCTTTAAAATCTGCCTTCTCTCATTATAAATAGATGTTTCTGACAATGTGAAAAAGACCTTTTAGTATCTCACATAATCAGCTGTTTTAAGTGGATGCTATTTGTTAATTAACAGGGATGGAATGATACTGAAGTGCTATGTTCTTGTAGCAGGCATTCTGTGGGTATTGACCTACTAATACCTACAGATTGTCTCATCAGGATAGATTGTGCTTTTCATGGCTTGATATTGCCAAATGTATTTTTTTCAATCTCAAATCAAAGATGGGCTGAGTGCATACCGTGGGGATTCTGTCTGTGAGACAGCTAAGTGGAAAAACTGGTTCATCCTTTTTATGACACTCTTGGAAAAAAAAAAAAACTTGATGGACCCTCTTGGGAAGGAGACATGGTTCTCTTATTGTGTTGTTGTTAAAGGGAATGAGGAATTTGGGCCACTCTCTCTAGGGTCTATTTGTCTGCATTTGAGCAAGCTCGCTAGAGAACATATGAATGAATTCTTTTTCCATCATCCTATACTCAAAGAATATATCCAACATGTTGACCAAGATTGGAGGAAAGTTTTTTTAATCAGGAATCCATTAATGCTCTCAGAGCACACGTGCCTGTAGGATTTTAATTTGTGAATGTAATTAGGATCTTAGTCTTTTGTTCTTTAGTGACAGCAACTATTTATTGAAAGCTGGCTTTATTTTAGATTTTTTTTGAAATACCAGTTATTTTCTTTATGTTTCAGAAGATAACTGGTCAACATGTAGTGCCAAGCTAAACATCTCCAACTCTCACTCATAGACATATACAGACTGATCACAGTGACTAAAAAGGTTAATGGGATTTGTGGCAGCCGTGCGTTGAGATAAATTGGCCAATAGCATTGTTCTCCTGAGTATTGTCTTTAATTCCATTGTGCTACTAGCTACTAATTTCCTCACAATACCATTGTCGTTTATTCCTAAGGACACCAAATAAGACTGTTTGTGATGCTTTTAAAAAATATATAAATATAAATACAGTGCCTTTCAAAAGTATTTCAACCTTTCAACCTGTCACCTTACATACCCAAATAATCTCAAATTTCATGGATTTCAATGGATTTTCTGTGATGTACCATTTTATGTACATTTGGAATATGTTTGTAACAAAGTGCAAAAGTGTGATATTGATGTGTATTGAATCCTCGTTACATCAATAATCCTAAAAAAATAGTCCAACGTGTTCTATGAAAGCTCTAGAGGTTTGGTAAAGAATAATACGAGAATACTCAGCATCATAGAGACCAAGTAACTCACCAAACACATCAGGGAGGTGGACAGGTTTAAGGCAGGTTTGAGTTATTAACCAGTCTCCTAAACTTTAATATCTTACAGAGCACTGTTCAGTCTATTACCAAATTGAGACTACAGCCAAACCTACCAAGAAATACCCATCCACCCAAATGGACTGGGTGGGCAAGGAGAGAGAAGTTAAGAAGCCCATGGCAACTCAGTAATGAAGAACCACAGCTTGGATAGAGGAATCTGTGAATTAGACCAGGCTTACTTTTGTAAATCTTGTCTGGATATGAGAGGGGCAAAAAGAAAGACATTATTGAAAGAAAGTCATGTCAAGTCTTGTTTCAGTTTCACCATAAGCCATTTAGGGGACACAGCAGACATGTGGTGGTGGGTGATCTAGGAACTAAGACCAAATTTAACTCTTTTTGTGTTAAAACAGAAACTGGTATTAAAAAAAACACTGAAAACACAAGGCCTTAAGGACTGGTTAAGTGCAAAGCCACATGTTAAAATGACCTACTCCACATATACATGGCTTTAGGCTTCTTTTTCTGCTTAACAACTATAAACCAAATTGCATTGATCTATCAGATAATATCCTAATAAAATACACTGGAGTTCAAGGAGAATTAATACTTTTGCAAGATACTGTATTTATGCATCTTGTTGCAAATATGTTATGGATTTATGTAAAGCAAAGTAAGACCTGCCATCTCTTCTTGTCAAAGCCCTCATTTCCTTGGCTTTGTTTGCTCACACAAACATACACTGACTCCTTCTGATTAGGCTGATTAGAAACCACCAGATTTGGGAACAAGGGGGATCTCAGTTTGCACTGGTTTTACCCTGTGTTTATCATTATTATTAAATCTTTCCTGCCATTCCTTTCGCTCTGAGCCTCTTCATTTGTTTACTGAGCCTTGACTAGAGACCAGAGCTCATTTGCATCTTTATAGAAAGATGTACTGCACAGACAAAAACAACAGGAGAATCTTTATTTCCTGCAGATTTTTTAGATGCGAACACAATTCTGGTGGATCCTCCAAAGACAGGCCTCATCAGGCAGCACTGTGATTGCTGCTTTGTTTTTCTGTTTGTGATCAGAATAGCAGATGACAATGGCCGACACAAGTGAGGAAACTCAGCAAGGAGCACAGACAGAATTATATATCCAGAAACCTCTTGATGCCTAAAAAAGAACAGAAGAGTCAGCTGCCTGACTCTTCTGTCTCTTCTGGCTGTTCTTTCCCCTCTCAAATAATGTTGCTGGAGTATTCGATCAAAGCTGCCATTAGTGTTGTGCTGATGCAGTACAGATGGGGAGGTTGTGTACATCGCCTACTGTTTTATGAAACAAAATGGTCGCCTTTACTGAAATGTTGCATTGTGGACATGTGGGAGCTAGATAATTAGCACATTTTAGGTGATAAAGGTTTCATTGGCCTTCAAAAACATTAATATTAACGAAATAAAAATTCAAAAGAAAAACCTTAGCATTACTAAAGCAGTGCTAGGCTAAAGATTCTTTCCAAAACATTCAAAGTTTTTATTTTCTTTGACCTGGTTTACCTTAGTTTGACCTTGTTCCCATGTTAGTCTTCTACCAAACAACAAACTTCAGCTCAGCGTTTGTCTTGTTTTCAGCGTGTTGTTTTTGACGCAGAAGACATTGTAAAGCCCCTCTGGATCATATTTCAAGCAAATCCCAATGTTGCTTTTGAGACGATAATAAAATATTTATAAAAAAATATAGTCTACAAAGTTACCTGTGGTACAAACTGGTAAAAACAAAACTTTTTAACCAAGAGATACAACATCATTCCCTTTTAGCACTCTACCTCCAAATATTGATTGCCACTTTGAACATCTCCTTTAGGATTTCATTTTTAGTTGTTGTGGTTGAAAAGTACTAGCTATTCCCAAAAGCAAAAGTCAGGCATTGGTACAAGCACCAAAATTCCCTCCTCCTCTCCCAAAGGCGGCCCAGTTTATCAAACAACATGGTAAGATTTGGTGATGTCTTGACAGATGGAGAGAGGGGAGATTAAAACCAAATCCTCCCAGCAGACAAAAAAAAGTCTTAACCATCAGCAAAGTGAGGGTATTTGGAAAATGGGGTTAATATTTTTTTACTATACTATGACGTCGAAAATGTCCGAAAAATGACATACTATATACTATGATGTCAAAAATGTCCAAAAAATTGACATAATTATACTATGATGTCGAA